>NC_067246.2:175770896-176395896 GCF_019359855.2 Lolium perenne | reverse complement strand
CAGTCCCCATGTTGGAAAATAACATTCACGAGTTTAACTCCTATAGGGCCACCCAACACTACACTCCTAATGGGGGAAATCGAGGCAAGACCAAACCACCTCTTAGCCATATCAAGAAGGAAATCTAGTTTCACTTTATCAAAGGAAAAACCCCATGATTACATACCAAAAATGTTGATAAAACATAAAAGGGATGCTATGAGGGCCAGGTTCATCATTAGAATAGAAACCAAAAACATCTTGCTTGATCACTTTTCCAGAAAAAGGAGATCAAGTATAGCATTTTGCTCTGATGTATTTTTCATTTTGAAAGAAGAAATTCTCCCAAAGAGAGAAATCAAAACACCCTTCGTATTTACACAAATCCTTATATAATTTTGTAGCAATCCCTAACATGCCATCAAAATCTATGACATGTCCATGATCTCTTTCTAAGGAGTATAGGAGCCGGTTTGACGTGAAGCTTTTTAAAACGTAGCGCACCCAGGTAAGTATGGAACACCATGAATACAAAAGTAAACAAGCATCCCACAACCAAAAGGTACCCCAGATAAGCCTGCTTCTTTGTCCTTCTTCCTCTGACCCTCTTCCATTTTTTTGTTGATCTGAAGGTAAACCTTTATAGCTATGCTATGGCTACATATTAGTTGACGAGCTTGCCTCTAGGGCAAAGCTTTATCGCAAAGAGAGCAGATGAAGGAATTGGTTCCAGGGTATGCCTTCCGAGGTATGTTGAGCAATAAGGGCAAGGAAGGTTGTGGGAAGAAATCGGCCGGCATAGTGGAGATGGACGACCACGGTCCCGACAATCAGCTCAAGATAAAAGGGCTTGCACTCAAATGATTTGAGTCAACAAGTTCCCTTCACCGGAGTGGCCGGGATCCCGAAGACAAAAATACTTGTGGTGGTAGTGGGTCATTAAAGCTGGCTATGACTTCGTTCTATGACTAAACTCGTGGAATATGTTTCTCATTATTTCAAAGCAGTGCTATACGTCCAAAACAGTGTTTAGAAGCTCTGGCGTGTTCCTGGTAAAGAAAGCCGATTCTTTCATTCACGGTAAGAGGTTGAGCTTTGCCTCCCTCCAATTTGAAGGCTAACATTTCCCTCCCCTGTTTAGCCACTAAGTGAAAATAGAAGTATTAATATCTCCCTTTTTGATGTCCCTATCTTGAGACCTTCTCTTAGCTTTAACTTCCACTTTGAGCCAAAGCTTATGCATTACTGCATAAAATTCGGCAAGGCTTTTCTTCTCTGAATCATCTAACTCTACTAATTTTAATTTTATGGCAAGACCATCATATTCGGTCATTAACTCATTTTTCAACTTTCTGAGTTCTGACTCAATATTTTTGCTCCACCCTTTTGTAACCTTTTAAAATTTTGTAAGCTTATTTTGTCAAATTTCAATCGGATTATAACCGTTGACTTGTTGTGACCAAACCTTTTTGACAAGATCAGCAAACTCGGTTCATTAGCCACCATTTCTCAAAACTTATAGCCAAATGATTTTGGAATAGTTTCCATCCCAGATTCCCATGGAATTGGGGTATGCTCACTAATAACCACAATTTCTCAAAATCTAGAGAAGAATGTTGATCCTAGTGATTATAGCCAATGTAGCCAAAGAAATGAAGGAGACCCAGACTAATGTGGCGGAGTGGGGTGGCCCGGAACCTAGGAAGATAAAACTGAATACAAACACTTGATTCCACGAAGATTATTATTTAGAAGTTATTAGAGCTATCCTTCGCGACTACCGGGGAACGTTCATAGCGGCATGTACCAAGTTCCTTCCTCATGTACCTTCTACGGTAATGAGAGAAGCTACGACGATGCGAGAGGGTTGTCCGTGGAAAATAGGATGAGCTACAACCGTATTATTGTTGAGTTAGATTCGATGGAAATAGTCGAGGCTTGGAGCAAGTATGGTGGCCAGATTCTTCTGCAATCTTTGCCGACTGTGGTGAAATGATGTTTTCGATTAGGATTAAGGAAATCAAACATTGTCCAAAGGCAGCGAATATGCATCGGACGAATTAGCTAGAATTTGTTTTAATAACAAAAATCCTTATAATTTGATCGATGAAACTCCTAGTTTTCTTTTAACAAACAAACTCATAAACGAGATGTTACGATCATCAAGCCCTGCATTACAGAAAAATTTGCTTATCCTCAAACGCTATTCTTGTCTGCTTGACAATGTAAAAACTTACTGTGCTTATTATCATGCATGGATCGGACAAAAAAAAACTCAAGGCGTCGTCGTGTTTACCATGCACCCCACTCGCCATCTTTCCCGGATCAAGGCAACCCCATCACCTCCCACCTCACTCACCCCATGCACGCACGTCCCCACTCCGCCATAATTCCCTCTCTAGCCTGCCACTACTTACCGGAACTCCTCGCATTCTTCCGTTTCACCAAAGCCGCAGAAGAGTGGAGACACGCCGTGTACATGCACCCGCACAGGGCGTACTTGCAGCTAGAACCAACGATGATTCCTTCCCCCGCGCTCCTCCACGCCGTCTGGATCGTGGCCGTCGCCGCCGTCTGCCTCGCGCTCTGCACCATCCACTCCCGCAAGTCCTCCTCCTCCGTCCGCCGCGGCTCCTCGCGCCCCGGGTCCGCCCGCGGCTCCACCGTCGGGCCCAGGGAGGCCAACGCCGCCGCCGGCGTCGCGGCGACGATGGCGGCGAAGGTGTCGCCCACGCCGAGCCCGAGAGACACGGCCAAGAGCTGCTGCGTCAACGTCGGTGACCTGCACGATCTGGCGCGCGTCGGGGACGAGGTCGTCGTGCAGGAGCAGGACGGCCCGGTGACGGTGATCGACGTCGGGACGCACGGCCCGATCGCGCCGGTGTTCCCTGTCCCGGACCCGATGCCACCGCGGCGGAGCCTGTCGGTGAAGAACGTCCGGTTCGAGAGGCTGGTGGAGAGGATACGGTCGAAGCGGTGGGGAGCCGGAGACGACGACGAGCATGAGGAGGCCGGGCACCCCGACGACGCCACGCTGTGGTCCAAGACGATCCTCCTCGGGGAGAGGTGCCGCGTCCCGAGCGGCGAGGAGGCGATGGGCGGGACGTGGAAGAGCTACCGGCCGAGGCAGCCCCGGTCGGTTCCCGTCACGCGGAGCAACTCCTTCGCCGGCGTCCTCGACAACAACCGTGGCGGTTCGTGCAGGCCTGTTGGTGGTGCACGCCTCTAGCTAGTTACTGCTTCCGTACGACGACACGGTATCTGATGGGTTTTCAGCGTTTCGTTGTCCAGAATGTGTGCTTTCGTTTTATTACATGGTAGGGTAGACAAATGTCCATGGCTTCATCAGTTGTTATGGCTTGAGTACGTGACAAGTTCTTCACTGGCAGCCTTCTATGACATGTTCCTTGACGAACTATTTGATTTGCTACGAAAATTTGGAGCATTCCCTCCACATTGGGTATGTTTTGCATTTCATCTCAAACCAAACCAAGCCAAATATTGGTAATGCCAATAGAAATTTAGACGGGTCTTTGCTTTGCCACGAAAATTCTGTAATGCCCAATGAAATCAAAAGGTCACACGTATGGGCCAGAAAATCGGCTGCCAAATATGCAACATAGCAGTACTACGTTTTACAAAGATGCTGTCCTTGATTTGCTCTTTGGGGGCATAGACCCCAAATGTTGATACACAGCATTGCTGACAGACCAGCTTCTCAAAATGTTCATCGAAAGTTGTCATGCTAGTAGTCACCAACACGAAGGCATTGCCCTGTTGTCGACGGCTTTCTGTTCAGCATCCATGTTTTGATTTTCCAGGGTCTGAATGACATACTCTTGTGTTTAGTTGCAGTTCGCTCTATGTTTTAGCCAATAGTACATTTCATTAGAATGAGAATATTGAAGATGCCAAAAGATCACAATCCACAATAACACTTCCAAATAATTCAATTATCATTTCAGCTTACAGTTTCCAAACTTTGCGCTGTGCAGGTCAACAAAGCATCTGAGACATGACCCAGTAGGCAAATATTTCCAAACATACTATTATGTGAAATATAAGAAAGTAGCGTCTCACAGTAAAACAAACTAAAAGCTGTACAGAGAGGCTAAAACATAGGCCCAACATGCCATTTTAAGGCTGTGGCCGTCGCAGAGCCTGGCGACAGTTTATTTCAACTAGCCAGCCATCATTTCTTTGGGTCAACAGGTGGCCTTGCCGGTGTCACCACTCCACCTTGTAGCTTGTAGATCATGGGGTAGGAGAGTAACTCGGAATCCTTGCTCCAAATTTTAACTTCAGGTGATCACAGATTATACATGATCTAGGATCCAGAAGATACTAGTAGTGGATCCTATCGTTGGCATCGAAATTCAGGCCTTGGATGCCCCTTATAGTGGACTCATAGTTCTTGCTGTTAGATGCATGGCGGGCAGATGATGAATGCCGGGGGTCAGAGTATTCAAGCGTCAGTGGGCTCCTCCGTGGAGCTGCGTTTCTCTGAAATGTGCCTGGACTCGCATCTGGTGTACGACTGCGTGATGGTTCAGCTTCACTGCTTCGCAGTTCTCGGCTACTAGAAACAACAGGTCGCCTTGAGGATCCGCCTGACCGACCCAAAAAAGTCGAACTGGAGAACTACAGGTCATTTGAGGTTCAGAAATTACATTGCAGAAGGATAGACAGGATCCTTCAGACATCCAACAAGCATGATAGCGATGCTAATCAAATGAAACAACAAAACTCACCGCAGCATCTTTCGATGTGGACAGATCTGGTCTAACTGGTGACTTCTGTTTTGATAAGCTGCCTGCATTTATTCCTGTAGGTGGAACCTGACGTCGTGTAGGATCATCTGTCCACCCACTTCTCCTTCCCTCTTCAGTGGCTAAATCAATTCAGTAGACAGTTAGCCAACCTAACAGGACCTAGTCAACCCATGGATTAGCTGAAGAAGAGAAATGCGAAGTAGTAATACAACAGAAGAATGGTTCTAAATATACACCTGAAACAGGATGTGTGCTATGATTAGTATCTTTCAAGAAAAGATTATCCGGTTATCTGGATGGACAAATATTGCTGTACTCTTTAAGCAAGATATGGGAAACAGTTTAGGACCCTGGTCTACTTGCACATATTATTATTACCATTTGCAATAATTGGTGGTGCATCTCATTTCGACATTTTGCAGCAAGCATCCAAACGTAATACCATTTCATCAAATATCTAAGTCTAATGATCAATGCGAGTGGTAAATAAAAAAGCGGTTGCAATCACAAGATTACCTAACAGTCTACTGTTACTTGTAATTGGAGCCATCCCAGAGCTTTGTGCTGCTGCAGCGGCCTAAAACAACAGAACATGAACATTATCAGATATTTATCCACGCAGACAAGTGCAAGAGGAACTTTGAGTTGCACTGACAATAGCTCGTGGTGGAACACTGGTCATCTGTGACTGCTGGTATTTAAGAATGGTCCAGTCATAAACATAATCAAACTGGAATCCTGCACAAAGGGGGGGAAATCCAATCAGAAGTGTCCCAAGAATAGTTTTTTTTTTTTGGAAAAATTTGTGATGGAAAACTTTATCTTGTAACATATAAATAGAAAACCAACCCTCTCGAATAAAAAGGTCTCTGAACAATCTCTTCAGATATTGATAGTCTGGACTATCCTCAAAACGCAGTGAGCGGCAGTAATGGAAGTAAGACTGAAACTCAGAAGGGTATCCACGACAAAGAACCTGAAATTGGGGAAAAAATAATAATAAATACAAGATGGTTATGACATGGCTGAATTTGCAGGGAACAAGAATTCACCTCAATTGAAGTGGCGATCTTCCGTTCGCTAATTTTCTCATACTTCTGTTTCTTATTCCCAGCTTTTAAGCCCTGCCATGGGAGACTGGTAACATGGTGGACTGTTAGTACACACCCAATCACAGAAGAACTGAACTAACTGAAGCTCCACAACCAACCTTCCTCTCAAGAAGTACATGAGTACATATCCAAGAGATTCCATGTCATCCCTTCTGCTTTGTTCTATTTAAAAGCATCAAACTTTATTTTTTAAACAAGATGGTGCATTTAAAAGGAAAGAGAGAATTAATGAAGAAAGGGTATCATTGGACTAACCAATTCCGAGATGGGTGTTAACACTTGCATATCGAGCTGTCCCAGTCAAATTTTTGTTCTCTCTGCAATTCAATATACAATTGTCATATTGTCCCTAAATAGATAAATATAAAATCTTGATTTTAATAGGAGAGAATGCTTAGTAATCCATATATCTATTGAGCTATAAACATGATTTGATGTAGAAACACAATACCATTAAGGTGCCCAGTGAAGAAACATCAGTCATTACCCAATCAACTAAAGTAAAATGACGTAAAAGTAAAAAAATAATAACATGGCTCAAATAGCAGCCAGATACAAATGGATTAAAAGCATGCTACCTGTATGGAATGTGCTGGTGTGTTGAAGTGTCTCTATATTTCTTTGCCAGTCCGAAATCAATCATATATACCTACAAAAAGATTAATGATAAAGCGTGAGCGCACATACCTAATGTTTTAAATAAGCCCTAGAACTGTAAGCAGGTGAATAGCACTAAAATGACTTACCTGGTTTGCTCTCTTTCCGAGGCCCATGAGAAAATTGTCTGGCTTAATATCTCGATGCAAGAAGGACTTTGAATGTATAAATTCAACTCGGTTGATCTGAGAAAAATGAATTAAACTAAATGTATTTAACCAGATAAGTTCAACAAATAATAACAAAAAAAATTGGAGCAAGAGGGCTCCAAAGGGAACCCCAGTCCCATTTTTATTAATGAAACCAGGAGAGTAATAACAAGAAAATGGCAGGACTGACTGAGTTTAGTTGTTGAGCATACCATTTGATCAGCAAGCATCACAACAGTTTTGAGCGACAGTTTCCTGTTGCAAAAGCTGAAAAGATCTTCAAGGCTTGGCCCCAAGACATCCATAACAAGAACATTGTAATCACCCTCGACACCAAACCACTTGACATTTGAAATCCCAGCTGCACAACCAACAAAAAAAAACGTATGTAAGCATCAATAGGGAAAAGAAAATATATGGGCCAACAAAAGAAAAGGAACATGCATTACTTCCGCCCTGTAGTATCCTGTATAACTTTGACTCGTATAGTAACTGGGGATGCTTTGTCTTCACATTTTCCTGGACAAAACAAAAGCAAAAGGCCTTATCAGTCTGAACAGAACAAAGCCTGCAGTAGCTTAGAAGGATAATCAGGAGGAATGGACTGAACGTGACATCATAACAACCATTATTCTGACACATCAATAATGCGGCAAGATTTTTCCAAAGCATGCCACAAATAAGGGACTATGATTGGAACTTAATAACTGAAGCAAGCAAGTGGAGTACGTTCTTGCTGACAGAATTGAACATATGGAAGTGCTCAGGCTACATTCCCATCTATGAACTTTATTATTGTAAAGTGTCTCTGTTGTCTAATTCTTGGAAACAAGAATGAACTCATGCAAGTGCAGGAGAGCTTGCACAGCTCAGTCCATGTTAAAAAGCTTCTGGTAATCCTTAGCAGGAAATATTTCTCGATGACTCTTAGTCTGTACAACTGTACCCACTATTTAACCTTCAAGTCCGAATAATGAAAGTGAACTGATAGACAAGTTTGATCGAGGGCTTCCAATTAGCTTAAACGTCAGTATGAAGGACAGGCAAGGAGCATACACTTTCGTCATCAGATTTTTATTAGAGTGAGATGCAAGATTGTCACACTTTGGGTCAACTTTTAAGGAAAATCATCAATTCTCTACTTAAATACTAATAGATAGAAAATATTTGCACTACAAGCAATATGGCAACCGATGGTAAAATCATAAACACGGTATGCTAAAATCCAATAGGATCGTCGCATGAACTCACAAGCTTAATCGCGACCTCCTCGTTGGTCTGCACGTTAGTACCTGCACCGGCAGCCCCAACCAAGTGAAAACACGCTACTAAATCAGCAACTCAGCGGAAACAGCATAAAGGAAGGAGCTTTGGCGTCAGGAAGGATTATTCAGGAGGAGGAGCTGCGCACGAACCGAGGTAGATCTCCCCGAAGGAGCCGCTGCCAAGCTTGCGGCCCAGGCGGTACTTGTTACCCACGCGCGGCTCCATCGGCACACGCTTCAGAGACGCCGCCTAGGTTGGGGACATCCAGCGACGGAGGAACCGGAGCCAGGCGAGGAATTGCGCGGATTGGGAGCTAGGGTTTGAGCGGGGATCAGAGTGTGGGATTGTGGATATTTTTCCTTTTGTGGGGCGGTTGTGCTTTTGCTTTTGCGAGCGTCACCCACCGCGCTAGGCTTGAAACATAAATTGGGCCCAAGTAAGGGATCGTTGTGACAAATTAACGTCGCGACTGTCTGACGAAATTGATTGGTAGGTGCAAAAGTCACACGTGTGAGAGCGTGGCTGACGACAGTCCTCGCCAAAAAGAACATTTGCAGACGACAACAATTCTTATACCAGCGACCAACTCCTGGAATGGTGATTTCATACCGACTATCCGGTCCTAGTTTCTCACCTGTTTCTTACTTTAGCATGGTATAAAATTAAGTTTATGTTCTTCACTTGTGCCGCGAGACCGGTGAATATGTTGCACAAAGGGATACTTGATGTGGTGTTCTCATATGAAGGAAATTAAAAGAGACTCGAGAGAGTACACGGGTTTTCTTATGAAGGAAATTAGATCGGGGCGTTAGAATCATGGTTTAATACGATTGTAACCCGGAAACTTGTCTCGTGGTAGGTGTCTACATGACTCCTCCATGTGCCAACTATTGTAAGACATGCCCAATATTATAATTTGACCCTCCCTCTCTCTTTTTCTAATTTGCTAATGCTCCCCTCTAACGTCGGTCGGGCTTAGGCGTGAGCGGGAGGAAGAAAGGAAGTTGAAGAGGGTCTAAACTAATATGCACCAGAGAATGAAAATTAGGTAACTATCCGGTCCAAAGCATTGATTCACCATAATGAATGACTCACTCTATCTCTCAATTGCCTATCCTATGCTCGAGAAGGTCTCCAGTTCCTCGGCTGCACCTTGAAGTGCATTTAGTTGTCTAAATTGAGGCGATAATGTGATGTGCCAGATTCCCTTAAGAAGATAGGAACCAGATCTTGCTTCTTTCCCTTTTTTCCATAACATTCCTACCTATTTTATTTGTCATCTCTCTGTGTGTTTCAAAACTAGACTCAAGTACCTCCTTCTCAAGCTGTGGTTGTTGTAACTGTTTTTGAGCTTGAAACTCTTCACTCTGTTGTTGCATCCGTTTGGCTAGATCTGCTTGGACCTTATCCATGATTCTCTCATAGCTCTAACTTGCTCCTCAAGTTATCTAGATCGGGTCTAAGTTCCTTAGTTTGCCATGATCGAGCTCTGTCTAGTTGAGAAAAGCCCATGCCAATGCCATAGTTGTGACGGAAGTACTAAAACAAGTCAAAGATGCTTTTAGATAACCACATACCAAAAGATAATAAATATGATGCGGCTCAATTGTGGTATCAAGTAGAACATTTCTAGAAATCTCACATGGTATCAGAGTTGACTCTTCCATAAACCCTAGAGCACTGATGTACTAGCCAATTTTCCATCGATCCAAGATCTTCAAAACAAGAGTGTGATAGTAATGATGTTTGGACCTACTGTTGGGGAGAGAAGTATGCTTCAGCTAAGTTCTATGTGCATATTCACAAGCATATCCAGGCTCCTGATGTCTTTAAATGGATTTGGAGGTCTAGTTGTGTGATGAAGACGAAGGTTTTTGCCTAGTTATTATTGGTAGATCGTTTGAATACTCGTGATTTGCTCCAGCGTCGACATTGGAATGTCACTGAAGTTTATCATTGTGAACTATGCCTGCTGATGGAGTGGATCCCATGGCTTCTGCAATCTCTTCATGGAGCTGTGCACGTATTGTACCCGTCCGTCCTAGATGGCAGCTAGCATAGATACATGAGAAGGTGCCGAATGGAGATGTAGTTCGATTTGAGTAGTTTACTACTTTGTTAGTTTCAATGCTTAGCAACAAAGAAATGTTGAATTTTCATATTGGATCTCATTTCATTAGATGTATTTCAGTCAAAAAACGTCATCCTCGAGACGGAGGGGCGGCTGCTGCTACGGTGCGTTGGGCTTGGTGCTGCACCTAGGGTGGCGTCAGGAGGCGGTGGAGCGGCGGTCTGGTCCGGTGTTGCATGATTTCGCGGGTGGCGGTTGGCGACGGTCCAAGCCCTGGGTCGATGTGGCTGCAACATCGCCGCCCTCGCCATGGACGTCATTACCCGTTGTGAAAAAATAAAGTATTTGGTAGGCTTTTTTTTAGAAGAATAGCAACATCAAATGATATTATTTCTCTAAAATGGCTATTTATATGTGAAATAAGTATTGATCGCATGTGAGGGTCAATCGATGTATAAACTATATCTCAGGTCTCATAGCAATTGCAGACAAATTTCACTAATCCACAATTTCACAGCTGTTTCAATCAAACAACTTCCAGCTTTATCACACTTCTCAACTCACAGCTGATTTTACATAGCTCACAACTCACATCAGCTTTTCTGGAATCCACAGTTGAACCAAATGCACCCTAAGTTTAATTCTCTTTCGACTTATATGTGTGCACCCTTAATTTTTCGAAAGAACCCATTGCTTTAAAAACTTTTTACTCTCAATAAGAAGAGACGCGCCAAAACAATGCATTCGATATCCTAGCTAAATTCTTGACACCATCCATGGGTTTGAGATTTATTTTTGATTGGCAAGCTACACGTGGTTAGGACGTGACATTAGGTGCAACCATTCAAATATCTTATGATCATGTCTAAAGTTGCAAGTTTTTTTAAGATGGAATATGATATCACTTCGGACTTGTGAGCTCTTCTACTTGAGTTTATTTCTCACTATTGTTCTTTTATCACTTTGTCACTCGAGGGCAAGTAACAACTAAGTTTGGGGAAGTTGATAGCTGATACGTCTCCAACGTATCCATAATTTCTGATGTTCCATGCTTGTTTTATGACAATACTTACATGTTTTGCTTGCACTTTATGATGATTTCATGCATTTTTCGGAACTAACCTATTATCAAGATGCCACAGTGTCAGTTCCTGTTTTCTGCTGTTTTTGGTTCCAGAAAGGCTGTTCGGGCAATATTCTCGGAATTGGACGAAATCAACGCCAAACATCTTATTTTTCCCGGAAGACCCCAGAACACCGAAGGAGAGTCGGAGGGGAGCCAGGGGGCCCCCACCCCACAGGGCGGCGCGGCCAGGGGAGCGCGCCCCCTACTGTGTGGGCCCCCAGAAACCCTTTTGCGCCGCCTCTTCGCCTATTTAACCCCTCGCGACCTAAATCCTCGATACCTTTTGACGAAACACCAGAAAGACTCCAGGGGCGCCGCCGCCATCGCAAAACTCCAATTCGGGGGACAGAAGTCTCTGTTCCGGCACCCTGCTGGAACGGGGAAGTGCCCCCGGAAGCCATCTCCATCGACGCCACCGCCTCCATCATGCTCTGTGAGTAGTTCCCCCATGGACTACGAGTTCTAGCAGTAGCTAGTTGGTATTCTCTCCTCTATGTACTTCAATACAATGATCTCATGAGCTGCCTTACATGATTGAGATTCATCTGATGTAATCGGTGTTGTGTTTGTTGGGATCCGATGGATGATACATTATGATTAGTCTATCTATAAAGTTTGTGAAATTATTGTTGCTGCAATCTTGTTATGTTTAATGCTTGTCACTAGGGCCCGAGTGGCATGATCTTAGATTTAAGCTCTATATGTATTGCTTAGATTGTATCTACAAGTTGTATGCACATGTCACTGTCCGGAACCAAAGGCCCCGAAGTGACAGAAATCGGGACAATCGGAGGGGATGGCGGTGATGTGAGGATCACATGTTTTCACAGAGTGTTAATGCTTTGCTCCGGTACTCTATTAAAAGGAGTACCTTAATATCCAGTAGATTCCCTAGAGGCCCGGCTGCCACCGGCTGGTAGGACAAAAGATGTTGTACAAGTTTCTCATTGCGAGCACGTATGACTATATACGAAAAACATGCCTACATGATTAATAATCTTGATGTTCTATCTTAATGCTTTGAATCCTATCAATTGCCCAACTGTAATATGTTCACCCAACACTTGTCACTTGTTATTGGAGAGTTACCACTAGTGTAGATCGCTGGGAACCCCGGTCCATCTCTCATCATCATATACTCATTCTATATGTCATTGGAAGTAGTATCAACTATTTTCCGGTACCATTGCTCCTGTGTTACTGCTGCTGTGTTACTGTTACTATTGCTCTCATATTACTGCTACTTTCACATCACCCCTGTTACTAGTGCTTTTCCAGGTGCAGCTGAATTGACAACTCAGTTGTTAAGGCTTATAAGTATTCTTTACCTCCCCTTGTGTCGAATCAATAAATTTGGGTTTTACTTCCCTCGAAGACTGCCGCGATCCCCTATACTTGTGGGTTATCAAGACTGTTTTCTGGCGCCGTTGCCGGGGAGGCATAGCTCTACTCATAAGTTCACCTGGGGAGTACACTCTACCTCTCTCTCTGTTTTTATTTTGTTTTATTTTGTTTTGCTTAGTTTACTTTTGTCTAGTTTATTTGTGCTTAGTTTATTTTTGTCTTGTTTTATTTTTCTCATATACCCAAAAATCCATAAAAATTTGAAAACCCTAAAAATTAAAAACTGTTGTTATGGGAGAACCCATAACCTACTTGGAGCTTATAGAATATTATAATAATTATAGAGAATCAAGAACTGGTAAAGTAATGAGTGCTATGATAGAAAAATTGAATACAATTGCTAAAATTTTGCTTAAACGCCATGATATAAATTGTTGCTCTAAAGAGGATACTAAACATCTGAAATTTCAATGTGGCTTTAGTGAAGAAGTTTTAATTAAGAACTATAATTGGAATAGCTATATTCATCTTGGGTTCGAAGAGGTAGAACAATTTGTCTTATTTATGGGAGCCTCTGAGATAGAATCCTTCATGGTTAAAAATTATGAAACTTGTGTTGTTTGTAAGGACCTTAAAGATTATGTCTCTTCTATCCTTAATTTTTGCAATGAATGCTACAGTGATAATCCTTATATCATTGATTATAAAGAGAGACTCATTAATGCACAAGAATGCACTCACAATTTGCAGGAACCTGTGGAAGAAGAAGTTGATGAACCTGAAAGCTCATTGGATGAAAAAGAGGAGGAAATTGATGAACCTGAAAGCTCATTGGATGAAAAAGAAGAGGAGAGTGATGAACAAAAGGAGGAAGAATGGATTAGCTACCCATGCCAACCTTCTAATGAGAGTAACTCTTTATCTCTTACACTATTTGATTGTCCTCCATGCTTACCAAAGGAGGTTGAATGTTATGTTCCTGTGGATTCTCTTGAAATATTTCCTATGAGTAATACTTGTGAGAATAATTATGCTACTGTTATTTATGATAATCCATGCTACTTTGATAAATCTTATGATAATGCTTTGTTTGTGCCTGTTGTCGAAATGCATGATACTAAAGAGTTTTGCGTAACAAATGTTTATGATAAATCTCTAGATGATGGTCCTATGTTACTTGATAATATTAATTGTACTACTAATGAAAATGGGATTGGAGAATTCTTGACTTTATCTATGAGTCCCATATCTTTTGAGATTGATCAATCATCATGTTATACTGTTGATAAAAGTGGGTTTGGAAGTTTGGATCCCACTATTTTTGCGCTTGATAAAAATTATGTGTTTATGGATCATGAGAAACATGCTTTATGTGATAGTTATATTGTTGAGTTTGTTCATGAAGCTACTGAAAATTATTATGAGAGAGGAAAATATGGTTGTAGAAATTTGCATGGTACTAAAACACCTCTCTATATGCTGAAAATTTTGAAGTTACTCTTGTTTTATCTTCTTATGCTTGCCACTTTGTTCTTCATGAATTTATTTGTGTACAAGATTCCTATGCATAGGAAGTGGGTTAGACTTAAATGTTTTTTGAATTTGCTTTTTGATGCCCTCTTTTGCTTCAACTCTTATTTCTTGCGAGTGCATCATTAAAATTGCTGAGCCCATCTTAATGGCTATAAAGAAAGCACTTCTTGGGAGATAACCCATGTATTTATTTTACTACAGCAATTTTGTTTTATATTTGTGTCTTGGAAGTTGTTACTACTGTAGAAACCTCTCCTTATCTTATTTTATTGCATTGTTGTGCCAAGTGAAGTCTCTAATAGAAGGTTGATACTAGATTTGGATTTCTGCGCAGAAACAGATTTCTATATGTCACGAATCTGGGTCAGATTCTCTGTAGATAACTCAGAAAAATCTGCCAATTTATGTGCGTGTTCCTCAGATATGTACGCAACTTTCATTAGTTTTGAGTTTTCTGATTTGAGCAACAGAAGTACCTCTTTAAAATTCGTCTTTACTGGCTGTTCTGTTTTGGCAGATTCTGTCTCTGTTTTTTGCATTGTTTCTTGTGGACTTTAAGTGAGGCTTTCTAGACGTGGAGAGCTGTAGCTAATGTTTTATTGAGTTCTTGCAATGTGTCACTACAGGACCAAGGTGGATTCAAGTTTTTTTTGAGTACTAACCCCTCTAATGAAGTTTATGAGAAGTTTGGTGTGAAGGAAGTTTTCAAGGGTCAAGAGAAGAGGATGATATATCATCAAGAAGAGTGAAAAGTCTAAGCTTGGGGATGCCCCCGTGGTTCATCCGTGCATATTTCAAGAAGACTCAAGCGTCTAAGCTTGGGGATGCCCAAGGCATCCCCTTCTTCATCAACTTATCAGGTCACTTCTATTGAAACTATATTTTTATTAGGTCACATCATATGTGCTTTACTTGGAGCGTCTGTATGCTTTTATTTTGTTTGTGTTTAAATAAGATAGAATCCTAGCAATCCTTGTGTGGGAGAGAGACACACTCCGCTTTTTCATATGAACACTTGTTCTTCGTTTTACTTTTAATGTTCAATGATAAAAGTTGGAAGCTGTTGCATTTATGGTTATTTGGTTGGAAACAGAAAATGCCTCATATTGTCTTGGATAATTTGACACTTGGCAATTGTTTTGAGCTCTCAAGTATATCATGATTAAGTTCTTGCATCATGTAGTTTAAACCTATTAGTGGATAACTACCGTAGAGCTTGTTGAAATTGGTTTGCATGATTGATCTCTCTTAAGGTCTAGATATTTTCTGGTAAAAGTGTTTGAGCAACAAGGAAGACAGTGTAGAGTATTATAATGCTTGCAATATATTCTTATGTAAGTTTTGTTGTACCGGTTCATACTTGTGTTTGCTTCAAATAACCTTGCTAGCCAAAGCCTTGTACTGAGAGGGAATGCTTCTCGTGCATACAAAACCTTGAGCCAAAACCTATGCCATGTGTGTCCACCATACCTACCTACTATGTGGTATTTCCTGCCATTCCAAGTAAATACTTCATGTGCTACCTTTAAACAATTCAAAATGCTTCTCAATTTGTGTCAATGTTTTATAGCTCATGAGGAAGTATCTGGTGTTTTATCTTTCAATCTTGTTGGGCAACTTTCACCAATGGACTAGTGGCTTCATCCGCTTATCCAATAATTTTGCAAAAAGAGCTGGCAACGGGGTTCCCAGCCCCAATTAATCACAAATAGACACTCCTCCATGGTATGTGAATGATTGGTAGGCACCCGAGGATTCGGTTAGCCATGGCTTGAGAAAGCAAAGGTGGGGAGGAGTGTCATCACTAAATAAAACTAAAATAAAATAGACACTCCTTCATGGTATGTGATTGTTGGAAGGCACCCGAGGATTCGGTTAGCCATGGTTTGTGAAAGCAAAGGTTGGAAGGAGTGTCACCCAAAAATGAAAACATCATGGGAGCCGCTCTTTGAAGGTCTGTCTGGCAAGGGGGTTAGAGTGCCCACTACCAATCGTTGACAACAACAAACACCTCTCAAAACTTTACTTTTATGCTCTCTATATGATTTCAAAACTTGAAAAGCTCTAGCACATGATTTAATCCCTGCTTCCCTCTGCGAAGGGCCATTCTTTTACTTTATGTTGAGTCAGTTTACCTATTTCCTTCCATCTTAGAAGCAAACACTTGTGTTAACTGTGCATTGATTCTTACATACTTGCTTATTTGCATTCATCATATTACTTTGTGTTGACAATTATCCATGAGATATGCATGTTAAAAGTTGAAAGCAACTGCTGAAACTTAAATCTTCCTTTATGTTGTCTCGATGCCTTTACTTTGAATTTATTGCTTTATGAGTTAACTCTTATGCAAGACTTTTGATGCTTGTCTTGAAAGTACTCTTCATGAAAAGTTTTGCTATATGTTATCTATTTGTTAGCAACTATAGATTATTGCCTTGAGTCACTTCATTTATTTCATATGCTTTGTAATAGTATGATCAAGGTTATGTAAGTAGCATGTCACTACAGAAATTATTATTTTTATCGTTTACCTACTCGAGGACGAGTAGGAACTAAGCTTGGGGATGCTGATACGTCTCCAACGTATCCATAATTTTTGATGTTCCATGCTTGTTTTATGACAATACTTACATGTTTTGCTTGCACTTTATGATGATTTCATGCATTTTCCGGAACTAACCTATTAACAAGATGCCACAGTGCCAGTTCCTGTTTTCTGCTGTTTTTGGTTCCAGAAAGGCTGTTCGGGCAATATTCTCGGAATTGGACGAAATCAACGCCAAACATCTTATTTTTCCCGGAAGACCCCAGAACACCGAAGGAGAGTCGGAGGGGAACCAGGGGGGCCCCACCCCACAGGGCGGCGCGGCCAAGGGGGGGGCGCCCCCCTACTGTGTGGGCCCCCCAGAAACCCTTTTGCGCCGCCTCTTCGCCTATTTAACCCCTCGCGACCTAAATCCTCGATACCTTTTGACGAAACTCCAGAAAGACTCCAGGGCGCCGCCGCCATCGCAAAACTCCAATTCGGGGGACAGAAGTCTCTGTTCCGGCACCCTGCCGGGACGGGGAAGTGCCCTGATACGTCTCCGACGTATCGATAATTTCTTATGTTCCATGCCACATTATTGATGATATCTACATGTTTTATGCACACTTTATGTCATATTCGTGCATTTTCTGGAACTAACCTATTAACAAGATGCCGAAGTGCCGATTCTGTTTCATTGCTGTTTTTGGTTTCAGTAAATCCTAGTAAGGAAATATTCTCGGAATCGGACGAAATCAACGCCGAAGATCTTAGAATCCCGGAAGCATCCGAACACCCGAGAGTCGCGAGGGGGCCACAGCCCACTGTGACCATAGGCCGGCGCGGCCTGGGGGTGGCCCGCGCCCCCCTATAGTGTCGTCGCCCCGTTGACCTTCTGACGCCGCCTCTTCGCCTATAAGAAGCCCCTCGACCTAAAACCTCGAGACGGAAAAACCACGGTACGAGAAACCTTCCAGAGCCGCCGCCATCGCGAAGCCAAGATCTGGGGGACAGGAGTCTCTGTTCCGGCACGCCGCCGGGACGGGGAAGTGCCCCCGGAAGGCTTCTCCATCGACACCACTGCCATCTCCACGGCCATCTTCATCACCGCTGCTGTCTCCCATGAGGAGGGAGTAGTTCTCCATCGAGGCTCGGGGCTGTACCGGTAGCTATGTGGTTAATCTCTCTCCTATGTACTTCAATACAATGATCTCATGAGCTGCTTTACATGATTGAGATCCATATGATGAGCTTTGTATCGCTACTAGTTGTGTGCTACTCATGTGATGTTATTAAAGTAGTCTATTCCTCCTGCATGGTGTAAAGGTGACTAGTGTGTGCACCATGTGGTTCTTGTCGTAGGCTATGATCATGATCTCTTGTAGATTGTGGAGTTAATTATCATTATGATAGTATTGATGTGATCTATTCCTCCTTCATAGTGTAATGTGGGCAGTGTGTGCACTATGTTAGTTCTTGGTTTATTTTGCAATGATCTATTATGCTCTAAGGTTATTTAAATATGAACATTGAATTGTGGAGCTTGTTAACTCCGGCATTGAGGGTTCGTGTAATCCTACGCAATGTGTTCATCATCCAACAAGAGTGTATGTAGCACATATGAGAAAGAGTTATTTATTATGCGATCAATGTTGAGAGTGTCCACTAGTGAAAGTATGATCCCTAGGCCTTGTTCCTAAATACTGCTATCGCTGCTTGTTTACTGTTTACTGTGTTACTACTGCTGCGTTACTACTGCTTGTTTACTGTCCTGGGCAAAGCACTTTTCTGGTGCCATTGCCATTGCTCATATATATTCATACCACCTGTATTTCACTATCTCTTCGCCGAACTAGTGCACCTATTAGGTGTGTTGGGGACACAAGAGACTTCTTGCTTTGTGGTTGCAGGGTTGCATGAGAGGGATATCTTTGACCTCTTCCTCCCTGAGTTCGATAAACCTTGGGTGATCCACTTAAGGGAAAACTTGCTGCTGTCCTACAAACCTCTGCTCTTGGAGGCCCAACACTGTCTACAGGAAAAGGAGGGGGCGTAGACATCAAGCTATTTTCTGGCGCCGTTGCCGGGGAGGAAAGGTAAAAGGTACTCACACTCCGGATCTCGGCTACTAAGCTATTTTCTGGCGCCGTAAGTACTCGAAGCTATTTCCTTTAGATCCTGCAATTGCAACTTTTTGTTTCTTGTTCACACTAGTTTGGCATAATGAACAAGAATGAGCTTCTTATTCTATTTCCTGATTTAAAACATGGATTGTTTGATGCGAAAATTAAAAAACCTATTGAATCTTATTTGCATGCTGGTAGTAATATTAGTATGAACGCTTTGAACACCATTGTTGATAATAATATAGAAAGTTCTAAGCTTGGGGAAGCTGGTTTTCATGATCTTTTTAGTCCCCCAAGAATTGAGGAGAAAATTTTCTTTGATGATACTTTGCCTCCAATTTATGATGATTATAGTGATAGTAGTCTTTTGTTGCCGCCTGTTATGGAGGACGAATTTGATTATGATTACAATATGCCTCCTATATTTGATAGCTACTTTATTGAATTTGCTCCCGCTACAACTAATAAAATTGATTATGCCTATGTGGAGAGTAATAATTTTATGCATGAGACTCATGATAAGAATGCTTTATGTGATGGTTATATTGTTGAGTTTGCTCATGTTGCTACTGAAAGTTATTATGAGAGAGGAAAATATGGTTGTAGAAATTTTCATGTTACTAAAATACCTCTCTATGTGCTGAAATTTTTGAAGCTATGCTTGTTTTATCTTCCTATGCTTGTTACTTTGCTCTTCATGAACTTGTTTATTTACAAGATTCCTATGCATAGGAAGCATGTTAGACTTAAATGTGTTTTGAATTTGCCTTTTGATGCTCTCTTTTGCTTCAAATATTATTTCTTGCGAGTGCATCATTAAAACTGCTGAGCCCATCTTAATGGCTATAAAGAAAAGAACTTCTTGGGAGATAACCCATGTGTTATTTTGCTACAGTACTTTGTTTTATATTTGAGTCTTGGAAGTTGTTTACTACTGTAGCAACCTCTCCTTATCTTAGTTTTGTGTTTTGTTGTGCCAAGTGAAGCCTCTAATCGAAGGTTGATACTAGATTTGGATTTCTGCGCAGAAACAGATTTCTATCTGTCACGAATCTGGGCTGTTTTCTCTGTAGAAAAATCAGAAAAATATGCCAATTTACGTGCGTGTTCCTCAGATATGTACGCAACTTTCATTAGTTTTGAGTTTTCTGATTTGAGCAACGGAAGTATTTATTAGAAATTCGTCTTTACGGACTGTTCTGTTTTGACAGATTCTGCCTTTTATTTCGCATTGCTTCTTTCGCTGTGTTGGGTGGATTTCTTTGTTCCATTACCTTCCAGTAGCTTTGAGCAATGTCCAGAAGTGTTAAGAATGATTGTGTCACCTCTGAACATGTGAGTTTTTGATTATATACTAACCCCTCTAATGAAGTTTATGAGAAGTTTGGTGTGAAGGAAGTTTTCAAGGGTCAAGAGAGGAGGATGATATACTATGATCAAGAAGAGTGAAAGCTCTAAGCTTGGGGATGCCCCGGTGGTTCACCCCTGCATATATCAAGAAGACTCAAGCATCTAAGCTTGGGGATGCCCAAGGCATCCCCTTCTTCATCGACAAATTATCAGGTTCCTCCCCTGAAACTATATTTTTATTCCATCACATCTTATGTGCTTTACTTGGAGCGTCTGTATGTTTCTTGTTTTTGTTTTTGTTTGAATAAATGCTTGTGTGGGAGAGAGACACGCTCCGCTGTTGCATATGAACACATGTGTTCTTAGCTTTTAGTATTCATGGCGAAGTTTCTTCTTCGTTAAATTGTTATATGGTTGAAATTGGAAAATGATACATGTAGTAATTGCTATAAATGTCTTGGGTAATGTGATACTTGGCAATTGTTGTGCTCATGTTTAAGCTCTTGCATCATATACTTTGCACCCATTAATGAAGAAATACATAGAGCATGCTAAAATTTGGTTTGCATAATTGGTCTCTCTAAGGTCTAGATAATTTCTAGTATTGAGTTTGAACAACAAGGAAGACGGTGTAGAGTCTTATAATGTTTACAATATGTCTTTTATGTGAGTTTTGCTGCACCGGTTCATCCTTGTGTTTGTTTCAAATAGCCTTGCTAGCCTAAACCTTGTATCGAGAGGGAATACTTCTCATGCATCCAAATACTTGAGCCAACCACTATGCCAATTGTGTCCACCATACCTACCTACTACATGGTATTTCTACGCCATTCCAAAGTATATTGCTTGAGTGCTACCTTTAAACAATTCAAAATTTACCACCTCTGATTTGTGTCAATGTTTTATAGCTCATGAGGAAGTATGTGGTGTTTATCTTTCAATCTTGTTGGGCAACTTTCACCAATGGACTAGTGGCTTCATCCGCTTATCCAATAATTTTGCAAAAAGAGCTGGCAATGGGATTCCCAGTCCCAAATTAATTAACAAAAATAGACACTCCTCCATGGTATGTGATTGTTGGACGGCACCCGAAGGATTCGGTTAGCCATGGCTTGTGTAAGCAAAGGTTGGGAGGAGTGTCATCATAATAAAACTAAAATAAAAAGGCATTCCTTCATGGTATGAGATTGTTGGAAGGCACCCGAGGATTCGGTTAGCCATGGTTTGTGAAAGAAAGGTTAGAAGGAGTGTCACACAAAAATAAAATAAAATGGGAGCCACTCTTTGAAGGTTTGTCTGGCAAGGGGGTTAGAGTACCCGCTACCATTCGTTGACAACAACAAACACCTCTCAAAACTTTATTTTTATGCTCTCTTTATGTTTTCAAAATCAAAGCTCTAGCACAAATATAGCAATCGATGCTTTCCTCTTTGAAGGACCATTCTTTTACTTTTATTGTTGAGTCAGTTCACCTATTTCTCTCCATCTCAAGAAGCAAACACTTGTGTGAACTGTGCATTGATTCCTACATATTTGCATATTGCACTTATTATATTACTCTATGTTGACGATTATCCATGAGATATACATGTTATAAGTTGAAAGCAACCGCTGAAACTTAATCTTCCTTTGTGTTGCTTCAACACCTTTACTTTGAATTATTGCTTTATGAGTTAACTCTTATGCAAGACTTATTGATGCTTGTCTTGAAGTACTATTCATGAAAAGTCTTTGCTTTATGATTCACTTGTTTACTCATGGCTTCGCGATGGCGGCGGCTCTGGATGGTTTCTCGTACCGTGGCTTTTCTGTATCGAAGTTTTAGTTTAGGGACCTTTATATAGGCGAAGAGGCGGAGTCGGAAGGTCGACGAGGCGACGACACAGTAGGGGGGCGCGGCCAAGGCCTGGGCCGCGCCACCCTGGCGTCTGGTGGGCCTGTGGCCCCCCTCTGGCGACTCTCGGGTGTTCTGGAAGCTTCGTCCAATTCTAAGACTCTGGGCGTTGATTTCGTCCAATTCCGAGAATATTTCCTTACTAGGATTTCTGAAACCAAAAACAGCAGAAAACAGGAACTGGCACTTCGGCATCCCGTCAATAGGTTAGTTCCGGAAAACGCATAAAATCATCATAAAGTGTGAACAAAACATATAGGTATTGTCATAAAACAAGCATGGAACATAAGAAATTATCGATACGTCGGAGACGTATCAGCATCCCCAAGCTTAGTTCCTACTCGTCCCGAGTAGATAAACGATAACAAAGATAATTTCTGAAGTGACATGCTACCAACATGATCTTAATCCAACTATTTTAAAGCATATGAGATGAATGCAGCGATCAAAGCAATGGTAAATGACATGAGTAAACAATTGAATCATATAGCAAAGACTTTTCATGAATAGTACTTTCAAGACAAGCATCAATATGTCTTGCATAAGAGTTAACTCATAAAGCAATAATTTCAAAGTAAAGGCATTGAAGCAACACAAAGGAAGATTAAGTTTCAGCGGTTGCTTTCAACTTATAACATGTATATCTCATGGATATCGTCAATGTAAAGTAATATAACAAGTGCAATATGCAAGTATGTAGGAATCAATGCACAGTTCACACAAGTGTTTGCCTCTAAGATAGAAGGAAATGGGTAAACTGACTCAACATGAAAGTAGAAGAATGACCCTTCGCAGAGGGAAGCATTGATTGCTATATTTGTGCTAGAGCTTTTATTTTGAAAACATAAAGAGAGCATAAAAGTAAAATTTTGAGAGGTGTTTGTTGTTGTCAACGAATGGTAGTGGGCACTCTAACCCCCTTGCCAGACAAACCTTCAAAGAGCGGCTCCCATGAAACAGTTTTATTTTTGGGTGGCACTCCTTCCAACCTTTACTTTCACAAACCATGGCTAACTGAATCCTCGGGTGCCTACCAACAATCTCATACCATGAAGGAGTGCCTTTTTATTTAGATGACACTCCTCCCCACCTTTGCTTTCTCAAGCCATGGCTAACCGAATCCTCGGGTGCCGTCCAACAATCACATACCATGGAGGAGTGTCCATTTTTTTGTAAAATTATGAAGGTTAATTAATTTGGGACTGGGAATCCCATTGTCAGCTCTTTTTGCAAAATTATTGGATAAGCGGATGAAGCCACTAGTCCATTGGTGAAAGTTGCCCAACAAGATTGAAAGATAAACACCACATACTTCCTCATGAGCTATAAAACATTGACACAAATAAGAGGTAATAACTTTTGAAGTGTTTAAAGATAGCACTCAAGCAATTTACTTTGGAATGGCGGAGAAATACCATGTAGTAGGTAGGTATGGTGGACACAAATGGCATAGTTTTTGGCTCAAGGATTTGGATGCATGAGAAGTAATCCCTCTCAATACAAGGCTTAGGCTAGCAAGGTTGTTTGAAACAAACACAAGTATGAACTAGTACAGCAAAACTTACATAAGAACATATTGCAAGCATTATAAGACTCTACACCGTCTTCCTTGTTGTTCAAACACTTTACCAGAAAATATCTAGACTCTAGAGAGACCAATCATGCAAACCAAATTTTAGCAAGCTCTATGTATTTCTTCACTAATAGGTGCAAAGTATATGACGCAAGAGCTTAAACATGAGCACAACAATTGCCAAGTATCAAATTATTCAAGACATCATACCAATTACCACATGTAGCATTTTCTGTTTCCAACCATATAACAATTAACAAAGCAGTTTCAACCTTCGCCATGAAAATTAAAAGCTAAGAACACATGTATTCATATGAACCAGCGGAGCGTGTCTCTCTCCCACACAAGCATTTATTCAAACAAAAACAAAAACAAAAACAAACAGACGCTCCAAGTAAAGTACATAAGATGTGACCGAATAAAAATATAGTTTCGAGGGAGGAACCTGATAATTTGTCGATGAAGAAGGGGATGCCTTGGGCATCCCCAAGCTTAGATGCTTGAGTCTTCTTGAAATATGCAGGGATGAACCACTGGGGCATCCCCAAGCTTAGAGCCTTCACTCTCCTTGATCATATTGTATCATCCTCCTCTCTTGACCCTTGAAAACTTACTCCACACCAAACTCAAAACAAACTCATTAGAGGGTTAGTGCATAATAAAAAATTCACATGTTCAGAGGTGACACAATCATTATTAACACTTCTGGACATTGCTCAAAGCTACTGGAAGTTAATGGAACAAAGGAATCCATCAAACACAGCAAAAGGGGCAATGCGAAATAAAAGGCAGAATCTGTCAAAACAGAACAGTCCGTAAAGATGAATTTCTAAGAGGCACCAGACTTGCTCAAATGAAAATGCTCCAATTGAATGAAAGTTGCGTACATATCTGAGGATCACTCACGTAAATTGGCATAATTTTCTGAGTTACCTACAGAGAATTAGGCCCAGATTCGTGACAGCAAAGAAATCTGTTTCTGCGCAGTAATCCAAATCTAGTATGAACCTTACTATCAAAGACTTTACTTGGCACAACAATGCAACAAAACTAAGATAAGGAGAGGTTGCTACAGTAGTAACAACTTCCAAGACACAAATATAAAATAAAAGTACTGTAGCAAAATAAACACATGGGTTATCTCCCAAGAAGTGCTTTCTTTATAGCCATTAAGATGGGCTCAGCAGTTTTAATGATGCACTCGCAAGAAATAGTATTTGAAGCAAAAGAGAGCATCAAGAAGCAAATTCAAAACACATTTAAGTCTAACATGCTTCCTATGCATAGGAATCTTGTACACAAATAAATTCATGAAGCATAATGCAACAAGCATAGAAAGATAAAACAAGTGTAACTTCAAAAATTTCAGCATATAGAGAGGCGTTTTAGTAACATGAAAGTTTCTACAACCATATTTCCCTCTCTCATAATAACTTTCAGTAGCATCATGAGCAAACTCAACAATATAAATATCACATAAAGCATTCTTATCATGAGTCTCATGCATAAAATAATTACTCTCCACATAAGCATAGTCATTCTTATTAATTGTAGTGGGAGCAAATTCAACAAAGTAGCTATCATCAAATATAGGAGGCATATTGTAATCATAATCAAATTTATCCTCCATAACAGACGGCACCAAAAGACTACTATCATTATAATCATCATAAATAGGAGGCAAAGTATCATCAAAGAAAATTTTCTCCTCCATGCTTGAGGGACTAAAAATATCATGCTCATCAAAACCAGCTTCCCCAAGCTTAGAATTTTCCATATCATTAGCAACAATGGTGTTCAAAGTATTCATACTAATATGTTCCATGGGTTTTTTAATTTCCGCATCAAACCATCCATGTCTTAACTCAGGAAAAAGAATAAAAAGCTCCATGTTGCTTTCCATTATGCCAAACTAGTGTAAAACAAGAAACAAAAAGATGCAATTGCAGGATCTAAAGGAAATAGCTTCGAGTACTTACAATGGCACCGGAAAATAGCTTAGTAGCCGAGATCCGGAGTGTGAGTACCTTTTACCTTTCCTCCCCGGCAACGGCGCCAGAAAAGTGCTTGATGTCTACGGGTGCTTCTATTCTTGTAGACAGTGTTGGGCCTCCAAGAGCAGAGGTTTGTAGAACAGCAGGAAGTTTTTCTTAAGTGGATCACCCAAGGTTTATCGAACTCAGGGAGGAAGAGGTCAAAGATATCCCTCTCATGCAACCCTGCAACCACAAAGCAAGAAGTCTCTTGTGTCCCCAACACACCTAATACACTTGTCAGATGTATAGGTGCACTAGTTCGGCGAAGAGATAGTGAAATACAGGTGGTATGAATATATATGAGCAGTAGTAACGGCACCAGAAAATAGCTTGATGCTACAACTGGCGTGTGGTTGATGGTGGTAATATTGCAGGCAGTACAGATGTAGCAGAACAGTAAACAAGCGATGATTGCAGTATTTGGGAACAAGGCCTAGGGATTATAGTTTCACTAGTGGACACTCTCAACATTGATCACATAACAGAATAGATAAATGCTATACTCTACACTCTCTTGTTGGATGATGAACACCACTAATTGTGTAGGATTACACGAACCCTCATTGCCGGAGTTAACACGCTCCACAATATTCGATATTCATGTTTAAATAACCTTAGAGTGCATGATAGATCATTGCAATTACACCAAGTACTAACATAGCATGCACACTGATACGTCCAATTTGCATCACTATTTTATATCATAATTTGCTGTTATTCATTGATATATTTCATGTTTGGACACAATACTTATGTTATTTTATCTATTTTGCATGTTTCATCATTATTGGAGGATCAAGCACCGGAGCCAGGATTCTGCTGGAAAAAGCACCGTTAGAACGCAATATTTCGGAAGATCAACTGTGGAAGGAAATTATACCAAAAATCCTATTTTCCCAGATGACGAAGGAAGCCAGAAGGGGGAGCCAGCTGGACCCAAGGTGGGCCCAGACCACAGGCCGGCGCGGCCCATGGCCTGGCCGCGCCACCTGGTGGTGAGGGGGCCCCACAGCCCCTTTCGCCTCCTTTTCTTCGCGAAATCCTTCGTCCCGAAAACCTAAGCCACAGAGGGTACCTCGCGAAGAGTTACAGCCGCCTCTGCGGGGCGGAGAACACCAGAGAGAAAAGAGCTCTCCGGCGGGCTGAGATCTGCCGGGGAAATTCCCTCCCGGAGGGGGAAATCGACGCCATCGTTACCGTCATCGAGCTGGACATCGTCACCGCCGTAGCAATTTGGGTTTGATCTTGATTGTTTGATAGGGGAAACTCTCCCGGTATCGATTTCTACTTGTTGTTGATGCTATTGAGTGAAACCATTGAACCAAGGTTTATGTTCAGATTGTTATTCATCATCATATCACCTCTGATCATGTTCCATATGATGTCTCGTGAGTAGTTCGTTTAGTTCTTGAGGACATGGGTGAAGTCTAAATGTTAGTAGTGAACTATGGTTGAGTAATATTCAATGTTATGATATTTAAGTTGCGGTGTTATTCTTCTAGTGGTGTCATGTGAACGTCGACTACATGACACTTCACCTTTATGGGCCTAGGGGAATGCATCTTGTACTCGTTTGCCAATTGCGGGGTTGCCGGAGTGACAGAAAGCTAAACCCCCGTTGGTATATCGATGCAGGAGGGATAGCAGGATCTCAGAGTTTAAGGCTGTGGTTAGATTTATTCTTAATTACTTTCTTGTAGTTGCGGATGCTTGCAAGGGGTATAATCACAAGTATGTATTAGTCCTAGGAAGGGCGGTACATTAGCATAGGTTCACCCACACAACACTTATCATAACAATGAAGATTATTTAGCCGTATGTAGCGAAAGCACTAGACTAAAATCCCGTGTGTCCTCGAGAACGTTTGGTCATTATAAGTAAACAACCCGGCTTGTCCTTTGTGCTAAAAAGGATTGGGCCACTCGCTGCAATTGTTACTCTCGCACTTTACTTACTTGTACTTTATTCACCTGTTACATCAAAACCCCCTGAATATTTGTGTGTGAGCATTTACAGTGAATCCTTCATCGAAACTGCTTGTCAACACCTTCTGCTCCTCGTTGGGATCGACATTCTTACTTATCGAAGATACTACGATACACCCCCTATACTTGTCGGTCATCACACACTGTCACCATCACACTATGAAGGAGGCATAGATCACATCAATACTATCATAGCAATAATTAACTTCATAATCTACAAGAGATTACAATCATAACCTACGCCAAATACTACACGATGCACACACTGTCACCATTACACCGTGCAGGAGGAATAGACTACTTTAATAACATCACTAGAGTAGCACATAGATGAATTGTGATACAAAACTCATATGAATCTCAATCATGTAAGGCAGCTCATGAGATCATTGTATTGAAGTACATAGGAAAGAGATTAACCACATAGCTACCGGTACAGCCCCTTAGCCTCGATGGAGAACTACTCCCTCCTCATGGGAGACAACAGCGGTGATGAAGATGGCGGTGGAGATGGCAGCGGTGTCGATGGAGAAGCCTTCTGGGGGCACTTCCCCGTCCCGGCGGCGTGCCCGAACAGAGACTCCTGTCCCCCAGATCTTGGCTTCGCGATGGCGGCAGCTCTGGATGGTTTCTCGTACCGTGGCTTTTCCGTATCGAAGTTTTAGGTCAGGGACCTTTATATAGGCGAAGAGGCGGAGTCGGAAGGTCGACGAGGCGACGACACAGTAGGGGGGCGCGGCCAAAGCCTGGGCCGCGCCACCCTGGCGTCTGTTGGGCCTGTGGCCCCCTCTGGCGACTCTCGGGTGTTCTGGAAGCTTCGTCCAATTCTAAGACTCTGGGCGTTGATTTCGTCCAATTCCGAGAATATTTCCTTACTAGGATTTCTGAAACCAAAAACAGCAGAAAACAGGAACTGGCACTTTGGTATCTCGTCAATAGGTTAGTTCCGGAAAACGCATAAAATCATCATAAAGTGTGAACAAAACATGTAGGTATTGTTATAAAACAAGCATGGAACATAAGAAATTATCGATACGTTGGAGACGTATCACCTTACATGATTGAGATTCATCTGATGTAATCGGTGTTGTGTTTGTTGGGATCCGATGGATGATATATTATGATTAGTCTATCTATAAAGTTTGTGAAGTTATTGTTGCTGCAATCTTGTTATGTTTAATGCTTGTCACTAGGGCCCGAGTGGCATGATCTTAGATTTAAGCTCTATATGTATTGCTTAGATTGTATCTACAAGTTGTATGCACATGTCACTGTCCGGAACCAAAGGCCACCGCTGGACATCGTCACCGCCGTAGCAATTTGGGTTTGATCTTGATTGTTTGATAGGGGAAACTCTCCCGGTATCGATTTCTACTTGTTGTTGATGCTATTGAGTGAAACCATTGAACCAAGGTTTATGGTCAGATTGTTATTCATCATCATATCACCTCTGATCATGTTCCATATGATGTCTCGTGAGTAGTTCGTTTAGTTCTTGAGGACATGGGTGAAGTCTAAATGTTAGTAGTAAACTATGGTTGAGTAATATTCAATGTTATGATATTTAAGTTGTGGTGTTATTCTTCTAGTGGTGTCATGTGAACGTCGACTACATGACACTTCACCTTTATGGGCCTAGGGGAATGCATCTTGTACTCGTTTGCCAATTGCGGGGTTGCCGGAGTGACAGAAACCTAAACCCCCGTTGGTATATCGATGCAGGAGGGATAGCAGGATCTCAGAGTTTAAGGCTGTGGTTAGATTTATTCTTAATTACTTTCTTGTAGTTGCGGATGCTTGCAAGGGGTATAATCACAAGTATGTATTAGTCCTAGGAAGGGCGGTACATTAGCATAGGTTCACCCACACAACACTTATCATAACAATGAAGATTATTTAGCCGTATGTAGCGAAAGCACTAGATTAAAATCCCGTGTGTCCTCGAGAACGTTTGGTCATTATAAGTAAACAACCCGGCTTGTCCTTTGTGCTAAAAAGGATTGGGCCACTCACTGCAATTGTTACTCTCGCACTTTACTTACTCGTACTTTATTCACCTGTTACATCAAAACCCCCTGAATATTTGTCTGTGAGCATTTACAGTGAATCCTTCATCGAAACTGCTTGTCAACACCTTCTACTCCTCGTTGGGATCGACATTCTTACTTATCGAAGATACTACGATACACCCCCTATACTTGTGGGTCATCAAGACTATTTTCTGGCGCCGTTGCCGGGGAGTGAAGCGCTATTGGTAAGTGGAATTGGTAAGGGAAATATCTACTGTTTGTGCTGATTTTATTTCTGCATGCTGCCATAATTCATTATGGAGAGATCTTCTCTTGAATTTTTATTTGGAAAATCCGCTACTACTGCAAAGGTAGTGGATGAGGCGCCAGGTGAAGAAGAAATACCATACAAAATACCTATGAAAATTATTGAACGCGTAGTGAATAACCGTTGTACAGGAGATGGAACTGTCCACCCTGGAGATCATTTATTGTTCTTGCATGAATTATGTGGTTTATTCAAGTGTGCAGGTATTGCTATGGATGAAGTGAGGAAGAAACTATTCTCTATATCGCTGTCTGGTAAAGCGGCGCATTGGTATAAATTACTGGATAATGGGGATTCTCTTGAATGGAATGATATTGTGCCCCGGTTTTATTCTAAGTTCTATCCTCCAAGTGAAATTCACAAGGATCGGAATCGCATATATAATTTTTGGCCTCATGATGGAGAGAGTATTGCCCAAGCTTGGGGGAGATTGAAGTCTTTAATGCTCAAATGCCCCATTCATGAGCTTCCTGGTAATGTTATTATTGATAATTTCTATGCAAGACTTTCTTTTGAAGACAAGACCTTGCTGGATACTTCTTGTTCTGGATCATTCACGCGCAATAAGGAAGAGTTTAAAAGGGACCTTCTTAATCGGATCCAGGAAAATACTGAAGGATGGGAGATCGACAAAGATAGAGAATCAGGTATAAATTATGATTACAAATGCATTGAAGCTTTTATGGATACTGATAAATTTCGTAATATGAGTGCTACTTATGGTCTTGATTCTCAAGTTGCTGCAAATCTTTATAAAGCTTTTGCCTCTCATTATGAATTGCCTAAGAAGAATTTTGATAAGTATAATGAACCGTATAAAGATAAAATTGATTCATCTATTAATAAATGTGTTGTAGTTGAAACTGTTGATCATGTTATTCCTGAAGCTTATATTGAAAAAACTCCTTTCCCTGCTAAAATGAAGGAGTACTCTGTTATAAATAGTGCGGTTCATAAAAGTGAAAAGAAACCTATAGAACCTGAAGAACAAATAAAAGTTGAGCCTGCTGTTGCAATAGTTAAAGATCTTGTGACTGAAAATTTGGAGGAAGGTCATATTATTTTCTGTGAAGATGCTTCTAATATTGTTTCACATCCTAATAAACCCAAACAAGTTAGTGTTCCTATGCTATCTGTTAGAATTGGTGATCATTGCTATTATGGTTTATGTGATATTGGTGCAAGTATTAGTGATATTCCTTATGAGCTTTACACGGAGATTATGCACGAAATTGGTTCTTGTGAACTTGAAGATATTGATGTGGTTATTCAGCTGGCTAATAGAGAAACTATTTCTCCAATTGGTATTGTTCGAGATGTGGAAGTTCTATGTGGTAAGATTAAATATCCTGCTGACTTTTTGGTACTTGGTTCTGCTGCTAGTGATTATTGTCCTATCATTTTTGGTAGACCTTTTCTAAATACTTGTGGAGCTATTATAGATTGCAAGAAAGAGAAAATTTTGACTAAATTTGCTGGTGAATCTTATGAGTTTTACTTTTCTAAATTTACCAAAACTCCTTATAAAGCTGATTTGCCTAGTAATGATTTTAAAATGGAACAGTGTGCATCTATCGTTCTTGTTCCTAATAATCCTTTGCAGCAACATTTGGAGAATAGCGAGAGTGAAGTTTTTAGGAAAGAAAGAGATGAGCTTGAGGAAATTTTTCTTCGCCAACCTATTCTCAAGCATGATTTACCGGTGGAAGATCTGGGTACAACACCACCACCAAAGGAAGATCCTGTCTTTGATTTAAAACCTTTGCCTGATAATCTTAAATATGCTCATATTGATGATAAGAAAATATATCCTGTTATTATTAGTTCTAAGCTTACAGAGTTTGAAGAAGAAAGGTTATTGGAAATATTGAAGAAACACCGAGGTGCTATTGGCTACACTCTTGATGATTTGAAGGGGATTTCTCCCTCTATTTGCCAACACGCCATCAATATGGAAGATGATGCGAAGCCTGTTGTTGAACCTCAGCGTCGTCTAATTCCTAAGATGAAGGATGTGGTAAGAAATGAGGTATTACGACTTCTTGAAGCTGGTATTATATATCCTATTGCTGATAGTAGATGGGTTAGTCCTGTGCATTGTGTTCCTAAGAAAGGAGGAATGACTGTTGTGCCTAATGATAATGATGAGCTCATACCTCAAAGAGTAGTTGTAGGGTATAGAATGTGCATTGATTATCGAAAAGTTAATAAGGCTACTAAAAAAGATCATTACCCTTTGCCTTTTATTGATCAAATGTTAGAAAGGTTATCTAAAAATACTCATTTTTGCTTTCTTGATGGTTATTCTGGATTTTCACAAATTGCTGTTAAAACTAAAGATCAAGAGAAAACCACTTTCACTTGTCCCTATGGAACTTATGCTTATAGACGTATGCCTTTTGGTTTATGTAATGCTCCTGCTACTTTTCAAAGATGCATGTCTGCTATTTTTCATGGCTTTTGCGAGAGTATTGTGGAGGTATTCATGGATGATTTTTCTGTCTATGGGAATTCTTTTGATAATTGCTTGCGGAACCTTGATAAAGTTTTGCAGAGATGTGAAGAAACTAACCTTGTTCTTAATTGGGAGAAATGCCACTTTATGGTTAATGAAGGAATTGTATTAGGACATAAAATTTCCGAGAGAGGTATTGAAGTTGATAGAGCTAAAGTTGAAGCAATTGAGAAGATGCCCTACCCTAGGGATGTTAAAGGTATTCGTAGTGTTCTTGGTCATGCTGGGTTTTATAGGAGGTTTATTAAAGATTTCTCCAAGATTTCAAAACCTCTTACTAATCTTCTTCAAAAAGACGTACCTTTTGTTTTTGATGACGATTGTAAGGAAGCTTTTGAAACTCTTAAGAAAGCCTTAACAACTGCTCCTATAGTTGAACCTCCTGATTGGAACTTACCATTTGAAATTATGTGTGATGCTAGTGATTTTGCTGTAGGCGCTGTTCTTGGACAGCGGGTAAATAAAAACTGAATGTTATTCATTATGCTAGTAAAACTCTTGATGCTGCTCAAAGAAATTATGCTACTACTGAAAAGGAATTGTTAGCTGTAGTCTTTGCTTGTGATAAGTTTAGATCTTATATTGTTGATTCAAAAGTTACTATTCATACTGATCATGCTGCAATCAGATACCTTATGCAAAAGAAAGATGCTAAGCCTAGGCTTATTAGATGGGTACTTACATTGCAAGAATTTGATTTACATATTGTAGATAGGAAAGGTGCTGATAATCCTGTTGCTGATAATTTGTCTAGATTGGAAAATATTGCTTATGATCATGTTCCTGTTAATGATAGTTTTCCAAATGAACAATTGGCTGCAATAAAGGTGAGTTCGCGAGACAGTCCTTGGTATGCTGATTATGCTAACTTTATTGTTTCCAAGTACTTGCCTCCAACCTTTTCAGCTCAAAGAAGGAGGAAATTCTTTTATGACTTGAGGCATTATTTCTGGGATGACCCACACTTATATAAAGAAGGAGTGGATGGTATTATGCGAAGATGTGTTCCCGAATATGAACAACAGGAGATATTGAGTAAATGCCATGGTAGTGCTTATGGAGGACATCACGCCGGAGAAAGAACCGCGCAAAAGGTTCTACAATCAGGTTTTTATTGGCCAACTCTCTTCAAAGATGCAAGGAAGTTTATTTTATCTTGTGATCAATGCCAAAGGGTTGGTAATATCTCTAGACGCAATGAAATGCCGATGAATTATACTCTTGTTATTGAACCGTTCGATTGTTGGGGATTTGACTTCATGGGACCTTTTCCCTCTTCAGAAGGTAACACTCATATACTTGTTGCTGTTGATTATGTTACTAAATGGGTGGAAGCCATACCTACAAAAAGTGCTGATGGTGAGACCTCTTTAAGAATGCTTTTAGATATTATTTTTCCTAGATTTGGAGTTTCTAGATATATTATAACTGATGGAGGTTCTCATTTTATTCATGGTGGTTTTAGAAAAACTCTTGCTAGATATGGTATTAATCATAGAATTGCTTCCGCTTATCATCCTCAAACTAGTGGGCAAGTAGAACTATCAAATAGAGAGATTAAATCTATCTTGCAAAAGACTGTTAATAAAACTAGAAAGAATTGGGCTAGTAAATTGAAGGATGCACTTTGGGCTTATAGAACTGCTTATAAAAATCCCATGGGAATGTCACCTTATAAAATGGTTTATGAGAAAGCTTGTCATTTACCTTTAGAACTAGAGCACAAAGCTTATTGGGCTGTTAGAGAATTAAATAAAGATCCTAAACTTGCCGGTAATAAGAGGTTGTTGCAATTGGGTTCTCTAGATGAATGGAGAAGTGAAGCTTATGAAAATGCTAAACTCTTTAAAGAGAAAGTTAAAAAATGGCATGATAGAAGGATTATTAAAAGAGAATTTAATATTGGGGATAAAGTCCTATTGTATCGGTCTCGTCTCAGATTCTTTGCAGGGAAATTACTCTCGAAATGGGAAGGACCATATGTTGTTGAGGAGGTGTATCGTTCAGGAGCAATTAAAATTAGCTCTCTCCAAGGCAATGCTACGCAAGTGGTGAATGGACAAAGACTCAAGCATTATATCTCAGGTGATTCCTATAATGTTGATGTTGATATTATTCGAGTGGAAACACCGGAGGCTTTCATCAAAGGGCAAGTTGACGATCCGCCTTAACTCGACTTTGAATAGGTAACTTGATCTTGGTAATGAAAAGTTCGCAATTTACTTTCCGAACAATATTTTTGCTGTTTTTGGAAAATATGAAAAATTACGAGATCGAAACGGAGTGGAAAAGACGCACGAGGGCGTGCCACCATAGGCCGGCGCGGGCCCCAGCTAGGCCGCGCCGCCCTATGAGTTGGCCGCCTCGTCGCCCCTTTCTGACTCTGGTTCGACCTGGTACTTTCCTTTTGTCGAGAATTTTTTTGCTATATAATCCCCCGGACCCCTGGATGCCCGTATATCGCTTTTTCGACGTGTTTTGTTTCGAGCTGTTTCTGCCAGGATCTGTTTTCAGTTTAGAAGCACCATGGTCTCCAAGAACAAGGGCAAGGAGCTTCCGGATGAAGATAATCCAGATCTTGAGTGGAAAGAGGAGGACAAGAGCGTCAAGGAAGAAGATGAAGAAGAGGTGGAGGAAGACTCGCGTGCACACCCGCGTGCTACCATCGCAAGCGTCAAGGTGGTGGACAACCCCTTCAGTGCAAACAAGACCGCAAGAATTCGCACCGGAGGAGGGGTTCCACGTCATTACCTAGCTCTAAAGACATCTTTATCAGGCACTCACCATCCCTTTCGCAATCTAATTTTCAATAATCAAATTGAAAGGACTCCCAGGGCAGCATTGCCTAGCAATTGGGATATAGATCGTTCTAACACTGCAGGAAGGACGAAGCCTAAGGGTGAAGAGTGGGGAAATAACTCCAAGAGTTGGGACTCGCCGTCGGACATACTTCTTAACCGCGTCGAGCACAATTCGGAGATGATTCGCAACCTCACATACAAGATTGATGAGCTTCAGGAGCTTGTTGAGAAGCTTGTCAGGAATTCATCACCACCATCGCCGAAGGAGTAATTCATCATCGGTATTGGCATCCCCTTGGTTTGTTCCAAGCTTGGGGGAGTGCCGCGGTATCACATCATCACTACCTTTTACTTTTTACTGTCAAGTAGTGTCATATCATGAGTAGGGAAGTTATCATATAAGATGGGTTGCAGTTTGGAAGTATCTCTCCTTTAGTTGGTTGTCTATGTATCCCTTGGTGTGAGTTATCGTTATGGAATATTAATGAGAAGTCTTATCATTTACATATTGCACATCTTATTTTAGTTTGCAATCTCTATTATATGATTTACCTTGTTGTTAGTATTGGTATCACTTTGGGAGCATTGAATAAATCTATTTGGTTTTGGCAAACTTAGCATTGGTCAATAGCAACAACACTTTGAGGTTTAAGTAGAAAAGAGAAATACATGTAGTTGTTTCATTGTCTTTCTTTCTTGTTAGCTCATAGCTTATTATTCTGAAGATAAAATTGTTTGTGCTTACAAGGAAGATGCATGATTATTTCTATCACATGTATATTTGTTTGTTTCCTTCAACTCTTATGCTTGCTAATTAACCTTGCTAGCCAAAGACCTGTACTGAGAGGGAATACTTCTCGTGCATCCAAACATTAGCCCAAACCTATGTCATTTGTGTCCACCATACCTACCCACTACATGGTATTTTCTGCCATCCCAAGTAAATACTTCATGTGCTACCTTTAAACAAATTCAAAATTTACTATCTCTTATTTGTGTCAATGTTTTATAGCTCATGAGGAAGTATGTGGTGTTTTATCTTTCAATCTTGTTGGGCAACTTTCACCAATGGACTAGTGGCTTCATCCGCTTATCCAATAATTTTGCAAAAAGAGCTGGCAATGGGATTCCCAGACCCAAATTAATTAAACTAAAAAGACACTCCTCCATGGTATGTGATTGATGGACGGCACCCGAAGGATTCGGTTAGCCATGGCTTGTGTAAGCAAAGGTTGGGGGGAGTGTCATCATCATAATAAAACCAAAATAAAAAGGCACTCCTTCATGGTATGAGATTGTTGGCAGGCACCCGAGGATTCGGTTAGCCATGGTTTGTGAAAGAAAGGTTGGAAGGAGTGCCACACAAAATAAAAATAAAATGGGAGCCGCTCTTTGAAGGTTGTCTGGCAAGGGGGTTAGAGTACCCGCTACCAGTCGTTGACAACAACAAACACCTCTCAAAATGTTACTTTTATTCTCCTTATATGATTTCAAAACTGAAAAAGCTCTAGCACATGATTTAATCACTGCTTCCCTCTGCGAAGGGCCTGTCTTCTACTTTATGTTGAGTCAGTAAACCTATTTCCCTCCATCTCAAGCAAGCATTTGAGTAGTTGTGATCAAACCATTATATTGTGATTTGCTTCATCATGTCTTTTATTTTTCCTTGTTTAGTACAAGTTTTATCTGAATGAATATAGCTTTGCAAGTTATCAATGATTATGAGGAGACTATTATGATTGAGTATGCAAGTTGTGCCATATAAACTTTAACATGAGAGCGCTGCTCAATAGATAAATATAACCTGTTAATTGTTCTCTGACCAAGAACGAAGTTTGCCATCACCAACTATGATTTCTTATGCACCTTTATTTGTGATTACCTTATACTTGTTTCAAGTTGAGTTATATGAGGAAGTTGTTTACTAGAATGTCTCGTGTGAATGAATATGATGCTTCTTGTCCGTATTTTATTTATCGACTCTTCACTCCATAAACATGTGGTCCTGTTTACTGAGTTCAGTTTCGCTTGGGGACAAGCGAAGTCTAAGCTTGGGGGGAGTTGATACGTCCAATTTGCATCACTATTTTATATCATAATTTGCTGTTATTCATTGATATATTTCATGTTTGGACACAATACTTATGTTATTTTATCTATTTTGCATGTTTCATCATTATTGGAGGATCAAGCACCGGAGCCAGGATTTTGCTGGAAAAAGCACCGTCAGAACGCAATATTTCGGAAGATCAACTGTGGAAGGAAATTATACCAAAAATCATATTTTCCCAGATGACGAAGGAAGCCAGAAGGGGGAGCCAGCTGGACCCAAGGTGGGCCCAGACCACAGGCCGGCGCGGCCCATGGCCTGGCCGCGCCACCTGGTGGTGAGGGGGCCCCACAGCCCCTTTCGCCTCCTTTTCTTCGCGAAATCCTTCGTCCCGAAAACCTAAGCCACAGAGGGTACCTCGCGAAGAGTTACAGCCGCCTCTGCGGGGCGGAGAACACCAGAGAGAAAAGAGCTCTCCGGCGGGCTGAGATCCGCCGGGGAAATTCCCTCCCGGAGGGGGAAATCGACGCCATCGTCACCGTCATCGAGCTGGACATCATCTCCATCACCATCATCATCATCTCCACCATCATCACCGCCGTCTCCACCGCTGGACATCGTCACTGCCGTAGCAATTTGGGTTTGATCTTGATTGTTTGATAGGGGAAACTCTCCCGGTATCGATTTCTACTTGTTGTTGATGCTATTGAGTGAAACCATTGAACCAAGGTTTATGTTCAGATTGTTATTCATCATCATATCACCTCTGATCATGTTCCATATGATGTCTCGTGAGTAGTTCGTTTAGTTCTTGAGGACATGGGTGAAGTCTAAATGTTAGTAGTGAACTATGGTTGAGTAATATTCAATGTTATGATATTTAAGTTGTGGTGTTATTCTTCTAGTGGTGTCATGTGAACGTCGACTACATGACACTTCACCTTTATAGGCCTAGGGGAATGCATCTTGTACTCGTTTGCCAATTGCGGGGTTGCCGGAGTGACAGAAACCTAAACCCCCGTTGGTATATCGATGCAGGAGGGATAGCAGGATCTCAGAGTTTAAGGCTGTGGTTAGATTTATTCTTAATTACTTTCTTGTAGTTGCGGATGCTTGCAAGGGGTATAATCACAAGTATGTATTAGTCCTAGGAAGGGCGGTACATGTGACGCCCCGGAACCGGTACCATGAGGATTCCAGCGATCCGCCGAAATCCGCACGATATCGATTCAGAGACGCCCTCCGACACGACGTGCGCGACGAATCACACACGTGATGCCAGAGGAATTAACACGAGCGGTAACATTACAACAGGATTACAATAGAGTCCACAAGATACATATATTACAACAACGACTCCAACGAGTCAAGATACAAATATACAATACAAAGATCCAAGTCATACAGAAGATCGAATGCGTCCGAGTACGGACAAGATACAAATTGGACTAAGAGTCCTGAAGATAACCAGTGGCGTCCATAACCCTGCCCAGGCCAAGCCGGAAGGGTAACCTTGCTAACGTCGTCATCTTGTACCTGTCAAAGTCGGGCCATCGGTTGCCGACAAGAGGGAGGAAGCAAAAGAGAAAGGGGAAAAGGCGAGAGTAAGTACCAAGGAACGAACTCCGGCACGTACTTAGCGAGACTAGAAATGGCTATGCTCGCCGGGCGAGTATAATATATATATCGCCGGGGGCTATATGGTAGGTTTAGCGGCAGCGAAACTATAACCAATAGAGACACGCTACAACATCCGTCTAATCAGATAAGATAAGAGAGCGCACAAGGTAACAGATAAAATACTACACAAACATAACCCAGCCGATTACACATATCCCCTCCAACAATTGCGAAGAGGCAATGTAAAAGGCACTCAACGGTGGACAAGTTTTATTAGGTATCGGTTGTAGTAATGCTATATTACTACGCAAGTTATTATCAGATTATTAACAACAAGTATAAGGTGTAAGTTGTTCTATGATCAAGCTATACAATTCCAAGTCGTCCGTAACCGCGGACACGGCTTATCGATAAGATGTACACCCTGCAGGGGTTGCCCAAATGTAACCATACGCATGCTCGACCCACTTACGACAGGTGGATGTCTCACAACAAGACCGTTCCCAGTTCAACAAGAAAGTCTAGGGGGGCCACCCGACTAAGCTACCCGTGACGAAGTCCGGCCGTACTCCGAGACGGACTCAGGGTTTGCGTCGGCGGCTAGGCGTGCAAACCACACGCTTCGCTAAACGTCCCACGGGGTACTGTACAGAATATAAACACCCGAAGGCAACAGGAAGTAAACACCCGAAGGCAACAGTATATAAACATGCATGCGCCAAATAAAACCAAGGTTGTGGCCCCCTTTTCAACTGACTTGAGAAAAGGTAATGGGTGAGGGGGGTCCCAATAATCGTCCCCACGCATGGGTAGAGCGCTCAATCTCGGAACAGATAACAAGAACTCGGGTCCTAGGGGACATTAGTAAGTCAAAGTTCCGATGCTTTCGCAAAGGGGCTCACAGATGCCTCTGCTTACAATTTTAGTTGTTAACAATTAAGAAAAGCATGTGTATCTCCAACAACTGATATAGCATGTGATAACCTCCCAACAACCCAACATATCCCGATAACAGATCGAGATAAACAACAGAGCCTAAACACGCCTACGACTCACAAGGCTCAACATCAAGCAACGGCTATGGGTAAGGAATGATACATATAGGATTGTTATGGTAAACAAGTGGAATAGGACACGTGACTCGATAAAGAAGCGCGACATAAGGATAGCAATGCGAGGGAGAGTGTATAATAGGTGAAGAGAGAGGGCTCGCCTGTGAAAAGCTGTAGAAGAACTTGTCGGAGAACTCGTCGTATCTCACATCACCACTTCGCGATCCTATCCGAGAAGAAGCAAATGCTGGAACACACAACGCATGCAAGTCTTACTACTACAGATAAAGAGTCAGCATGCTCGAGATGATATGCATGACATGGCAGGGATGATGCGATGCACTTATCCAATTTAATCGGAGTCGGAACCCCAGACAAATAATTTAGGTTGGAGTTGCATTTCTACCGGCAGATTTAAGGGTGGATTAGCATGGTAGTAGCATGGCAAGGGTGCGCTACTTCAAATTTAAGCGGAGCGGGGAAACCATATATTATATATTGCAATTCCCAAATACTCCGCACTTTTATATTAGGTGATATGCACAACCTAACACGATTCGACATAATGCAAAATGCAAACATGTATATGGATGACAATTTATTAATCTATGCATTTTCCTAATAAAGGTAGACATATTGTTTGCAGCAATTGGATTTGTAGAACAAATTATATAGGATAAACAAGTTTTGCAAAATAGATAAATGGTGGCAGGAATGATGAATTTAATCCTCTGGTGCTGATATTTGATCCCAGGTATGGAGCTAGTTCGCTGGCTTGAAAAGATACAGAAACAAGGAGAGATATTTCTACAGAAATCGTTAACTGAATTTTAACCGATATGTTATCTGAAACTGCAGAGTAGCGACGGAAGAAAGAGGCATTTTTTCTGTTCCCGGGATTTTGATCTGGTTCTGCTGGGAATTGGATCCAGCAGCTCGCTACTAGAGCTTACCAAAGATTGTTATTAAACTGAGGTGTGCAGAAACTTGTCAAGACAAAGACGCGCCATAGATAGCGAGCCAGGCAAGCATGCAGGCAGCTGAATCAAATACGTGGTGCATAGCTAGCTAGGTAAGCAACCAAGCTAGCAGGTGGATCGATTGGGTATACTCGTATGTGTCTAGCTAAAAAAAAGGTGTAGAAGTGGTGCAGCTAGTTGTATGGAACGACATCCAGCAAACAACTCATGACCAAGGGAACAAAGCGAAAGCACATCACAGTAAAAGAACGAACCAACTGTAATGTTGCTTGGATATTGATGAATGCAGGCGCGCGTCGTTTTTGATACAGACCAAGGAGACGTTGATGGATCTACAAGGAACAGAAATAGTTGGCTACTGCCTGTCGTTGACAAGGTACAGGTGCAAAAGAAGAAGACATAGACAAAGGCCGCGAACTGAACCTGACGGACGGAGTGGACGAAGAGCTTCAGGGAAACAGAGGCCGTCTCACTCGAGCATGGGCTCGATGATGCAGAGCGATTCGAGAAGTGGGGAAAAGCGCGCTGGATGCTCCTCGACGAGGTGAATCAGTGGGTGGTGGCGCTGAGATGGGGGAACCACCGCAGCCTGGCCGGCGTTGAGCACCTGCGACGGCGACGAGCGGTCAACGTCGGTAGAACAACAGAGAACGGAAAATAGGATGGGGAGAGGTCTAGGACGTGCAGGATCTCACCAGGAGGGTCATGGAGGGTTCAGGGAGGTTGGAGTCGCATCGGAATGGCCAGAACGACGACGCCATGGCGAGGAGCAGGTGTTGTCCTGATGATTCTCTGAATTTCAACTGAGCCTCTTGTTTTTCTTCTTCCTTTTGTGTTCATGTGGACGATGGGAAAGCAGGTGGCGGCAGGGCTAGGAGGAAGAGCACTAGGGTTTGCTTGGGCTCTGATTGGGGATAAGGAGGAGCAGGTGAAAAGTAGAGGTGGAGGAGGAGCGCACGGCAGCGCGGAGGAGGTCGTGCTCATGCGCCCTGCGTGACAGAAAAAGACCACCAAGGCAAAATGGTCTCCGTTGGTTCCCTATTGGCCTCTTTTCTCTTCTTCAGAAATATGTCCCTTCTTTTCTTTTTCTTGCTGAATTTCTTGGAGAAAGAGGGGGATGAGAGAAGGATTTGCAAAAGATCTGAAACGCTTTGTTTTGATTATAAAACAATTTTGCAAGGCTTCAAAATATTTTTTTCTTTGGAACTTTAAATACAAATAAGAACTAGAGGGTTTTGTTAAATAAGCAAAGATTTAAAGAGGGCTCTTATAGAACCATATGAGAAGAAAATAGGGAAATAGGGTTTATTTAAAATTAATTTAATTTTGTCAAAACCATATATATGATGTATGCATGATGACCATTATGATGCATAAAAGAAAAAAAAGAACAAACAAATCTAGTAGGGTATTATCCTGGGCCGTTACAATCGACACCACTAACAAGGAACCTCGCCTCGAGGTTCCACCTCAAGGTACGGGGGAGAGAGCTGAACTGTCGGATCTTCAGGCGACGTGTTGATCTCCTCGACACCACTAACAAGAATTCTTGCTCCATGCAGATCCATCGACACCACTAATAAGAAGTCGTTCTTCCGCTGTTGATGATGTGCTTCTGTCGAGAGTCTCGATTGCAGATGATCAGCCGCAGTACACGAAGATGGAAGGAGTAAGAATCACATTGATCTACCCATTCAAGTAAGAAGAGCGAATAATAAGAGTAGTCAGTATGGTCACAACTCCATCCCGCACTCAAAGTATTACTCTGTACATGAATAAGAGAATCGTGCAACCAACTCCAGGAATACAGATTGGCGATCTTGACAAGCATCATCAGCGAAGATTTGATGGGGTCAAAGCACAAAGATTTGAAGAAGGATCACAGAAACAAAGATGATGTCAAACAAAGAAGACAAAGGTTAGCCGTCGGTGTTGTTCTTCTTTCGGAAAGTCTTCAGAGATCGGTCCTATTAGGTTAGAGGCATAGATCGTCAAACCCGCGTATAGACCTAAGACTCAGAAACACAGATAAGAGAGAAGAATCAAAACTCGCAGAGATAAGAGGAGCAAGAACTTAGGTAAGGAGAAAAATCAGAGCTAATCAGAACTATCCAACGAATTTTCAGAAAATAGTTTTGAAACTAGACACAACAACGTCCGTTGGCGAGGATATCCTACAGGCTGGACTAGTGGGGTACCGTCAACCTGGGCTCTGATACCAACTTGTGACGCCCCGGAACCGGTACCATGAGGATTCCAGCGATCCGCCGAAATCCGCACGATATCGATTCAGAGACGCCCTCCGACACGACGTGCGCGACGAATCACACACGTGATGCCAGAGGAATTAACACGAGCGGTAACATTACAACAGGATTACAATAGAGCCCACAAGATACATATATTACAACAACGACTCCAACGAGTCAAGATACAAATATACAATACAAAGATCCAAGTCATACAGAAGATCGAATACGTCCGAGTACGGACAAGATACAAATTGGACTAAGAGTCCTGAAGATAACCAGTGGCGTCCATAACCCTGCCCAGGCCAAGCCGGAAGGGTAACCTTGCTAACGTCGTCATCTTGTACCTGTCAAAGTCGGGCCATCGGTTGCCGACAAGAGGGAGGAAGCAAAAGAGAAAGGGGAAAAGGCGAGAGTAAGTACCAAGGAACGAACTCCGGCACGTACTTAGCGAGACTAGAAATGGCTATGCTCGCCGGGCGAGTATAATATATATATCGCCGGGGGCTATATGGTAGGTTTAGCGGTAGCGAAACTATAACCAATAGAGACACGCTACAACATCCGTCTAATCAGATAAGATAAGAGAGCGCACAAGGTAACAGATAAAATACTACACAAACATAACCCAGCCGATTACACATATCCCCTCCAACAATTGCGAAGAGGCAATGTAAAAGGCACTCAACGGTGGACAAGTTTTATTAGGTATCGATTGTAGTAATGCTATATTACTACGCAAGTTATTATCAGATTATTAACAACAAGTATAAGGTGTAAGTTGTTCTATGATCAAGCTATACAATTCCAAGTCGTCCGTAACCGCGGACACGGCTTATCGATAAGATGTACACCCTGCAGGGGTTGCCCAAATGTAACCATACGCATGCTCGACCCACTTACGACAGGTGGATGTCTCACAACAAGACCGTTCCCAGTTCAACAAGAAAGTCTAGGGGGGCCACCCGACTAAGCTACCCGTGACGAAGTCCGGCCGTACTCCGAGACGGACTCAGGGTTTGCGTCGGCGGCTAGGCGTGCAAACCACACGCTTCGCTAAACGTCCCGCGGGGTACAGTACAGAATATAAACACCCGAAGGCAACAGGAAGTAAACACCCGAAGGCAACAGTATATAAACATGCATGCGCCAAATAAAACCAAGGTTGTGGCCCCCTTTTCAACTGACTTGAGAAAAGGTAATGGGTGAGGGGGGGTCCCAATAATCGTCCCCACGCATGGGTAGAGCGCTCAATCTCGGAACAGATAACAAGAACTCGGGTCCTAGGGGACATTAGCAAGTCAAAGTTCCGATGCTTTCGCAAAGGGGCTCACAGATGCCTCTGCTTACAATTTTAGTTGTTAACAATTAAGAAAAGCATGTGTATCTCCAACAACTGATATAGCATGTGATAACCTCCCAACAACCCAACATATCCCGATAACAGATCGAGATAAACAACAGAGCCTAAACACACCTACGACTCGCAAGGCTCAACATCAAGCAACGGCTATGGGTAAGGAGTGATACACATAGGATTGTTATGGTAAACAAGTGGAATAGGACACGTGACTCGATAAAGAAGCGCGACATAAGGATAGCAATGCGAGGGAGAGTGTATAATAGGTGAAGAGAGAGGGCTCGCCTGTGAAAAGCTGTAGAAGAACTTGTCGGAGAACTCGTCGTATCTCACATCACCACTTCGCGATCCTATCCGAGAAGAAGCAAATGCTGGAACACACAACGCATGCAAGTCTTACTACTACAGATAAAGAGTCGGCATGCTCGAGATGATATGCATGACATGGCAGGGATGATGCGATGCACTTATCCAATTTAATCGGAGTCGGAACCCCAGACAAATAATTTAGGTTGGAGTTGCATTTCTACCGGCAGATTTAAGGGTGGATTAGCATGGTAGTAGCATGGCAAGGGTGCGCTACTTCAAATTTAAGCGGAGCGGGGAAACCATATATTATATATTGCAATTCCCAAATACTCCGCACTTTTATATTAGGTGATATGCATAACCTAACACGATTCGACATAATGCAAAATGCAAACATGTATATGGATGACAATTTATTAATCTATGCATTTTCCTAATAAAGGTAGACATATTGTTTGCAGCAATTGGATTTGTAGAACAAATTATATAGGATAAACAAGTTTTGCAAAATAGATAAATGGTGGCAGGAATGATGAATTTAATCCTCTGGTGCTGATATTTGATCCCAGGTATGGAGCTAGTTCGCTGGCTTGAAAAGATACAGAAACAAGGAGAGATATTTCTACAGAAATCGTTAACTGAATTTTAACCGATATGTTATCTGAAACTGCAGAGTAGCGACGGAAGAAAGAGGCATTTTTTCTGTTCCCAGGATTTTGATCTGGTTTTGCTGGGAATTGGATCCAGCAGCTCGCTACTAGAGCTTACCAAAGATTGTTATTAAACTGAGGTGTGCAGAAACTTGACTAGACAAAGACGCGCCATAGATAGCGAGCCAGGCAAGCATGCAGGCAGCTGAATCAAATACGTGGTGCATAGCTAGCTAGGTAAGCAACCAAGCTAGCAGGTGGATCGATTGGGTATACTCGTATGTGTCTAGCTAAAAAAAAAGGTGTAGAAGTGGTGCAGCTAGTTGTATGGAACGACATCCAGCAAACAACTCATGACCAAGGGAACAAAGCGAAAGCACATCACAGTAAAAGAACGAACCAACTGTAATGTTGCTTGGATATTGATGAATGCAGGCGCGCGTCGTTTTTGATACAGACCAAGGAGACGTTGATGGATCTACAAGGAACAGAAATAGTTGGCTACTGCCTGTCGTTGACAAGGTACAGGTGCAAAAGAAGAAGACATAGACAAAGGCCGCGAACTGAACCTGACGGACGGAGTGGACGAAGAGCTTCAGGGAAACAGAGGCCGTCTCACTCGAGCATGGGCTCGATGATGCAGAGCGATTCGAGAAGTGGGGAAAAGCGCGCTGGATGCTCCTCGACGAGGTGAATCAGTGGGTGGTGGCGCTGAGATGGGGGAACCACCGCAGCCTGGCCGGCGTTGAGCACCTGCGACGGCGACGAGCGGTCAACGTTGGTAGAACAACAGAGAACGGAAAATAGGATGGGGAGAGGTCTAGGACGTGCAGGATCTCACCAGGAGGGTCATGGAGGGTTCAGGGAGGTTGGAGTCGCATCGGAATGGCCAGAACGATGACGCCATGGCGAGGAGCAGGTGTTGTCCTGATGATTCTCTGAATTTCAACTGAGCCTCTTGTTTTTCTTCTTCCTTTTGTGTTCATGTGGACGATGGGAAAGCAGGTGGCGGCAGGGCTAGGAGGAAGAGCACTAGGGTTTGCTTGGGCTCTGATTGGGGATAAGGAGGAGCAGGTGAAAAGTAGAGGTGGAGGAGGAGCGCACGGCAGCGCGGAGGAGGTCGTGCTCATGCGCCCTGCGTGACAGAAAAAGACCACCAAGGCAAAATGGTCTCCGTTGGTTCCCTATTGGCCTCTTTTCTCTTCTTCACAAATATGTCCCTTCTTTTCTTTTTCTTGCTGAATTTCTTGGAGAAAGAGGGGGATGAGAGAAGGATTTGCAAAAGATCTGAAACGCTTTGTTTTGATTGTAAAACAATTTTGCAAGGCTTCAAAATATTTTTTCCTTTGGAACTTTAAATACAAATAAGAACTAGAGGGTTTTGTTAAATAAGCAAAGATTTAAAGAGGGCTCTTATAGAACCATATGAGAATAAAATAGGGAAATAGGGTTTATTTAAAATTAATTTAATTTTGTCAAAACCATATATATGATGTATGCATGATGACCATTATGATGCATAAAAGAAAAAAAGAACAAACAAATCTAGTAGGGTATTATCCTGGGCCGTTACAGTACATTAGCATAGGTTCACCCACACAACACTTATCATGACAATGAAGATTATTTAGCCGTATGTAGCGAAAGCACTAGACTAAAATCCCGTGTGTCCTCGAGAACGTTTGGTCATTATAAGTAAACAACCCGTCTTGTCCTTTGTGCTAAAAAGGATTGGGCCACTCACTGCAATTGTTACTCTCGCACTTTACTTACTCGAACTTTATTCACCTGTTACATCAAAACCCCCTGAATATTTGTCTGTGAGCATTTACAGTGAATCCTTCATCGAAACTGCTTGTCAACACCTTCTGCTACTCGTTGGGATCGACATTCTTACTTATCGAAGATACTACGATACACCCCCTATACTTGTGGGTCATCACACACTGTCACCATCACACTATGAAGGAGGCATAGATCACATCAATACTATCATAGCAATAATTAACTTCATAATCTACAAGAGATTACAATCATAACCTACGCCAAATACTACACGATGCACACACTGTCACCATTACACCGTGCAGGAGGAATAGACTACTTTAATAACATATCTAGAGTAGCACATAGATGAATTGTGATACAAAACTCATATGAATCTCAATCATGTAAGGCAGCTCATGAGATCATTGTATTGAAGTACATAGGAAAGAGATTAACCACATAGCTACCGGTACAGCCCCTTAGCCTCGATGGAGAACTACTCCCTCCTCATGGGAGACAGCAACGGTGATGAAGATGGCGGTGGAGATGGCAGCGGTGTCGATGGAGAAGCCTTCTGGGGGCACTTCCCCGTCCCGGCGGCGTGCCGGAACAGAGACTCATGTCCCCCAGATCTTGGCTTCGCGATGGCGGCAGCTCTGGATGGTTTCTCGTACCGTGGCTTTTCCGTATCGAAGTTTTAGGTCAGGGACCTTTATATAGGCGAAGAGGCGGAGTCGGAAGGTCGACGAGGCGACGACACAGTAGGGGGGCGCGGCCAAGGCCTGGGCCGCGCCACCCTGGCGTCTGTTGGGCCTGTGGCCCCCCTCTGGCGACTCTCGGGTGTTCTGGAAGCTTCGTCCAATTCTAAGGCTTTGGGCGTTGATTTCGTCCAATTCCGAGAATATTTCCTTACTAGGATTTCTGAAACCAAAAACAGCAGAAAACAGGAACTGGCACTTTGGCATCTCGTCAATAGGTTAGTTCCGGAAAACGCATAAAATCATCATAAAGTGTGAACAAAACATGTAGGTATTGTCATAAAACAAGCATGGAACATAAGAAATTATCGATACATTGGAGACGTATCACCTTACATGATTGAGATTCATCTGATGTAATCGGTGTTGTGTTTGTTGGGATCCGATGGATGATACATTATGATTAGTCTATCTATAAAGTTTGTGAAGTTATTGTTGCTGCAATCTTGTTATGTTTAATGCTTGTCACTAGGGCCCGAGTGGCATGATCTTAGATTTAAGCTCTATATGTATTGCTTAGATTGTATCTACAAGTTGTATGCACATGTCACTGTCTGGAACCAAAGGCCCCGAAGTGACAGAAATCGGGACAACCGGAGGGGATGGCGGTGATGTGAGGATCACATGTTTTCACGGAGTGTTAATGCTTTGCTCCGGTACTCTATTAAAAGGAGTACCTTAATATCCAGTAGATTCCCTAGAGGCCCGGCTGCCACCGGCTGGTAGGACAAAAGATGTTGTACAAGTTTCTCATTGCGAGCACGTATACTATATACGGAAAACATGCCTACATGATTAATAATCTTGATGTTCTATCTTAATGCTTTGAATCCTATCAATTGCCCAACTGTAATTTGTTCACCCAACACTTGTCACTTGATATTGGAGAGTTACCACTAGTGTAGATCGCTGGGAACCCCGGTCCATCTCTCATCATCATATACTCGTTCTATATGTCATTGGAAATAGTATCAACTATTTTCCGGTACCATTGCTCTATATTCTTCTTTCTTTATTATTCTTTGTTACTATTGCTCTCATATTACTGCTACTTTCACATCACCCCTGTTACTAGTGCTTTTCCAGGTGCAGCTGAATTGACAACTCAGTTGTTAAGGCTTATAAGTATTCTTTACCTCCCCTTGTGTCGAATCAATAAATTTGGGTTTTACTTCCCTCGAAGACTGCCGCGATCCCCTATACTTTTGTTATCAATAGCTCCAAATATTAACACTATTTACTAAGTATTCTTCACTAGTTATCACTTGGTTTCATTGGATTTTATGTTTCAACTGATGTTAATATCGCAATCCCAGCGAAACTCTATTTTTAAGTTGTGAATTTCAGGAAACCATCATTTTGGAAGGTCCCAAGACATTTATGAGCTAATTGGAACAAAATAAGAAGATCTCATATTGAAGCCAATTTGATCTGGAAGCTATAGAGGCTTTAGTGGACACCAGTACGGGCGGGTACATCCGTACCATGCGCCCTTACGATGCGCCGCCGCCTTCTCCACCTCAATATAAGTACATTTCATAAATAGACCCGGAAGACATGAGAGACGCATACAACCATGAAAACACACCAGAAGAGATGAAATCAGATCTGAAGAAGGAGGATATCCCCATCGAGTCTCGTCGAGATCTGCCACCTCTAGATCATCCACTCATCTATCACATCCACTTGTACTGATAAAGTGAGATTCATACTTGTAAGATTAGGTATTTGAACCTCTATTCCTATCTTAGTTTGTATTTGATTTGATCTTCAACTATTGTGGCTTGCTACGGTAATATCTAGATGAACTTAATTTACATTGCTATTATATCATTGTGTTTTTTTCCTCTCATATGTGAGTAGATCCATATAGGCGTGGTAGATGTAGGGGATTAGTGAGATGCGATGTGCCTATTTTATTTCATCCATTTGTGAATAATGATTGTGATGATTATATATGAGAATGAATATCTATGTGCACCTAATGTTGTTATCTAATTTAAGGGCACATGTAACATGATCTTGAGAACTCATAAACAGAAACTTGTTTGCTAGTGAATCGGCGACCCCAAGTGACGCGGCCAATATCAGAGAGGATCAAGAAATACTCGATGACAACAATAAGTCACCAAGCTTAAAGCTCTGACTTTGTTTAACCACCTTAATAGATGAGTTGACCATGGTTTTGGTAACATGCAGAAGGATCATTTCAGATGAAATCTACCAAGAGGAGTCCTACTCTCATTTGGGTTGCTTGCCTACTCAGATATAAATAATAAGAATCATATTCACTTATCACATTTATTCCACCACACATATTCACTATCACCATGAATCGTGTTTCCCCGCGCCTAATCTATCATCTGCAGGAACTCAATTCACTTCTCAAAAGCCGTTTACTTTCATGCACTTTCAATACACAAAACCCTACATTCACACTCACCCTTTTCCATTTCAATTCTTGCAGTCAATTCAGTCAAGACCCGTTGATAAGGGGTTGCCCAATCTTCTCAGTAAGCGACGGGGGTGGTGATGAACACACGATGAACACAGCGGAGATACACGATGATGAAGTGGATGATAACTTGTATGACGCTGGCGAGTCTCTCGATCGATCCCTGTCGCCAATGCAACAACTCTCAACCCTGCAAGATATTCGCAACTCCACACACTTGGGCACGTAGCCGCCGACCACGAAGCGATAGATTGCAATCTTCTAATTCCCAAAGGAACAACATATCACACAAACTTTCAGTAGCACAAACACCAGATCGAAACGAATTGGTGCGGGTAAAACTCTAGATCGATGCGAATTGGAGAGTATATATCAATAGTATTGCGTACCAATCAACTATGAACTAGGGTTTATCTTAAACGTGGTTTAAACCTAATGTGTGGGCGTCCTGGGCACTCATATAGGGGTTCAGGACGACCAGGAGTCGAAAAGTTACATAGAAAACCGACCCAGATTGGATCTGGTCGAGACAGACTCGCACACGGCCGACTCAGGAGCCGGTCGACCGGGCCTAGGACTGGATCAGGCCGGTCGGAACCGGGCCTGGCGCCGGGTGGTGACTGATACGTCTCCAACGTATCGATAATTTCTTATGTTCCATGCTACTTTTATGATGATACACACATGTTTTATACATACTTTATGTCATATTTATGCATTTTCCGGCACTAACCTATTAACAAGATGCCAAAGAGCCGATTCTTTGTTTTTCTGCTGTTTTTGGTTTCAGAAATCCTAGTAAGGAAATATTCTCGGAATTGGACGAAATCAACGCCCAGGGGCTTATTTTTCCACGAAGCTTCCAGAAGACCGAAAGGGAAACGAAGTGGGGCGACGAGGCGCCGCCACACTAGGGCGGCGCGGCCCAAGGGGGGCCCGCGCGGCCCTATCGTGTGGCCCCCTCGTCAGCCCTCCGAATCCGCCCTTCCGCCTACTTAAAGTCTTCGTCGCGAATACCCTAGTACCGAGAGCCACGATACGGAAAACCTTCCAGAGACGCCGCCGCTGCCAATCCCATCTCGGGGGATTCAGGAGATCGCCTCCGGCACCCTGTCGGAGAGGGGAATCATCTCCCGGAGGACTCTTCACCGCCATGGTCGCCTCCGGATTGATGCGTGAGTAGTTCACCCCTGGACTATGGGTCCATAGCAGTAGCTAGATGGTTGTCTTCTCCTCATTGTGCTATCATTGTCGGATCTTGTGAGCTGCCTAACATGATCAAGATCATCTATTTGTAATGCTACATGTTGCATTTGTTGGGATCCGATGAATATGGAATACTATGTTATGTTGATTATCAATCTATCATCTATGTGTTGTTTATGATCTTGCATGCTCTCCGTTATTAGTAGAGGCTTTGGCCAAGTCATTACTTGTAACTCCAAGAGGGAGTATTTATGCTCGATAGTGGGTTCATGCCTCCATTAAATCTGGGACAGTGACAGAAAGTTCTAAGGTTGTGGATGTGCTGTTGCCACTAGGGATAAAACATCAATGCTTTGTATAAGGATATTTGTGTTGATTACATTATGCACTATACTTAATGCAATTGTCTTTTGTTTGCAACTTAATACTGGAAGGGGTTCGGATGATAACCTGAAGGTGGACTTTTTAGGCATAGATGCATGCTGGATAGCGGTCTATGTACTTTGTCGTAATGCCCAATTGAATTTCACACTACTCATCATAACATGTTTGTGCATTGTCATGCCATCTTTATTTGTCAATTGCCCAACTGTAATTTGTTCACCCAACATGCTATTTCTTATGGGAGAGACACCACTAGTGAACTGTGGACCCCGGTCCATTCCTTTACATCGAATACAATCAACTGCAATACTCGTTCTACTGTTTTCTGCAAACATCATCATCCACACTATACATCTAATCCTTTGTTACAGCAAGCCGGTGAGATTGACAACCTCACTGTCACGTTGGGGCAAAGTAATATGGTTGTGTTGTGCAGGTTCCACGTTGGCACCGGAATCCCTGGTGTTGCGCCGCACTACACTCCACCGCCATCAACCTTCAACTTGCTTCTTGGCTCCTACTGGTTCGATAAACCTTGGTTTCTTACTGAGTGAAACTTGTCGCTGTACGCATCACACCTTCCTCTTGGGGTTCCCAACGGACGCGTGCTGTATGCGTATCAAGCACATTTTTCTGGCGCCGTTGCCGGGGAGATCAAGACACGCTGCAAGGGGAGTCTCCACTTCCAATCTCTTTACTTTGTTTTTTTTCTTGCTTTATTTTATTTACTACTTTGTTTGCTGCATCATATCAAAATACAAAAAAATTAGTTGCTAGCTTTACTTTATTTACTATCTTGTTTGCGTTCTCAATATTAAAAACACAAAAAAATTAGTTACTTGCATTTACTTTATCTAGTTTGCTTTATTTACTATTGCTAAAATGGGTACTCCTGAAAATACTAAGTTGTGTGACTTCACAAACACAAATAATAATGATTTCTTATGCACACCTATTGCTCCACCTGCTACTACAGCAGAATTCTTTGAAATTAAACCTGCTTTACTGAATCTTGTTATGAGAGAGCAATTTTCTGGTGTTAGTTCTGATGATGCTGCTGCCCATCTTAATAATTTTGTTGAACTTTGTGAAATGCAAAAGTATAAGGATGTAGATGGTGACATTATAAAATTAAAATTGTTTCCTTTCTCATTAAGAGGAAGAGCTAAAGATTGGTTGCTATCTTTGCCTAAGAATAGTGTTGATTCATGGACTAAGTGTAAGGATGCTTTCATTGGTAGATATTATCCTCCTGCTAAAATTATATGTTTGAGAAGTAGCATAATGAATTTTAAGCAATTGGATAATGAGCATGTTGCCCAAGCATGTGAAAGAATGAAATCTTTGGTTAAAAATTTCCCAACCCATGGACCGACTACTTAGATGATCATCCAAACCTTTTATGCAGGACTGAATTTTTCTTCGCGGAACCTATTGGATTCAGCTGCTAAAGGTACTTTTATGTCCATCACTCTAGGCGTCGCAACAAAGCTTCTTGATAATATGATGATTAATTACTCTGAATGGCACACGGAAAGAGCTCCACAAGGTAAGAAGGTAAATTCTGTCGAAGAAACCTCTTCCTTGAGTGATAAGATTGATGCTATTATGTCTATGCTTGTGAATGGTAGATCTAATATTGATCCTAATAATGTTCCGTTAGCTTCATTGGTTGCCCAAGAAGAACATGTTGATGTGAATTTCATTAAAAATAATAATTTCAACAACAATGCTTATCGGAACAATTCTAGTAACAACTATAGGCCATATCCTTCTCATAATAGTAATGGTTATGGTAATTCTTATAGGAATTCTTACAACAATAATCGGAGTTCACCCTCTGGTCTTGAAGCCATGCTTAAAGAATTTATTAGTACACAAACTATTTTTAACAAATCTATTGAAGAAAAGCTTGGGAAAATTGATATACTTGCTTCTAAAGTTGATAGTCTTGCTGTTGATGTTGATCTTTTGAAATCGAAAGTTATGCCTAATGAAAATAAAGATATTAAGTCATTTGCTACAGCAAGCGCCATCCAAGTTAGAATTAATGAGAATATAAGATTGATGGCCGAATTGCGTGCTAGGTGGGAAAAAGAAGAAAATGCTAAAGATAATGTAGCTAAAGTTTGGACTATTACCACCACTAGTAACGCTAATGCTTCACATGTTTCTACACCTCCTACTATCAATGGTAAAATAAATGGTGTTGGCAATGTTTCTACTTCTAATGCAAAACTTGCAAAACTGCTTGAAACTGCTAAAACTGCTGAAACTGCTTGTGATAAAACTGCTGAAATTTTTCAACATATTGGGGATAATGATCCCATTGCTTTAGATCATAATGGTTTAGATTTTGATGATTGTCACATCTCTGAAGTTATAAAGTTCTTACAAAAACTTGCTAAAAGTCCTAATGCTAGTGCTATAAATTTGGCCTTTACAAAACATATTACGAATGCTCTCATAAAAGCTAGAGAAGAGAAATTAAATCGCGAAACTTCTATTCCTAGGAAGTTAGAAGATGGTTGGGAGCCCATCATTAAGATGAAGGTCAATGATTTTGATTGTAATGCCTTATGTGATCTTGGTGCAAGTATTTCCGTTATGCCTAAGAAAATCTATAACATGCTTGACTTGCCACCATTGAAAAATTGTTATTTGGATGTTAATCTTGCTGATAATTCTACAAAGAAACCTTTGGGGAGGATTGATAATGTTCGCATTACGGTTAACAATAACCTTGTCCCCGTTGATTTTGTTGTCTTGGATATTGAATGCAATGCATCTTGTCCCATTATATTGGGAAGACCTTTTCTTCGAACTGTTGGAGCCATCATTGATATTAAGGAAGGTAATATTAGATATCAATTTCCTCTCAAGAAAGGTATGGAACACTTCCCTAGAAAGAGAATGAAGTTACCTTTTGATTCTATCATTCGAACAAATTATGATGTTGATGCTTCGTCTCTTGATGTTACTTGATATACACTTTCTGCGCCTAGCTGGAAGGCGTTAAAGAAAAGCGCATATGGGAGACAACCCATGATTTTACTTCTGCACTTTTGTTTTATATTTGAGTCTTGGAAGTTGTTACTACTGTAGCAACCTCTCCTTATCTTTATTTTACTGCATTGTTGTGCCAAGTAAAGTCTTTGATAGTAAGGTTCATACTAGATTTGGATTACTGCGCAGAAACAGATTTCTTGCTGTCACGACTTTGAGCAGTAGTCTCTGTAGGTAACTCGGAAAAATCTGCCAATTTACTTGAGTGATCCCCAGATATGTACGCAACTTTCATTCAATTTGAGCATTTTCATTTGAGAAAGTCTGGTGCACCTAAAAAATTCGTCTTTACGGACTGTTCTGTTTTGACAGATTCTGCCTTTTATTTCGCATTGCCTGTTTTGCTATGTTTGATGGATTTCTTTATTCATTTAACTTTCGGTAGCTTTGTGCAATGTCCAGAAGTGTTAAGAATGATTATGTCACCTCTGAACATGTGAATTTTGAGTATGCACTAACCCTCTAATGAGTTGTTTTGAGTTTGGTGTGGAGGAAGTTTTCAAGGATCAAGAGAGGAGGATGATACAATATGATCAAGGAGAGTGAAAGCTCTAAGCTTGGGGATGCCCCCGTGGTTCATCCCTGCATATTTCAAGAAGACTCAAGCATCTAAGCTTGGGGATGCCCAAGGCATCCCCTTCTTCATCGACAAATTATCAGGTTCCTCTAGTGAAACTATATTTTTATTCCATCACATCTTATGTGCTTTACTTGTAGCGTATGTATGTTCTTGTTTTTTGTTTTGTTTGAATAAATTGGATCCTAGCATTCATTGTGTGGGAGAGAGACACGCTCCGCTGTTGCATATGAACACATATGTCCTTAGCTTTATTCTTAATGTTCATGGCGAAGGTTGAAACTGCTTCGTTAATTGTTATATGGTTGGAAACAGAAAATGCTACATGTGGTAATTGGTATAATGTCTTGAATAATGTGATACTTGGCAATTGTTGTGCTCATATGGATCATGTTTAAGCTCTTGCATCATATACTTTGCACCTATTAGTGAAGAAATACATAGAGCTTGCTGAAATTTGGTTTGCATGATTGGTCTCTCTAAAGTCTAGATATTTTCTGGTAAGGGTTTGAGCAACAAGGAGGATGGTGTAGAGTCTTATAATGCTTGCAATATGTTCATATGTGAGTTTTGCTGTACCGGTTCATACTTGTGTTTGCTTCAAACAACCTTGCTAGCCTAAGCCTTGTATTGAGAGGGAATACTTCTCGTGCATCCAAATCCTTGAGCCAAAAACTATGCCATTTGTGTCCACCATACCTACCTACTACATGGTATTTCTCTGCCATTCCAAAGTAAATTGCTTGAGTGCTACCTTTAAAATTCCATTCTTTGTCTTTGCAATATATAGCTCATGGGAAAATAGCCTAAAAACTATTGTGGTATTGAATATGTACTTATGTATCTTATTTCTTATTAAGTTGCTTGTTGTGCGATAACCATGTTCCTGGGGACGCCATCAACTACCCTTTGTTGAATATCATGTGAGTTGCTATGCATGTTCGTCTTGTCTGAAGTAAGGGTGATTTATCATGAGTTGAATGGTTTGAGTATGCATATTGTTAGAGAAGAACATTGGGCCGCTAACTAAAGCCATGATCCATGGTGGAAGTTTCAGTTTGGACAACAATCCTCAATCTCTTATGAGAATATTATCTGTTGTTGAATGCTTATGCATTAAAGAGGAGTCCATTATTTGTTGTCTATCCCGGTATGGATGTCTAAGTTGAGAATAATCAAAAGCGAGAAATCCAATGCGAGCTTTCTCCTTAGACCTTTGTACAGGCGGCATAGAGGTACCCCTTTGCGACACTTGGTTAAAACATATGTTATGCGATGATAATCCATGTAAATCCGAGCTAATTAGGACAAGGTGCGGGCACTATTGGTATACTATGCATGAGGCTTGCAACTTATAGGATATTTTATACATAACACATATGCTTTATTACTACCGTTGACAAAATTGTTTCTTGTTTTCAAAATAAAAGCTCTAGCACAAATATAGCAATCCATGCTTCCCTCTTCGAAGGGACATTCTTCTACTTTTATGTTGAGTCAGTTTACCCATTTACTTCTATCTTAGAAGCAAACACTTGTGTTAACTGTGCATTGATTCTTACATACTTGCATATTTGCATTCATCATATTACTTTGTATTGACAATATCCATGAGATATACATGTTACAAGTTGAAAGCAACCGCTGAAACTTAATCTTCCTTTGTGTTGCTTCAATGCCTTTACTATGAATCTATTGCTTTATGAGTTAACTTTTATGTAAAACTTCTTGATGCTTGTCTTGAAAGTACTATTCATGAAAAGTCTTTGCTATATGATTCAATTGTTTAATCATTATCTTTACCATTGCTTTGGATCGCTACATTTATTACATATGCTTACAATAGTATTGATCAAGATTATGATAGAATGTCACTTCAGAAATTATCTTTGTTATCGTTTACCTACTCGGGGGACGAGTAGGAACTAAGCTTGGGGATGCTGATACGTCTCCAACGTATCGATAATTTCTTATGTTCCATGCTACTTTTATGATGATACACACATATTTTATACATACTTTATGTCATATTTATGCATTTTCCGGCACTAACCTATTAACAAGATGCCGAAGAGCCAGTTGCTGTTTTCTGCTGTTTTTGGTTTCAGAAATCCTAGTAAGGAAATATTCTCGGAATTGGACGAAATCAACGCCCAGGGGCTTATTTTTCCACGAAGCTTCTAGAAGACCGAAAGGGAAACGAAGTGGGGCGACGAGGCGCCGCCACACTAGGGCGGCGCGGCCCAAGGGGGCCCACGCGGCCCTAGCGTGTGGCCCCCTCGTCAGCCCTCCGACTCCGCCCTTCCGCCTACTTAAAGTCTTCGTCGCGAATACCCCAGTACCGAGAGCCACGATACGGAAAACCTTCCAGAGACGCCGCCGCCACCAATCCCATCTCGGGGGATTCAGGAGATCGCCTCCGGCACCCTGCCGGAGAGGGGAATCATCTCCCGGAGGACTCTTCACCGCCATGGTCGCCTCCGGATTGATGCGTGAGTAGTTCACCCCTGGACTATGGGTCCATAGCAGTAGGTAGATGGTTGTCTTCTCCTCATTGTGCTATCATTGTCGGATCTTGTGAGCTGCCTAACATGATCAAGATCATCTATTTGTAATGCTACATGTTGCGTTTGTTGGGATCCGATGAATATGGAATACTATGTTATGTTGATTATCAATCTATCATCTATGTGTTGTTTATGATCTTGCATGCTTTCCGTTATTAGTAGAGGCTCTGGCCAAGTCATTACTTGTAACTCCAAGAGGGAGTATTTATGCTCGATAGTGGGTTCATGCCTCCATTAAATCTGGGACAAGGATGAAAAGTTCTAAGGTTGTGGATGTGCTGTTGCCACTAGGGATAAAACATCAATGCTTTGTATAAGGATATTTGTGTTGATTACATTACGCACCATACTTAATGCAATTGTCTGTTGTTTGCAACTTAATACTGGAAGGGGGTCGGATGATAACCTGAATGTGGACTTTTTAGTCATAGATGCATGCTGGATAGCGGTCTATGTACTTTGTCGTAATGCCCAATTGAATTTCACACTACTCATCATAACATGTATGTGCATTGTCATGCCATCTTTATTTGTCAATTGCCCAACTGTAATTTGTTCACCCAACATGCTATTTCTTATGGGAGAGACACCACTAGTGAACTGTGGACCCCGGTCCATTCTTTACATCGAATACAATCAACTGCAATACTCGTTCTACTGTTTTCTGCAAACATCATCATCCACACTATACATCTAATCCTTTGTTACAGCAAGCCGGTGAGATTGACAACCTCACTGTCACGTTGGGGCAAAGTAATTTGGTTGTGTTGTGCAGGTTCCACGTTGGCACCGGAATCCCTGGTGTTGCGCCGCACTACACTCCGCCGCCATCAACCTTCAACGTGCTTCTTGGCTCCTACTGGTTCGATAAACCTTGGTTTCTTACTGAGGGAAACTTGCCGCTGTACGCATCACACCTTCCTCTTGGGGTTCCCAACGGACGCGTGCTGTACGCGTATCAGTGACCGGGCGCGGGTCGGGTGGCTCAGTACACCCGCCCGGATGGCACAACCGTAGAAGCCAGTCGGAACCGGGCGCTCCCAGCGTGGGAGCCGATTGGACCGGGCATGTGACCGGGTCGGCCGGCGTGGCGGCCGGTCGGACCAGGCCTGGCACCGGCCTGGACAACTTCGTCTTCCTCCCTCGCGCATGCCTCCCGCTCCTCCCTCGCACGTCCATGGGATGTCTTCTTGTCCAGCTTCATGTCCAACTCCATGTCCAGCTTCACGTCCAGCTGCTCCTCTTCTCGTGCGATGCTTGCTCCCTCTTCATACCTGATCATATATACTCCCTCCGACCCAGGGCTTTAGGCGTGATTTTTTTTTGGAAATTGCCTCATGGCTTAAGGCGCGGACGGTTAGGCTACATACTGTTTCCGATTTTACCCTCCCGCACGTAACCCTTCGTCCTCGATCGAACCCCGTCGTCGTCGTCCTCGAAACCAGGCGCGTGACGGCTCCCTGCTTCGGCTTCCACGACGCGAATTAATTGCCCTCCTCCGATCTCCTTTTATGGCTAGGACGGTAATGGATCTTCTTCCCCTCCTCAGTTCCTCTTCCCCGTCTAGCTTCTCTCCATGTCGCTGAAGGTTCGGACGGTTCGTCGGATCTCTAGGGCAGCAGCGATCTGCTGCCTCCGCGATGGAGGACGGCCACAGTCCATCTGCTGCTGCTGCAGCCATGACATGGAGGCACGGCATGGAGGGCTCCTTTGGTGTTGCTGGCATGGAGGACGGCAGTCTGTCTGCTGCCTCCGCGATGGAGGACGGCGGCAGTCCGTCTGCTGCCGCTGGAGCCACGGCATGGAGCCACGACATGGAGCACGACGGCTCCTTTGGTGCAGCTGGCATGGAGGAAGGCAGCTCATCTGGTGCCTCCGTGATGGAGGACGGCGACAGCAGCATGGTCGACAACATCAAGGTGGAGGAGTACATAAGGGAGATGGAAGACGCCGACAACATCTTCATGGACCAACATCGGTCAAACATGCAGGTTAGTAAATTTTTACTAACCACATCAGTACTTGCGAGCCATGCATTTTGTGTTTACGGAGGATTTGTATGCAGTGGATGGTTGAGGTGCAAGATACTTTTGATGCATGGATTGCTGGCATGGACAACCTTCTTGATGTTGAAGATCAAAATGGCATGATGAATGATGGAGGACAGCATGTTGCTGCGGAGATGGAAGCGATAGAGGAGGATGCTGCGGAGTTGGTAGAGTTAGAGGAGATTGGTGCGGAGATGGAAGCGATAGAGGAGGTTGCTGCGGAGATGGAAGAGGTACAGGAGGTTGCTGCGGAGATGGAAGAGGTAGAGGAGGTTGCTGCGGAGACGGAAGGAGTGGAAGATTTTGCTATGAATGGACAAGAAGTGCATCAACATGATTTTCTCACAGACGGTGAGCAAGTCATATTCGATGTTATGTTTGACATTCACCATCCAAACTTTTTCCTTGACGACAAAGGCTTCTACCGCTATCGTGGAGAATAGATGAGTTCCTTATGTTATGAGTATTTGTGTTATGCCTATGTGTGACATGAGTTCTTGTGTTATGCAAATTATGGGAATTACAAAAATTATGGGCATTGCCATGTGTGACATGTTCTTTGTGTTATGGAAAGTTTGGGAATTGACAAAATTATGGGCATTGCCATTTGTAAAGCGCATAAAACTTATTTCATCCATAGGACAGCTCCATTACATCAAAGTTGCAATTTTGGGTACAAGATAACTCCATTACAACAAAACATTGCATGCTCTCTAGCCGCGTTTAAATGACGAACTCTCTAGATAATGAACTCTCTAGCCGCGTTTACAATGGCGTGATCAACATGTAGCACTTCGGGTAGTATTTCTAATCTTTGTAGAACTCCCTTCCTAATGTGTGGTATCTTGTACCGGTGCTCCCCCATAAGCTTCATGATCTCCACCATGCATGTTTGATGTGTCAAAAAGACACGGTTGCTCCTCTCGGCCGGGTACTCGTTCCATGCTTGTTGCACCTTCATTACAATATCAAGATTAGTACAAGAAGTATTGCAACGGTTGAAGTAAAAATAACATAAAATTGTGTACCTTCATGAGAATGTCAAGAATAGAAGTTGGAGACTTTTTTTGAAACAATGATTGGAGAGCGGCGAACAAACCCAAATCTAGGATATTGGTATCCGGTGAGTTAGGAGGTTGACAAATGAGGCTAATGTTCCACCCTCCGGCAGTAGCCGCCTCTAAAAATTCAGGATCATTTGGCAATACATGTGTCTTCGCGTTGTCTTGTTGAATGAATATTGGGCTCCATCTATCCTCCAATGGCCACTTCTCCTTGATAGCGGGCAAAACTTTTTGAATAAGGTACTCTCGACTAACAAGCCGTGTAACATTTAATGGTTTGGTTTCCATTGTTCCCCTCGCGCGGTTGCCACTACGACGTTCCGCCGGCTTCTCGGTCACAAAGGGGAACATACCAATCTTACCATCAAATGTGCAATTGCCATCCGCATCAAACCTTGGCCTAGTAGTGACACATAGGAACATAACCTTGTCAATGTAGTGTTTGCTTTGGCATGAACGGTATGGTTCTTCTTCATCATTGCCCAAATAATAATTTTGAGAGCCCTTCGTCTTGTAAAACCACTTCTCATCCATATGCACGATGTTGTACCCGCCTTGAAATTTTGGATCTTCGCTATCGGGGTGTAGCATAGATAGTGCATACCGAACCCTTGCTTTCTTGTTGTCGTCGGTGATTCTAGGCTTGATGGCATTTGAGTGTCTTCTAAACTCCTTCTCCTTGAAACGCCTCTGTAATGTGCTCTTTGACATGCCTAGCTCATAAGCTAGGTCTTTCAAAGTTGTCCTCTTCGAAGGTGGCACTAGTTTCATTGCATCGGGATTAAATTCCACTCTTTTGCACCAACAATTCAAAGGCTTTTTGTTACAAATATTTTCAATGCCACCTAAACCATCATTCCAGACCCGTTGCACAACTCGCAAGGGTACCATGAACTTGGCGGCCACTGCCTTTGTCACACCATTATTCAACACATCTGGCGAGGTTCTACGGAGAAGGGCAGCATATATTTTCCTTTTGTCCTCGTCACTATAAACTCTACGGCTGTTCACCAGTCGTCCTAACGGCACAACTGCAAAAAGCAACAGTACCATCAACAGTGGTTTATTTAGAATTGAAAGAACTTGTTCATTGCAAAAAAAATACCAGTAGGATCAAGATTGCTTCAATTAAAATTCAAAATACTTGGTCGTTGCAAAGAAATTCTAAATGTTCATGTACTACTCCATTTGCATGTGATCAGTACCAGCACTATTCTTTTTGCATGTGAACAGTACAATTTGCATGAAACAGATAGCATCTGTAGCACTACGTACCTGCTGCACGTTCTTCTCCAGTCGGCTGATCGTCTCCTTCAACATCACCGTCTCCACTCCCAGCAGCTCCCCCTCTTCCGCGACCACCACGCCCTGCACCTCTTCCACGAGCACCTCGGCCTGCAGCTGCCCCTCGTCCGCGACCTACGCCGCCTGAAGTTGCTCCTCCACGAGCACCTCGGCCTGCAGCTCCTCCTCTACCGCGACCACCACGCCATGCAGCTCCCCCTCTACCGCGACCACCACGCCCTGCAGCTCCATGACCAGCAGCAGCTGCTCCTCTGAACGGTGGACAACTTCCTCGGCCACGGCCGGATAGGCCAAGACGGCCTCGTCCGCTGATGGGCTGACTCGCGAACATGAACACGCCGTCGAACAGCGGATACCGAACGAGTTCATTTTCTCGGTCAGCTTCGTCGTCGTCTCGGTCTTGGCCACAGGCAGCTTTGTCGTCGTCTCGGTCTTGGCCACGGGAAGCTTCATCGTCGTCTCGGTCTTGGCCACGGGAAGCTTCGTCGTCGTCTCGGTCTTGGCCACGGGCAGCTTCGTCGTCGTCTCGGTCTTGGCCACGCACTACTGTACGGTATAGATTTAGAGGCATTTCAAACTGCCCCAATAGATAGTCAAAGTGCCCCTATTTATTTTTAGAGGCACTATAAAAAGTGCCCCGGATGCTTGTGTCCCTAATTGAAATAGGGGCACTTTGAATGAAATGCCCCAAATACATTTAGGGGCACTTTGAAAACTACCCTAAAATGTTTTCAGGGGCACTTTGAATTGTGCCTCTAAAGATTTTCAGGGGCACTTTGAGTTTTGCCTCTAATTGTTTTCAGAGGCACTTCGATTTGTGCCTCTAATTGTTTTTAGGGGCTCTTTGAAAACTGTCTCTAAATGTTTTCAGGGGTACTTTGAGTTGTGCCCCTAAAGGTTTTAGGGGCACTTTAAATTTTGCCTCTAAATGTTTTTAGGGGCAGTTTAAGATGTGCCTCCAAATGTTTTTAGGTGCAGTTTGAAATATGCCTCTAAATATCTTTAGCAGCAGTTTGAGATTTGCCCCAAAATGTTCTTAGGGGCAGTTTCAGATGTGCCCCTAAACACAATTAGAAGCAACTCCAAGAAATGCCCCAAAAGATAATTTGAAGTAACTCTAAGAATTGCCCCAAAACCATGTTTAGAGGCACTTCGAAAAAGTTTCAGAAAATCTAATTAGAGGCAATATAAACAGTAATGCACCTTAGTCCAATAGAGCTAGCACAGTGAACAATAATGCAGAAGTAATCGCATCATCCAACATAAACAAGAATCTGGAATTTGTGGGTTCTCATAGTAGAATGGTGAAAGAAAAACCACATTTGATTGCATGACGTTGCCGCAAATGATGATTGCTAAGCATATATTGCCCTCCAAATGTATGGGTCAGTGAGCAGTTAACCACCTGTTCAATGTAAGAAACTGAACTTACGGCTAAACTAGTGTTCTGCATTCATCAATAATACACCGTAGTTATCAGGAGCTTCTTCTAAGTGAAGGATGTCATCTCTTCACCATACTTATCAGGAGCTTCTTCTGATATTTCAAGATCAAGCTCCTCTTCTACTGCAGCATCAATTGATTCGTCTTCCTGTGCAGTCAAGTTAGGATTGCTTGCTGAAGCAACATCATGGATGTTTAACTGCTCCTCCAAGAAACTGACACCATTGCTACCTGGGGCTTCTTCATCCACTACAACATCACCTAGTGCCTGTGCAGTCAAGTCAGGATGAACAGACATAAGAGAAATTTCCACTTCAGATGTGAGAAATATTCACATATAAACCACTAGCAGGTTCGGGGTAAGTTAAGGAACACACCTGGCTTGCTTGGAGCTATCGGCGCTCCGAGCCTTCATTCAAATAATCGAAGCAGTACGAGGCGCATATATGGAATGGGTTGCAAGCATTTGGATCGACCTTCCAGTTTCGCATTGGTGCAATGTCCTTCCCATCTGCAAGGGCACTAATATGAGTTAATCCAATAAAAACTGAAATGGAAAAATTAAAACAAAGCCCAGTTGAGCATCTTCAGTTTGGAAGAATCAGACAGGGCATAAATTGAGCATTTTCTCCAGAAATAAATAAGACATCTTTAGGTAGGGGCACACACAAATGTGGCAAGCCTTCCCTTGTATGAGGCATAAAATTCCTAGCAGTAGCAATTGACAGTACTCTAGTTTCACAGTAGTAAACGACAGGACTCTAGTTTGATAGTAACTACTCTTGTTTAATTCAAAGAATAACAGTAGCAACTGACAGTAACTTGTTATATTTTTACTCCATTGAGTAGCAGTACAATATTGACACTAACTTGCAATATTTGCAGGAGTAGAAGAATATTCAGAGCATGAGAACATTGACAACAACTTCCAATATTTGTAGGAGTGTAACATTATGATTCCACTAGTTTCTGAACTTGCAGCGCCGCTTAACAATGTTGAAAGTTTATACAAATAACAACGGCTATTTTTTCAGTCGCATTCTTAACTCCATAACTTTAAGTTTTGGTTGAAGTTATCCTCCAGCTTAAAACCTAACAAAGCTACATCATGGATACAACATGGTATGGCATATATAACAATTAACTAGATTATTTATTGCCACGATGTTTTGCACATAACATAGAACGAAATGATCCCAAACATCCGGTACTGTACTGCAGTGGAACTCAAATCAAGATCTCACATCACTGACTTGTACATCATTATCTTATTACTCCCATGGTTTTAAAGGCGTCGCCTCAGCGTCCATGCACTCCCCCTCCGCCTTAGAAAAACACCCGCCTTAGGCACCTAGGCGTTGCCTAAGCATCAGAGCGCCCCCCTTCGCCTTAGGACGCCTTGGCGCCTTTAAAACCATGATTACTCCCACCTGGCCAGTAAATATGTATAGAGCCAAAACTGACATCACCCACTCACTTGTCAAATAAAACACTCAACGCACAAGTGAATAATGCAGCAGCTGCCAAAAGCTCTTGTGCAGAAATTTACAAGAATAGGTATATATATCATCGGCAAAAACTCAGGTATATATATCATGCACTTACTGGTGCAATATCTTAACCACACTTGATTTGGCAAACAAAAAAGGGTAGGTGCTTTCAAGTGGTTTCTCTATGTACTGGCAATAAACATGGAGAAGAATGACATGAAGGTAATACTCACTTACTCCAGATGTTTTCCTAGGGTACATCCTAAAAAACGGGTAGCTCCTGATGGTTTCGCGGAACCATGCAACCCCAATAAGCAGCAGGTGCTGGATAGAATGCAATTGGTAATTCTTGCCAGGCTTCTTGAATTCTTGCGCATAGCAATTTTTGCCATCCAGTACACATGGCAATTTTTGCCAGGCTTCTTGAGCTTTTGGTTCAGTCGTACTGCTGCCGCTGTCCTGAAGGTCCTGCAAACATGAAGAGAATCTTGCTCAGTTTCTTCAATAATCTAAAATTTGCAATATTTTGTTGTTGTGAATTAGAAGTTCACACCCACTATGTATATTCATGCTATTGGCATGTTATTTGTGTTTTGAGTAGTACAAAATCCATGATATGCAATTGCTTGGTGAACATAGCAGAGCATTAGTTGATTGCCACAAAGCTTCGTTCATGGCCCACAATCGTGTCTATCCAGAATGACCCAGCAATTCAAGAGGAACAAAGCAGAAATGAATGAACAAAAAAGAGAGTATATATACTGATTCTTGGTGCACAGATCAACTCATCCTCAGGTGATCTACGATTGTCTAACTAAATGTTGTCTACCTAAACTTGAATTGACACATAAATCATGCAACCGTGGACTCCTGATAATGTGGAAACTCAAGATACACCCTCTTCCCAGTAAAGCATTGAAGAGCTGATGTTTGCTAAGGAATTTGTTCCTAGCAAAAGATTTAAGAAATGTGAAGAAAATATCAACTTCAGTGTTCTAGTACATTTACTTGATGAACAAAAACATGGGAAATTAACTATTTTCTAAAATTGCATCTCCAGCACATCCTGAATAAAATTATATATTGTAGCATGCCAAAGCAATATTTTTTAACATGAGAGCCCATTTATTCGCTCAAACTGAATGAGGCTATGCATTTTGAGCTATTATTCTGTAGTTTCAATCATGAAACATCCTGACCTCCAAAACCTTTGCCTTGAAGATATTGTTCATATCCAGAGATGAGATCAGACACGCCATATGTTGTCCATGAACCTGCATTTTAATAGTGTTATAACAAAATCAGATGCAGAATTTGCAGAGTAAAAAAACTGAAGCATGCTCGAAACCACCATAATAAAGATTTATCTGTAATGCATAATTTTTTAATCTCATTGCACATTGAGCATAAGCATCTGGTCCATGGATCTGAAAACTAATTATAAAGTGAACAACACCGCAAATTTTAGCATACAGTTGGTCAATACGACACTGCAACAAATAGCCTTATTAAACCCCCTTTATCTCCTAAGAGCACTAAGCTCCCAGGATGGCAATGGGTACCCATGACCCGCGTACCCGCCGGGTAAAAACCCAATAGGAGTACGGGTTTGGGACAAAATATTACCCATGGGTTTGTAAATGGAAAAATATCATACCCGTCGGGTAGAGTGGGTACGGGTACGGGATCATAGAACCCATACCCGCGTACCCATGTACCCATCTAAAATTAACAAGTAGGCCACTGCAATATTCTAAACTACTTAATTTTTCCCTAATCACGCCTTCATGTTGCTAGGTTGAACCTCACGCTTCCCAGTCTCACAATCATTGGTAGGTTAGTGAGGATTAGACCCCTATCTAGGATCGCTTCACCTCTTGTCATATTTTTTTAATTAATTTAATATGTTGTAAGCGCGGGTATTTTTACCAGCGGGTACCCATTTACCCTGTCGGGTGACAGGAATGGGAAAAACTTGTACCCGTTGACGGGTATGGGTACGGGTGACGGGTAAGAATAAAGGTGACGGGTACGGGTATGGGATGGCTCTACCCGTACCCATACCCTGCGGGTGCCATCCCTGTCCCAGGGTCCTGCGCTCCTGTGGTGGATTTGGGTGTCGCTTTCGATGGACCTACTAGCAGTGAGTTGTAATAATTGCCTAATTGGCTGTTGGTAGAATTGACCGTCTGGTTCAGCTCGTTGGGCCTACATGGAGGTTAGCTAGGGCTTGGCCACCGCTGAATAGGGAGGCGGTGGCTTCTGAGCTGAAGCGACTCAATTCTGATCCCTCTTCTCCATCTTGTTCCATCCATCCCCCACTCAGGATCTACCCGATCACAACAGCAGATGGCTATTCCTCGCCGTGCGGAGGGCCGCTGGCGCCAAGCCTGCCCCGCCCGAACTCTTGCACCGCTCTGTGCGCCGCTTCTTGGGCGTCAACGCCGTGGCCGAGCGTTCGCGGTGGACGCGACAGTGCGGCACCCCTAGGGGCCGGAAGTGTGGGCCAGATGAGGCGTCCACATCCTACAGGAGGTCGGGTTGTACGCACCCAAGGTCCAGCCTGGGGACCTCGAAGCAGCCCTCTGGGATCTTATCTACCTCGCCTCTGTTTAGGAGATTGTCGACGTCGTCGCCCCTCAGGTGAGCTGATGCCTGATGCTCAGAAGGTGCTGTTTGCGCTGCTTCTACGTGTGTTGTTCCATCTGACCTGTGCGATTGAAGGAGAGAGGAGATAGTAGACGAAGATTACATCGGCTGGGCGAGAGGTGACATAGAGGACAATGACGACCTCCAACTTGCATTCCTTGTGCATCAAAAAATGAGATTGACCAAGGGGAGGCTCTTGCAAAAGGCACTTCTGGTTATCGTGTTCTTATAGAATGTGTGCAATCATGAATTGCGTCCTCTAAGTTGCTAACTGCAGGTTCAGATCCCTTCTTCGAGGAAACTTTTTCCACCATGCTTGCAACTGTGTCCTTGATCAATATTTAGGTGCATGCTGCCATTCATTTTTGGTGCAAACTGCTGGTTCGAATATGCCATGAGCACTGCAGTTTGTTCCCTGCATGGCATGACTATGAGGGCATCTTTTCAGTCAAATATGCATATAAGTTGGCAATGCACCACGGAGTTCATAAGTTATTAAGTGGCCTCCAAGTAAGTTCTACTAACTCTGGTAATAATGTCAATTGGAAAAAATATGGTCGCTTTCCTCGACGAAAAATATTATACATAATATGGAGAGTGGCCACAAATATTCCGCCCCTGCTCATGAAACTGAAACTAAGGGGGTTAGATGTGGATACCAAATGTCCTTAATGTGTCAGGTTTAATGAAGATGGATGCGATGTTATTGTAAATGCAATGTCAAACTAAAATGGAGGAAGCTAAATCTGGAAGATACAAGAGAACTGCTCCCGAAATGCTCAAGTGCTACACTTTTTTGGATAAAATTTCAGATTTAAGGAAGTGGAACGCTCACTGTTTGCTGCTTGTTATGAATCTGGTGGGCTGAATGAAATAAGGTAAATGCTGGCTATAAACAAGAAATGCAGATGAGCTCGATGGAGAGGAGGAACAAGGACTCTATAACTAAAGTTATCCTGGCTGGTTGCATAATTATGTTAAGATCAATAATGACGGTGCATTCAGGGAATCGTCTATGTCCTGAGGCTGGGGTTTTGTTAGAGGAAATGGTCCATGTGAATTTGTTGCGGCAGAAAAGGGTCATCTTCCAGAGATCAACAATGCCTACTCTGTTCCACGCTGTCCATATCACCCCAACAATGGGGTGTAGTCTGGTACTGTTGAAAACAGAGGAAACAAAATTGAATAAACCAATCACTTCTGATGATTATGACATCTCTCCCTAAGGTTGACCAACTAATACCCAAATTATATGTGCTTATCATCTCTATGCTCTTCACTTCCGTATAGGGAAATGGCAGCCAAGACTGCACAAAGGCGGAGCTAGCAAGAAAATAACAGTACATGTATAGAAAAGGCACAGCAAAGGTAAACCACATGAACCAATGTTTCTTAAATAAAATAACTGAAGATTTCTCTCACGATCACACGTACACATATCCGTATAATTGCACTATAGCATATAGCAAGGGGAAAAATCATATAGGAGTAATAAAAGCCATCCAAGTAGGTCACCTGAGATCTGAAGATGATTCCGTCGCACATCTTTTTTAGTCAGAACAGACACCCCGTTTATTGCTCAAACTTTTGTCTTTATGGCCTAGCTGAAATTCATGGACAAACTTAAGAAGCGAGGAGCCTGAGACAATTGCCAGAAATCAACTATTTTCTAGATAGACCAATTTCCAGTCACCAAGAGCTCCATGCACGATTAGATTTCGATATCAAACATGCATAAAAAACAAAGGGAGAGTGGTGTAGAACAACTGAAAATGTGATAAACAACAAATACTGAAATACATACCACAACAGCTAGATTGAATAAGTAGATCATCTATGCATACATACCACAACAGCTAGAGCCTAACCAGGGCATCTCTAGCTAATACAAGCGAAGTAGCAAGTACAAACCTGTCAAACTAAATTCTATTTCATGATTCATACTAGGAGAAGTGCATATCAGTACAAGAAATAATTAGAGCATCTGATCTACTACACAATATCAACTAGAAGTAACCAGGACACTATTAACCAATCAATTATCCATTCACTAGAATACCAGCAGCTAGAACCAAATCAGAACATCACCACGGTCATGTACCAGCAACATGACAACACAGCAATTGTTCAGGAGATAATCACCATAATCCTAAACCTAAAACTAACAACAGCTCCTTGCCGAACCATCACAGTGCACAAGAGAGATTGAGGGAGAAGAAATAGCTCACAGTGGTAGTAGCCGTGGAGGAAGCAATCGAGGTCGCTGAAGAAGAGGGGCGGGAAGCTGCAGCCTACCACTGCACCACGGTGGGGAGGGGCCCCGGCCACCTAGGCAACAACAACATGTGGTAGTCGTCGACGTCGGGTAGCAGGAGACTAGGGAAGCAGGGAAGCTCGTGGTCGACGAAGGGGAGTAGTGGCGGCGCGGGCGCGGGCACCGTGTTGCGAGCCCGAGCCCCACGGCTAGGGTTTCGCGGGCACGCGCGCTTGAGTGATGTAGGGTGGTGCTGAGGCATGGATCCAGCGGAGGGGTTCATGGAGGCGTCACGCCGGGGCGCCGACATCGGCGGGAGGCAGCCGGAGCAGCGCCGGCGAACCCAAGCTGCGAGGCTAGGGTTTCGCGTAGCCATGCGTGCGGGCACGGGCGTCCATCGTGGCAGCGGGGAAAGTGGCAGAGGAGAGACGCGGGAGTTTCACCGGTCTACGATGGCGGCGGATGCGGCAGGTACCGGCGGTTGCAGCTGGCGGCGTCGGCGTCGGCGGCCGCGGCATCGCAGGGGGGAAGAGGATCGACGGGCGCGTGCGAGAGGATCGCAGGGGCGTTGACGGTTGACTCAGGGTGCAGGCGGTAACGGGCTGTCCGCGGCGCTACGAATTTGGGCCCATTTAACTTCATCTGCGGGCTCCCACGGAAAGTTAAGGAAAAAGAACGGCATATGCGGGCCGGCCCGCAGTTGCCGCATAGTGCTGCGATTTTAGGTCTTCCTCCCAAGCGATGCGGCGAGACAGAGCGACCCGATAGGTTCCCCCGCGACCGGAGCGCCGCCATGGACGCCCTTCCTCCTCCGGTTCCGACGGCCTTTCCTTCTCCCTCTACTACTTCCCCACCTCCAGCGCTCCCCTTCTTGGTCGGTTCGTCGGCTCCTCCCTCGATTCCCATCTTGGTCGGCGACGGGCAGCCGGAGGCTAGGCCGGAAATGAAGGCAAGCAAGATATGGTTCGATGGCGGAGAGCCACATCCTGGCACGGACGGCGTGGGGAGGGTGGACGGCCAAGAGATCGATGGCGGTGATCCACAACCTGGCACAGACGACGGTGCTGATCCACAGTTGTGCATCGACGTCGGCGGCAAGAAGCGGTCGCAGTGCAATAACAATGAGCGCAGGAAGCCCAACAAAAGCTCCATCATCCCCACCATCAACAAGGTAGCGAAATCAACTCACTTGTGTATCGGACTGTTAGTACTAACTACTTCAGTGTGTGTTTTTGACTGTCTGTGGAAGTGTAGTTGAGATAAGTTAGAGTGTAGTACAGACCATAGAGATCAAAACCATGAGGAGCAACATTGTTTAGAAGTAGTGAAGAAGCAACACATTAGGATTCAACACACATTCCTGTAAATTACTTGTAGAAAGCAACTTGCGTGAGGAGTGCTTCAATACACCCAGACTTCAACTTTGATATCTTAATTTCTTTAGCTAAATTAATAACTATATTCTAATATGATCAACATATCCACTTCATACTAAATATATGATCAATCTAAGCACATCAGCACTCCAGCCATCCAGGGTAATCCACAGATTCTATGCGTTCGATAAATACATCTGTGAACCACCAAGTTTTATTCTTACCAATACATTGGATTAAGGTGGAAGATCCAACCTGATGTGAGATGGAGTGGCCGGAGTTGCATTGGTGCTTTTACTGGGGCACCACTGTACATCTGAGGAGGATGCTTCAATCCACCCATTTGCTGCTGGATCCGTACTACTTCACTACCTGCCATTAGAACTGAATAATGTACTGTCAAACACATCACTAATGCAATGGCAATCTGCAAAAAAAAAAGAATCAAATTAAAACTAAGAGCATTATTGCTAGATAGCTATTGGTAAGAAATTAAGGCATTAATAGATTAGAAATATGTTGTTAAATCTATTAAATTAGTTAGATATCTGTTAAGTAGTAGGGCTTTAATACATCCATGTCCCAGAATTCAGAGTATGCTACTTGATCATAATGTATGCATTTGGTCAGAAATACACCAATAAGACCAATGTAAGAACGGGGTGTGAACAACTAAAACGCAAAGCACCAAGCCAAATAACATCCTAAGCACTGAAACGTATCTTCTCTAGCTGTTACAGAAGAATACGAAAACTTGTTTTCTGAGGAAAATCATAGGAGAACTTATGATGTAGTTATCTTTTAAAAATAAGATTTTACAGAGGAGAAAAGATCATGCTGACATAACGCACTCCATGTGGCATGGCAGGCTCTGTTTCCTAGAGCAATCCATGTGAGTTCAATGCCTTTATGTTTAACTTCAAAGAATAACCTTATACTGACAACTTAACAACCATCAATAAATTTCACCATGAAAGTCCCTTCCACAATAAACAACTTAACAAAGAAGCCTAAGTTGTGACCTGTACTCATCATGAACGAAGTTGAGAGTATGTCTTCTTGTGATAGAGGTGGAGCTGGTGATCTTATTGCCAGCATCAAGATATCCAAGATCCATATAGTTTCATTTATATTGACTGTTCTATCCAGAAACTGAAGGGTATTGTAAATTTCTGATTGTTGCTCAACTTCACGAAACCAACAAAGTAGCAGGTTATTTCATGCCACATTCATATTAAATGATCTATCAGAATTATTGGAGTATTACTTTTCCTGCTGTTGTCATAGATGTTAGTTTATTCCTTGTCCTATAGCAAATAGGATCAAACTGCAATATGTTCATCCTTATAGTGTAGCATATCATTCTTACTGTGAGGAGAGAGCAGGCTGAATGATTCAGTTAAAAGTGAATTCCCTTGTCGATAGAAATGCTAGAAGGAAATAAATGGCAGCTTTAAACTTTATGCAGTGTTCATTATTTCTTTGTATAATCTTTACCTCGCCCTACTTTTATATGTTTCATATACCACTCGTCCGCAAATGATGGGTATGAGGTGATGGCAATGTCAACGGTTGCATCTCATGGCAGTGTTCTGACACCCTCCTTATCTAGGTGCGCTGTCATGGCTGCCAGATGCAGAATCCATGGGGGCAAACCATGTTCGCTGTCGTACGGAAGCCATGCCACAATGGGCATGCATGACACTTATTCAATGGCTCAGGACCATCGAGCATGATCAAGAAGAAATACAGAATGTTCTGAGCAGGTATGTACATTCCAACGACAGATGCTCTATTTCAAAATTCTAAGCTTCCTGGCGGTTTTATCTTGGTGACGATATGCTATTGCTTCAGATATTAGAAAGCTGAAATGATCAGAATAATTTAAATATAAAATGTTTATAAGAACAGGTATCAGAATAATTGCAGCCGTATTGGTACTCTTGGCACATCCTATGCGATGCTATTATCAGAAAAAATGGAACGGTAGCAATTCCATTATGACACATGCTTGGCTAAATCACCTGTCACCAGGACATGTACAAATTTCGGAGCCCACTCCATCCATAGACTTAGGAATGTGCCGTCTCTCACCCCCATCAAGTACCATGCTTTGATCCAAGTTGGTGCTCAGAGAATTGTTTGCAGATGACTGGGATAAAATTCTGAATTTAAATTTGTTTAAAAGAATATTACATATGTGAGTACTGAGTATAATGCAAAACAAAAATTGACCTTCTCGGCTCAATCCTCTATCAAGAAGCATATGAAAATCATAAAATTAAAGTAATCTGATTATCTATGAAATACCTTAGTTTCAAATGGAGTTGAGATGACCACTATATAAGAGTTGCGTGTTATGAATCTACATACAGGATTGGTAAGTATTTGTTGTTTACTCGACAGTTTACCTTTAAATACGACATTGCATTGTGTTTCACAGTGTAAACTGTTTGTATGCAAAACTAAGATCGATGACTTGCAGCGCAACCAGAACTGGTGTTTTCTTTCATGTGATGGTTGTACTTGGAAGTTAATTCTAGAAGATACTGTTTAGAGGTATTCCGAGGAGCATGCTCAAACTAAACCACGAGCCTACTTAATAGGATTTTAGTTTACTTCAAATAATTATTATATTGCAGCAGGAGAAAGCTTTGTTGTTGAGGTGGTTTTATTTTGTGATATATTACCTCTGTACAGGTAAAACGTCTTATAAATCGGTACAGAGGGAGTAGGCCAAGACTGAAATCAGTAAAAGTGTTAATGTTCCGGTGACTGAAACCCATATGTGGTGTCTATCGAGCCTGCGGAAATCTCTATTTTGGTTTGGAGGAATTAGTTCATGGGTGTCACCATTTCATAGTAGTAATTCTTAGAGAAGACCTCCCTTTCCAAGTCCTTCGGTTTTACCAATAAGGCTACATTATTTTTGCTGCCTTTGCATCATCTGGATCAGATGCCGGCAAAACATGGTTCAGGATTATTACATGCTTTTCTGTTTGCATTGTGTAATACTCACCTATTGTTTGCTAAAGCCTGGCAAGGAAGTGGCGACAAGGGGGTCGAGTCACCTGGGATTGATGCAGCTCTTCTTTCAGGATCAGACACTCCACCTGCTGTTTTGGTTTGTATGGAAACGGTTATTAGTTTAGCCCTTTCAACCCAGTGACTTATAATGTTCAATTGAGGAAGCCTCTGCCACAGAATCGACGGGCAGTGAGAAGTCCGGGGATATAGTTGATGCCATCTGACCAATTTTCCAAAAAATGCAGTGCCTCGGGCGTTGATTTATTGTTGCCTCACATTTCGTAGATGGTTGTTGGTCGCCGGCATTGAAGAAAATTTGTTTGACAATGCACAAAGAGGTCGACCATATGTTTCATGCCGAGACATTATGGTTGCTGGACTACATCCATTTTGATTGTATCCTATTTGCCTTTTTTTAGGCCAGCCTATGAATAAATGTATCAACAGCGACAAACTTTTTATTTGTTGCGGACTAAGAGGTGAAATTGAGGTCATGATGTTGTCTACCCTATTCACACCAGTGTCTGCACCAGAAGGTTGAACCTGTTATGTTGAAGCTATATATATGGTACAAATATGGATAAAATATGCTCCTCCTTGACTATAACATGTAGAGTTGTGTTTTCTGCTACAGTGTTCTTTGTGGTGACAAAACTAGATGATGCGGATTTACGTGACGTAACCTTTTATGGAGATTTCGTGGGAACTTGCAATCAAAAGAATGATAGTTAGAAGTTCTTTCTTATTAGTGTATTATTATTATAAGAAGAAGAATAAGGAAACACAAGTAAATCTACTATGTCGCTAACCATATGAAGCCACGATGCAGACGGCGAGGCGTAGCTCGCCTATATACCTAGTTTTATGTGCATTCCCTGGTGTTTTTTTTGGCCGTGCTTTCCTTATATTTTGGACCTTCTTAGGAAGGTAAACTTCTTTTTTTGCAGAATGGTAAATTTTAAAAATACAAGCCTTCCAATTTTTGAGAATTTTGTTACTTGTGCTATGTTGTTTAGTAGTAGGCAATCATTTTATTGTTATTGTTTAGTAGCCAATCATATTATTTATAACTTATTGTTTCAGTAGACACAATTTAAATTGAACTTCAATTTATCTTGAACCTCAGGCACCAGGCACCAATTAGGACTCTTGTCAAAGTGCCTCAGTAGATTGCTACCTATTGAAGCACTTCTCCGAATGGGATCTGTAGGTGTATATCTATTGGGGCACTTCTCCAAACTGCCCCAATAGGTGTACACCTACAGAGGCACTTCTCCAAACTGCCCCAATAGGTGTACACCTACAGGGGCACTTCTCCAAACTGCCCCAATAGGTGTACACCTACATGGACACTTCTCCAAACTGCCCCAATAGGTGTACACCTACAGGGGCACTTTTTCAAACTGCCCCAATAAATATATACCTATTGGGACACTTCTCCAAACTGCCCCAGTAGATAAGTTATTAGGGGCATTTTAGCCAAAGTGCCTCTAATGAGAGCTATTTAGGGGCACTTTGAAAAATGCCCCAGGGCAAAGTGCCCCTAAATCCCTACTGTGCACTAGTGACGGGCAGCTCTGGCAGTGCTCGACTCGCCCAAAAACTGTGGGCGACGGCCAGCTCCGACAACGCTAGACTCGCCCGTGCTCCATCTTTGGGCAGAACGGAGACCAGTGAGGCCGAGAGTACCGTGTCCTCGCCCAGTCACCTCCACGTCCATCATGTTTCCTGGGTGTTCGTCGTCACTACTGTCATCTGCTCACAAAACAGAACCAGGTAAGAATCAAATCTTCACCGGCAAAGAAAAAATCCCCAAGAAACAGTGAACGAAATCGACCAAAAAAACCCCCCTTCGTCGCTATCCACCTGAAAAAAGAAATCGCCTGCAAGTTCCCGAGCTTCCTCATCGAAATCATCCAGTTCATCCCAATCGATTGGATCGTTCAAATCAACCGCATCCATGACGAAGAACACAGGGAGAACGAGAGAATGAACACAAGAGGAAGATGACGACCTGATCGTCCATGGCGCGAAACTCTTATACGAGCTCGAATTCTCTGTCTCCTCTCCTCTCCCGCATTCACCTTCGATCTCCACCGTGCGATTTCTGGCGGATCCGTGGCATCACGTTCTTCCCCAATGGTTGAGGATCCTTTTTACTCCGATTGGGCACAAATTTGTGCCATGGATCAGCAACTACATTAACGGCGCATGCACTGGGAGAAGAACGAGGGGAGGAGACAGAGAGAGATGGCGCCGTCCGGGTGCGAGAAGCGAGGAGGCCGATCGATCCTGGACGAGATCACGCGCGTGCATGAAGGGCAGAAACGGAAACATTACGTTTTTTTCTCTCCCACGATCACTGCCTAAATAACCGCGCTGAAAATTTCACGCCTAAAGCCCTGGGTCGGAGGGAGTAAGTAATAGGACTTAGGCAGTATAAAGTTCTCATCGATCAAAGTATCACTTAGGAACAAGTTCACTTGTTGTTTATGTAGCTTCGCACGAGCCCTTGTAATGGGTCCAATCATAACTTCATCGGACTTGAGCTTCGCAGCAACATTGTCTTCATCTTGCAATGACGGAGGTAGTAGTTTGGTAGGGATGTCCTCATCATCTCCCCCCTTCAAAAGGCGTCGACCTCGACGCTCCAAGGTCTTCTCCGTCATACGGTGTCAAATCAGCAACATTGAAAGAATTACTGACACCAAACTCATCAATTGGAAGATCTATAGAGTATGCATTATCATTGATCTTGGCAAGCACTTTGTAAGGACCAGCACCACGAGGAAGCAACTTGGACTTCCGTAGCTTTGGGAACCTATCCTTAAGAAAATGTACCCAGACCATATCACCATGCTTGAACAACATCTCCTTGCGCTTCTTATTCACTCTTGCAGCATTGTTCTTGCCTTTCTTATCTATCAACTCTTTAGTCTTCACATGAATCTTTCGCACAAAATCTGCCCTCTTCGATGCCTCCATATTGACTCTCTCATGTATGGGTAGAGGCAACAAGTCAAGTGGAGTAATGGGTTTGAAACCATACACCACCTCAAAGGGACACAACTCTGTGGTAGAATGTACCACCCTGTTGTAAGCAAACTCAACATGCGGCAAACAATCTTCTCACTCCTTCAAGTTCTTCTTGATCATGGATCTCAGCAGTTGTGACAATGTTCTATTGACCACCTCAGTTTGACCATCAGTTTGGGGATGACAAGTAGTACTGAAAAGTAGCTTTGTCCCCAGCTTTCCCAAAGTGTCTTCCAGAAGTAGCTCATAAACTTCACGTCACGATCAGAAACAATAGTCTTCGGGACTCCATGTAGACGTACAATATCCCTGAAAAACAGGTTAGCAATATGCGACGCATCGTCGCACTGGTGGCAGGCAATAAAGTGTGACATTTTAGAGAATCTATCCACTACCACAAATATAGAATCATGGCCTCTCTTAGTACGCGGCAAACCCAACACAAAATCCATACTAATATCCTCCCATGGTGTAGTAGGTGCCGGTAAAGGAGTATACAAACCATGAGGCTTCATCTTGAACTTGGACTTGTTGCAAGTAATGCATCTCTTCACATACATGTTGACATGGGTATACCCTTCGGGTACCCATTATTAGTATACCTGGATCGGCTCGGCCCAATATGGAGAAGGCCCAACAAGGCAACCCGAAGAAGTAGTCGACTAGGACTCTTGTAAAACCCTAGGCTGGTTGCATATATAAAGCTAGCCAGGGCACCCGAAATAAGGAGGCAAAGAGATAGACAATATATCTCCGCCTACGACGGCACCCTGTAAACACATCTATGATCATATACTGGATTGCTAGCAGCACGTAGGGATCCTCCACCGAGGGGACTCGAAGCTGGGTAAATCATGTACCCAATCTCGCTCCCGGAATCTCCATCGTCGCTCTCTTCCGAAACCCTAGTCTACAATACGTAGGCATTGCCGAGGTATTCCCTCGACAATTGGCGCCGTCCGTGGGGATCGCGACGACTGGATTTTGTCATCCGGGCGGGATCCATCATCATCAAGAACAACACGATCGGATTTGGCCAGCTAATTCGACTCGTCGGCTTCTTCCCGTCGATGCGGCCGCCACCAACGTTTTCTTCGGCACGGCTGATCCGCGCGTGTGCGGGTGTCAAGAATCAAATAAAGCGAAGTTAAGTTGGATCAATTCATGCCAGTACGCGGGGCTACATTGAAATCAAGTAAAGCGAAGCTACGTTGGAATTCATGGCAGGCTTTGTCTCCCGCGAGGCTAGCACGCACGCGTGCGACCGATCCTCTTTTCTTTTTTATTTTCTGTCTCTATGTTTCTTTCTTGGATCGTATCTCTTTTGCTTATCGCTTGAATTACTTACTAAAGCTAGAACTAATCCGTTGCATAACTTTTTTTTGGTATGTATGCATCATGTGGAAAAATTTCCATGGCTGGCAAAGCAAGGGGATAGTGACACTGGTTCGGCGGTGACGTGTTACGTGTGCCGTGATTTCATCCAATTCAGAAAATTATCAGAATTTTTTCGCTTCAATACAACTGCGGATCGGAATAAGCTCTGGCTACTTCGCCACCGCACAATCACCACACTCGGGGCTCATCCGTCGCGGATCCACTTCATCGACTGCGTTCCGTCGGGTCAACAACTTTCGGCTAAAACACGGCATGTCTCTGTTTCATTGGTTGCGTCCTCTTCATCGACTATATCGGCCACATCTACTACTTTCGGCTAGGCACCGCGTAACTACAAACTGCGTCCGAGGCACGACTTGCATCCACATCGGCTCCGCCACACCCGATAAAAAGCTAAGTTTCCCTTTTCCTCCAAGATTCAATTATTTATTTACTTTCGCCACACCCGAATACTCGGGGGCTGCACCATTGCATCATTACAGCAAATTTACCCGGCATTCGGGGCTGCGCCATTACTTCGTTATCACAAATATACTCGGTTACTTGGTGAATTTCTTTTTTCGGCTCTGGATATATCTTCTCCAGCTCAGTGAAATTATTTTCTTCGGCTCAGTGGAAGTATTTTCTTCGACTTAGTGGATTTATCTTCTTCGGGCCAATGGATTCATCTTCTAAGGTTTTTACTGGAACTATTTTCTTTGGTTCAATGGATTCATCCTCTATAATATCAATGGATTCATCTTCTATGGTTATTACTGGAACTATTTTCTTCGGGTCAATGGATTCATCCTCTATAATATCAAGGGACTCACCTTCTAAGGTTATTACTGGATTCTTCGGGTCAATGGATTCATCCTCTATGATTTTGGCGGATTCATCTTCATTATATGATTCATATTTGATGGTGTAATATTTGATATGGATTCATCTCAAGTACTTCATTTCGGATTTCATCTTCAGTATTTCATCTTTAATGGCCTTCTTCCGGTGACACGGATAATACTCGGGGGCTCGACAACGACTTCGCCCCGAGTAACAACTGTGACACGACGTCTAAGCAACAATCATGACATCACCCCATCAACGCTCGGGGGCTCGGCTATTTCTTCATCAACAATTTCGCGGCATCCACTTTTGCTATTTGGCGGTTTCTACTTTGGCTAGATTTCTTATCTACACTCGAAGACTTCATCATGCATCGACTTCGTCATGTCCAAAAAGCTAAATGTTCTTTTATTTTGCACAAAGTTGATTATCGTTTACTTTCGTCGTACCCGACACTTGGGGACTGCGCGGCATATATTCACTTTACATATCATCGAATCTGAGCATCTGACACCGCATGTGAAAAAGAGAGTCAAGGGAAATATAGAAAAAGTTTGTTTATTTGTGCAGGAGAAAGCAAAATTCAAAGTATATAAGAGAGAACCCGACGAAATCGTCTACAGGGAGAACTCGACGAAACTGTCTTCAAGAAAGAACATGTCCCGAAGATTTATCCTCAAACAGGTCCCGAAGAATTATCCTCAAGGAGGTCCCGAAGATTTATCCTCAAAACAGGTTGATGTCTACTCACACTTCTTTTCCTGTAGACAGTGTTGGGCCTCCAAGAGCAGAGGTTTGTAGACCAGCAGCAAGTTTTCCCTTAAGTGGATCACCCAAGGTTTATCGAACTCAGGGAGGAAGAGGTCAAAGATATCCCTCTCAAGCAACCCTGCAATCACGATACAAGAAGTCTCGTGTGTCCCCAACACACCTAATACACTTGTCAGATGAATAGGTGCACTAGTTCGGCGAAGAGATAGTGAAATACAAGTGGTATGGATGTATATGAGCAGTAGTAACGGCGCCAGAAAATAGCTTGCTGGCGTGCAGTTGATGTGGGAGATAGGAATCTTTGTGGTGTGACTTTGCTATTCGGAAACAAGGCCTAGGGATCATACTTTCACTAGTGGACACTCTCAACATTGATCACATAATAAAACCACTCTACACTCTCTTGTTGGATGATGAACACCATTAATTGTGTAGGGCTACAAGAGCACCTCAATGCCGGAGTTAACAAGCTCCACAACATTCGATGTTCATATTTAAATAACCTTAGAGTGCATGATAGACCAACGCAATTATACCAAGTACTAACATAGCATGCACACTGTCACCATCATACTATGAAAGGAGGAATAGATCACATCAATACCATCATAGTAATAGTTAACTTCATAATCTACAAGAGATCACAATCATAAACTACGCCAAGTACTACATGATGCACACACTGTCACCATTACATCATGGAGGAGGAATAGAGTACTTTAATAACATCACTAGAGTAGCACATAGATTAATAGTGATACAAAGCTCATCATATGAATCTCAATCATGTAAGGCAGCTCATGAGATCATTGTATTGAAGTACATGGGAGAGAGATTAACCACATAGCTACCGGTACAGCCCCTAGCCTCGATGAAGAACTACTCCCTCCTCATGGGAGACAGCAGCGGTGATGAAGATGGCGGTGGTGTTGATGGAGATGCCTTCCGGGGGCACTTCCCCGTCCCGGCGGTGTGCCGGAACAGAGACTTCTGTCCCCCGAATCTTGGCTTCGCGATGGTGGCGGCTCTGGAAGGTTTCTCGTCTCGTGGCTTTTCCGTATCGAAGATTTAGGTCAGGGGCTTCTTATAGGCGAAGAGGCGGAGTCAGATGGGTTACGGGGGCGCCACACAATAGGGGGGCGCGCCCCCCCTTGGGCCGCGCCGCCCTACTGTGTGGTGGCCATGTGGCCCTCCTCTGGTCCCTCTCGGGTGTTCTGGAAGCTTCGTGGAATTTTAAGATTCTGGGCGTCGATTTCGTCCAATTCCGAGAATATTTCCTTACTAGGATTTCTGAAACCAAAAACAGCAGAAAATAGGAACTGGCACTTCGGCATCTTGTCAATAGGTTAGTTCCGGAAAACACATAAAATCATCATAAAGTGTGAACAAAACATGAAGGTATTGTCATAAAACAAGCATGGAACATAAGAAATTATCGATACGTTGGAGACTTATCAGCATCCCCAAGCTTAGTTCCTACTCGTCCTCGAGTAGGTAAACGATAACAAAGATAATTTCTGAAGTGACATGCTACCAACATAATCTTGATCCAATAATGATGTAAAGCATATGAACTGAGATCGAATCACTCAAAGCAAATGTCTATATTGATATAAGAGATGATAATGCAAGAGTTAAACAAGCTAGAAGTTTTCATGAACTATTGCTTCAAAGACATGAAACCGTACAAAGTTCATTAAAGGTGTGTTAAGTATTCAGTGTAGAAGTTCTATCCTTCATTCCAAGCATCAAGTAAATTTTCACAACATAAGAAGGATTCAGTCAAGTAAACATAAACATGAACGTCATGAATCAACTGTTTTGAAGTCTACTCAACCGGTGAGCGCAAGCATTTGGCATTGGCACCAGGATGTTATGGCATAAAGAACGTTAATGGGGGTTTGGAAGGCCAAATGGAAGAAAGTCTTGCAAAGCTATAAGTGATCATTAGACAAGAGGAAGTCCTATGATCGAAGCTATGCAAGGAGTAGTGATTGCCATGCAACGGATGCACATAGAGCTATATGTGTATGAAAGCTCTCCAATGGAACTAGTGGGGGTGCATCCAACTTGGTTGCTCACGAAGACCTAGAGCACTTTGAGGAGGCTCATCATTGGAATATACAACCCAAGTTCTATAGTGTAAATTCCCCACATAGTTATACTAGTAAAACATGAAAACTCTCTCATATGAAGTGTAGGTGCTAAACATGAGCACAAATGATGACTATGAATAGTGCAGGTGCTAAAACATGAGCACAAGTGTGGATAAAAGATAGTAATGCTGCCCCCTTTTTCTTTATTCTCTTTTTTTCCTTTTCTTTTTCTTTTTCTTTTCTATTTCTTTTCTTTCTTTTCTTTTCTCTTTTTGATGGCCTCCATGGCTCTTTTCACTTTTAGGGGCAACATCCTAATATGACAAAACACTTTTTGGTACAAATAACTCATAATGAATAAAACATGATGTATAAAACTGTATGCCTCTGCCAGTGTAGCAGGATGTGCAATGATCTAGCGTAACATGGGTAAACCACACATCAGCTATATAGAATCATGCAAAGCAATATATAAATAATAAATGACAACATGTAATGTAAAATGGAAGTTGCATGGCAATATATCTCGGAACAGCTATGGAAATGCTGTGGTAGGTAGGTATGGTGGCTGTTTTGAGGAGATGTATGGGCTTATGTGTAGGAGAACAAGAGAAAGTCCTCCCACGGGTTTGGATGTACCGGCGAAGTATGCACAATTCTCAATGTGAGCAAAAGGCAATGCACATTACCGAAGAGGCTAGCAAATTTGGATGGTGGAAGTGCCAAAAACCGTAGCTTAACATTAGTCAAAAAGAACTCACAAGCTTATTGCAAACAACTAGCAGGTTCAACATTAAGAACATGATTAAAATTTACTCCAAGGAGGGCCGTTCACGGTGGCACAAGTACCCCGCTAGCTCCCTCGACCTTCAGCACAACTTAGTTATTACGATGAACTCTCAGACATGGAAAGCTATCAAGTCCAACTACACCTTCAACTATTTAAATAGAGTTTGTAGTAAGGCACAAGCTTAAAGACAACAATCCACTACTAATTTTAACTTATTTAAACAACAAGCCTTACCATCTAAATACCTCAAACGTTTGCAAAGAATCAAGTTATCAAAGCTCAATGATCTACAAGATTATGCAAGTGTTTCATTATACCACTACCACATGCAACATTTCCTGATTCCAACCATGTAACAATTATCGAAGCAGTTTCAACCTTCGCCATGAACATTAGAAGCTAAAACACATGTGTTCATATGAACCAGCGGAGCGTGTCTCTCTCCCACACAATCATGAATTTATTCAAGCAAAAAAAAAATAAAAACAAATAGACGCTCCAAGTAAAGTGCATAAGATGTGACAGAATAAAAATATAGTTTCACCAGAGGAACCTAATAATTTGTCGATGAAGAAGGGGATGCCTTGGGCATCCCCAAGCTTAGATGCTTGAGTCTTCTTGAAATATGCAGGGATGAACCACGGGGGCATCCCCAAGCTTAGACTTTTCACTCTTCTTGATCATATATCATTCTCCTCTCTTGACCCTTGAAAACTTCCTCCACACCAAACTCAAAACAAACTCATTAGAGCGTTAGTGCATAATCAAAATTCACATGTTCAGAGGTGACACAATCATTCTTAACACTTCTGGACATTGCTCAAAGCTACTGGAAGTCAATGGAACAAAGAAATCTATCCAACATAGCAAAAGAAGCAATGCGAAATAAAAGGCAGAATCTGTCAAAACAGAACAGTCCGTAAAGACGAAATTTTTAGAGGCACCAGACTTATTCAGATGAAAATGCTCAAATTGAATGAAAGTTGCGTACATATCTGAGGATCACGCACGTAAATTGGCAGATTTTTCTGAGTTACCTACAGAGAACACTGCCCAAATTCGTGACAGACAGAAATCTGTTTCTGCGCAGTAATCCAAATCTAGTATCATCCTTCTATCAAAGACTTCACTTGGCACAACAATGCAATAAAGTAAGATAAGGAGAGGTTGCTACAGTAATAACAACTTCCAAGACTCAAATATAAAATAAAATTGCTATAGTAAAATAAACACATGGGTTATCTCCCAAGAAGTGCTTTCTTTATAGCCATTAAGATGGGCTCAGTGATTTTAATGATGCACTCGCAAGAAATAAGAGTTGAAGCAAAAGAGAGCATCAAGAAGCAAATTCAAAACACATTTAAGTCTAACCCACTTCCTATGAAAAGGAATCTTGTAAATAAACAAATTCATGAAGAACAAAGTGACAAGCATAGGAAGATAAAACACGAGTAGCTTCAAAAATTTCAGCATATAGAGAGGTGTTTTAGTAACATGAAAATTTCTACAACCATATTTTCCTCTCTCATAATAATATCCAGTAGCATCATGAGCAAACTCAACAATATAAGTATCACATAAAGCATTCTTATCACGAGTCTCATGGATGAAATAATTACTACTCCCAACATAAGCATAGTCATTCTTATTAATTATAGTGGGAGAAAATTCAACAAAGTAGCTATCATTATTATTCTCATCAAGTGTAGGAGGCATAGTATAATCATAATAAAATTTACTCTCCATAGTAGGTGGCACCAAAAGACCACTATCATTATAATCATCATAAATAGGAGGCAAAGTATCATCAAAGAAAATTTTCTCCTCAATGCTTGGGGGACTAAAAATATCATGCTCATCAAAACCAGCTTCCCCAAGCTTATAATTTTCCATATCATTAGCAACAATGGTGTTCAAAGCGTTCATACTAATATGTTCCATAGGTTTTTTAATTTTCGCATCAAACAATCCATGTCTTAACTCAGGAAATAGCTTAAAAAGCTCCATGTTGCTTTCCATTATGCCTAACTAGTGAAATAAAAACAAGAAACAAAAAGATGCAATTGCAGGATCTAAAGGAAATAGCTTCGAGCACTTACAACGGTACCAGAAAATAACTTAGTTACCGGGGACCGGAGTGTGAGTGCCTTTTACCTTTCCTCCCCGGCAACGGCGCCAGAAAATAGGTTGATGTCTACTCACACTTCTTTTCCTGTAGACAGTGTTGGGCCTCCAAGAGCAGAGGTTTGTAGAACAGCAGCAAGTTTTCCCTTAATTGGATCACCCAAGGTTTATCGAATTCAGGGAGGAAGAGGTCAAAGATATCCCTCTCAAGCAACCCTGCAATCACGATACAAGAAGTCTCTTGTGTCCCCAACACACCTAATACACTTGTCAGATATATAGGTGCACTAGTTCGGCGAAGAGATAGTGAAATACAAGTGGTATGGATGTATATGAGCAGTAGTAACGGCGCTAGAAAATAGCTTGCTGGCGTGCAGTTGATGTGGGAGATAGGAATCTTTGTGGTGTGACTTTTCTATTCGGAAACTAGGCCTAGGGATCACACTTTCACTAGTGGACACTCTCAACATTGATCACATAATAAAACCACTCTACACTCTCTTGTTGGATGATGAACACCATTAATTGTGTAGGGCTACAAGAGCACCTCAATGCCGGAGTTAACAAGCTCCACAACATTCGATGTTCATATTTAAATAACCTTAGAGTGCATGATAGACCAACGCAATTATACCAAGTACTAACATAGCATGCACACTGTCACCATCATACTATGAAAGGAGGAATAGATCACATCAATACCATCATAGTAATAGTTAACTTCATAATCTACAAGAGATCACAATCATAAACTACGCCAAGTACTACATGATGCACACACTGTCACCATTACATCATGGAGGAGGAATAGAGTACTTTAATAACATCACTAGAGTAGCACATAGATTAATAGTGATACAAAGCTCATCATATGAATCTCAATCATGTAAGGCAGCTCATGAGATCATTGTATTGAAGTACATGGGAGAGAGATTAACCACATAGCTACCGGTACAACCCCTAGCCTCGATGAAGAACTACTCCCTCCTCATGGGAGACAGCAGCGGTGATGAAGATGGCGGTGGTGTTGATGGAGATGCCTTCCGGGGGCACTTCCCCATCTCGGCGGCGTGCCGGAACAGAGACTTCTGTCCCCCGAATCTTGGCTTCGCGATGGCGGCGGCTCTGGAAGGTTTCTCGTCTCGTGGCTTTTCCGTATCGAAGATTTAGGTCAGGGGGCTTCTTATAGGCGAAGAGGCGGAGTCGGAAGGGTTACGGGGGCGCCACACAATAGGGGGGCGCGCCCCCCCTTGGGCCGCGCCGCCCTACTGTCTGGTGGCCCTGTGGCCCTCCTCTGGTCCCTCTCGGGTGTTCTGGAAGCTTCGTGGAATTTTAAGATTCTGGGCGTTGATTTCGTCCAATTCCGAGAATATTTCCTTACTAGGATTTCTGAAACCAAAAACAACAGAAAACAGGAACTGGCACTTCGGCATCTTGTCAATAGGTTAGTTCCGGAAAACGCATAAAATCATCATAAAGTGTGAACAAAACATGAAGGTATTGTCATAAAACAAGCATGGAACATAAGAAATTATCGATACGTTGGAGACGTATCACAGGTCCCGAAGAATCATCCTCAAGGATGTCTCGAAGAATTGTCCTCAAGGAGGACCCGAAGAAATTTTCCTGAAGGAGGAACTCGACGAAATTTTCATCAAGGAGGAACCAAAAAAAAGAGGGTGGATGATGTCTACTCACGCTTCTTTTCCTGTAGACAGTGTTGGGCCTCCAAGAGCAGAGGTTTGTAGAACAACAGCAAGTTTTCCCTTAAGTGGATCACCCAAGGTTTATGGAACTCAGGGAGGAAGAGGTCAAAGATATCCCTCTCAAGCAACCCTGCAACCACAAAGCAAGAAGTCTCTTGTGTCCCCAACACAGCTAATACACTTGTCAGATGTATAGGTGCACTAGTTCGGCGAAGAGATAGTGAAATACAGGTGGTATGAATATATATGAGCAGTAGTAACGGCACCAGAAAATAGCTTGATGCTACAACTGGCGTGTGGTTGATGGTGGTAATATTGCAGGCAGTACAGATGCAGTAGAACAGTAAACAAGCGATGATTGCAGTATTTGGGAACAAGGCCTAGGGATTATACTTTCACTAGTGGACACTCTCAATATTGATCACATAACAGAATAAATAGATATATGCTATACTCTACACTCTCTTATTGGATGATGAACACCACTAATTGTGTAGGATTACACGAACCCTCAATGCCGGAGTTAACAAGCTCCACAATATTCGATATTCATGTTTAAATAACCTTAGAGTGCATGATAGATCAACACAACTACACCAAGTACTAACATAGCATGCACACTGTCACCATCACACTATGAAGGAGGCATAGATCACATCAATACTATCATAGCAATAATTAACTTCATAATCTACAAGAGATCATAATCATAACCTACGCCAAGTACTACACGATGCACACACTGTCACCATTACACCGTGGAGGAGGAATAGACTACTTTAATAACATCACTAGAGTAACACATAGATGAATAGTGATACAAAACTCATATGAATCTCAATCATGTAAGGCAGCTCATGAGATCATTGTATTGAAGTACATAGGAGAGAGATTAACCACATAGCTACCGGTACAGCCCTTAGCCTCGATGGAGAACTACTCCCTCCTCATGGGAGACAACAGTGTTGATGAAGATGGCGGTGGAGATGGCAGCGGTGTTGATGGAGAAGCCTTCCGGGGGCACTTCCCCCGTCCCGACGGCGTGCCGGAACAGAGACTCTTGTCCCCCAGATCTTGGCTTCGTGATGGCGGCGGCTCTGGATGGTTTCTCGTACCGTGGCTTTTCCGTATCGAAGATTTAGGTCAGGGACCTTCAAATAGGCGAAGAGGCGGAGTCGGAGGGCTGACGAGGTGGTGACACAACAGGGGGGCGCGGCCCACCCCCTGTCCGCGCCGCCCTACTGTCTGGTGGGCCTGTGGCCCCCCTCTGGCGGCTCTCGGGTGTTCTGGGAGCTTTGTGGGATTTTAGGATCTTGGGCGTTGATTTCGTCCAATTCCGAGAATATTACCTTACTAGGATTTCTGAAACCAAAAACAGCAGAAAACAGGAACTGGCACTTTGGCATCTCGTCAATAGGTTAGTTCCGGAAAACGCATAAAATCCTACAAGTTGCAAGCCTCATGCATAGTATACTAATAGTGCCCGGACCTTGTCCTAATTAGCTCGGATTACCTGGATTATCACCGCAATACATATGTTTTAACCAAGTGTCACAAAGGGGTACCTCTATGCCGCCTGTACAAAGGTCTAAGGAGAAAGCTCGCATTGGATTTCTCGCTTTTGATTATTCTCAACTTAGACATCCATACCGGGACAACATAGACAGCAGATAATGGACTCCTCTTTAATGCTTAAGCATTCAACAATAATTAATTTTCTCATATGAGATTGAGGATATTTGTCCAAAACTGAAACTTCCACCATGGATCATGGCTTTAGTTAGCGGCCCAATGTTCTTCTCTAACAGTATGCATGCTCAAACCATTCAACTCATGGTAAATCGCCCTTACTTCAGACAAGACGGACATGCATAGCAACTCACATGATATTCAACAAAGAGTAGTTGATGGCGTCCTGTGAACATGGTTATCGCACAACAAGCAACTTAATAAGAGATAAAGTGCATAAGTACATATTCAATACCACAATAGTTTTTAGGCTATTTGTCCCATGAGCTATATATTGTAAAGATGAAGAATGGAAATTTTAAAGGTAGCACTCAAGCAATTTACTTTGGAATGGCGGAGAAATACCATGTAGTAGGTAGGTATGGTAGACACAAATGGCATAGTGGTTGGCTCAAGGATTTTGGATGCATGAGAAGTATTCCCTCTCGATACAAGGTTTAGGCTAGCAAGATTATTTGAAACAAACACAAGTATGAAGCGGTACAGCAAAACTCACATAAAAGACATATTGTAAACATTATAAGACTCTACACTGTCTTCCTTGTTGTTCGACCCTTACTAGAAATTATCTAGACCTTAGAGAGACCAATTATGCAAACCAAATTTTAGCAAGCTCTATGTATTTCTTCATTAATAGGTGCAAAGTATATGATGCAAGAGCTTAATCATGAGCACAACAATTGCCAAGTATCACATTGTTCAAGACATTATACCAATTACCACATGTAGCATTTCCTTAACCAACCGAATAACAATGAACGAAGCAGTTTTCAACCTTCGCCATGAACATTAAAAGCTAAGAACACATGTGTTCATATGAATCAGCGGAGCGTGTCTCTCTCCCACACAAGCATTTATTCAAACAAAAACAAAAATGAAAACAAACAGACGCTCCAAGTAAAGTACATAAGATGTGACCGAATAAAAATATAGTTTCAAGAGAAGTGACCTGATAATTTTGTCGATGAAGAAGGGGATGCCTTGGGCATCCCCAAGCTTAGATGCTTGAGTCTTCTTGAAATACGCAGGGATGAACCACCGGGGCATCCCCAAGCTTAGAGCTTTCACTCTCCTTGATCATAGTATATCATCCTCCTCTCTTGACCCTTGAAAACTTCCTCCACACCAAACTCGAAACAAACTCATTAGAGGGTTAGTGCACAATCAAAATTCACATGTTCAGAGGTGACATAATCATTCTTAACACTTCTGGACATTGCACAAAGCTACTGAAAGTTAATGGAATAGAAAAATCCATCAAGCATAGCAAAATAGGCAATGCGAAATAAAAGGCAGAATCTGTCAAAACAGAACAGTTCTTAAAGACGAATTTTATTGAGGCACCAGACTTGCTCAAATGAAAATGCTCAAATTTAATGAAAGTTGCGTACATATCTGAGGATCACTCACGTAAATTGGCATAATTTTCTGAGTTACCTACAGAGAATTAGGCCCAGATTCGTTACAGCAAGAAATCTGTTTCTGCGCAGTAATCCAAATCTAGTATCAACCTTGCTATCAAAGACTTTACTTGGCACAAAAATGCAACAAAACTAAGATAAGGAGAGGTTGCTACAGTAGTAACAACTTCCAAGACTCAAATATAAAACAAAGTACTGTAGTAAAATAAACACATGGGTTATCTCCCAAGAAGTTCTTTCTTTATAGCCATTAAGATGGGCTCAGCAGTTTTAATGATGCACTCGCAAGAAATAGTAGTTGAAGTAAAAGAGAGCATCAAGAAGCAAATTCAAAACACATTTAAGCCTAACATGCTTCCTATGAAAAGGAATCTTGTAGACAAACAAATTCATGAAGCATAATGCAACAAGCATAGAAAGATAAAACAAGTGCAGCTTCAAAATTTTAAGCATATAGAGAGGTGTTTTAGTAACATGAAAATTTCTACAACCATATTTTCCTCTCTCATAAAGATTTTCAGTAGCATCATGAGCAAACTCAACAATATAACTATCACATAAAGCATTCTTATCATGAGTCTCATGCATAAAATAATTACTCTCCACATAAGCATAATCAATTTTATTAGTAATAGTGGGAGCAAATTCAACAAAGTAGCTATCATTATTATTCTCATCATCAAATATAGGAGGCATATTGTAATCATAATCAAATTTATCCTCCATAACAGGCGGCACCAAAAGACTACTATAATTATAATCATCATAAATAGGAGGCAAAGTATCATCAAAGTAAATTTTCTCCTCAATGCTTGGGGGACTAAAAAGATCATGCTCATCAAAACCAGCTTCTCCAAGCTTAGAATTTTCCATATCATTAGCAACAATGGTGTTCAAAGTATTCATACTAATATGTTCCATGGGTTTTTTAATTTTCGAATCAAACCATCCATGTCTTAACTCAGGAAATAGAATAAAAAGCTCTATGTTGTTTTCCATTATGCCTTACTAGTGTAAAACAAGAAACAAAAAGATGCAATTGCAGGATCTAAAGGAAGTAGCTTCGAGTACTTACAACGGTGCCGGAAAATAGCTTAGTAGCTGAGATCCGGAGTGTGAGTACCTTTTACCTTTCCTCCCCGGCAACGGCGCCAGAAAAGTGTTTGCTGCCGTCCAGGACTGGCGCGCTGTTGACGAGGGAGAAAATGGTGTAGCTTTCCTTCGTTCCCCGGCAACGGCGCCAGAAAAGTGCTTGATGTCTACTCACGCTTCTTTTCCTGTAGACAGTGTTGGGCCTCCAAGAGCAGAGGTTTGTAGAACAGCAGCAAGTTTTCCCTTAAGTGGATCACCCAAGGTTTATCGAACTCAGGGAGGAAGAGGTCAAAGATATCCCTCTCATGCAACCCTGCAACCATAAAGCAAGAAGTCTCTTGTGTCCCCAACACACCTAATACACTTGTCAGATGTATAGGTGCACTAGTTCGGCGAAGAGATAGTGAAATACAGGTGGTATGAATATATATGAGCAGTAGTAACGGCACCAGAAAATAGCTTGATGCTACAACTGGCGTGTGGTTGATGGTGGTAATATTGCAGGCAGTACAGATGCAGTAGAACAGTAAACAAGCGATGATTGCAGTATTTGGGAACAAGGCCTAGGGATTATACTTTCACTAGTGGACACTCTCAACATTGATCACATAACAGAATAAATAGATATATGCTATACTCTACACTCTCTTGTTGGATGATGAACACCACTAATTGTGTAGGATTACACGAACCCTCAATGCCGGAGTTAACAAGCTCCACAATATTCGATATTCATGTTTAAATAACCTTAGAGTGCATGATAGATCAACACAACTACACCAAGTACTAACATAGCATGCACACTGTCACCATCACACTATGAAGGAGGCATAGATCACATCAATACTATCATAGCAATAATTAACTTCATAATTGATACGTCTCCGACGTATCGATAATTTCTTATGTTCTATGCCACATTATTGATGATATCTACATGTTTTATGCATACTTTATGTCATATTTATGCATTTTCCGGCACTAACCTATTAACGAGATGCCGAAGAGCCAGTTGCTGTTTTCTGCTGTTTTTGGTTTCAGAAATCCTAGTAAGGAAATATTCTCGGAATTGGACGAAATCAACGCCCAGGGGCCTATTTTCACACGAAGCTTCCAGAAGACCGGAGAGCTGACGAAGTGGGGCCACGAGGTGGCGCCACGCTAGGGCGGCGCGGCCCAGGTCTTGGCCGCGCCGACCTAGTGTGTGGGCCCCTCGTGACGCCCCTTGACCTGCCCTTCCGCCTACAAATAGCCTTCGTCGCGAAACCCCCAGTACCGAGAGCCACGATACGGAAAACCTTCCAGAGACGCCGCCGCCGCCAATCCCATCTCGGGGGATTCAGGAGATCGTCTCCGGCACCCTGCCGGAGAGGGGATTCATCTCCCAGAGGACTCTACACCGCCATGGTCGCCTCCGGAGTGATGAGTGAGTAGTCTACCCCTGGACTATGGGTCCATAGCAGTAGCTAGATGGTTGTCTTCTCCTTATGTGCTTCATTGTCGGATCTTGTGAGCTGCCGAACATGATCAAGATCATCTATCTGTAATGTTATATGTTGTGTTTGTTGGGATCCGATGAATAGAGAATACTATGTTATGTTGATTATCAATGTATGTGTTGTTTATGATCTTGCATGCTCTCCGTTACTAGTAGATGCTTTGGCCAAGTTGATGCTTGTAACTCCAAGAGGGAGTATTTATGCTCGATAGTGGGTTCATGTCTCCGTGAATCTGGGGGAGTGAGAGAAACCTCTGAGATTATGGATGTGCTGTTGCCACTAGGGATAAAACATTGATGCTATGTCCGAGGATGTAGTTATTGATTACATTACACACCATACTTAATGCAATTGTCTGTTGTTTGCAACTTAATACTGGAAGGGGTTCGGATGATAACCTGAAGGTGGACTTTTTAGGCATAGATGCATGCTGGATAGCGGTCTATGTACTTTGTCGTAATGCCCAATTAAATCTCACAATACTCATCATATCATGTATGTGCATGGTCATGCCCTCTCTATTTGTCAATTGCCCAAATGTAATTTGTTCACCCAACATGCTATTTATCTTATGGGAGAGACACCAATAGTGAACTGTGGACCCCGGTCCATTCTTTACATCTGAAATACAATCTACTGCAATTGTTCTACTGTTCTCTGCAAACAATCATCATCCACACTATACATCTAATCCTTTGTTACAGCAAGCCGGTGAGATTGACAACCTCACTGTTTCGTTGGGGCAAAGTACTTTGGTTGTGTTGTGCAGGTTCCACATTGGCACCGGAATCCCTGGTGTTGCGCCGCACTACATCCCACCGCCATCAACCTTCAACGTGCTTCTTGGCTCCTACTGGTTCGATAAACCTTGGTTTCGTACTAAGGGAAAACTTGCCGCTGTACGCATCACACCTTCCTCTTGGGGTTCCCAACGGACGCGTGCTGTACGCGTGTCAAGCAGATTTTCTGGCGCCGTTGCCGGGGATCTGAAGAAAAGTTACATCACAAAGATCTCTGACTCCCACGTCAACTACACGCCATCAATAGATTTTCTGGCGCCGTTGCCGGGGAGATCAAGACACGCTGCAAGGGGAGTCTCCACATCCCAATCTCTTTACTTTGTTTTTGTCTTGCTTTACTTTATTTACTACTTTGTTGCTGCATTATATCAAAATGCAAAAAATTAGTTGCTAGTTTTACTTTATTTACTGTCTTGCACTCTATATTAAAAACACAAAAAATTAGTTACTTGCATTTACTTTATCTAGTTTGCTTTATTTACTATTGCTAAAATGGGTACTCCTGAAAATATTAAGTTGTGTGACTTCACAACCACAAATAATAATGATTTCTTATGCACACCTATTGCTCCACCTGCTACTACAGCAGAATTCTTTGAAATTAAACCCGCTTTACTGAATCTTGTTATGCGAGAGCAATTTTCTGGTGTTAGTTCTGATGATGCTGCTGCCCATCTCAATAATTTTGTTGAATTATGTGAAATGAAAAAGTATAAAGATGTAGATGGTGACATTATAAAATTAAAATTGTTCCCTTTCTCATTAAGGGGAAGAGCTAAAGATTGGTTGCTATCTCTGCCTAAGAATAGTATTGATTCATGGACTAAATGCAAGGATGCTTTTATTGGTAGATATTATCCCCCTGCTAAAATTATATCTTTGAGGAGTAGCATAATGAATTTTAAACAATTGGATAATGAGCATGTTGCACAAGCTTGGGAAAGAATGAAATCTTTGGTTAAAAATTGCCCAACCCACGGACTGACTACTTGGATGATCATCCAAACCTTTTATGCAGGACTGAATTTTTCTTCACGGAACCTATTGGATTCAGCTGCTGGAGGTATCTTTATGTCCATCACTCTTGGTGAAGCAACAAAGCTTCTTGATAATATGATGATTAATTACTCTGAATGGCACACGGAAAGAGCTCCACAAGGTAAGAAGGTAAATTCTGTCGAAGAAACCTCTTCCTTGAGTGATAAGATTGATGCTATTATGTCTATGCTTGTGAATGATAGGACAAATATTGATCCTAATAATGTTCCGTTAGCTTCATTGGTTGCCCAATAAGAACATGTTGATGTAAACTTCATTAAAAATAATAATTTCAACAACAATGCTTACCGGAACAATTCTAGTAACAACTATAGGCCATATCCTTATAATAATGGCAACGGCTGGGTAATTCTTATGGGAATTCTTACAACAATAATAGGAACACACCCCCTGGACTTGAAGCTATGCTTAAAGAATTTATTAGTACACAAACTGCTTTTAACAAATCTGTTGAAGAAAAGCTTGGGAAAATTGATATACTTGCTTCTAAAGTCGATAGTCTTGCTGCTGATGTTGATCTTTTGAAATCGAAAGTTATGCCTCATGAAAATCATAATAATAAAATTGTTACTACAGCAAGTGCCATCCAAGTTATAATTAATGAGAATATATGGTTGATGGCCGAATTGCGTGCTAGGTGGGAGAAAGAAGAAAATGAAAAAGAAGATAATATAGCTAAAGTTTGGACTATTACCACCACTAGCAATGCTAATGCTACACATGTTGCTGCACCTCCTACTAATAATGGTAAAATAATTGGTGTTAGCAATGTTTCCACTTCTAATGCAAAGCGCGAAAAACTACCCGAAATCGCTAAATCATTAAAGCTGCTGTGATAAAACTGCTGAAATTTTTTCCAACATTGGGGATGATGATCCCATTGCTTTAGATTATAATGGTTTAGATTTTGATGATTGCCACATCTCTGAAGTTATAAAGTTCTTACAAAAACTTGCTAAAAGTCCTAATGCTAGTGCTATAAATTTGGCTTTCACGAAACATATTACAAATGCTCTCATAAAAGCTAGAGAAGAGAAACTAGAACGCGAAGCTTCTATTCCTAGGAAACTCGAGGATGGTTGGGAGCCCATCATTAGGATGAAGGTCAATGACTTTGATTGTAATGCTTTATGTGATCTTGGTGCAAGTATTTTTATTATGCCTAAGAAGATTTATAATATGCTTGACTTGCCACCATTGAAAAATTGTTATTTGGAAGTTAATCTTGCTGATCATTCTACAAAGAAACCTTTGGGGAGAGTTGATAATGTTCACATTACCGTTAACAATAACCTTGTTCCCGTTGATTTTGTTGTCTTGGATATTGAATGCAATGCATCTTGTCCCATTATATTGGGAAGACCTTTTCTTCGAACTGTTGGTGCTATCATTGATATGAAGGAAGGTAATATTAAATATCAATTTCCTCTCAAAAAAGTTATGGAACACTTCCCTAGAAAGAGAATGAAGTTACCTTTTGATTCTATTATTAGAACAAATTATGATGTTGACACTTCGTCTCTTGATAACACTTGATATACACTTTCTGCGCCTAGCTGAAAGGCGTTAAAGAAAAGCGCTTATGGGAGACAACCCATGTTTTTACTACAGCACTTTTATTTTATATTTGAGTCTTGGAAGTTGTTACTACTGTAGCAACCTCTCCTTATCTTATTTTGTTGCATTGTTGTGCCAAGTAAAGTCGTTGATAGTAAGGTTCATACTAGATTTGGATTACTGCGCAGAAACAGATTTCTTTGCTGTCACGAATTCGGGCCTAATTCTCTGTCGGTAACTCAGAAAATTATGCCAATTTACGTGAGTGATCCTCAGATATGTACGCAACTTTCATTCAATTTGAGCATTTTCATTTGAGCAAGTCTGATGCCTCTTAGAAATTCGTCTTTACGAACTGTTCTGTTTTGACAGATTCTGCCTTTTATTTCGCATTGCCTGTTTTGATATGCTTGATGGATTTTTCGATTCCATTAACTTTCAGTAGCTTTGTGCAATGTCCAGAAGTGTTAAGAATGATTATGTCACCTCTGAACATGTAAATTTTGATTGTGCACTAACCCTCTAATGAGTTGTTTTGAGTTTGGTGTGGAGGAAGTTTTCAAGGATCAAGAGAGGAGGATGATACGATATGATCAAGGAGAGTGAAGGCTCTAAGCTTGGGGATGCCCCGGTGGTTCATCCCTGCATATTTCAAGATGACTCAAGCGTCTAAGCTTGGGGATGCCCAAGGCATCCCCTTCTTCATCGACAACATTATCAGGTTCCTCCCCTGAAACTATATTTTTATTCCGTCACATCTTATGTGCTTTGCTTGGAGCGTCGGTTTGTTTTTGTTTTTGTTTTGTTTGAATAAAATGGATCCTAGCATTCATTGTGTGGGAGAGAGACACGCTCCGCTGTTGCATATGGACAAATATGTCCTTAGGCTTTACTCATAGTATTCATGGCAAAGTTTCTTCTTCGTTAAATTGTTATATGGTTGGAATTGGAAAATGATACATGTAGTAATTGCTATAATGTCTTGGATAATGTGATACTTGGCAATTGCTGTGCTCATGTTTAAGCTCTTGCATCATACACTACTAGGTAAAGGCTTATAGCCGCACTCCTTACCGCTGGCAAATACGAGCTGAAGATGCCGGCGGTAATACCTTCCAGGGGGGGCTAACAGTACCGCCGGCGAACAGGTAGGGCGGCGCCGGGGGTAGCTCCTTTACCGCCGGCGAAAATAAAATCGAGGCGCCAGGGGTGCAATGGGCCCCGGGGTCCCAATTGGGCCTAGCCTTACCGCCGGCGTATTCGGGCCGAAGCGCCAGGGATAGTGGGCTCTACCGCCGGCGAACGCGCGCAGTAGATGCCGGCGGTATTGCCGAGCCAGGGTGGGCCACCTGGCCTTAACTTACCACCGGCATTTTCGGCCAGTAGATGCCGGCGGTAACGTGCCCTACCGCTGGCATTTTATGTTATAGGCGCCGGCGGTAACCTGGGCATGTCCATTTAGGACGACCAGCCACCTACCACCACCCACACACACTCATATGTGATGGCAAATCAACCCAAGCACTAGTTAGCTCATTCCCCCACCCATTTTAGCTATTTCAACCAATAAAATATGATGTATTTGAGCAAATCATGCACTACCTAGCCCCTCTAGCATGATTTGCATAATCTAGATCTAGATCTATCTCCTCCCACCACCTTTTCCACTAGATCTAGCTAGATCTCTCCATTTCTTAGATCTCTAGATCTCTCAAGCATTAAAGTCGACGTGTGGCATCTCTCCGGTGCTTTTGGACGTCGCGTCAACTAATAGGTACATAACTAATGAGTGGAATGTTCATGTGTTGGCGAAAATTCGCGGTTATATCTAGTAATAGTGGTGGCAAAAGGTGGTCCATATATGTAAATGCATTGTTTTGCATTTGGTTTACGCGTGCAGGAACATTGAGTTGCCAATGTTTTGCCGGAATGTTGATTAACTTCCGTTCCGGCGAATTTTGGAACTCCAGCATGACAATATTTAGCAAAGGTCATGCCGAATTTTTTCCGTGAAAACCGAGACGGCGGTGTAATCAATTATCTTGTCTTGTAGGCGGCGATGGTCATCGCGATGAGGGAAAGCGTCGTGGATAGATACGTGGAACACGCGACGGCCGACATGTATCGAAAAAAGCGAAAGGATATAATGTGTCCTTGTCGAAGATGCAAGCTAGGATCGTTGTTTGACCCCTTCTCAGGCATAGTGAATCAACACCTGCTCAGGTATAGTTTCATGGAGGGGCATACTCAGTGGATGAGTGATGATGGAGATGATGATATCAATGGTGATGATGATGGAGGTGATGATGGTGGAGATGATGATAACGAAGGTGATGGAGAGGATGCCCCACACGACAATGGAGAGGAGGTTGAAGAGGATGGCGCACACGTTGATGGTGATCAAGAAGGCCGGGAAGAACATGCGGCCGACGAGGACATGAGTAGAAATACCCCGCTAACCGCGGCCGTGCAGGACCGTCATGTTCAAGAACTTCTTCTCAGCAACACATCGACCGACCCCAAAATCGCTGGTAGACGGAAGGCTAAGCTGGATCAACTCGAGGTAGACTCGAGAACTCCATTGTACGATGCAGCTCGTGGGACGGAGGAGAGCCGTCTGAGATACGCTCTCGATATTATGGAGATGAAGGCAAAGCACAAATGGACGGACACAAGCGTGGACGAACTCTTCGGATACTTGAAGATCCACTTTCCTAAAGATAACACGTGTGCCGGTAGCCTACAGGAGGCCAAGAAAATCGTGTGCCCTCTCGATTTACCGCACCAAAAATACCACGCATGCATCAGTGACTGCGTAATATATCGGAACGAGCATGCCAATCTCGATACATGCCCACAGTGTGGCGAATCTCGATACAAGAGAGGGACAAGAAAATCTCCTCGAAAAGTTGTGTGGTACTTCCCGCTCACGCCCCGTCTGCAGCGGTACTTCGTGGACCGCAAGGAAGCAAAGCTCATGCGCTGGCACGCGGAAAGAAAGGAGGCGGTGATGCGTGATGTGGAACGGGTTGAAAACCCAGTGCTAACACACCCTTCGGATGCAAGCCAGTGGAAAACATTAGACGATGAGTATTACGAAGAATTCGGGAAAGAACCAAGGAACATCAGGTTGGGTGCAAGCACCGACGGACTCAATCTGTTTGGGAACCAAAGCAGCAAGCACAACACCTGGCCCGTGTTTGTATGGATGTACAACCTCCCTCCATGGCTATGCCTGAAGAAGAAGTACATACACATGAGTATGCTAATCCAAGGGCCGACGCAGCCAGGGAGCGATATCAACCTGTATCTGGAGCTATTGAAGGAGGAGCTAGTCACTCTGTGGGAGGAAGGGATAGAAACTTGGGACGCCTACGGACAAGAAACTTTCCGTATGAAAGCCACACTGTTGACGACGGTGCAGGACTATCTTGGATACGGATATATCGCGTGCCAGGTGTGCCACGGACACAAGGCATGTGTGAGGTGCATGGAAAATACGCCGTTTTTACAGCTGGGTAAGGATCCCGGGTCTTCAAAAACCGTCTACATGAGGCATCGAATGTGGCTTCCCAAGAATGACCCGTGGAGGAAGCGTGGAGACCTGTTCAATGGGAAGGATGAGGTAGAGGGACCTCCACCTAGTAGAAGCGGAGTAGAGATAGATACTCTGTTGAAAAACTGGAAAGACTGCCCTCCGGCGGGTAAGATAAAGATGCAGAAGCGGAAGAAAGGAGACAAGAGAAAGAAAAAGGAACCCGGGCCGCTCTTGGGGGTATGGAAAAGGAGGTCCGTGTTTTGGGACTTGCCGTACTGGAAGATCCTCGGTACGCCTCATAGCCTTGATGTCATGCATATCATGAAGAACGTGTGCGAGAGCTTGCTTGACACTGTGCTCAACATGCCGGAGAGGACCAAAGACGGGTGGAAAGCAAGACACGACCTGATGGCCCTTGATATCAGAAAAGAGCTTCATTTCGCCCAGGTTGACCAGGAAACCGAGGAGGAGGAAACAGATGGTCGCAAACGCAGAAGGGTGGCCAAGCAGCGCGAAACTCCTCGCCCCTCCTGCTTCACTCTAAATCCTGATGAGCTCGAACAATTCTTCAAGTGCCTACTAGAAGTCAAATTTCCCCTAGGCTACGCGGGGCTGATACGCAGATGGCTGGACCCGACGAAAAATCTTCGCCGGGATGAAGTCTCATGACTGTCATGTCATGATGACGCAGACATACTTCCGGTTGCTATCCGAGGGATAATGGAACCGCACGTTCGTGCGACGCCGATCGACTGTGTAACGTCTTTGACGTCATCACTCGAAAGTCGATAACCGTCAAGAAACTCGGGAGGCTGCAGGAAGAGATCGTCACCATCCTATGCGAGATGGAGATGTACTTCCCGCCCGCATTATTTGACATCATGGTCCATCTGCTGGTGCATATAGTGGACGATATCGAGGATCTTGGGCCCGCGTTCCTTCACAACATGATGGCGTTAGAAAGAATGAACGGCTTCATCAAAGGATACGTTCGTAACAGGGCACATCCGGATGGAAGCATCGTCCAGGGCTTTCTCACCGAGGAGTGCATCTCTTTCTGCAAGAATTATTTAAACGAGGACGACCCACATCCGGTTGGATTGCCCGCCAACAAGCACCTCGGCAGATTCGAGGGAGTAGGCCACAACGCTGGCAGGAGGGAACTCGACGCGGATCAAGATGATAGGAGAACAGACTTTAACAGGGCCCACTTAGTAGCACTACAACACATGAACGAGGTAGAGCCTTGGGTGGATCAGCACATAAACATGATCAAGAGCAGGGCTGACAAGCCGATGACGGAAGAAGAGGTATTTAGAGCGCACAACTCCTCTTTTGCGAGCTGGTTCAAAGACCAGATTGATGCCAATCCCCCACCAATGGCAAGCGGCGTAGACAAAATTATATTGGCCTTGTCTTGTGGGCCCGCCCCCAACCTCATGACTTATCAGAAATACGACATCAATGGTTACACATTCTCCACAGAGGAGAGAGACAACAGAAGCGACTATCAGAACTCGGGTGTGACGATGGAATCGTACACGGGTGAAGAGAAGAAAAGGTACTACGGAAGGATCGAGGAAATCATGGAGCTCGACTACGTCGGGGAGAAGCTACCGATGTTTCGTGTCAGATGGGCTACGGACGTCACAAAAGAAGATGCGTATGTCACCACCATGCGACTGCCCCCCAAATCCAAGACCAAGAACCCCACCGCGCAAAATGAGCCTTGGGTATTGGCTAAGCACGTCGAGCAATGCTTCTTCATAACTGACCCGTCAAGGCCCAGCCGTGTTGTCGTAAGGAGAGGAAAAAGGGCCCTCGTCGGAATGGATGGAGTTGCCGACGAGCAAGACTTCGACGGCCTCGTCGGAGACCCAATGATGGAAGAACCCGATGAAGACGATAGAACCTACACACTAAGAAGAAGAAGGACGACGCTACCTAGGTCAAGTGTTCCTCCGTACACAAGGAGTCGCGACGATACCGGTGGGGTCACAAGGACCAAGCGGAAGGGACTTTGAAGTCATTTGTGTATTTATAATAATTATCTCTCGAACAACCATTTGTCCTTCTCAAGTGTATCCTAAATTTATGTCTTGGTTTTTTATCGGATATCCTCGAAAGGACTTTGAAGTCATTCAAGAATTAAAATCATCAATTTATGTCTCGCAATTTATCCTAAATTTATGTCTTGGTTTTTTATGTCTTGGTTTTTTATCGGATGTTGCCAAAGGACTTTACAATTTATCTAAATAACTAGAAACAATAAAAAAAGGTCTTAAGAAAAGAAAAAAAAGTTGCCAAAGGACTTTACAATTTATCTAGATAACTAGAAACAATAAAAAAAAGGTCTTAAGAAAAGTGCAAAAAATGGTGCCTTTTTTGCACCCACAGGGATTCGAACCCGGGGGGCTTCGGCTGTGCAGAAGCGACTGGCCGAACCACTGCGCTATCGATTCTGTATAACTACGAGGGTTTACGAAATTAATACACAGACACCTGTTATCCCCGGCGAATTGCTCGATTTTGCCGGTGGTAAATGCACTTGGGCCCACCTGTTAGTGGCTCAAACGTTACCGCCGGCGTTTACAGCAAAACGCCGGGGGTAAAGTCTCCACGACTTAGTCGTTTTGGTCGATCCGCGCGTCTGTCGTCATTCCCCCCAAATACCGCCGCCCACACGCCGCCGCCGAGCTCCCACACGCCGCCGCCGAGCTCCCACGCGCGCTCCAGCCCGCCCACCTCCCACGTAGCCGCCGGCGCCGGCCGTCCGTTGAGCTCGCCCCCGGCCCCTCCCCTCCTCTTCTCGACGTCGGAGCTGCTGTCCCGCATCAGATCGAGCGCCCTCTCTCTCCCCTGCCGCAGCTCGACCCGCCACCGCCGGCCTCCCCCACTGCCGCTCCTCGCCTGCTGCAACGAGTGGCGAATTAGCACCGGCTCCGCCTCCCGCCCCCTGGTGCTACCTCTCCCCCACCTCCGATCGATCGGCCAGGCGGCTCCGCTCTCCGCTCCTCTACAGAGGTGAGAAAATCCCCTTCCCCGGCGACCAATTTTGTGTGCAGCAGCACATTTGTCCTTGCGTTGACGCGTGTGAATGCGAGGCTAACACAGCCAATTCAATTGATGTGTTTTTTTTTCTTCCTATGCGATGTAGCTAGCACAAAGTAACCTGTTTTGATTCAAATGCTTGATAAATAATTCACTTGCTGTCATTTTGATTGGTAGTTGCAATCATGGAAATGGCATGTCCTTGTATGCCACATGTTTTCTGCTTGCTACTTCTTCTAGTATTTAGTCCATTCATCATGGAGAATAATCTCCATCTGTTGATATTTCTTGCCCAAATAGCTCGAAAACTGTGATGTAGAATTGATTCCTCATACATAGGCGGTGCCTGGCATTTTGAGTGAACAAAAACATGTGTTCACTGTCCTTGATTTTTATTTGCTTAACCAAATGCCTCTATACTGTTCTGAACTCAAGTTGGAATTTATCAATGTTTAAGCCATGAACAAACAATTCAGTGCTGTACTGGTTGTGCCTATACTGGATTTATTCAAGTTGAATTCAGATTTTGCATCTGCTCCATCTGGCTCCATGCTTGACCATTTTTGTACCGCTGAAGTTATGATGCCTGATGCTACTCTGTTACTTGGGCTTGCAGATAAAAAAAAAACCATTATAAGCATAAATAGCAACATTGGAGGAAACTGCAGAGCTGCTTAGCTAATTGCTTTCAATCATGAAAAAAATTGCACCTATTGCTTTCAATCATGAAAAAAATTGCAGAGCTGCTTAGCTAATTTCTTTCCATATTATTATGTTTGTCTATTTGGTTGGAGAAGTTCAGAAAATGAAGCAGATTTTGTGTATATGTGTATCTGGCTGTATTTCTAGTAATATCTGTGTTATACTTTGATGTGTGTATTCTTGTGTATGTACTGTGTATTCTGGTCTGTATTCTGGTGTATATACATTACATTTCGAGTTTTATTTTTTTAATCATGTGATCAATACCACCGGCGCTCCTAAACTATACCCCTGGCGAAACTGGAATCGCCAGCGGTGCAGCCTATTACCGCCGGCGAGTTGGTAAGACGCCGGTGCTAAGCCAGTACCGCCGGCGATTTGAGAAAAGCGCCGGGGATAATGACACTTACCACCGGCGATTTGAAAAACGCTGGCGGTAAGGGGTTACCACCGGCGAGGAGGTCGCCGGCGAACACGAAAACGCCGGCGGTAAGGGTTTCTGGTGCGCCGGCGGTAGTACATTTCCTAGTAGTGATATACTTTGCACCTATTAATGAAGAAATACATAGAGCATGCTAAAATTTGGTTTGCATAATTGGTCTCTCTAAAGTCTAGATAATTTCTAGTATTGAGTTTGAACAACAAGGAAGACGGTGTAGAGTCTTATAATGTTTACAATGTGTCTTTTATGTGAGTTTTGCTGCACCGCTTCATCCTTGTGTTTGTTTCAAATAACCTTGCTAGCCTAAACCTTGTATCGAGAGGGAATACTTCTCATGCATCCAAAATCCTTGAGCCAACCACTATGCCATTTGTGTCCACCATACCTACCTACTACATGGTATTTCTCCGCCATTCCAAAGTAAATTGCTTGAGTGCTACCTTTAAATTTCTATCCTTTATCTTTACAATATATAGCTCATGGGACAAGTAGCCTAAAAACTATTGTGGTATTGAATATGTAATTATGCACTTTATCTCTTATTAAGTTGCTTGTTGTGCGATAACCATGTTCCTGGGGACGCCATCAACTACTCTTTGTTGAATATCATGTGAGTTGCTATGCATGTTCGTATTGTCTGAAGTAAGGGAGATTTACCGCTAGAATGGTTAGAGCATTGCATAATGTTAGAGAAGAACATTGGGCCGCTAACTAAAGCCATGATCCATGGTGGAAGTTTCAGTTTTGGACAAATATCCTCAATCTCATATGAGAAAATTAATTGTTGCTATACGCTTATGCATAAACGAGGAGTCCATTATCTGTTGTCTATGTTGTCCCGGTATGGATGTCTAAGTTGAGAATAATCAATAGCGAGAAATCCGATGCGAGCTTTCTCCTTAGACCTTTGTACAAGCGGTATAGAGCTACCCCTTTGTGACACTTGGTTAAAACATGTGCATTGCGATGATAATCCAGGTAATCCGAGCTAATTAGGACAAGGTGCGGGCACTATTAGTATACTATGCATGAGGCTTGCAACTTGTAGGATATAATTTACATAACACATATGCTTTATTACTACCGTTGACAAAATTGTTTCTTGTTTTCAAAATCAAAGCTCTAGCACAAATATAGCAATCGATGCTTTCCTCTTTGAAGGATCTTTCTTTTACTTTTATTGTTGAGTCAGTTCACCTATCTCTCTCCACCTCAAGAAGCAAACACTTGTGTGAACTGTGCATTGATTCCTACATACTTGCATATTGCACTTGTTATATTACTTTGCATTGACAACTATCCATGAGATATACATGTTACAAGTTGAAAGCAACCGCTGAAACTTAATCTTCCTTTATGTTGCTTAAATGCCTTTACTTGAATTATTTCTTTATGAGTTAACTCTTATGCAAGACTTATTGATGCTTGTCTTGAAGTACTATTCATGAAAAGTCTTTGCTATATGATTCAGTTGTTTACTCATGTCATTTACATTGTTTTGATCGCTGCATTCATTACATATGCTTACAATAGTATGATCAAGGTTATGATGGCATGTCACTCCAGAAATTATCTTTGTTATCGTTTACCTGCTCGGGACGAGCAGAAACTAAGCTTGGGGATGCTTATACGTCTCCGACGTATCGATAATTTCTTATGTTTCATGCCACATTATTGATGATATCTACATGTTTTATGCATACTTTATGTCATATTTATGAATTTTCCGGCACTAACCTATTAACGAGATGCCGAAGAGCCAGTTGCTGTTTTCTGCTGTTTTTGGTTTCAGAAATCCTAGTAAGGAAATATTCTCGGAATTGGATGAAATCAACGCCCAGGTGCCTATTTTCACACGAAGCTTCCAGGAGACCGGAGAGCTGACGAAGTGGGGCCACGAGGCGGCGCCACGCTAGGGCGGCGCGGCCCAGGTCTTGGCCGCGCCAACCTAGTGTGTGGGCCCCTCGTGACGCCCCTTGACCTGCCCTTCCGCCTACAAATAGCCTTCGTCGCGAAACCCCCAGTACCGAGAGCCACGATACGGAAAACCTTCCAGAGACGCCGCCGCCGCCAATCCCATCTCGGGGGATTCAGGAGATCGTCTCCGGCACCCTGCCGGAGAGGGGATTCATCTCCCGGAGGACTCTACACCGCCATGGTCGCCTCCGGAGTGATGAGTGAGTAGTCTACCCCTGGACTATGGGTCCATAGCAGTAGCTTGATGGTTGTCTTCTCCTTATGTGCTTCATTGTCGGATCTTGTGGGCTGCCGAACATGATCAAGATCATCTATCTGTAATGCTATATGTTGTGTTTGTTGGGATCCGATGAATAGAGAATACTATGTTATGTTGATTATCAATCTATGTGTTGTTTATGATCTTGCATGCTCTCTGTTACTAGTAGATGCTTTGGCCAAGTTGATGCTTGTAACTCCAAGAGGGAGTATTTATGCTCGATAGTGGGTTCATGTCTCCGTGAATCTGGGGGAGTGAGAGAAACCTCTAAGATTATGGATGTGCTGTTGCCACTAGGGATAAAACATTGATGCTATGTCCGAGGATGTAGTTATTGATTACATTACGCACCATACTTAATGCAATTGTCTGTTGTTTGCAACTTAATACTGGAAAGGGTTCGGATGATAACCTGAAGGTGGACTTTTTAGGCATAAATGCATGCTGGATAGCGGTCTATGTACTTTGTCGTAATGCCCAATTAAATCTCACAATACTCATCATATCATGTATGTGCATGGTCATGCCCTCTCTATTTGTCAATTGCCCAACTGTAATTTGTTCACCCAACATGCTATTTATCTTATGGGAGAGACACCACTAGTGAACTGTGGACCCCGGTCCATTCTTTACATCTGAAATACAATCTACTGCAATTGTTCTACTGTTCTCTGCAAACAATCATCATCCACACTATACATCTAATCCTTTGTTACAGCAAGCTGGTGAGATTGACAACCTCACTGTTTCGTTGGGGCAAAGTACTTTGGTTGTGTTGTGCAGGTTCCACGTTGGCGCCGGAATCCCTGGTGTTGCGCCGCACTACATCCCGCCGCCATCAACCTTCAACGTGCTTCTTGGCTCCTACTGGTTCGATAAACCTTGGTTTCGTACTGAGGGAAAACTTGCAGCTGTACGCATCACACCTTCCTCTTGGGGTTCCCAACGGACGCGTGCTGTACGCGTGTCAATAATCTACAAGAGATCATAATCATAACCTACGCCAAGTACTACACGATGCACACACTGTCACCATTACACCGTGGAGGAGGAATAGACTACTTTAATAACATCACTAGAGTAACACATAGATGAATAGTGATACAAAACTCATATGAATCTCAATCATGTAAGGCAGCTCATGAGATCATTGTATTGAAGTACATAGGAGAGAGATTAACCACATAGCTACCGGTACAGCCCTTAGCCTCGATGGAGAACTACTCCCTCCTCATGGGAGACAGCAGCGTTGATGAAGATGGCGGTGGAGATGGCAGCGGTGTTGATGGAGAAGCCTTCCGGGGGCACTTCCCCATCCCGGCGGCGTGCCGGAACAGAGACTCCTGTCCCCCAGATCTTGGCTTCGCGATGGCGGCGGCTCTGGATGGTTTCTCGTACCGTGGCTTTTCCGTATCGAAGATTTAGGTCAGGGACCTTTAAATAGGCGAAGAGGCGGAGTCGGAGGGCTGACGAGGCGGTGACACAACAGGGGGGCGCGGCCCACCCCCTGGCCGCGCCGCCCTACTGTCTGGTGGGCCTGTGGCCCCCCTCTGGCGGCTCTCGGGTGTTCTGGGAGCTTCGTGGGATTTTAAGATCTTGGGTGTTGATTTCGTCCAATTCCGAGAATATTTCCTTACTAGGATTTCTGAAACCAAAAACAGCAGAAAACAGGAACTGGCACTTCGGCATCTCGTCAATAGGTTAGTTCTGGAAAACGCATAAAATCATCATAAAGTGTGAACAAAACATGTAGATATTGTCATAAAACAAGCATGGAACATAAGAAATTATCGATACGTCGGAGACGTATCAGTGGACAAATCTTTGGGTCCATTGACTCGTCATATTGTTCCGAGCAAGAGCATCGGTGATGTACCCGACAATATAGAATAACCAATATATTCTGCTGTCTCATCAAGCCCGAGAGAAATATAGAAGAACCCGCAAAATGGGTGATTGCATCAGCCGAACAAGGCACTTGACAAAATATTCTCAGAGCGCCAAAGTCGCGAATAATCTCTGGATGCCGCAAAACTCTGCGAAGGTAAGACCCCGGGTCCGTCCTGAGCGGCGTGGCTCCATCTCTGACGTCGATTTGCTACTTTTTTCGTATCAACAGATACGAAGAAAAATCCTAACGGACGCGTTAGGTACCCGATAAAACATGACTGGGGCTCGACAGATGGTAAGACCTTGAGCGACACATGTCGAGTTAACACCAGTATCCCGAGATCATGTCCAGGGACGTGATCTTGAAGTAGGTTCTTGCGGGATTGCCACAAGAGCAGTTAACTGGTACCTGATCCGTCAGATGAACCAGCCCCATTTACTATTATCCCTGAACAACATAGATAGCAACGGCATGGAGTCAATAAAACGAGGGGTTGCGCCCAGAAATATAGTCAAGTTCTTTATCGAGTAGTACAACTTGAGTCTATGCCCAGGTGCAAGCACCTGCCCATAGGCTCGGGGGCTACTCTTATCAGGAGTATTGTTCACCCTCCAGATAAGATACAAGAAAGAGGAAAAATTGTGGTGTCGATTAAAAGCAAGTTGAGCCTACACCCAAGTGCAAACACTTGGCTGTAGCCTCGGGGGCTACTCCCATCGGGAGCGTTGGCCGCGCACCCAATAGAAAAATAACTTCGACAACATTTATGACAATCAAGATTTGTAGACTCAACTCGATTCTACGACTCGAGTGGAGCCTACTCCCATCGGGAGCACATGGATTTCATCAAGTTCTCCAGAAATATATTTAAGTTCTTCATCGAGTAGTACCACTTGAGTCTATGCCCAAGTGCAAGCACTTGACCATAGACTCGGGGGCTACTCCCATCGGGAGCGCTGTCGCGCACCCGATAGAAAAATAATTTCGAGAATCGTCGACATCATTTATGCTACACATGATCTACGACATGGACCTCGCCTTTGGAGATGATTATGCTTGGAGTCTCTACGCAAGTCTTCGACTTCCCTAGACACTCGGGAGCTACTGACATGGGTATACCCTTCGGGTACCCATTATTAGTATACCTGGATCGGCTCGGCCCAATATGGAGAAGGCCCAACAAGGCAACCCGAAGAAGAAGTCGACTAGGACTCTTGTAAAACCCTAGGTTGGTTGCATATATAAAGCTAGCCAGGGCACCCGAAATAAGGAGGCAAAGAGATAGACAACATAGCTCCGCCTACGGTGGCACCCTGTAAACATATCTATGATCATATACTGGATTGCTAGCAGCACGTGGGGATCTGATGTCTACGCACGCTTCTATTCCTGTAGACAATGTTGGGCCTCCAAGAGCAGAGGTTTGTAGAACAGCAGCAAGTTTCCCTTAAGTGAATCACCCAAGGTTTATCGAACTCAGGGAGGTAGAGGTCAAAGATATCCCTCTCAAGCAACCCTGCAATTATGATACAAGAAGTCTCTTGTGTCCCCAACACACCTAATACACTTGTCAGATGTATAGGTGCACTAGTTCGGCAAAGAGATAGTAAAATGCAAGTGATATGGATGAATATGAGTGGTAATAACAATCTGAAATAAATATGGCAACAAGTAAACATGCAGTAGAATAGTAAATAAACGGTGATTCGATATTTGGAAACAAGGCCTAGGGATCATACTTTCACTAGTGGACACTCTCAACATTGATAACATAACTGAATAAACAAATGCTACTTTCTACACTCTCTTGTTGGATAACAAACATCATTCATTGTGTAGGGCTATAAAAGCACACCTCAAGCCGGAGTAAACAAGCTCCACAACATCCGGAGTTCATATTAAAGTAACCTCTAGAGTGCATAATAGACCGTTGCAATTTAGACCGAGTACTAACATAGCATACACACTGTCAACAATAGCTATGAAAGGGGGAATAGATCGCATCAATACTATCATAGTAATAGTTAACTTCATAATCTACAAGAGATTACAATCATAACCTACGCCAAGTACTACATGATGCACACACTGTCAACATTACATCATGGAGGAGGAATAGACTACTTTAATAACATCACTAGAGTAGCACATAGATTAATAGTGATACAAAGCTCATGATCACATAAAGATCACACCATGGGAGAGAGATGAACCACATAGCTACCGGTAGAGCCCTCAGCCTCGGGGGAGAACTACTCCCTCCTCATCATGGGAGACAGCAACGGCGATGAAGATGGCGATGATGTCGATGGAGATGACTCCGGGGGCAATTCCCCGTCCCGGCGGCGTGCCAGAACAGAGACTTCTGTCCCCCGAAATGGAGTTTCGCGATGGCGGCGGCGTCCCTGGAGTCTTTTTGGAGTTTCGTCAATTGTTATCGAGTTTTTAGGTCACGAGGGGTTATATAGGCGAAGAGGCCGAGTCGGAAGGGCGCCAGGGCTCCCTCACCACATGGCGGCGCGGCCAGGGTGGGACCCACGCCACCCTATGGTGTGGGTCCCCCTTGGCCCTCCTCCGGCTCTCCTTCGGTGTTCTGGAACATTCCGGGGAAAATAAGGCCTTGGGCTTTCGTTTCGTCGAATTTCGAGAATATTGCTCGAACAGCCTTTCTGGAACCAAAAACAACAGAAAATAGGAACTGGTACTGTGACATCTTGTTAATAGGTTAGTTCCGGAAATGCATAAAATCATTATAAAGTGTGAGCAAAACATGTAGGTATTGTCATAAAACTAGCATGGAACATCAGAAATTATAGATACGTTGGAGACATATCAGGATCCTCCACCGAGGGGACCCGAAGCTGGGTAAATCATGTACCCAATCTCGCTCCCGGAATCTCCATTGTCGCTCTCTCCCGAAACCCTAGTCTACAATACGTAGGCATTGCCGAGGTGTTCCCTCGACACCTGTCCACATCCCGCCTCATCTTTGGCCAATAAAAGTGATCATCGAGCATGAGTAGTGTCTTCTCACACCCAAAGTGACCCATCAAACCTCCAGCATGTGATTCCTACAATAAGAGCAAACGCACAGAAGATTCTGGAACACATAATTTGTTAGCTCTAAACAAGAACCCATCATGTATGTGATATTTCTCCCATGCTTTACCAATAGCACACAAGCGATATGGTTCAGCAAAATCATCATCAGTGGCATACAAATCACATAGTACTTCTAATCCAGGAATTTTAACATCAAGTTGAGTTAATAGCATATTCTTCCTAGATAGAGAATCAACAACAATATTATATTTTCCCTTCTTATGCTTAATAATGTATGGAAAAGACTCAATGAACTCAACCCACTTAGCAAGACGCCTATGCAATGTAGATTGGGCTTTCAGATATTTTAAAGCTTCATGATCAGAATGTATGATAAATTATTTTGGCCACAAATAATGTTGCCAAACCTCAAGAACTCTAATTAAAGCATATAATTCGTTATTATATATAGGATAGTTCAACTTAGCACCAGAAAGTTTCCTATAAAAATATGCAATTGGGCGACCCTATTGCATCAACACACCACCAATTCCAATACCACTAGCATCACATTCAATCTCGAATTGCTTATTGAAATCAGGAAGTGCAAGCAATAGTGCAGAAGTTAACAATCTTTTCAGTTTATCAAAAGCATGATCTTGGGCTACGCCCCACTCAAACACAACACCCTTTTTAGTCAATTCATTCAAAGGTGCAGCAATAGTACTAAAATTGGTCACAAATCTTCTATAGAACCCAGCTAGACCATGAAAACTTATTACTTGACTCACATTCATGGGAGTAGGCCAATTTTGAATTGCTTCAATTTTAGACACATCTACTTCTACTCCATGCTTAGAGACAACATAACCCAGAAATATGACCTTATCTTTGCAAAATGTGCACTTCTCAAGATTACCATAGAGTTTACTATCACGCAACACTTGGAAAACATGTCGAATATGAATAGTATGATCGAATTCATTGCGGCCGTAGATTAATATGTCATCAAAGTACACAACCACAAACTTGCCAATAAAATCACGCAAAACATGGTTCATCAGTCTCATGAAAGTGCTAGGTGCATTAGTCAAACCAAAAGGCATTACTAACCACTCATATAAACCAAATTTTGTTTTAAAGGTTGTTTTCCATTCATCCCCTTCTTTCATCCGAATTTAATGATAACCTCTACGAAAATCAATTTTAGAGAAAACAACATCACCACTCAATTCATCTAGCACATACTCTAAGCGGGGAATAGGATGACGATATCGAATAGTAATGTTGTTTATGGCTCTACAATCTACACACATGCGCCATGTACCATCTTTCTTAGGAACTAGAATAACAGGAACAACACAAGGACTAAGGCTTATGCGGAAATAACCTTTGTCGAGTAGCGCTTCTACTTGCTTCTGTATCTCCTTCGTCTCTTCGGGGTTCGTCCTGTATGGTGCCCTATTGGGCAGCGAAGCTCCGGGTATCAAGTCAATTTGATGCTCAATACCATGCAATGGTGGTAATCCAGCTGGCACCTCCTCCAGAAACACATCGCTGAATTCCTACAAAACACTAGAAACACCAAGAGAAATAGGGGTCATATCGTTAGAAACCAAAACCTCCCCTTGTACATGAGCACAAGAGGCATGGATGTAGGATCCTCACTAAATTCTCTCATGTCCTCTTTGGTGGCTAATAAGACCAAGGAATTCACTCTCTCACTTTTCGGTATATCACTCACGGTATAACAATTCTCTCGCCTATCTATGGGTGCATCCTCCAAGTGTACTTCATTTTTCTGACGAGATTCATTGACAATCTATTGTGGTGACATAGGCTGCAAGTTGATTTTCTTGCCCTTGAACTCCAAGTGATATGTATTGCACGGACATTGTGTTGCACAGAACGGTCATAGAGCCATGGCCGACCCAATAGTAGGTGACACACCGTCATAAGAACCACATCAAAATCAATGGAATCCTTATACGGTCCAATCTCAAAATCAACACGCACCATGTGGTTTACCTTCATCTCACCATTATCGCTCAACCACTGAATATAATATGGATGCGGGTGCGGTAGATACTTCAGTTTCAGCTTGGCCCACAACTCCTTGCTTGCTAAATTGCGACAACTCCCACCATCAATAATGATTTTGCAAGCTTTATCGGGACCAACTAGTGCCTTTATTTGGAACAAATTGCAGCGCTGAGTAGATTCACTTGGCGCCACATTAAGAGCACGTTGTGATACAACAATAGTGCGAGCTTCAGACGGAAAAACATCTACACCATCACTGCCATAATCATCATCTTCTGGAGCATATGGATCAGCATCATCTCCAGTCCCATACTCATTGTCCTCATTGATAAACATGACCTTGTGGTTAGGACAATCTCTCTTGAAGTGACCCTTGCCACCACATGTATGACAAGGCAGATCATGGTTACGCACAGTATACATGCTAGAACCACTTGTACTTGCAGCAAGTTCGGGCTTCTTAGTGTTGGACACATTGAAGACCCTTGCTAGACGAAGTAGGAAACGTTGCGGGACGCGATGATGGCACATGCACCGTAGATGGGGGCGCCTGAGGCATGTAACTCCCAGCTCCCGTAGCACAGCCTTTGATTTGCGCTTCTTCCACTAACTGTGCTTCAGCCTCTCTTGCATGATGTAGCAGCTCATTCATCGTAGTGTATTGGTGATGAAGAACAATGCCCTTGATAGTATACTTCAAACAATGAAGGAACCGCTGCAATGTCATCTCAATAGACTCACGAACACGGGCACGCTGCAATAGCATCTACATCTCCATATAATAAGCATCAACCGTCATAGTACCTTGTTTAAATTGGGTCAACTTATCATAAACTGAGCGCAAATAATTAGTGGGAACAAAATGAGCTCGCATAACTGCCCTCATCTCACGTCATGAAAGAATAGGCAATTTCTTCATCCTCTTCGCGGGCACGAGTAATTCCATCCCACAAACGCAATGCATAGCCATCAAATTCTGAAGAAGCAAGCTTGACCTTTCTATCTTCAGTATAACCATGTAGTCGCCATAGTTTCTCAATCTTCAACTCCCATGAGAGATATTCTTCAACATTAGTACCTCCTTCAAAGCGAGGAATTGAGAATTTTGGCTTACCCAAACCATCGTCCTGTTGTTGAGGAACACGGTGGGCTCCAACGGGAACAAAACCATGACCACGGAGACCATCACCAACACCACGTCCATTACCACGGCCACCACCACGTCCACGGCCAGCATGAGCATTTAATTCCTCAAAATCACCACGATTGTTGTCCTCATCTTCCAGATGTGGTTGTTTTTGTGGTTGTACCAAAGTACGTATTTCAGCGACAACTTGAGTTAATGTCTATAGATATGCTTGGAGGTCCGTCACTTGAGTTTGGACAGTGTTGATGGTTTCTGTATTATCATCACGTTTAGTAGTGAGAGTCTGAATTTCTTCACTAAGGTCGTCTCCCATCTTATGAAACTCACGTCGCAAGTGATCGCGAAGAGCCTCATACTCCCTCCAAGTAACAATATCAACATCATCCTTCCCTGGCTGGTCAACATTAACACCACTAGAAGACATGATTAGTAGGTTAGTGCACTAAACGAAAATCATTGGTGGTACTCTCACAGCTCACTCAAAACTAATAAGAAAGGAAAATCTTACCGCTCCAAAGTGAATTAGTATTGCTTACCAACTTGGATTGACAGACTAGTGCATGGATGTAGCGAGTATCAAGGGTATAAGAACGATCACACGACAAAGAAGGATATATGTGGGGTTGTAGGTAGGCTACCTATTTGCACCAATAATAAGCTCTAGCACTGATCGTAGACAACTAAAGATACTCACACAAGGCGATACATGTGACAATGCAAATATATGGATGAAAAGGTTGCAATGCACTCAAGTGACACTAGCAAAGCTCAAAAAAATAGGCAAAAGATTGCTCAACTACATGTGCAGAAAAGTAGACTATGCCTTCACTTGATCTTACTAGCACTTCATTTTTTCACTCTTTTTTTGAATCACTTTTTCTTTTGCTCTATTTCTCACGATGGTCAACAAATGTGGTATACGGTTCCTACCACCGAATACCACCAGGAGTTTGAGGTGCTAGAGGATCACATGATCAGATGGAACCCATGGATGGATGATGACGTCCACGCCGTCTGGGGTGCTCAGGCACCAACACCTGATATGTATACAGACTCCGGCTTCTGGTTGACACGCTACAACCTCCTCTTTATTTGGATGGCTGATACATATAGCTTAGAGCATGTTATGCGGCAGTTTGGTCTCTATGAGATAGTGCCACCACCATTACCGAGGCGACTTGACGATAAAGTTCACATGTAAGTGCGCTCATTTCGATATAAAATGTATTGCATTTTATTTATGACTTACATATTCATAATTAATTATGACTCACAACTGATATTGAAAATATTTTATTACATTTCAGGAAAAATAATAAAGGTTTGAATTGTGCCAACTGGAGCAGACATAATAGGTGGTGGATAGAGGTGTGGATTAATCATGCAGTATCCTCGTGGATTAAATTGGGTCAATTATTATCATGCATGTGCTAATAACAATTATTCCTTATATTTGTAGACCATACAATGATGCCCCATATGACACTACAGCTAGTGGTACCACAGTAGCACAATGGCTTTGCTTACTGGTCCTCCACCAGAGATGCCGACACATTATACATATGACGAGCAGTTGGTTCGAGGGACTGAAGGCGCAACACCATACCATCGCGAAACCTCGGTACTTGCATTTATATATAAATATTAATTAAAATAATTATTCACAACATTTTCTCGTATTTTATGTTTTCTATTTTCACGAACATGAATATAGGCATATGAACTGGTCCGCACGGGATGCTTGTGGCCACAAAACATGAATAGTTTGAAATGAAAGTCCATGATTAGGCATATTTTTTATACGGACATAAACGGGCTTAGAAGATTTGGTTGCACTAGAGACGATGATGTTGTTAGGCGAGCGTACGACATGTCAGAGGCGCCGTCGTCCTGATCCAGTATATGGTTTACGAGCAAAATGCCAATGAGGGCACCATCATATGCACGCCACAACTCATCTATAGTTGACCGATCACAATCAGCTCACCTATCTCCATGCTACAGCTAGGATGGGGCAGCTCGGCCCGAATGGCCCGAAAATCCCGGTGTCGAGGGTACTCCTCGCCAATGCCCTCTGATAGGGGCTTAGGGTTGACGGAATCCCGTAGGCTGACACGAGACATCGGTTCACAGACAAGCGGGGAGAGCGATTTACCCAGGTTCGGGGCCCTCGATGAGGTAAAACCCTTACGTCATGCCTGTCTGTTCTTTGATTATGAAAACAATGGGTTACAATGGGGTGCCGAATAGTTCGGCTGTGATCTAGGCGAGATTGCTGTTGCTAGGGTTACCTAGCTCTAAGCTTTTCCTGGCTAAGATTGCTAAGATTATTCGTGTCCTTCGGCAGCCCCTCTCCTGGCCTTTATATAGGAGGCCAGGTCTCAAGAGATCTAACCGTATACGACTAGGTTTACAGTAGTTTAGATCCAATCTTCCCTTGTTTGTTCGCTTCCTTGTCTTGCCCGTCAAGGAATCTTCTGGTGCGCCGACCTAGTGTCCCATCTCGCCTTCAGGTATCTTCATGGGCCTCCAATTTGTCAATACCGGATAGGGCAATACTGGTTACCCAAAGGGTAATGCCCACGTCAGTAGCCCCCGAGTGTCTAGCCGAAGATAATTCGGGTAGAGACTAATGCATGTCCTCTTATGATACTCTTCTTCTTCACTGTTCTTGTTCATCTTGATTTTGCTCCATCTTCTTTTTATCGGGTGCGCGTCAGCGCTCCCGATGGGAGTAGCCCCCGAGTCTAGGTACGGATGCTTGCAGTCCGTGCGTAGACTCAAGTTGTACTACTCGAATGCTTTCCTCTGCCGAGTTTTTCGCAAGTCTTCATAGGTCATCCGATATATTTTCTTCACGCAAAGGATAATGAGCAACGTGCCCAACTTTTGTTGGTTAACTGCTGGTGGCAAAACAACGTTACTCTACACAGAATCAAGTCCCCGGGCATGATCCTGGAGTGCAAAAAACTTTCACTGGATGTACATCATGCGCTCCCGATGGGAGTGTCTAGGTGTAATTGCTTGTAACCGAGAACAGACTCAGTCCTTTTTCCTTAGACTGCTTACTCTGTCGAGTCTTCCTTTTTATCGGGTGCGCGTCAGCGCTCCCGATGGGAGTAGCCCCCGAGTCCAGGTTCGGATGCTTGCAATCCGTGCGTGGACTCAAAGCCTTCACCCGATGACTTTTAATATTTCCTTCGAATGCTTCCAAATTATGACGTCATTGCTGACGTGTTACTGCTGCAGGCTAATTTGACAGGTCCATCATGACAAGCTAGCCCTAGCCCTGTTCAATCAGTGTTTTAGGGCTTGACCACTGTGCGCGTAACGACCGAGGTGGCTCCTCGATTTTTGCGCAATCGTGGGCGTGGTGGGCCGTCAGTTCCTTCCCTTCCTCAAGCGCCACGTGCTTTCTTAACTTCTTCTTAAAATCTCCAAAAGCAAAAGATTCTCAATCTTCTCCATGGTTCCCACAGCATCTCCTCGTTCTCCCTCTTCTCCCTTTTTTCGCCATTGTCGCGCCGCCGCCACAGTTCCAATCTTCCTCAGATCTCGCGATGGTGAAGAAGAAGAATACCGCCGCCACCGCTAGCTCCACCAGCGGAGGTGCCGCTGCCAAGTCCTCCTCTTCCCTCCCGTAGGGGAGCGCTCCGAGCGCCCCTCCCCCAGCTCCGGCGCCGCCAGCGCCGTCGGGCTCGATGGTCAAACCTGGGGACTGGGTAGCTTCAACCGTCACCAAGCGTGACGAGAAGAGGTCTCGAAGCTTAGGATTGATATCCTCCGACACGGGAGATGTGATCCTTCCAGGTGCGATTTCTCGGCCTGATCCTCCCGCGGGATTTTCTGTGATGTTCTTATCTTTTCTTCATCAAGGCCTTTCACTCCCCTCTCATGGATTCCTCCTCCATCTCTTGCGGACGTACGAGATCCAACTATGGCAACTTACCCCCAACTCAATCCTCCATGTTGCTGTGTTCATCACCCTTTGTGAAGCATTTTTGGGTATTGAACCTCATTTCGGGCTGTGGAAGAAGATCTTCTATGTGAAGAGATACAGCAGTAGTAATGGATACTTTGTCACCGGAGGGGTAGGTTTCGTTGTCCGCTCAGAAGTTAATTACTTCAATTTCCCAATGAGAGAGTCTGTGCAAGGATGGAGGCTGAAATGGTTTTACGTCAAAGATTCTTCGTCACCCGAGTGTCGACTCCCCTGCTATGCCGACGTTTCTGAAGCCAAGCCTAAGGACTCTTGGAAGAACATCCTCTCAGCCGACGAAAGGGCTTCAGCCGAAGAATTGTTTGCCAAATTCCTTCGAATCAAAGAGGCTGACGGCCAAACTATGATTGGTACGGAGGTGGCAGCAGTTTTCCTAAAGCGTCGAATTCAGCCAGTCATGGCCAGAGTTCACACGATGTGGTTGTACTCAGGCCCAAAGGATGAGACCAGGATTAATGCTGCCGATCTATCAGAAAAGGAATTGCTTGATGAAGTTCGTCGTCTTACTTCCTTCAACCAGGAAGATTCGATCCCGCTAATCTCTTCTTATGCTCCCCTTGACATTGATCATCCACCATCAGGGGTATTTTCCTTTCTTCACATCTTTATTATAGCTTCTTGCTCAGCCGACATGATTACCTTTGTTCTTACTTTTTCATTTTTCTTTGCCAGATCCCTATGGCTTCTGAAAATACACGTGATTCGCCGGATGATACTTCCGAGGGGAGAGGCTCCTCAATTCCCATAGATTTTCACACCACCGATGAAACAGGTCTAGAGGATGAATATAACGGTCCGATGAATCTTGAAGTTGCCCACGCTGATCTTCGCCCCTCAGCCGATAACACTTGTATCGCAGATGGATCAGTGCGTAACGTTGACACTGACCGTGATACTTTTGTTGATGCAGTTGCCGATGGGGCCAGAGCTTCTCCTGCGAAGAGATCAACCGGCGGTTTTGCCGATGAAGATGATCTCTTCAACATGTAAGTAGTTCTTTTCTGAAAGTTATACTGTGCCTTTTTTACCTTTCATACTCCTGTTATAATCACAGTCGACTGTTTTCTTTTACAGTGATGAGGGTTTTATCGAGCCTCCTCCTAAAAAGGCCAAGTCTGATGCCGTTTCGCCAGTCGTGGTGGCTTCCGAAGCTTCGGCTCCTAAGGCTGCCCCCGTGGCTCAAGCATCGACTGCGTCTTCCCTTTCCAAAGGGAAGGATATTTCTCCGACTGCTGCTACTGCGGCTCCTTTTTCTGTAAGTCCTCTTCTGATCTTAATACAGATTTCTTGGAGCGTGCCCTGTTTAATTGTTTTTCTTTCTTTCTTAAGGACCTGCGTGTTGTTATCTCTTCTCTGGAGGTTTTCGCCTCCCGATTCACTTCTCTAGAGGCTGACAAAGTTCGGCTGCAAGAAGAAGTCGAATCTTCCTCCTCAAAGCTGGATGGCGCAGTCAAGATAGCTGCCGCGGCTCGCCAAGAGATTGATTCTCTGAAGGATGAGCTGGCCAGACTAAAAGGGAAGCTGAAGGAGGAAGAAGCATCCAGGCTGGTGGCTGAGGCTCGAGCAGCCGAAAAGGATGAAGTCCTTCGCCAATCTTCTTTGGCCTTGCTTGGTAATTTCTAACATACTTCTGTCGAGTGACATTCTTATGGATTTAAACTTTTCGTCAATGACTGAATTTTCCTCTTCCTTTCTACTGCAGAGGCAGCAAACATTCCTGTCGATGCCCTGGAGAGAGTTCCAAATAACTCCCCAGCGAACGCTGTGTCAACGATTCTTGCTTCTCACCAGCTTACACGAGAGCTTCTCGTGAAGGGGAAGGGTGCTCTAACGCAGATACACTCGATGATCTTCCCCAAGATCAAGCAAGAGAAAACCTTGGGACAGCTGATCGATACCTTCGCGGTTGACACCAAGGAGGTCATCGAGGTATTCAAGCGTACCTCGCGTACTTTTGGCGCTGTCCTTGCCTTCCAGCTTATGATGGGTTACGGCTTTAAGGGTGACATCGAGGAAATGACTAAGGGGCTTCCAAAAGAGCAAGACGGGCAGCCTGTTGATTTGAGCACCTTTAAGACGTCTGCTCTTACTTGTGCCCGTCAGCTCCTTGAACTAGTTTCATCAAGGAAATCATCGACTGGCCCTAGTTCATCGACTCAAACTCAGCTCCCTTGATTCTTGTAACAAACTTGTGCCTTGAGCTGATGCGAAACATTGCTTTGTCCGCAAAACTCGTGCTTTGTAATAAACTCCGTGCTAGCATTGTTATTAGCACACTTTTGTTATGATATCACCATCTTGCACTCCTCCCGATGGGAGTTATTTTGGATGTTCGGCTGTACCATATCCATTACCTTTTTATAATCAGTATTTTCTGCAGGTCTTCCCAGTGCCCTCGTTCGCAGACGACTCGTCGGGTGCTCTTCCTGAAAGCGATCAGATCCAGCGCATGAAAGACCGGATCACGCAGATGGAAAAGGACTTACGCAGCACTTATGCCTTAGCTGCCATCATCAATAAGAAGAGCGAGATTGCAGCCGACGTGGAGCGGTACATTCTTGGCGAACTGTATAAGGCTACCGAGAGTTTAAACTGTAAGTTCCCTGATCCCCTGGCTTGTTTGCTAGCAACTTCTTGCCTGAGTCTTTACTAATTCTTTTGGCAGTCATAGCGTTGAACCATGCGGAGGAGAACAAGCGGATACACGAACGAGTGCATGCTTTGACTCAGCTTTCCTCATCCGAAGAGATCTTCTGGCGGGAACACTCGAAGGCCTCGGCTGTCGTCAAGTTTCAAGATCGAGTGCAACAGGTCCACCAGTTCTTCGACAAGTGCTACAGGGCTATGAGGGTAGTTTGGAAAACAATGTTTCCTCTGAATGCAGTTCCTCCTACCCTTTTGACTTTGATGTCTGAATTTGGTAGCGCCAAGAAGGTTCGGGAACTGGTAAGATCTCAAGTCTTTGCAGGGGCTAAGTGCACGCTTGCCCTTGTGCTTGCTTGCTATCCTTCGGCTTGCTTGTTGTCTATCGCCAATGCAACTGGTGATCTCGAAGAACTGTACCCGAAGGTTTTAGCACCTGCCCATATAATTGTCGACAGGCTGGAGGAGATGTCAAAGGTTCCTGAGGAAAAGGAAACTCCGCAAGGGTGATGTAAAGGTGTAAAATTACTTCTGTAAATTGTTTTGGCTAGTCCATCCGAGTGTTCGGATTTTTGAGCCGCAACTTTTTGTCTGGTTGATACATGAATATGTATTTTTACCATGCCGTTGGCAAATACTTAAAGGGGCGAAGCTTAATTGCCCGTTGGATGTATGTATACTAGTTGGTTAGCAAATCATTATGAGTGATCAGCTCGTGTTGCAGGTTTTGCTAAACCTGTTGTATGCGCAACTTTGCTTTCAACTGTTTGTAAATTTCGACAGTCATTCCCGAATTCTTCGGGTGTAATGATTCTGCCGATGAGCCCGTTGCTCTCTGATATTTCCATAAGTGAAATATCGAGCGTGGGTTGTGGGTAAGTTTTCCAAACTCTTGCTTTGTACGGCACTCGTAGAGGCATCTGAAGCAGAGTGGAGGATTAACGTCCTTATTCTTGTTTGCAGTGCTCGTAAAGGTTTTTGCCCTGAATGCTATCTTCTGCCGCGCGTTAAGTTATGCCGCTACTTGGCGGCAGCACGGTCATAGATGCTTTAGATTACTGCAATACTTTAACAAGAATCGGAACTTAAGTACTTATTGATAGGGTAAATATGAAACTGAAGGGCGAAAACAAGAGGCCCTGTGTAAAGCAAAGAGGGAAAAAAATTAAGAACTAAGGGAGTGTTTTATCAAGAAAGGGGTTCTTCTCTTCTTCAGAAGGATCTTCCGATTTCTTCGTCATGCTGGTGGTCGCGACGGTGCTGTTGATTTCGCCAGATGCTTGAGCAGCAATTGTTAGTATCTTGCCACCTCCTGCATCTTCTGCCGAAACTTTTTCTGCCGATGCTATTGCTGCTGGGCCTTCGGGAGCTGGCTTCTTCTTAATTTCCCTGTCGAGTTTTTCCTCCTTGATTTCTTGTATCGTCAGCTTGGGCGGGGGGTCGACAGTATCTCGCCGTGGCCCAAATTTAGCAGCAATTCTTTGAAAATCACGGTCACAATTGTCCGAGCGTGAAAAGCTCCCATAAACTGTGATGTTTGTTCCATTGTTCCCTGGCATCTTCAGCTTGAGGTATGCGTAGTGCGGCACGGCCATGAACTTGGCGTAAGCTGGTCTCCCGAGTATGGCGTGGTACTGTGATTCCCAGTTCACGACTTCGAACTCGATCTTCTCCTTCCTGAAGTTGTCGGGTTTACCGAAAACGACATTCAAGTAAGCTTTGCCAAGAGAATGCGCTGGTGAAGTAGGGAGTATCCCATGGAAGCGAGTATCTGAGTCTTCCAGCATTCTCATGGTGATCCCCATACTTTGAATCGTGTCAAGGAATATCAAGTTGAGTCCACTTCCTCCATCCATGAAGACTTTGCTCATCTTGAACCCTCCTATCTGTGCTTCGACCACTAGGGCGGCGTGCCCTGGCTTTGGTATGGTCATCGGGTGGTCCATTCGACTGAACATGATTTCCTGAGACGACCATTCGACATATTCAGGAATGTTTGCCATGACGCTTTCTGCCAGGTTAATTTCTCGGGTGAGCTTCTTCATCTCTCTCCTTGAAACACCTGTCCTGTGAATCATGTTCATTTGCCCACGTGGCGGTGGAAACGCCTCGTTGGGTTGATGAGGTTGAGCTTGCTGGACTTGATGCTGTGATAGGGGTGGCGGTGGTGGTGGCGGTAGCTGTTTCTGGCCTGCCTGCTGGATGAGTTCATGCATATCGAGGAACTGCCGACAATCCCTGAGCAGGTGGCTAGACTTTACTTTTCCATCCTTAGAGTCGGTATAAGAATGTAGGTAGCAAGGGGCGTTGATCTGTTCAGCGTAAGGCAATTTGGGGGTTCTCTGAGGTCGTGGTTTATAGTTGCCACGGTTCCCAGAGTCGTTCCGATTACCGTCCTGCCGATCGTCTCGCCTGTTGTCGTACCGATCATCCTGTCGATCAGAGTAACCTGCGGCCACCAAGTTGTTGTCATCGTAACTGCGATTCTTCCTTCTCTTATTCCGATCCCTTCGACCACCCGAATCATTCTTCGGCTGGTCATCCTCTTCGTCATCGCTGCGCTGCCGTGGTTTTCGGACATTGTCTTCACCATCGGCCCAGCTGTTGGCGATTTCCATTAGCTTGGTTATGGTCTTCGGCTTCTTGCGCCCAAGCTCTTCTATATAGCTTTCACGTCGGATGCCATCGCTGAAAGCGTCAATTGCCCTGTCGACAGATACGTCTTCCGCAGCATTTAGGAGTTTGGTGAACCTCCCGATGTACGCGCGCATCGACTCCTTCAGCTTCTGTTGGCAGTGCCGTAACTCCTCGATCCCGACGGGCCTTTTGTAGGTTGCTTGAAAGTTAGCGACAAAAGCTTCTACTAAGTCATCGCATGACTTGATGGAACCCTTCGGCAGCCCTCTGAGCCAGGCTCGTGCTGAGTCCTTTAGGTAAAGCTGTAGACATTGCATTGCTGCTATCTGATTCCCTTTTTGCGAGAATTCGTCTGCAGATAGTCCTCTATCCAGGATCTTGGCTCCTGCTGCCCATCGTATTTGGCAGCGTCGGTGGGTGTAGGTTTGAACTTCTTGGGTGGCATCGCCTCCCGAATTTTGTAGCTCAGACAATCGGCTCCTCTAAGCTCGCCGTCGTTCTCCTGGGTCTCGTCCGAAGAATCACTGTCAAGTTCTGCTCTCATGGCTCGTTGTCGCCTTGCTTTGTCAATCCTGTTCTGTGTGATTTCGTCCCGAGCGTCTTTTACGCGATGTTTTGACCCGCTGGTCTGCAGGGTCTTCTCTTTCGGTGGAACTAGATTATGTCCTAGTATCGCAAGACTCTCCAACGCACCACGGTGGGCCTGAGCCATGGATCCTTCGGGACGCTGGTTAATGAGGTATGCTGCAAGATTGGCTGTTGCTCCTGCGACGGTTTTTGGCCGTGGCATGCCCGCGGTGTCCGTGGTCATAAAGGACTTGGTCAAGTTTGATGTTATCTCCCTTGCATCGTCTTCTGAAAGCCTAGACATCCTCGATCGATGTTTGCCCCCACCGTGGGTACTTCGGGAGGCACTCCCCTGCGAGGCCCTTCGTCGCTCGCTGGACCGGTCTGCCGCAGATAGTCGTTTCTCAAGGGTGGCTTGCTCTTTAGACAGGCGCTCCCGATTTTTCTCCAATATGGAGCGGTAAGCGTTGAGCGTACCAACCGTGGTTCCTGCCGAAAGAGGTGTGTTGTTGAGCACGGCTGCCTTGGCTGCTGCCCACTCTTCTTCCGTAATGGTGTGGTCACTATTGTCATTGCTGGCGCTATCTCCGAAACTAGCCCGCCTGCTGGAACGGGGGGTGCGTTCTCCATCTCCCCTATTGGCGACGTAGACTTGGAGGGGCGCCACTCTTCGGGTGTCTCCTCGGACGACGCTACCGATGCTGTCCTCTCCCGACGAATAGTAGGCGTTGCAGATGAATGGCGTGTCGCTTGATCCTAGTCCATGCCTGGTGTCGCAGTTTACGCAGTAGTACGAGGTCATCTCCGAGGGCGCGGGGTCATCAGATCCAACCGACATGGAGGATGCCGATCGAGGAGTCGATGGCGCGGACGGACTCGACGGGTTTTCCTGGCCAGCCGAAAGGTCGGGTGTTGATGACGCACTTGGGCTTGTCGATCTGGAGATAGGAGATTCCAGTAGCCGGAGGATTCCCTCTGAGTTGACGTTGTAGTGGACGCTCCCGAACGCCATGTCCATGCTGCCTTGCAGACCAGAGAAGGTGGAGCGAGACGATTCACTGTGCGGGGTGAATTCGTAGGAGCCGAAACGGATCGGGCTTCCCAGATGAGACGATGATGGTGCTGATGAAGCTGCTGATGACATGACGGGTTCAGCCGATGTCCGATCTTGTGCCGACAGGCTTCCCACAGACGGCGCCAATTGTCGAGGGTACTCCTCGCCAATGCCCTCTGATAGGGGCTTAGGGTTGACGGAATCCCGTAGGCTGACACGAGACATCGGTTCACAGACAAGCGGGGAGAGCGATTTACCCAGGTTCAGGGCCCTCGATGAGGTAAAACCCTTACGTCCTGCCTGTCTGTTCTTTGATTATGAAAACAATGGGTTACAATGGGGTGCCGAATAGTTCGGCTGTGATCTAGGCGAGATTGCTTTTGCTAGGGTTACCTAGCTCTAAGCTTTTCCTGGCTAAGATTGCTAAGATTATTCGTGTCCTTCGGCAGCCCCTCTCCTGGCCTTTATATAGGAGGCCAGGTCTCAAGAGATCTAACCGTATACGACTAGGTTTACAGTAGTTTAGATCCAATCTTCCCTTGTTTGTTCGCTTCCTTGTCTTGCCCGTCAAGGAATCTTCTGGTGCGCCGACCTAGTGGCCCATCTCGCCTTCAGGTATCTTCATGGGCCTCCAATTTGTCAATACCGGATAGGGCAATACTGGTTACCCAAAGGGTAATGCCCACGTCACCCGGACCGGGCCTAGTCAGGCTTGCACTTTGGGCCGGGTTCGGGCCTGATTTTTGAGCCTGAACATCGGTCCAGGCTAGGCTTGGGCTTTCAATTTTACGCGTTTTAGCCTAGTCGGGCCGGGCTTTTTAGTAATTCAGGCCCATTCGGGCCATAATTACAGGCCTGATAGTCGACCGGGCTGGGTCGGGCTTGGGCCGGGCTTGGACCTGACTTTTTACCACCTAGCTTTTTAGGCCCAGCCCGAAAATCGACCTGGCCCTAATTTTCCCAGGTGTAGTCCATGCCATGGCTCCACACAGGTATTATCAGATACATCAGAAATTAAATACGGTCGTATGTTTTTCTTATAATTTACAAAAATAGCATCTTCTATCCACTTAAAATAGGATGAGAATATCTAATCCTTTCGGGAACGATATTCATACACCCAAGCAGAGAGTTCACATATGGACAAAATCACTTGCGTATATTCATATTTAATAAGTAATCACTCACACAAAATATAGTCATGCATATTATTTACAAACCAGCAATCTTTTAAACCTACCTAGTTAGAGATGAAAGCTTGATTCAACTACAATATGCCTCCTCTACAGGTTCCGTTAGTTTTAATATATAATTTCTCACATAAAAATATGCATGCCTATTACCTACAACTGTTTTCTACGCAATAATCTTTTGATGCTGCTTGGCCCGATATGGTAGCTGGTTTCGGCCACAACATGACCCCACCATAGGGTCCTGAGCATATGCACCATGAATACTACGCCGGAACATCTAATAATCAAGGGATATTTAATCAATTCTTTGGAGCTTACATTATGAGCGCACAAGAGTTTAATTCCTCCGGCGACACAATCTCAACACGTATTATAAACTCCACCATAGAATAATAATACCCACACATATGATGAGGACGAAGAGTACGACCGAGGTTTGCGTTAATATCGTCCACCGCATCGTTTGTCGCTTCCCGGTGCTAAGCAGAGATCCATTCGTCCTCGTCGATAAGGGTCATATGTTGACAAGTGTGTCATATTACTATTATTTCTATCTATGTAGTATGACCTATGTATGAGAAATATGTGTATATTTGTTTCTAAGAGGGACATATTGCATTATTATTCAACAAATAGTTGAAACTAAGATACATCGACATGAAAAAAATACAACATAAAATTAAGTTACAATCGAAATGAATATACATCGATACTGCCAACATCATAGCTTCAAATAAACACTCAGACTGAAATTAAAAGCTTCACCTTTTGCCCTTCCTCTTGCCCTTCGCCGATGAAACAACTTTGTCCTTCTTGATCGGTGCCATGAAATTGTCGTCGGAGTCAATGCTAGCGGATGCAGCGCTCTTTCCCTTTTGCATCGCTCCTGGCCAGGCTCCTCAGCGTGAAGACTTCTTCGTCGTCCTCGCTCGATGATGCCCAATGCCGAGGCCACCTTGCAATGTATTATCTTTCCTTCTCATTCTTGGGTTTATGCTTGGGAAGCCATGCTTGCAACCTAAGAAGCTCTTGTCATATTTCCATCGGAGTTCGACCAGGCATTCATGTGTGCCTAGAAAAAAGCCTACCTACCTGGACGAGGAGGGTCATATTTGTGATGAGATCTTGGACCTTTCCTATGTTATTATCACTCATAACTGAACAAACAGCAGACATAAGAGGTCCAGCCATATACGAGTCAAAATATGATTGCCGGGAGGAGGCATCTTGGAGAGAATACTCTTGCCTTGAACAAATGAACGCTAGGGGAGGGGTTTTATAGCACACGAGGAAGAGGAAAGGCGGGAAATCTTGGCGGCAGATCCTGGCGGGAAAAATTAGGTGGGAAATTTTTGGGGCAAAAATTAGGCGGGAAGTTTAGGGAGGGAAAAATTAGGTGGGGACTTATTGCGGGAAAAGTTCGGCGCGAACTCTTGGCGGGAAATCAACACTACTTTATTAAGACATCTCACAAAATTAAGATACAATAGAATTAAAATTAAAATATGGCTAAATACTACGGTGGAATTTAAGATACAACAACAAACTATAACTAAAATTAAGATACATAGCTACTACGACACATCACTCTACTTGCCCTGCGTCCAGCGTGGTCATTTTCCGGTCTTGTCGCCGCGTTCTTCTGCTGTCTGCGCCTCAACAACCATTTCTCTTAATCCCTCCTTTTCCGCTTCATGGGCCTTCCTGTGCACCTCTTCCTCCGCATACATGCGTGCAACCTCTTCCTCCATCCTCTTTTGGTTCACCTAAGGTATTGGGCTGGCTCTGCCCTAATTTTTTTTGTATCTCTCTCTCCGCTTTATCCAACAACCTTCTCTCTACGCTCCTCCTCGAAGAAGCTGCTCCATGCACGGCGATGCCGTTCCTCAATGTCACACCGCGCCCAATCTGGCTGCTCCGTATCAATCCAATGAAACAACTTGCACAGTAGCGGGGGAGACTGCAAAACACAAATAAGACTTTTAATAAACAAAATTAATGACATACAAATATGTGTATTCATCATGATGTTAGAACATACCGCGGGCCTCGAGGGCAATGAACTTGTTTGTGTGGGTGGATCATCATCCTAGTTCACGCTCATGAAATATTTCAAAGCAAACTTAAAAATCCACCACCTCCTTCACCTTCGCAAGGTGGCCGCACCAACACCTCTCAGCTCTCACCCTCGGTGGCAAGCTTGCATTCTTTCCCTTCACCGGTCTAAAATCCTGGTCCGAGCAAGGCACACTCATGGTGGCTAAGGTATTAGGGCATCTCCAATGCTGCGACCCAAACTGACGCGTTGGGCCGTCCGTTTTGGGCCGTTTGGGTGGCCGCACGGACACCCGGACAGAGCCCCGCGTCCGTGTGTCCGTTTGGGTCACGCGCTGCGTTCCAACGCGACACATTTGGGTCGCGGCCCATAGAAGTTGCTATTTACCTCTAAATTCACTATAAAAGCATAAAAAATCAGAAAGAATATATAAATGAGTTTAAATACTCAATATTTATTACATAAATTTATTGTCCATGTATTCAATGACAAAGTATTATTCAAAAAAATGTAAAAACAATACAAATGCTCTAGGCATTGTTTTATTTGGGATTTCCTTCATTGTTGTTTGCAGCATTGTTGCCAACATGTTGCCACATGTGCTCCACCAAATCAGCCTGGAGCTGGTTGTGTACAACTAGATACGAATTCCATGGTGCACATGGAGGATATCTTGGAATAATGCCGGACCACCTTGAGGAGTAACCAACTCTCCCTGACCATCCCACTCATTATCAAACAGTGAATCATCTCGCTCTATCTCAACAATCATGTTATGCATGATTACACAAGTCTTCATCACCTCCCACAGAGTTTGCACACTCCATGCTCTAGCAGGGTGTCTCACGATAGCCCAACGAGATTGAGGATGCCAAACGCACGCTCGACATCTTTTCGGGTTGCCTCTTGATCTTTGGCAATCCTTGCCTCCTGCTCCGAGTTGGGACGCCGGATTGTCTTCACGAGTGTAGCCCAAGGTGGATAGATACCATCAGCAAGGTAGCACCCCTTGTTGTAGTGGTGGCCATTGATCTCAAAATCAACATCAGGGGACTAACCGTACGCTAGCCTATCAAACACCTAAGAGCGTTGCAGCACATTGATGTCATTGTGCGAGCCAGATTCCGAAGAATGAGTGCCAAATCCATGTGTCATGTGAAGAAACAGCTTCAAGAATCACTGTGCACCCCTTAGAATGGCCGTTGTGGGGAAGTAGGGGTTGTTCTTTCCGGGAAGGAAGGGCCATGTTAGGCCGTGTGGTTGATCCCTTAGTTCCAGTCATCCAGGCAGGGTTTGCTCTTTTCTTCAAAGTTCGTTCGATAGCTGCCATTCATCCCTTGTCTCCTATGGGTTTGTCTCTTAAAAAGGTTAGAAATAGTGGTATACTCTGGTTAGCGAAGAGGACAACCGAAGCAAATTAAGAAGAAGCCACTTTTTCATTGGATTGGGAACACGGGTAGCGAGAATTCTTACTATTTACATATTTAGAACTAATAGCAATGGGGCCCTCTGTCGAGGCCTACCCTATGCTTTTTAAAACACTGACTCGAACGGCTCTGAAGAGAAATCGAATACCCAATTCTCTCGAGAAAAGAGAAGAACAGGGCGCCCCTGCCAACCAAAGGGGCAGTTCTTTCACTCCCAGTGCACGCAGTCTATGCTGCCAAGCATCCTAGGAAACCCCCTGGAAGCGTTGATTGATAACAGACGAGTTGTGTCGTGTGCATTAGGTTGCCGAAGATATTGTTCTCCGAACGCACCGATCACTGCTCTGTAGAACCTGTACATCGCTTCCAAGCAGGTCGACTCACTCATGCACGTGTACTCATCTACGAAATCACCGGCAACACCATATGCGATCATCCTAATCGCTACCGTGCATTTCTGGTACGAAGAGAGGCATGCCTTGCCAATTGCATCCACTTTGGCGCACAAGTAGTTGTCGTGGACCTTGATGCCATCCATTATCTGGGTGAACAACGGTCTGGACATCCGAAAACGATGGCGAAACATGGCCGGCATGAACAATGTCTTGTGGTAGAAGTAGTCGTGGAAGAGCTGGTCGTGGCCACATTCTCTTTTGCGGTCCAAGGCGGCCGTGCGCCCCGGCAAGGACCCCCGAAACACGGGGATCTGCGAGACATTGTGCTCGTGGATGATCAGCGCAGCCTCCGTGAAAAAGTCATCGTCGGACTCCTCGTCTGACGACGTGTCGATAAAGTTCTTGAAGAAGTACTCGTCGTCGCTGTCCCCCATGATCTACAGATGAAATGGGACAAATTTTAGATCACCCATTTCATCGAACACCTCGCAGGAGGAGGCCATCCAACGTGTCCGTAGGGACCTGCAGGCAATGGTTGTCCCGGCCGACTTGCAGCCTGGAAACACGGTACACGAGAGCTCACCTCTGGCGGCAACGGCGAAGCTGCTGACGGCGGGAGGTCTCGCGACGGTGAGACGACAACAGCATCGACGACGACATCCTCCGACTCTACTACGATGCCACGAAAGCAGCGTGGGGCCGCGTCCTATGCTTCCGCACCGCTTGTCGGCGTCTCACCGATGGTGGCCGACGTCGATAGCGCTCCCAAATAGCCGGTCCTGGGGTGGCGGTGGAGCGATGGGAGATGTGTGCGAGGGGACTGTGTTTTGGGAGGCAGACAGGCGGGCCAGGGGCGGACAAGGGGAGGACGCGAGCGGCCAGCGATAGGAGTCCACGGCCACGCAAACTCGGCCCAGATTTGGGCCGGTTTTGGGTCGTCACGGACGCCGCGAACATCCGTTTTTGGGATGGGTCCACGCGCTGGGCCGGGATTTTGTCCGGTTCAACCCATCCGGACGCGCGGGCACAAGATGGGTCGCCGCGTTGGGAATGCCCTTAGCACTTGTGTACCAAACAATATCGACGCCTATTTTTATAGAGAACACGACAAATTCTGGTGGGAGAATTAGGCAGGAAATAAGCGGGAAACAATGCCTTCAATTAGTGCTATCACTAAAGAAAATAGAAGGAATCCTTTGAAAAAAAGGGTGTGGGAATGAGTGCCGACAGATTTTGTTGGATGTGCTGACACATGCCACCATAGCTGGTGGTGGCAAGATGCCACATCAGCGTGCCGCCACTCCCTACGGTGGTAGGGCCCACTACCCAACGTCACCGTTAACGGCGCACCAGCGAGCCCAACAGTCCGCGGCGGCAAGTGCCACGTGTTGCCTGGCTAGCGTGCCACCACATCACATTTGACAGACACTCAAAGGTGGTCTTTTTTTGTGGTCCAATGTGTCAAGAAATCTATTCCAAAGAGTCTGTATCTCTTAGAGAAGCACACTCTTAGGGGCGGAAAGGACAACAACAACATAAATTTTTCATTATCTAGTTTTTTTGTCCAAGTTTTTTGCAGTTTATTCTCACAATACAATGGATCCGGCCGAATGTCTTGATAATTCGACTCCCTTTTCATCTGCACATTGCCAATCCCATATGCTGCCTATCCAGCCGAAGAGTACTTATAAAGAAACCGTTGTTTTAAGAAGGGAAGTGCTGGGCGTCCCCCGGGGGATTAGAAATTTAATCCCCCGGGTTCCCAACCGTTCGATTAACAGATTTGGGACGTTTTTGGCCGTTAGATCAAACCAGCCAGCCTCCTCTCCCACTTTTGCTACCATAATGCACCAAAGTAGCAAAAAACGGTTCAATTGTAGCAAACTCTATTTTCACCTAAAAACACAGACCTCGCCGGAGACTTGCCGGAGTCTCGCCGGAGACTCGCCGGAGATGTCGCCGGAGTTGTCGCCGGAGACCCACCGAAAACCTCACCGGAGACTTAGTAGCAAAAAAAAATGCTATAGTAGCCAAAACACACAAAGATTGTAGCAACTTGGTTTTGCTATTGTAGCAAAACCGATCTCGTCGGAGACTCGCCTAAGACCTCGCCGGAGAATTTGTAGCCGAAAAATATACTATTGTAGCAAACACCTATAACAAATGTAGCAAACACTAATTTCAATGGATTCTCGCCGGAGATGTTGTAGCAAAAAAATTAGAATATTGTAGCGAAAAAGGCCTGCTAAATGTAGCAAAAGCGACCTCATCGGAGACCTCGCCGGAGATGTCACTGGAGACCTCATCGGAGACATGGTAGCAAAAATAATATGCTATAGTAGCAAAAGAACACAAAAATTGTAGCAACACCACAAAATAAGTCTTCGGTGCCCCCTGCCCCTTCAACGTGTTCTCCCACCGGTGGGCAGCTCCAGCGCCACGATGATCTGCTCCATGCCGACACAAAGGCGCGGCGGCGTGAGATCCAGGGGCGCGGCGGCGGGTCCAGTGGAACGCGGCGGAGCGAATCAATTGCCCGCGAGCTGCAAGGCCCGCGGCGGCCTGCGAGCTGCAGCGGCCGCGGCTGCTTGGAGTGCCTCAATGGCGTCGGCGCGGAGGCCGGCCAGGAGCCCGGGGAGAAGGCGGCGGCGCGGATGCCGTCCAGGAGCCCAGGGAGAAGGAGACGGCGCGGAGGCCGGTCGAAGGACGGCGGTTGGGGCGAGGCCGGCCAACGGGCGGCGGCGGCGCGGTTGCTTTCCTCATGCGTGTGCGGGTGGCGGCGCAGTTGGTTGGCTCGCGTGTGTGTGGCTGAGAAAGAAAGTGAAGAAGAAAGATGGGGTGGGGCCCGCCATGCGCTGCAGAGCCATGCGTCACGCGCGGAGGGACGATTAGATTTCTAATCCCCGGCTGATTGTCAGCGTTTCCCTTTTAAGAATCTAGGACAGGTTTCCTCGTAGACCTATCGAATTACTAGTAGGCATTTTCATTCGCCAACAGATTTCTACCGAATCTAGCTACAGTACATTCACAATTACTCCATCCGGTAGCTTTTAATCGCTGCAGAGCTAGGCTAATTGGATGCATGCATGTACTGTGACGCGCGCGTGGATTAATTAGGATTAGGAAAGTGTGTCACATTTTAACACCGGATCCTAGTTAACAATTATGGCTACCCCACCCACACACCCAGACCAACACATTGAACTTTTGAACTCTGAAATCATGAACTGGATTTCGATGTCTGAGTGGCAAGAACAAAACAGGAATACGGGTGAAATTCAATGATTGATTGCAGAATTTTTATTTATCTAGTTCACTTTTGACATCGATAAGTTCGGAAACAGTCAGCTACTCGTACTACACAATGTGCTAAGTCTTTTTTAGACGGTACAATGTGCTAAGTCAGAAGTATATATGTGTAAGACTAAAAGATAACAGAATTCATTTACTTTTTCCTAATAAATAAACGTGAATTCAGACATATGCTTTCAGAAGGTTGATTTCCTGTTCATGAAACATTTTGTTGCACATTTGTAGTAATTGCATGACGTTCTTCAATCTCAACACGAAAGTCATGTACCTGGACAATGATCATCTGGCAGCCACCTTCAGTACTGTAGTATTATTTACGAGGACCAGCAGCAGTGGTAGGAGTACATTGATGCTACTACCACACAGCAATATTAATCCACGTACGTAATTAACACTCTCCCGAAACTAAGGCCTAATTAAAAAGTAATTAACTCTGATAAAGACCAAGGCTCTAGCTAAAAGTCAAAAACCACCTCGGAGATCAAAACTAAGATCGATTGATCGTCATACGGCATTGGATGCCATCTGGACCTTGCGGTTGCCGCCGTCTTCGACGAATCGCTTCCAGTACCAGTGCCTTCCCCAGATCCTGTCCATCTCCTCGATGGGGATCCCCTTGGTCTCCGGCAGGAAGAAGTAGATGAAGGCTGTCATGAGGAGCTCGCAGACGCCGAAGAAGTAGAAGAGGCCGAACTTGAGGCGGCAGAGCATCATCAGGAAGATCTGCGCGATGATGAAGGTGAAGGCCATGTTGAACACCACCACCATGCTCTGCGCCGCCGACCGGATCTCCAGCGGGAAGATCTCGCTCGGCACCAGCCACCCCAGCGGCCCCCATGACCACGCGAACGCCGACACGAACACGCAGATGCAGAACACCACGCCGATCGCATACGAGCGCGAGATGTTCGCCACGCCGTCTGTTCCGAACTTGATCAGGATCAGAGTACCAAGCAAGAACTGCACGAGAGAGCCATTTTCAAATATAGTTGTGTTATGTTAACGTTGATCAATGCAGCTTTGCGTAATCTGAAATCTTTTGGGAGTGTGTATTTACGTACCTGGGCAATGATCATTTGGCAGCCACCTTCGAGGAGGAGCTTGCGGCGGCCGAGGCGGTCAACAGTGGCGATGGAGACGAAGGTGGCGAGCATGTTGACTCCGCCGCTGATGACGGAGGACATGAGCGAGGCGGTGCCACCGAAGCCGATGGTCTTGAAAAGCACGGGGGCGTAGAACATCACCACGTTGATGCCGGTGAGCTGCTGCAGCGTCGGGATCAGGATGGCCATCGCCAGCTGCGGCCTGTAGCGGCGCTCTAGGAGAGTCTTCCACGGATTGTCGATGGCCTTGGAAGCCTCGCTGGCGGCGAGGAGGTCGTCGTACTCGAGGCCGATGTCGTGGGTGCCGCGGATGCGACGGAGCATAGCGCGCGCCTCCTCCTCCTTGCCGCGGGCGACGAGGGAGTTGGGCGTGTCTGGGAGGAAGATGGAGCCACCGGCCATGATGACGGCTGGGACGGCGGCGAGACCCAGGCTGATGCGCCATCCCCAGCCGCCGGAGATCTTGGCCGTGAAGTAGTTGATGAGGTTGGCGGCCAGGATGCCCAGTGTGATCATGAGCTGGAAGCTGATGTTGAGCATGCCGCGCATCTTCGCCGGCGCCATCTCGGACAGGTACAGAGGAACGGCCTGCACGATATGCACGTCAGTACGATCGAGTCAGCTGTTTGTATAACTGACCATGCATGCATGGAGCCGGTTATCGCATAGTAGTATTAAGATCCGATATATCCGGTGTGGATCGCGTTCTAAGTTATATCTCTATCCGATCTACCTCGACGCATGCATGCAGGTAATCAAGTCCAGATCTATCGAATGATCACCTGATTGCTGAAGCCGACACCGACGCCCAGGAGGATCCTGCCGATGATGAGCATGGCGATGTTCAAGGCGAAGCCGTTGAGGATGGCGCCGACGAGGAAGGTGACGCCGCCGCCGAGCATGGTCATCCTGCGGCCAAACTTCCTTGTGGTGACGGAGGCGAAGAGGGAGGCGACGAGGGCGGCGAGGTAGAGCGACGAGGTGAAGAGCGTCAGCAGCGCGCTGTCGAACTTGCAGTACTGGTTCGTCTCCACTACCTCCTGCTCCTTGGCGTACACCGACGGGAAGAACCGGATCAGGAACGGGTCCATCGACGTCACACCACCTGAATCATATCACACAACGATCAATCAGTTTCTGATGCTGTTTCATGCAATGGAACCGATCGGCCGATTGCTCGTCGTGAAAACTCACCTGAGATGCCAATGTCGTAGCCGAAGATGAGACCGCCTGAGGAAGCCACGAGGCAGGCGAGGAAGACGAAGACAGTCATGTTCCCGGGGTAGTCCTTGCCATCGGATTTGGCAAGAGCGCCGACTGCCATGGCTCAAGACTTAGCTTCAGATCAGGAAGTGAAAGTACGTGGAGGGAAGGACGGAGGGATGGCCGGATGTGTTTGGCATCGTGTATTTATAGAGTAGGACACTCGACTTAGAGATAATCTACACGAGATAAGATAAGATTAAGTCAGACGATATGCACACGCATGCCGGTAACTTATCCGGACTGATACGGTGATACCTGTAACGTCTCCAAAACGACTAGCAGTACAAATCATCGCTGTGTCGTTTTGGCACTCCAGGATGATCCGATCTAGCGGGCTACCGCCAGCGCCGTGCGTGCAGAGCTCCACATCGACAATATATGGCCTGCACTGGATTCCCTCAACTCCACGATACGTGGGACCCGCCACATCGTGCAGCGACCTGGCGACGTGCCGATAGCACGCTGCCCGACCTGGCCACCTAGGAGACGGGGAGACCAAGAAGGCACATCCCAATCCGAATCCCCTTCCTTGGCAATCGATCGCTCGAGCAATCATTTTTCGTGGCGTGGAAGCGCTCGCGAAGCGAGTCAATTTTCTTTTTATCACGTAGTGTTACAGCTTGTATTACTACTTTGCAAGTTGCATGCAGCCAAGAACGTTCACACTGCATGCATGCACATGCACCGAGCATCTCATGGATTTGCATTTAATGAGCCAACTTTTCAGCACGCTTTCATAAGTTGTTGCATGCATACACATAGCATGTCACTCTTTTTTCTTCAGCACGAGGCAGGCTCTCAATTCCATTTTTGCAATCCCTTTTGGGTTTTATTTTCGTACGGTAATTCATATTTACCACTTGCAACTCAAATGACGGGTGGGAAGATCCAATTGCAACTCAAATGAACTACCACTTGCTACTCAAATGATGGGTGGGAAGATCCAATTGCAAAACCACTGGGTCCAAAAGGCAATAATAAAATGGTTATTATAATATATCTTTGTGTTTATGATAAATGTTTGCATACCATGCTATAATTGTATTAACCGAAACATTGATACATGTGTGTTATGTAAACAACAAGGAGTCCCTAGTAAGCCTCTTGTATAACTAGCTTGTTGATTAATAGATGATCATGGTTTCGTGATCATGAACATTGGATGTTATTAATAACAAGGTTATGTCATTAGGTGAATGATATAATGGACACACACCCAAATAAGCGTAGCATTAGATCACGTCATTAAGTTCAGTTTGCTATTCGCTTTCGATACATGGTTACCTAGTCCTTCGACCATGAGATCATGTAAATCACTTATACCGGAAGGGTACTTTGATTACATCAAACGCCACTGCGTAAATGGGTGGTTATAAAGGTGGGATTAAGTATTCGGAAAGTATGAGTTGAGGCATATGGATCAAGAGTGGGACTTGTCCATCCCGATGACGGATAGATATACTCTGGGCCCTCTCGGTGGAATGTCGTCTGATTAGCTTGCAAGCATGTGAATGGTTCACAAGAGATGATATGCCACGGTACGAGTAAAGAGTACTTGTCAGAGACGAGGTTGAACAAGGTATGGAGATACCGATGATCAAACCTCGGACAAGTAAAATATCGCGTGACAAAGGGAATCGGTATCGTATGTAAATGGTTCAATCGATCACTAAGTTAGCGTTGAATATGTGGGAGCCATTATGGATCTCCAGATCCCGCTATTGGTTATTGGTCGGAGAGAAGTCTCAACTATGGCTCACTACTAGAAAAACAGTTATCAGTGGCGCACCTGTTTTAGACATCAGTGGCGCACTAGTGGTGCGCCACTAATATCACGCCACTGCTAACTTTTAGTAGTGGCGCACTAGTGGTGCGCCACTACTATGTGACATACCAATGGCGCACTAGGTGGTGCGCCACTACTACTTGCTAACAATGGCGCACTGCATTACTTCACCGTGCGCCACCGGTACGATTTTTTCATTAAAAAATATGGGCTGGCCACCACGTCCAATGAGCTGCGGGTTGATGATTTCAAATATATACAGTGGTCTGCGTGCAAAACATGATATCCATATCTAATCCATATCTCACATATTACAGGGGCCTGGACGCAAAAACGTTATTACAACTCTAATCTAATGTCCAAAATTACAGGGGCCTGGACGCAAAAAGTCAGATCCAGATCCAGATCGGATCGGATCAAATCGTCTACGCCGGCGGTGGTGCTCGGCGGCGTTGAACGCGAGGTGCTTGGCTGCGTGTTTGGCCGGATCCCGACCTGCAGCATCTCCCTGCAGGCGGCGGCCCGGGCAGCCCCGTCCATGTCGCTGCCGGCCGGGGGCAGGCGGAGCGCCCTGGCGAGTGAGTCGAGGGAGACCTCGATCTGCTTGCCGCGGACAGAGCTCCGTCCGCGAGCGCCGGAGTAGATGACGATGAGCTCGGCGACGAGGTTGGGGCCCGGGACGCCGGAGGAGGGGAGGTCGAGGCGGGCGAAGTCGTGGAGGCGGAAGGCGCGGAGGCCGGCGTCGTGGTCGCGGGAGAGCGCCGCGAAGGGCCGGTCGGGGAGGCGGAGGTTGGCGCGGACCCGTGATGTCTACGCCCCCTCCTTTTCCTGTAGACAGTGTTGGGCCTCCAAGAGCAGAGGTTTGTAGAACAGCAGCAAGTTTTCCCTTAAGTGGATCACCCAAGGTTTATCGAACTCAGGGAGGAAGAGGTCAAAGATATCCCTCTCATGCAACCCTGCAACCACAAAGCAAGAAGTCTCTTGTGTCCCCAACACACCTAATAGGTGCACTAGTTCGGCGAAGAGATAGTGAAATACAGGTGGTATGAATAAATAGTAGCAGTAGCAATGGCACCAGAAAAGTGCTTTGCCCAGGACAGTAAACAAGCAGTAGTAACGCAGTAAAACAGTAAACAAGCAGCGATAGCAGTATTTAGGAACAAGGCCTAGGGATTAGACTTTCACTAGTGGACACTCTCAACTTTGATCACATAACAGAATAGATAAATGCATACTCTACATCCTCTTGTTGGATGATGAACACCACTAACTGTGTAGGATTACACGAACCCTCAATGCCGGAGTTAACAAGCTCCACAATATTCGATGTTCATATTTAAATAACCTTAGAGTGCACGACAGATCAACACAACTAAACCAAGTACTAACGTAGCATGCACACTGTCACCTTCATGCTACGAAAGGAGGCATAGATCACATCAATACCATCATAGCAATAGTTAACTTCATAATCTACAAGAGATCACAATCATAGCCTACGCCAAGTACTAACACGGATGCACACACTGTCACCATTACACCGTGCAGGAGGAATAAAACTACTTTAATAACATCACTAGAGTAGCACATAGATAAATTGTGATACAAAACACATTGCAATCATAAAGAGATATAAATAAGCACTTCACTATGCCATTCATAACAGTGAATAAGTATTCTGTGAAATATAGCCTAAGAGACCCACACGGTGCACACACTGTCACCTTTACACACGTGGGACAAGGAGTCTCCGGAGATCACATAAGTAAAATTCACTTGACTAGCATAACGACATCTAGATTACAAGCATCATCATATGAATCTCAATCATGTAAGGCAGCTCATGAGATTATTGTATTGAAGTACATAGGAGAGAGATGAACCACATAGCTACCGGTACAGCCCCGAGCCTCGATGGAGAACTACTCCCTCCTCATGGGAGACAGCAGCGTTGATGGAGATGGCGGTGGTATCGATGGAGGAGCCTTCCGGGGGCACTTCCCCGTCCCGGCGGCGTGCCGGAACAGAGACTCCTGTCCCCCAGATCTTGGCTTCGCGATGGCGGCGGCTCTGGAAGGTTTCTCGTACCGTGGCTTTTTCGTATCGAGGTTTTAGGTCGAGGACCCTTAAATAGGCGAAGAGGCGGCGTCAGGAGGTCAACGAGGCGACGAAACCATAAGGCGGCGCGGCCAGGGCCTGGGCCGCGCCGGCCTATCATATGGGGCCCCTGTGGCCCCCCTCTGGCGACTCTCGGGTGTTCTGGATGCTTCCGGGGATTCTAAGATGCTGGGCGTTGATTTCGTCCGATTCCGAGAATATTACCTTACTAGGATTTCTGAAACCAAAAACAGCAGAAAACAGCAACTGGCCCTTCGACATCTTGTCAATAGGTTAGTTCCGGAAAACGCATAAATATGACATAAAGTGTGCATAAAATATGTAGATATCATCAATAATGTGGCATGGAACATAAGAAATTATCGATACGTCGGAGACGTATCAGCATCCCCAAGCTTAGTTTCTGCTCGTCCCGAGCAGGTAAACGATAACAAAGATAATTTCTGGAGTGACATGCCATCATAACCTTGATCATACTATTGTAAAAACATGTAATGAATGCAGCAATCCAAAACAATGGTAATGACATGAGTAAACAAATGAATCATAAAGCAAAGACTTTTCATGAATAGTACTTAAAGACAAGCATCAATAAGTCTTGCATAAGAGTTAACTCATAAAGCAATAATTCAAAGTAGAGGCATTGAAGCAACACAAAGGAAGATGAAGTTTCAGCGGTTGCTTTCAACTTATAACATGTATATCTCATGGATAGTTGTCAATGCAAAGCAATATAACAAATGCAATATGCAAGTATGTAGGAATCAATGCACAGTTCACACAAGTGTTTGCTTCTTGAGGTGGAGAGAGATAGGTGAACTGACTCAACATAAAAGTAAAAGAATGGTCCTTCAAAGAGGAAAGCATTGATTGCTATATTTGTGCTAGAGCTTTTATTTTGAAAACATGAAACAATTTTGTGAACGGTAGTAATAAAGCATATGTATCATGTAAATTATATCTTACAAGTTGCAAGCCTCATGCATAGTATACTAGTAGTGCCCGCACCTTGTCCTAATTAGCTTGGGTTAACACTGATCATCATTGCATAACATATGTTTCAACCAAGTGTCACAAAGGGGTACCTCTATGCCGCCTGTACAAGGGTCTAAGGAGAAAGTTCGCATTGGATTTCTCGCTTTTGATCATTCTTCAACTTAGACACCCATACCGGGACAACATAGACAACAGATAATGGACTCCTCTTTTAATGCTTAAGCATTCAACAACAGTTCATATTCTCATAAGAGATTGAGGTTTTATGTCCAAACTGAAACTTCCACCATGATTCATGGCTTTAGTTAGCGGCCCAATGTTCTTCTCTAACAGTATGCATACTCAAACCATTTGATTGTGAAAACCGCCCTTACTTCAGACAAGACGAACATGCATAGCAACTCACATGATATTCAACAAAGAGTTGATGGCGTCCCCAGGAACATGGTTATCGCACAACAAACAACTTAATAAGAGATAAAGTGCATAAGTACATATTTAATACCACAATAGTTTTTAAGCTATTTGTCCCATGAGCTATATATTGCAAAGGTAAAGAAAGGAAATTTTAAAGGTAGCACTCAAGCAATTTACTTTGGAATGGCGAAGAAATACCATGTAGTAGGTAGGTATGGTGGACACAAATGGCATAGTGGTTGGCTCAAGGATTTTGGATGCATGAGAAGTATTCCCTCTCGATACAAGGTTTAGGCTAGCAAGGTTATTTGAAACAAACACAAGGATGAACCGGTGCAGCAAAACTCACATAAAAGACATATTGTAAACGTTATAAGACTCTACACCGTGTTCCTTGTTGTTCAAAACTCAATACTAGAAATTATCTAGACTTTAGAGAGACCAAATATGCAAACCAAATTTTAGCAAGCTCTATGTATTTCTTCATTAATGGGTGCAAAGTATATGATGCAAGAGCTTAAACATGAGCACAACAATTGCCAAGTATCATATTATCCAAGACATTTTACCAATTACTACATGTAGCATTTTCCGTTTCCAACCATATAACAATGAACGAAGCAGATTCAACCTTCGCCATGAATACTATGAGTAAAGCCTAAGGACATATTGTCCATATGCAACAGCGGAGCGTGTCTCTCTCCCACACAATGAATGCTAGGATCCATTTTATTCAAACAAAAACAAAAACAAAAACAAACTGACGCTCCAAGCAAAGTACATAAGATGTGACCGAATAAAAATATAGTTTCAAGGGAGGAACCTGATAAGTTGTCGATGAAGAAGGAGATGCCTTGGGCATCCCCAAACTTAGATGCTTGAGTCTTCTTGAAATATGCAAGGATGAACCACCGGGGCATCCCCAAGCTTAGACTCTTCACTCTTCTTGATCATAGTATATCATCCTCCTCTCTTGACCCTTGAAAACTTCCTCCACACCAAACTCGAAACAAACTCATTAGAGGGTTAGTGCATAATCAAAAATTCACATGTTCAGAGGTGACACAATCATTCTTAACACTTCTGGACATTGCACAAAGCAACTGGACATCAATGGAACAAAGAAATCCATCCAACACAGCAAAAGAGGCAATGCGAAATAAAAGGCAGAATCTGTCAAAACAGAACAGTCCGTAAAGACGAATTTTAAAGTGGCACCAGACTTGCTCAGATGAAAATGCCCAAATTGAATGAAAGTTGCGTACATATCTGAGGATCACTCACGTAAATTGGCATAATTTTCTGAGTTACCTACAGAGAATTTTGCCCAGATTCGTGACAGCAAAGAAATCTGTTTCTGCGCAGTAATCCAAATCTAGTATGAACCTTACTATCAACGACTTTACTTGGCACAACAAAACACTAAACTAAGATAAGGAGAGGTTGCTACAGTAGTAACAACTTCCAAGACTCAAATATAAAACAAAGTACTGTAGCAAAATAAACACATGGGTTATCTCCCAAGAAGTTCTTTCTTTATAGCCATTAAGATGGGCTCAGCAGTTTTAATGATGCACTCGCAAGAAATAGTATTTGAAACAAAAGAGAGCATCAAGAGGCAAAAATAAAACACATTTAAGTCTAACATGCTTCCTATGCATAGGGATCTTGTAAATAAACAAGTTCATGAAGAGCAAAGTAACAAGCATAGGAAGATAAAACAAGTGTAGCTTCAAAAATTTCAGCACATAGAGAGGTGTTTTAGTAACATGAAAATTTCTACAACCATATTTTCCTCTCTCATAATAACTTTCAGTAGTATCATGAGCAAACTCAACAATATAACTATCACATAAAGCATTCTAATCATGAGTCTCATGCATAAAATTATTACTCTCCACATAAGCATAATCAATTTTATTAGTTGTAGTGGGAGCAAATTCAACAAAGTAGCTATCATTATTATTCTCATCATCAAATATAGGAGGCATATTGTAATCATAATCAAATTTATCCTCCATAACAGGTGGTAACAAAAGACTACTATCATTATAATCATCATAAATAGGAGGCAAAGTATCATCAAAGTAAATTTCCTCCTCATTGCCCGGGGGACTAAAAAGATCATGCTCATCAAAACCAGCTTCCCCAAGCTTAGAATTTTCCATAGCATTAGCAACAATAGTGTTCAAAGCATTCATATTAATAACATTCCCATTAGCATGCATATAAAGTTCCATGGGTTTTTTAATTCTCTCTTCAAACACATCATGTCCTAATTCAAGATAAAGTTCATAAAGATCTCTCATATTTTTGTTGTTTTCCATTATGCCTAACTAGTGTAAACAAGAAACAAAAAGTTGCAATTGCAGGATCTAAAGGAAATAGCTTCGAGCACAAACACAATGGCGCCAAAAAAGTACTGTTACCTGGAACCGAAGTATGAGTGCCTTTTACCTTTCCTCCCCGGCAACGGCGCCAGAAAATAGCTTGATGTCTACGCCCCCTCCTTTTCCTGTAGACAGTGTTGGGCCTCCAAGAGCAGAGGTTTGTAGAACAGCAGCAAGTTTTCCCTTAAGTGGATCACCCAAGGTTTATCGAACTCAGGGATGAAGAGGTCAAAGATATCCCTCTCATGCAACCCTGCAACCACAAAGCAAGAAGTCTCTTGTGTCCCCAACACACCTAATAGGTGCACTAGTTCGGCGAAGAGATAGTGAAATACAGGTGGTATGAATAAATAGTAGCAGTAGCAATGGCACCAGAAAAGTGCTTTGCCCAGGACAAGAACAAGCAGTAGTAACGCAAAGAAAAAAGAAACAAGCAGCGATAGCGATATTTAGGAACAAGGCCTAGGGATTAGACTTTCACTAGTGGACACTCTCAACTTTGATCACATAACAGAATAGATAAATGCATACTCTACACCCTCTTGTTGGATGATGAACACCACTAACTGTGTAGGATTACACGAACCCTCAATGCCGGAGTTAACAAGCTCCACAATATTCGATGTTCATATTTAAATAACCTTAGAGTGCACGACAGATCAACACAACTAAACCAAGTACTAACGTAGCATGCACACTGTCACCTTCACGCTACGAAAGGAGGCATAGATCACATCAATACCATCATAGCAATAGTTAACTTCATAATCTACAAGAGATCACAATCATAGCCTACGCCAAGTACTAACACGGATGCACACACTGTCACCATTACACCGTGCAGGAGGAATAAAACTACTTTAATAACATCACTAGAGTAGCACATAGATAAATTGTGATACAAAACACATTGCAATCATAAAGAGATATAAATAAGCACTTCACTATGCCATTCATAACAGTGAATAAGTATTCTATGAAATATAGCCTAAGAGACCCACACGGTGCACACACTGTCACCTTTACACACGTGGGACAAGGAGTCTCCGGAGATCACATAAGTAAAATTCACTTGACTAGCATAACGACATCTAGATTACAAGCATCATCATATGAATCTCAATCATGTAAGGCAGCTCATGAGATTATTGTATTGAAGTACATAGGAGAGAGATGAACCACATAGCTACCGGTACAGCCCCGATCCTCGATGGAGAACTACTCCCTCCTCATGGGAGACAGCAGCGTTGATGGAGATGGCGGTGGTGTCGATGGAGGAGCCTTCCGGGGGCACTTCCCCGTCCCGGCGGCGTGCCGGAACAGAGACTCCTGTCCCCCAGATCTTGGCTTCGCGATGGCGGCGGCTCTGGAAGGTTTCTCGTACCGTGGCTTTTTCGTATCGAGGTTTTAGGTCGAGGACCCTTAAATAGGCGAAGAGGCGGCGTCAGGAGGTCAACGAGGCGACGAAACCATAAGGCGGCGTGGCCAGGGCCTGGGCCATGCCGGCCTATCATCTGGGGCCCCTGTGGCCCCCCTCTGGCGACTCTCGGGTGTTCTGGATGCTTCCGGGGATCCTAAGATGCTGGGCGTTGATTTCGTCTGATTCCGAGAATATTTCCTTACTAGGATTTCTGAAACCAAAAACAGCAGAAAACAGCAACTGGCCCTTCGGCATCTTGTCAATAGGTTAGTTCCGGAAAACGCATAAATATGACATAAAGTGTGCATAAAACATGTAGATATCATCAATAATGTGGCATGGAACATAAGAAATTATCGATACGTCGGAGACGTATCAACCCGCTGGAGGCGCTGCGCCGCCTCGGATGGCGCGTCCTTGGCTGGAATGTCCGGATCTGCGCCGGCCGGATCTGCTCTGGCCATTGGAGGAGCTTGCGGGGAGGAAGAAGGTGGAGGAGAGAGGAGGCATCGGGGTGGTGCGGTGGGTGGGGATTGGGGACGCGTGGAGGCGTGTGCTGGTGGCCTGGTGGGGCGTGTGGTGGCCTGGTGGGGCGCGTGGCGCTGGGTGGGGACTGGGCTGGTGGGTGTGTAGTACAGTGGCGCACCACATGTCACTGCTCCACTGCTATTTGAGGTAGGAGTGGCGCACATATATGTGGTGCGTCACTGCTAACCCTGAACCTGATTTATAACCTTGCCTCACACTTAGCAATGGCGCACTGCTTATAGGTGTGCCACTACTAGTTGAGATAGCAGTGGCGCACCTATATTAGGTGCGCCACTGCTAAGTCTAGGGTGGTGCTGGATTATAAAAAAATATATAGCAATGGCGCATTGTTGTTATGGTGCGCCACTAGTATTTTCATAGCAGTGGAACACCTGTTTTTGGTGCGCCACTGCTATTTAGCAGTGGCGCACCACTATAGGGGTGCGCCACTGCTAGTGATCTTACGGCTAGGCCTTTTTCTAGTAGTGTCTGCATAGTTCACGAACCGTAGGGTGACACACTTAAGGTTTGATGTCATTTTAAGTAGATATGGAATATGGAATGGAGTTCGAATGTTGTTCGGAGTCTCGCATGGGATCCAGGACATCACGAGGAGGTTCGGAATGGTCCGAAGAATAAGATTCATCTATGGGAAGTCATTTTCCGGGGTTCGGAAAAAGTCCGGTGTTTTGACCGGAGCTTCTAGAAGGTTTTGGAAGGACCGGAATAGTCCGGAATATTATGGAATGTTCCGGAAGTGTCCGGGACGACCCAGGATGTCTAAGGAAGTCCGTAGGGTTCCATAATAGGTGCAACCACGTTGCCTTAAGGGAAAATAAGTCTTTCCTTAATGCAATTTCGGAATTGGCAAAAGAGTCCGAGTAGGAGTAGGTTTTTGGAACCGGAAACCTATCGGAACTCAGCCAAATTTGGGGGCAGGTTTATGGACGACCCAAGGGGCTTGGCCACCTATTTAATGGGACCAAGGGGCACCCCAAGGACCCCCCAAGTCGTAGACCAAGATCCCTCTCCCAAACCCTAGCCTCTCCCCTCCTCCATCTTCTCCCGCGGTGCTTACGGCGAAGCCCTGCCGGAGATCTCCACCACCACCGTCACCATGCCGTCGTGCTGGCGGGAATCCGAGGATGATCTACTACATCCGCTGCCCGCTGGAACGGGGAGAAGGATGTCGTCATCAACACCGAACGTGTGACCGAGTACGGAGGTGCTACCCGACTGTGGCACCGTCAAGATCTTCTACGCGCTTTTGAAAGCGGCAAGTGATCAACTACAGCAACAACGAGATCTAATCTCGTAGGCTTTGGAAATCTTCGAGGGTTAGTCTCATGATTTTCTCGTTGCAACCATCTTCTAGATTGGATCTTGGCTTGTTATTCGTTCTTGCGGTAGGAAATTTTTTGTTTTCTATGCTACGAATCCCATCAGTTTGAAAGTTAAAATGTTTTGAATTTTCAAATTTGGGAAACATTTCGCTGACATCAGCAGATTCGTCTATTTGTGCATGCATGCAGAACTTTCCCTCAATAGCCTGCACCAGGTTGATAATTTTATACATTCACCGTTGATCACTTAAGTACGGAGGGGTTGATTATTCAAACAGAGAGGGTTGATAACTTTTAGCCCGAAAAAAGTTTCTCGAAACATATCAACATGGGTGCTAGTTTTGAAGATCTCGTCGAGATAGATTTATTGGTGAAAGCGAATCTTAATTTGGAGTTGTCGTTTGAAAGTTAAAATGTTTTAAATTTTCAAATTTGGAAAAGATTCCACTCACATCAGCAGATTTGTCTATTTGTGCATGTATGCAGAACTTTCCCTCAATAGCCTGCACCAGGTTGATAATTTTATACATTTACCGTTGATCACTGATGTGTGCAGTTAACACACGTCCGTTGGGAACCCCAAGAGGAAGGTGTGATGCGTACAGTAGAAAGTTTTCCGTCAGTAAGAAACCAAGGTTTATCGAACCAGTAGGAGCCAAGAAGCACGTTGAAGGTTGATGGCGGCGAAGTGTAGTGCGGCGCAACACCAGGGATTCCGGCGCCAACGTGGAACCTGCACAACACAATCAAAGTACTTTGCCCCAACGTAACAGTGAGGTTGTCAATCTCACCGGCTTGCTGTAAACAAATGATTAGATGTATAGTGTGGATGATGATGTTTGTTTGCGAAGAACAGTAAATAACAATTGCAGTAGATTGTATTTCAGATGTAAAGAATGGACCGGGGTCCACAATTCACTAGTGGTGTCTCTCCCATAAGATAAATAGCATGTTGGGTGAACGAATTACAGTTGGGCAATTGACAAATAAAGAAGGCATAACAATGCACATACATATATCATGATGAGTACTATGAGATTTAATCAGGGCATTACGACAAAGTACATATACCGCTATCCAGCATGCATCTATGCCTAAATAGTCCACTTTTAGGTTATCATCCGAACCCCTTCCGGTATTAAGTTGGAAGCAACAGACAATTGCATTAAGTATGGTGCGTAATGTAATCAACACAAATATCCTTAGACAAAGCATCGATGTTTTATCCCTAGTGGCAAAAGCACATCCACAACCTTAGAACTTTCTGTCACTGTCCCAGATTCAATGGAGGCATGAACCCACTATCGAGCATAAATACTCCCTCTTGGAGTTACAAGTATCAACTTGGCCAGAGCCTCTACTAGCAACAGAGAGCATGCAAGAACATAAACAACATATATGATAGATTGATAATCAACTTGACATAGTATTCAATATTCATCGGATCCCAACAAACACAACATGTAGCATTACAAATAGATGATCTTGATCATGATAGGCAGCTCACAAGATCTAACATGATAGCACAATGAGGAGAAGACAACCATCTAGCTACTGCTATGGACCCATAGTCCAGGGGTGAACTACTCACACATCGATCCGGAGGAGATCATGGCGATGAAGAGCCCTCCGGGAGATGATTCCCCTCTCCGGCAGGGTGCCGGAGGCGATCTCCTGAATCCCCCGAGATGGGATTGGCGGCGGCGACGTCTCTGGAAGGTTTTCCGTATCGTGGCTCTCGGTACAGAGGGTTTCGCGACGAAGGCTTTAAGTAGGCGGAAGGGCGGAGTCGGAGGAGTCACGGGGGCCCCACACGCTAGGGCCGCGCGGCCCCCCTTAGGCCGCGCCGCCCTAGTGTGGCGGCGCCCCGTGGCCCCACTTCGTTTCTCCCTCGGTCTTCTGGAAGCTTCGTGGAAAAATAAGCCCCTGGGCGTTGATTTCGTCCAATTCCGAGAATATTTCCTTTGTTGGATTTCTGAAACCAAAAACAGCAGAAAACAACAACTGGCTCTTCGGCATCTCATCAATAGGTTAGTGCCGGAAAATGCATAATAATGACATATAATGTGTATAAAACATGTGAGTATCATCATAAAAGTAGCATGGAACATAAGAAATTATGGATACGTTTGGGACGTATCAAGCATCCCCAAGCTTAGTTCCTACTCGCCCTCGAGTAGGTAAACGATAACAAGGATAATTTCTGAAGTGACATGCTATCATAATCTTGATCAATACTATTGTAAAGCACATGAGATGAATGCAGCGATTCGAAGCAATGATAAAGACAATGAGTAAACAACTGAATCATATAGCAAAGACTTTTCATGAATAGTACTTTCAAGACAAGCATCAATAAGACTTGCATAACAGTTAACTCATAAGCAATAAATTCTTAGTAGAAAGCTTTGAAACAACACAAAGGAAGATCTAAGTTTTAGCGGTTGCTTTCAACTTCAACATGTATATCTCATGGATAATTGTCAACACAAAGTAATATAACAAGTGCAATAGGTAAACATGTAAGAATCAATGCACACAGTTTACACAAGTGTTTGCTTCTAAGATAGAAAGAATAGGTAAACTGACTCAACAATAAAGTAGAAGAATGGCCCTTCGCAGAGGGCAGCATGGATTACTATTTTTGTGCTAGAGCTTTTCATTTTGAAAACATAGAAACAATTTTGTCAACGGTAGTAATAAATCATATGTGTTATGTATAAGACATCCTATAAGTTGCAAGCCTCATGCATAGTATACCAATAGTGCCTGCACCTTGTCCTAATTAGCTTGGATTAACACGGATTATCATTGCATAGCACATGTTTCAACCAAGTGTCACAAAGGGGTACCTCTATGCCGCCTGTACAGAGGTCTAAGGAGAAAGTTCGCATTGGATTTCTCGCTTTTGAGTATTCTCAACTTAGACATCCATACCGGGACAACATAGACAACAGACAATGGACTCCTCTTTTAATGCATAAGCATTTAACAACATATAATATTCTCATAAGAGATTGAGGATTTGTGTCCAAACTGAAACTTCCACCATGATTCATGGCTTTAGTTAGCGGCCCAATGTTCTTCTCTAACAATATGCATACTCAAACCATTTGATCATGAAAATCACCCTTACTTCAGACAAGACGAACATGCATAGCAACTCACATGATATTCAACAAAGGTGTAAAAGTTGATGGCGTCCCCAGAAACATGGTTACCGCTCAACAAGCAACTTATAAGAAATAAGATACATAAGCGACATATTCAATACCACAATAGTTTTTAAGGCTATTTTCCCATGAGCTATATATTGCAAAGACAAAGGATAGAATTTTAAAGGTAGCACTCAAGTAATTTACTTTGGAATGGCAGAGAAATACCATGTGGTAGGTAGGTATGGTGGACACAAATGGCATAGTTTTTGGCTCAAGGATTTGGATGCACGAGAAGAATTCCTCTCAATACAAGGCTAGGCTAGCAATGTTGTTTGAAGCAAACTCAAGTATAAAATGGTACAGCAAGACTCACATATGAACATATTTTAAGCATTATAAGACTATACATCGTCTCCTTGTTGTTCAAACACCTCAACCAGAAAATATCTAGACTCTAGAGACCAATCATGCAAACCAAATTTTAACAAGCTCTATGTACTTCTTCATTAATAGGTACAAAGTACATGATGCAAGAGCTTAAACATGATCTATATGAGCACAACAATTGCCAAGTATCAAATTATTCAAGACATTATACCATTTACCACATGCGGCATTTTCCGTTTCCAACCATATATCAATGAACGAAGTAGTTCAACCTTCGCAATGAACATTAAGAATAAAGCTAAGAACACATGTGTTCATATGCAACAGCGGAGCGTGTCTCTCTCCCACACAAAGAATGCTAGGATCAGATTTTATTCAAACAAAACAAAAATAAAAAAAAACAGACGCTCCAAGCAAAGCACATAAGATGTGACTGAATAAAAATATAGTTTCACTAGAGGTGACCTGATAAGTTGTCGATGAAGAAGGGGATGCCTTGGGCATCCCCAAGCTTAGATGCTTGAGTCTTCTTAAAATATGTAGGGATGAACCACGGGGGCATCCCCAAGCTGAGAGTTTTCACTCTTCTTGATCATATTGTATCATCCTCCTCTCTTGATCCTTGAAAACTTCCTCCACACCAAACTCGAAACAAACTCATTAGAGGGTTAGTGCATAATTGAAAATTAATATATTCAGAGGTGACATAATCATTCTTAACACTTCTGGACATTGCAAAAAGCTACTGAAAGTTAATGGAACAAAGAAATCCATCAAACATAGCAAAACAGGCAATGCGAAATAAAAAGGCAGAATCTGTCAAAACAGAACAGTCCGTAAAGACGAATTTTTCAGGGGCACTTAACTTGCTCAGATGAAAATGCTCAAATTGAATGAAAGTTGCGTACGTATCTGAGGATCACACACGTAAATTGGAAGATTTTTCTGAGTTACCTACAGAGAACCCTGCCCAAATTCGTGACAGCAAGAAACTGTTTCTGCGCAGTAATCCAAATCTAGTATTGACTTTACTATCAAAGACTTTACTTGGCACAACAATGCAATAAAATAAAGATAAGGAGAGGTTGCTACAGTAGTAACAACTTCCAAGACTCAAATATAAAACAAAGTGCAGAAGTAAAATAATGGGTTGTCTCCCATAAGCGCTTTTCTTTAACGCCTTTCAGCTAGGCGCAGAAAGTGTGAATCAAGTATTATCAAGAGATGAAGCATCGACATCATAATTTTTTCTAATAATAGAATCATAAGGTAACTTAATTCTCTTTCTAGGGAAATGTTCCATACCTTTCTTGAGAGGAAATTGATACTTAATATTACCTTCCTTCATATCAATAGTAGCACCAACAGTTCGAAGAAAAGATCTTCCCAATATAATGGGACAAGATGCATTGCATTCAATATCCAAGACAACAAAATCAACGGGGACAAGGTTATTGTTAACCATAATGCGAACATTATCAATCCTCCCAAAAGGTTTCTTTATAGCATTATCAGCAAGATTAACATCCAAATAACAATCTTTCAATGGTGGCAAGTCAAGCATATCATAGATTTTCTTAGACATAACAGAAATACTTGCACCAAGATCACATAAAGCATTACAATCAAAATCATTGACCCTCATCTTAATGATGGGCTCCCAACCATCTTCTAACTTCCTAGGAATAGAAGTTTCAAGTTTTAGTTTCTCTTATCTAGCTTTTATGAGAGCATTTGTAATATGTTTTGTAAAGGCCAAATTTATAGCACTAGCATTGGGACTTCTAGCAAGTTTTTGTAAGAACTTTATAACTTCAGAGATGTGACAATCATCAAAATCTAAACCATTATGATCTACAGCAATGGGATCATTGTCCCCAATATTTTGAAAAATTTCAGCAGTTTTATCACAAACAGTTTCAGCAGTTTCGGGCAGTTTTGCACGCTTTGCACTAGGAGTAGAAACATTGCCAACACCAATTATTTTACCATTGATAGTAGGAGGTTTAGCAACATGTGAATCATTATCATTACTAGTGGTGGTAATAGTCCAAACTTTAGCTACATTATTCTCTTTAGCAAGTTTTTCGTTTTCTTCTTTTTCCCACCTAGCATGCAATTCAGCCATCAATCTAATATTTTCATTAATTCTAACTTGGATGGCATTTGCTGTAGTAACAATCTTATTATCATTATCCTTATTAGGCATAACTTTCAATTTTAAAAGATCAACATCAGCAGCAAGACTATCAACCTTAGAAGCAAGAATATCAATTTTACCAAGCTTTTCCTCAACAGATTTGTTAAAAACAGTTTGTGTACTAATAAATTATTTAAGCATGGCTTCAAGACCAGAGGGTACATTCCTATTATTGTTGTAAGAATTACCATAAGAATTACCATTATTAGAAGGATATGGCCTATAGTTGTTACCAGAATTATTCCTATAAGCATTGTTGTTGAAATTATTACTTTTAATGAAATTCACATCAACATTCTCTTCTTGAACAACCAATGAAGCTAAAGGAATAATATTAGGATCAACATTAGATCTACCATTCACAAGCATAGACATAATCACATCAATCTTATCACTCAAGAAGGAGGTTTCTTCGACAGAATTTACCTTCTTACCTTGTGGAGCTCTTTCCGTGTGCCATTCAGAGTAATTGATCATCATATCATCAAGAAGCTTTGTAGCCGCCCCAAGGGTGATGGACATAAAGGTACCTCCAGCAGCGGAATCCAATATGTTCCGCGAAGAAAAATTCAGTCCTGCATAAAAGGTTTGGATGATCATCCAAGTAGTTAGTCCATGGGTTGGGCAATTCTTTACCAAAGATTTCATTCTCTCCCATGCTTGAGCAACATGTTCATTATCTAATTGCTTAAAATTCATTATGCTACTTCTCAAAGATATAATTTTAGCGGGAGGATAATATCTACCAATAAAAGCATCCTTATATTTAGTCCATGAATCAATAGTATTCTTAGGCAAAGATAGCAACCAATCTTTAGCTCTTCCTCTTAAGGAGAAAGGAAACAATTTCAATTTTATAATATCAAAGAATTATTAAGATAGGCAAAGATAGCAACCAATCTTTAGCTCTTCCTCTTAACCATCTACATCCTTATACTTTTGCATTTCACAAAGTTCAACAAAATTATTAAGATGGGCAGCAGCATCATCAGAACTAACACCAGAAAATTGCTCTCTCATAACAAGATTTAGTAAAGCAGGTTTAATTTCAAAGAATTCTGCTGCAGTAGCAGGTGGAGCAATAGGTGTGCATAAGAAATCATTATTATTTGTGCTAGTGAAGTGATGGCGTGTAACTCACACGTTCGTTGGGAACCCCAAGAGGAAGGTATGATGCGCACAGCAGCAAGTTTTCCCTCAGAAAGAAACCAAGGTTTATCGAACCAGGAGGAGCCAAGAAGCACGTTGAAGGTTGATGGCGGCGGGATGTAGTGCGGCGCAACACCAGGGATTCCGGCGCCAACGTGGAACCTGCACAACACAACCAAAGTACTTTGCCCCAACGAAACAGTGAGGTTGTCAATCTCACCGGCTTGCTGTAACAAAGGATTAACCGTATTGTGTGGAAGATGATTGTTTGCAGAAAACAGTAGAACAAGATTACGATGAGATTGTATTTCAGTAAAGAGAATTGGACCGGGGTCCACAGTTCACTAGAGGTGTCTCTCCCATAAGACAAACAGCATGTTGGGTGAACAAATTACAGTTGGGCAATTGACAAATAAAGAGGGCATGACCATGCACATACATATCATGATGAGTATAGTGAGATTTAATTGGGCATTACGACAAAGTACATAGACCGCCATCCAACTGCATCTATGCCTAAAAAGTCCACCTTCAGGTTATCATCCGAACCCCTTCCAGTATTAAGTTGCAAAGCAACAGACAATTGCATTAAGTATGGTGCGTAATGTAATCAACAACTACATCCTTAGACATAGCATCAATGTTTTATCCCTAGTGGCAACAACACAACACAATCTTAGAACTTTCTCACATCGTCCTGTGTCAATGCAGGCATGAACCCACTATCGAGCATAAGTACTCCCTCTTGGAGTTACAAGCATCTACTTGGCCAGAGCATCTACTAGTAACGGAAAGCATGCAAGATCATAAACAACACGTAGATATAACTTTGATAATCAACATAACAAGTATTCTCTATTCATCGGATCCCAACAAACGCAACATATAGAATTACAGATAGATGATCTTGATCATGTTAGGCAGCTCACAAGATCCGACAATGATAGCACAATGGGGAGAAGACAACCAACTAGCTACTGCTATGGACCCATAGTCCAGGGGTAGACTACTCACTCATCACACCGGAGGCGACCATGGCGGCGTAGAGTCCTCCGGGAGATGATTCCCCTCTCCGGCAGGGTGCCGGAGGCGATCTCCTGGATCCCCCGAGATGGGATCGGCGTTGGCGGCGTCTCTGGAAGGTTTTCCGTATCGTGGCTCTCGGTACTGGGGGTTTCGTCACGGAGGCTTTAAGTAGGCGGAAGGGCAAGTCAGGAGGCGGCACGGGGGGCCCAAACTACAGGCCGGCGCGGCCAGGGGTGGGGCCGCGCCGCCCTAGGGTTTGGCCACCCCGTGGCCCCTCTTCATTTCGTCTTCGGACTTCTGGAAGCTTCGTGGAAAAATAGGCCCCTGGGCTTTGATTTCGTCCAATTCCGAGAATATTTCCTTACTAGGATTTCTGAAACCAAAAACAGCAGAAAACAAAGAATCGGCACTTCGGCATCTTGTTAATAGGTTAGTTCCAGAAAATGCACGAATATGACATAAAGTGTGCATAAAACATGTAGATAACATCAATAATGTGGCATGGAACATAAGAAATTATCGATACGTCGGAGACGTATCATGAAGTCACACAACATAGTGTTTTTAGGAGTATTCATTTTAACAGTATTAAATAAAGCAAACTAGATAAAGTAAATGCAAGTAACTAATTTTTTGTGTTTTTAATATGGAGAACGCAAACAAGATAGTAAATAAAGTAAAGCTAGCAACTAATTATTTTTTTGTGTTTTGTTTTAGTGCAGCAAACAAAGTAGTAAATAAAATAAAGCAAGACAAAAAACAAAGTAAAGAGATTGGAAGTGGAGACTCCCCTTGCAGCGTGTCTTGATCTCCCCGGCAACGGCGCCAGAAAAAATGCTTGATGCGTGCAGTTAACACACGTCCGTTGGGAACCCCAAGAGGAAGGTGTGATGCGTACAGTAGCAAGTTTTCCCTCAGTAAGAACCAAGGTTTATCGAACCAGTAGGAGCCAAGAAGCACGTTGAAGGTTGATGGCGGCGAAGTGTAGTGTGGCGCAACACCAGGGATTCCGGCGCCAACGTGGAACCTGCACAACACAATCAAAGTACTTTGCCCCAACGTAACAGTGAGGTTGTCAATCTCACCGGCTTGCTGTAAACAAAGGATTAGATGTATAATGTGGATGATGATGTTTGTTTGCGAAGAACAGTAAAGAACAATTGCAGTAGATTGTATTTCAGATGTAAAGAATGGACCGGGGTCCATAGTTCACTAGTGGTGTCTCTCCCATAAGATAAATAGCATGTTGGGTGAACGAATTACAGTTGGGCAATTGACAAATAAAGAAGGCATAACAATGCACATACATATATCATGATGAGTACTATGAGATTTAATCAGGGCATTACGACAAAGTACATAGACCGCTATCCAACATGCATCTATGCCTAAATAGTCCACTTTCAGGTTATCATCCGAACCCCTTCCGGTATTAAGTTGCAAGCAACAAACAATTGCATTAAGTATGGTGCGTAATGTAATCAACACAAATATCCTTAGACAAAGCATCGATGTTTTATCCCTAGTGGCAACAGCACATCCACAACCTTAGAACTTTCTATCACTGTCCAAGATTCAATGGAGGCATGAACTGTAACGGCCCCGGGTAGAACCCCCTATTAGATTTGTTTGTTCTTTCTCTTTTCCGCATCATCATGGCATATGCATCATATCATCCACAAGATTTTATGAAATAAAAGTTATTTTGAATAAAATCTATTTGTGTTTTCCTCTCTCATATGGTTTTATTAATAAACCTCCCCTCCCTCTTCTTTTCACAAAACTCTAAACACAAACTATATTAAATAACTATTTTTCAAATGTTTCAAACATCAAACATTTTGTGGTGTTGTTTTGGTTTTTGTTTCAAATTGAATTTCAAAACAGTTTGCAAAATAAATAAATAAGGAAAAACCCTCCTCCCCTAACCCTTGGGCCTCTCCCTCTCTCTAGCCCATCCTCCTCTCCCTTTTCTCTTTTACCACCGGCAGCCACCTCCCTCCTTCCCTATTTCTTTCTTTGGCCCAGCCCGATCCAGCTGTACCCCTTCGCCCCCCCTTTCTTCTCCCTTGTCGTCATCTCGAGAGAGGATCACGAGAAGGACGTGAGGCAGTGGTCCTCCACCACGCCACCACCGCACCAACCCTCCTCCACCTGCTCCCCTCCTTTATCTCCTCTCCAAACCCTAGCCCTCCTCTCTTCCTCCCTCAGCGCCGCCATCTCCTTCCTTTCTGCCGCCGCCAGCAACTTCCCCTCTTCCTTCCTCCTTCTCTGGAAGTTCTGAGCAACACCACCACCTCCCCACCACGGCGCCGCCGCTACCGACGCTCCCTCACCGAGCTGAGACCACCAGAAGAACGGCCTCATCTTTCTCGTCTCCCCCTGCAAGGAATCGAACCAGAGTTCTCTAAATCGCCGGCGAATTCGCCGATTCCGTCTCCATGTCCGGCGGGGAAATCTTCAATTCCGGCGATTCCGGTGAACCCTTGGTGTCGGCTCCGCCACTTCCTGTTTCCCCAAGTCACGGCGCACCTTCGGCGCCCTCTGCCTCATCTCGGTTCGCCCGGAATCTCCAGGTCCATCCATGCCTGCAACCTCCGCCATGGCTTCTTATGGCCTGAGCTTCGCCTATCATGGTTCAACCTATCGAGGGCTGTTCTTTTGACACGAGTTGTTCTGCAGCTCAGTGGTCGGTTTCTGCTGATTGCCTGCTTCAGATCCTGAGTTCAATTCCCTAGTCCTGCGGACTAAATCCATCTTTTTCATCTGTTTTGTTTCAGATCTCGCGGCCAGAGATTCTTCTTTACCTTCGGAGCCCTTCCGACTTCAACATCATCAGTAGTCCGGCTGGTTCGTTCCTTTGACTTTGATCAGAAGGTTCTGAGATCAAATCCCAGTGGAGACTAATTAACCCCAGTCTTTCTGTTGCCCCAGATCTGGCGCCTGTTGGGCCTCAGCCCGTGTCTCTCTAGGCGCAGCACATCACCCCGCGCGGCCCAAATCTATCCGCCGCCAACACGTACAATATCCAGCCCAGGACACGGCAGGTCCATCCCAGACCATCCCCTGTCTTTTTCCTTTTCTTTTTGCAAAACTTGTAAAATTAATATCTTGCAAAATATAACTCGAAATAAAATGTTTTATATATGAAAATTGATCAGAAAAACATAAGGAACATGAATATGACATCCATACATCTGTTAGCATCTCGCGTCATGACGCGTCGTGATAGTTTTGCATGTTCACCTAACATATATGCGGAGTATTTCGGATTTCGAATACGGTTTTCCCCGCTTCGTTTAATATTAAAGTAGCTCACCCCTGCCATGTTGTGCCATGCTAATCAACACTTAACTTTGTCGGTAGAAAATGCAACTTCAACCTAATTTGAGTGTCCGAGGTTCCGACTCCGATTAAATTGGATAAGTGCATCGCATCATCCTTGCCATGTCATGCATATCGTCTTGAGCATGCCGATTCTTCTTCGTAAGTAGTAAGACTTGCATCCGTTGTGTGTTCCAGCATTTGCTTCTTCCCGGATAGGATCGCGAAGTGGTGTGGTGAGATACGACAAGTTCTCCGGATCTTCCTCGGCAAGCTTTAACAGGCAAGCATTTCCCTTATACTCCTGCCCCTGCAGAAGTCGCTCACCTATTTTATTTTGCCTTCTCCCTCATGCTATCCTTAAGTTGCGTTCTTGTCACGTGTCCTTTCCACTTGTTACCTCAAGCAGCCCATATTGCCTCCACCAACCTCCTATGGCTATTGTTTGGTTATCGGGTCTGCCTTGCGAGTCGTAGTGCATGCTAGTGCTGTTTTACCTCGTTACCGTTACTGCTATCTTATCGGGTTATATGTTGGGAAGAATCATGGTTACTCTAGTTGTTGATATTTGTTTAGCGGAGGCATCGGTGGGTCAGCTGCTCGTTTTATGACGGCTCACTTTTGTTTCCTAAATATCTTAGGACCCCGAGTTCTTGTTATCTGTTCCGAGACTGAGCGCTCTAACCACACGTGGGTATGCTTACCGGGTCTCCCCTCGACCACTGCCGGAATCTACATCTTTGTCCAGTGGCCACAAATAGTTTGAACATTTTGTTTCTCTCAGGCGTGCAAGCTTGTTTCTTTGTGGTCAGATGATATGATGTTACTTTTGGGGCCTTGTACCCCGTTGTCTCTTGCACGTTCGTAGGTGATGACCCACAAGTATAGGGGATCGCAACAGTCTTCGAGGGAAGTAAAACCCAATTTATTGATTCGACACAAGGGGAGACAAAGAACACTTGGAAGCCTTAACAGCGGAGTTGTCAATTCAGCTGCACCTGGAAACAGACTTGCTCGCAAGAGTTTATCAGTAGTAACAGTTTTATAGCAGTAGCAGTAGTGAAATAACAGTAGCATAGTAACATAGACAGCAGTAGTGATTTTAGTAAACAGCAGGATTAAAATACTGTAGGCACGGGGACGGATGACGGGCGTTGCATGGATGAGAGAAACTCATGTAACAATCATAGCAGGGCATTTGCAGATAATAATAAAACGGTGTCCAAGTACAAAGCAATCAATAGGCATGTGTTCCATATATAGTCGTGCGTGCTCGCAATGAGAAACTTGCACAACATCTTTTGTCCTACCAGCCGGTGGCAGCCGGGCCTCAAGGGAAACTACTGGATATTAAGGTACTCCTTTTAATAAAGTACCGGAGCAAAGCATTAACACTCCGTGAACACATGTGATCCTCACATCGCTACCATTCCCTCCGGTTGTCCCGATTTCTGTCACTTCGGGGCCATCGGTTCCGGACAGCGACATGTGTATACAACTTATAGGTAAGACCATAAACAATGAATATCATGATGAAACAATAACATGTTCAGATCTGAGATCATGGCACTCGGGCCCTAGTGACAAGCATTAAGCATAACAAGTTGCAACAATATCATCAAAGTACCAATTACGGACACTAGGCACTATGCCCTAACAATCTTATGCTATTACATGACCAATCTCATCCAATCCCTACCATCCCCTTCGGCCTACAGCGGGGGAATTACTCACACATGGATGGGGGAAACATGGCTAGTTGATGTAGAGGCGTTGGCGGTGATGGCGGCGATGATCTCCTCCAATTCCCCGTCCCGGCGGAGTGCCAGAACGGAGACTTCTGGCTCCCGCGACGGAGTTTCGCGATGTGGCGGCGTTCTGGAGGGTTTCTGGCGACTTCGACTTCTCCCCGTGCGTTTTTAGGTCGAGGCCGATAAATAGTCCGAAGGAGGGCGTCGGAGGCCGGCCGAGGGGGCCACACCACAGGGCCGCGTGGGCCCCCCTGGGCCGCGCCGCCCTATGGTGTGGGGCCCTCGGGCCTCCACCTGGTTTGTCCTTCTGGCTCCGTCAGTTCTCTGGGAAAATAGGGCCTTCTGCATAAATTCCGAGGATTTTCCCGAAAGTTGGATTTCTGCACAAAAACGAGACACTGTAACAGTTCTGTCGAAAACAGCGTTAGTCCGTGTTAGTTGCATCCAAAATACACAAATTAGAGGCAAAACAATAGCAAAAGTGTTCGGGAAAGTAGATACGTTTTGGACGTATCAACTCCCCCCAAGCTTAGCTTATTGCTTGTCCTCAAGCAATTCAGTTAACAACTGAGCGATAAAAGAACTTTCACGAACACATTTGCTCATATGATGTATATATTCTCATGCTATGGCTAATACTTAAGCAATTCATAATGAGATACATGCAAATAAGATCATCTAACAGCTATGTCAATCATGGAGAGGTACCAACAATTAATAAGCATCATGAATCATGTGTATAAGCAGGATTGCAATGTTCATAAGAGAGTATGATAAAGTGGTATCTCGCTTGCCTGTATTTGGTTGGCAAAACATAAATGCCCGGGCACCTCTGGAGTTCATAGAAAGACTAGAAGTAGTGATTGTCAAAAGATAAATGCATCAAAGTTATACCACAATCAATCATATTTTGAGACAAGCATATTATACTAAGAATGACAGTTGTGCTCTCAAGATAGTGCTCAAAGAAATAATGGAGACACAACATAAAAGTAAAAGATTGACCCTTCGCAGAGGGAAGCAGGGATTAACATGCGCTAGAGCTTTTCATTTTTATAAAGACAGGAGTAAAATTATTTTGAGAGGTGTTTGTTGTTGTCAACGAATGGTAATGGGTACACTAACTACCTCGCCAACCGGACTTTCAAGAGCGGCTCCCATGAATTATTGCATATTTATGTGGCACTCCTTCCAACCTTTCTTTCACAAACCATGGCTAACCGAATCCTCGGGTGCCTGCCAACAATCTCATACCATGAAGGAGTGCCTTTTTATTTTATTTTTATTATGATGATGACACTCCCCCCAACCTTTGCTTACACAAGCCATGGCTAACCGAATCCTTCGGGTGCCGTCCAACAATCACAAACCATGGAGGAGTGTCTATTTAAGTTAATTAATTTGGGACTGGGAATCCCATTGCCAGCTCTTTTTGCAAAATTATTGGATAAGCGGATGTGCCACTAGTCCATATGAAAGTCCATCAAAAGTAAATGACAAGGTTGAAAGCTAAACACCACATACTTCCTCATGAGCTATGAAACATAAACACAAATTGAGAAGCATTTTGAAGGTTTTAAAGGTAGCGCATGAGAATTTACTTGGAATGGTTTGAAATGCCATGCATAGGTATTTATGGTGGACACTTTGGAATAACTTGGTTTTCAGGTGTTTGGAAGCACGAGCAGCGTTCCCGCTCAGTACAAGTGAAGGCTAGCAATAGACTAGGGAGCGACAAATCAAGAGAGCAAAGAATCGTCATAATCATGCTTGCGGCAAAATAAATTAACGGAGGCATAAAAGTGATACAAGAACTCTGAAGCAATATAGATCATCGAGGCTTAATTGACTTTTTGTTCAGTCATAAGCATGCGTGAGCATGTGCCAAGTCGATATAAATGAATTATTCAGAGGAGGATACCACAATGCCATACTTACTTATGAATAAAATAATGCAAGCAAACATCCATGACATGCTACTCATATTAATAGATTGGAGCTAATCATGAGAGATCATAAACTACTAGACTTTCTCAAATAACATATACCTCACATGAACCAACTAAGCATGCTCACATGGATGAGTATATGTACAAAAATGAAAACAAATAGAGTTCATACCAGCCTCTCACCACAATCCAATTGTCGTAGATCGTCATTATTGCCTTTTCACTTGTATAGCTTGGATAATATGAAATGAAAACCACGCTCCAGCCACCGAAGACCATTGAACTCAAGATGAACTTTACAAACCAAAGAAGAACAGAAAATATTTTTGGTGTTTTTGAATTTGAGAACAAGAACAAGAGGAAACAAACAAACAAAGCAAAATCTTTTTGGGTTTTCTTATAGCAAACTAGCAATAGCAAATAAAGCGAAACAAATGCAAGAAACCAAAGCAAACAAATTATGAAGAGAAACAACAGAAATATTTTTGGTCTTTTTGTGTTTTGGGAAGGAAACAAAGCAAAAACAAGAAATAGCAAACTAAAAGAAACACAGAAAAGCGAGATGGCAGAAATCTGCCAAAACCTGACAGCAGTACAGAAATCGATTTTTACAAAAATCTTACATTGCTCAGCTCGAAAAGTGTTCAACTAATGAAAGTTAGATAACAACCTGAGGAACCTGCACAAAAATTGGCAGCTCAAAATAACGCTCTGTCTGTGCGCACGAATTTTTCTAGTAACAGTCCAGAATCTGTTTTCAGGCAGCACTTCCCCAAATATCATCTTCCTCTCATTAGAAAACCACTCAAACGAACAAAACAAGTATGTACAAGTATCCAGCAACCATAATATGCAAAGAATGAGTGATGTCGGTATACCTCCCCCCAAGCTTAGGCTGTTGGCCTAAGTGGAGTTCAACCCCAACGAGGATCGTTGTTCCTCGCCGGTGGGTAATTCATGGAGTAGTCATAGTAAAGTTCCTGTGCAGAAGAAAAGCGTGGAGGCTCCACATATCCAACATGTTGATGCGAGGAACTTGCTGCATCGGATGATGAGTCGAGGTGCTCCTCGACCTCCGTGTCATCCCTTGCATGTTGACCTCCTCTCTCTATGTGTGCATCCAGTGCACCTTCTGTGACCGACCAATCTCCCCTGGAATCAAGGTTAGACAGAACAGGCGCAGGCAATCTTACTAGTTTCTCAGTTTTCTTAGTTATTCTCCAGACTTTCTTATAAAATGTCATCTTGTAAAACAGGTTACCCAAGTTGGAGGAATCTGAAACAAATTCATGTTTAATCATAGAGGCTATGTCAAGTTTTTCTATGGGGAATGGAATATCAAAATGATGAGGTTCTACATTATGAAAAGCTAGTAAACGAGAGGCGATGAGACCTCCACAAATTCCACCTTTCTCACGGTTAGTAGCAAGTCTATAAGCTATCAATGCCCCCAAATTATAAGTCCTACTACTTTGCAGTGCCGCAGCTAGAAAAGCCAAATCCGGGATAGAGAGTTTACCACCAATCTTTTTAGCAAGAACGCATTTGGTAATAAAATAGGCAAAGTAGCGGATAGCCGGGAGCTGAATACTAGTGATTTTACCATTATCCCCTGAGAAACTCCTTCCATCGCAAATCATCTTGAAGAGGTCCAAGAGTTCTTGCGGCGATCCCCTTATCTTCTCGCATGACCCCCATTGCGGTACTCTAATTGCTGCACAAAAATCACTGAATGGCAAGTTGACAGCTTTATTGTAAATTTTATACTGGACCGTGGGGTTAGATCGCGACCCATTGAACTTAAAGTCCTATACAAAAGACATAGTTAATTTTGCATATTGTCTTGGCTCTCCTTCAACGAAATCACTCTGCCCTGCTCGAGAAATTAGACTTTGAACATCTTCAAATATTCCCGCGCTTCTCATGAAATCTGCGCATGGGTAGTAGGAGGGGTACACTCCCTCTTCACGGTTCACTCTCATAACTTGTTGGACCTCCAATTCTTGTTGGTTCAATTGATATCTATTCCACTCCATTTTCTAAAATTTTCAACAGACAATATAAAAATTTGATTTGATGACATATAATCAAGGGGAACTACTATAGGAACTTGCTAGAGTACTAATCATGCATCAAAACTAGTTTATACAACTTAGAACAAGCATGCAAGCTCACTAAACATGTTACCTACAGCAGCAAAATATTCAAGATATACTCAACCAAACAAAATTCTACTTGGATGGGTGGAGGAGTCACATACCAAAGAGCAAATGTGCCAAATTTCAGCAAGAAATCTGGGCTGAGCAAAGAGATCGAGAAATCTGGAGCTCTGGAGCAAAAACGCGAGTGAGAGGAACTTGGTACGAGTTTTTTCGGGAGAGAGAAGGTGCTGGGAGAAAGAGATGGCAAAGTGGGGCAAGGAGGGGCCCACACCACATGGTGGCGCGCCCACCTCCTTGGCCGCGCCGGCCTGTGGTGTGGCACCCTCTGGTGCCCCACAGGTCATCCTCTGGTGCTCCCAGGTGCCTCGTCGAAAAATAGGACCAACGGTATAATTTTTGTGAATTTTTGAAAACTTTGAAAAATGCACATTTCTGGGTATTTAATTTATTATTTACTGGCCAGGAAAAATTTTGAAATCTCCGATTAACTAAGGAACTTTGCAAATTAAAAGTGCTACAGCAACTAGAGCAAATGGAGGAAGAAAGAGATGTTGTTTACCTCCTCTATGCATATAAAAAGTATTCGTTAACAAGGTTGATCAAGTCTTGCCACCAAATAAATTTTACATAGCATAAGAAGAAATAAACCTCAAATCAATCATGTTACCTTGAATTGTATTGATATGGATCCAATCACGAGAGTTTGATATTCTTCCTTAGGCTCATATATAGGACAATCGATAGTTCCCACTTTGATAGTTCTCACATTAGAAATAGTATTAACTCCACACGCTTTCTCAATCCTCTTGGGAAAATAAACGGTATGCTCCCTATCATCAACATTGAAAGTAACCTTTCCTTTATTGCAATCAATAACAGCCCCTGCGGTGTTAAGAAAAGGTCTCCCAAGAATAATAGACATATTATCATCTTCAGGCATTTCCAACACAACAAAATCAGTTAATATCAAGCAGTTAGTAGTAACTTGAACAGGAACATCCTCACATATACCAACAGGAATAGCAGTAGATTTATCAGCCATTTGCAAAGATATATCAGTAGGTATCAACTTATCTAAGTAAAGTCTCTTATAAAGAGAAAAAGGCATGACACTAACACCGGCTCCCAAATCACATAGAGCAGTTTTAACATAATTATTCTTAATAGAACAAGGAATAGTAGGTATACCTGGGTCGCCCAACTTCTTTGGAACTTTGCCATTGAAAGAGTAATTAGCAAGCATAGTGGAAATTTCCTCATTGGGGATTTTCCTTTTGTTAGTAACAATATCTTTCATATACTTTGAATAAGGAGGCAATTTAATAGCATCAGTCAAAGGAATTTGCAAGAATAAAGGTTTCATCCAATCGCAAAATTTATTATAGTGTTCTTCTTCCTTTGATTTTAGTTTCTTAGCAGGAAAAGGCATTTGCTTTTGCACCCAAGGTTCCCTTTCATTACCATGTTTCTCAGCAATAAAGTCTTCTTTAGTGTACTTTTTATTTTTAGCATGCTTTTCGTGTTCTTCTTCAACCTCTTCTTTATCAGGAGTATCATTATTATCATTATCTTTATCATGTTCATTACCACTTTCAGTTTCAGCATCAGAAATAGAAATACTATTAGGATCATTAGCAGGTTCAGAGGATTCTACAACATTTTTATGTTTCTTCTTCTTTTTCTTCTTAGAAGGAGCACTAGGTTCAATGCGTTGAGAATCTTGTTCAATTCTTTTGGGATGCCCTTCAGGATATAGAGGATCCTGGGTAGAGACACCACCTCTAGTTGTTACTTCATAAGCATGTTTCTCTTTAGAATTATTCCCTAACAAGTCATTTTGCACTTTAGTGAGTTGATCAATTTGAGTTTGAATCATATGAAAATGTTTAACAAGCATCTTAACATCATTGGAGGTTCTCTCTACAATATCATGCAATTCACTAATAGCTCGAGAATTTTCCATTAAATGATTCTCTACTCTCATATTAAAATTTTCTTGCTTAACAATATAATTATCAAACTCATCTAAGCATTGTGCAGGAGGTTTCGAATACGGAATATCTTCCCTAGTAAATCGTTGAAGGGAGTTTACCTCAATCATGGATGAAGGGGGAATTATCTCACATACATCTTCTATAGGAGGTAGATTCTTCACATCTTCAGATTTAATACCTTTCTCCTTGAGAGACTTCTTGGCTTCCCTCATATCTTCATCATTCAATTTAATTAAACCCCTCTTCTTCAATATTGGCGTTGGAGTTGGTTCAGCGTAGTCCAATCATCATGATTCCGGCTTATTTTAGCCAATAATTCTTCAAATATTGTCTGGAGTTCTTTTCCGAAAACACAACCAGCACAACTATCCAGGTATGCCCTAGACTCAATGGTTAGTCCGCTATAAAATATATCAAGTAAATCATGCTTTTCCAAATCATGATCAGGCCGAGCTCTAATAAGAGAGCAAAATCTCGCCCAAGCCTCAGGCAATTTCTCTTCATCTCCCTGGTCAAAATTATAAATTCTCTGCAAAGCAATATGTTGAGCACTAGCAGGAAAGTATTTACGGAAGAAAACATCAAGCAATTCTTTCGGACTTTTAATAGAATTAGGTGGCAAATTATTATACCAAGTTTTAGCGTCATCCTTTAATGAGAATGGAAAGATTTTAGCAACAAAGTAAGTACGCATCTTGACATCATCAGAAAACAAGCTACTTAGAGTAGATAACTCAGTCATGTGTTCAACAACACTTTCTTTTTCAGTACCACAAAAGGGTGTTTTCTCAACAATAGCTATATGAGATAGATCAAGAGAAAAATCATAATCTTTATCCTTAATGTTTATGGGAGATGTGGCAAACTTAGGATCAGGAGACAGTTTATATCTAACAGCATGTTCTGCAAGCAACTTTTTAATTTTTCTTGCATCAGTAGTAGCATTGCATTTTTCAATAAAATCATCATTAAGCTCCACATAATCTTCATCAGGATCATCACTAAAATAATCAAGTTCAGTGAATTAACAGGTGTAGTAGCATTAGGAGTTTCAGTATTTTCAATTTGTCTAGACCTAGCAATTGTAGCATCTAGAAAAGATCCCAATGAACCACTATCATCAAGCACAGCAGAAATATTATCAATATTATGAGAGTTTTCAGATTCAGCAGAAGTACCCGCATGTGAAGCATGTGGCGGTGAAACAAGTTTATCAATCACAGATGGTGAATCAAGTGTAGCGGAGGTATTCAGAATTGTACCTTTTCTTGTAGTGGATGGTAATATGGCGACCTTAGTATCGCGAGGTTTACCCATGATGGAGAATTTGCAGCGAACAATATTAATCCAAGTGAACTTCCAAATAAAGCTATGCTCCCCGGCAACGGCACCAGAAAATAGTCTTGATGACCCACAAGTATAGGGGATCGCAACAGTCTTCGAGGGAAGTAAAACCCAATTTATTGATTCGACACAAGGGTAGAAAAAGAACACTTGGAATCCTTAACATCGGAGTTGTCAATTCAGCTGCACTGGAAACAGACTTGCTCGCAAGAGTTTATCGAGGTAACAGTTTTATAGCAGTAGCAGAGTGAAATAACAGTAGAGTAACAAAGACAGCAGTAGTGATTTTAGTAAACAAAGGATTAAAATACTGTAGGCACGGGGACGGATGACGGGCGTTGCATGGATGAGAGAAACTCATGTAACAATCATAGCAGGGCATTTGCAGATAATAATAAAACGGTGTCCAAGTACAAAGCAATCAATAGGCATGTGTTCCATATATAGTCGTGCGTGCTCGCAATGAGAAACTTGCACAACATCTTTTGTCCTACTAGCCGGTGGCAGCCGGGCCTCAAGGGAAACTACTGGATATTAAGGTACTCCTTTTAATAAAGTACCGGAGCAAAGCATTAACACTCCGTGAACACATGTGATCCTCACATCGCTACCATTCCCTCCGGTTGTCCCGATTTCTGTCACTTCGGGGCCATCGGTTCCGGACAGCGACATGTGTATACAACTTATAGGTAAGACCATAAACAATGAATATCATGATGAAACAATAACATGTTCAGATCTGAGATCATGGCACTCGGGCCCTAGTGACAAGCATTAAGCATAACAAGTTGCAACAATATCATCAAAGTACCAATTACGGACACTAGGCACTATGCCCTAACAATCTTATGCTATTACATGACCAATCTCATCCAATCCCTACCATCCCCTTCGGCCTACAGCGGGGGAATTACTCACACATGGATGGGGGAAACATGGCTAGTTGATGTAGAGGCGTTGGCGGTGATGGCGGCGATGATCTCCTCCAATTCCCCGTCCCGGCGGAGTGCCAGAACGGAGACTTCTGGCTCCCGCGACGGAGTTTCGCGATGTGGCGGCGTTCTGGAGGGTTTCTGGCGACTTCGACTTCTCCCCGTGCGTTTTTAGGTCGAGGCCGATAAATAGTCCGAAGGAGGGCGTCGGAGGCCGGCCGAGGGGGCCACACCACAGGGCCGCGCGGGCCCCCCTGGGCCGCGCCGCCCTATGGTGTGGGGCCCTCGGGCCTCCACCTGGTTTGTCCTTCTGGCTCCGTCAGTTCTCTGGGAAAATAGGGCCTTCTGCATAAATTCCGAGGATTTTCCCGAAAGTTGGATTTCTGCACAAAAACGAGACACCAGAACAGTTCTGCTGAAAACAGCGTTAGTCCGTGTTAGTTGCATCCAAAATACACAAATTAGAGGCAAAACAATAGCAAAAGTGTTCAAGAAAGTAGATACGTTTTGGACGTATCAGTAGGTTGCGGTGCCACTGCGAAGTGGTCATCCCGTTGGGCACTGTCCACCTAGCACGCAGTCGCAATAGCTGAGTCCGCTTCGGAGCACGGCCGGACTCTGATACGGGTTAACTTAGTTAGGTGGCTTCCTGGACATTGTTGTAGTGAAGGAGAGTGCGTGTCGTGATATCCACCTGTCGTAAGTGGGTTGAACGTGCGTGTGGGCACATTTGGGCACCCCTGCAGGGTTACAATCTTATCGATAAGCCGCGTCCGCGGTTATGGACGACTTGGAGCTGTATGACTCGACCATAAACAACTTACACCTGTTGTTTCAATACTATTAACTTGCATAGTAAGATAGAACAACTTAAATAATAACTGGTTAAAACTTGACAACCGTGTGAGTGCCTTTGTAAGTACCTCTTTGCGAAGGGGGAACGCATCGGCTGTGTTATGTTTGCAGAGTATAGAACTGTTAGTTATGCGCTCTCTCACCTTCTCTGATTAGACGAATGTTGTAGAGTGTCTCTATAGGTTTTTAGTGCTTGCGCGCTGCCGCTTAACCCCACCATATTGCCTATGACGTTCCTCTTGCGTCCTCTAAGTCCCCTGCGTGCCTCAAGTACAAAGGACGACTGGTTGACGAATGCTTATACGTCTTGAAGTCTTGTTAAGTACGAACCCGTACTTATTGCTGCTTCTACGGATATAACCGGGCAGGTATGAAGATATGTTCGATGGAGACGACGCTAGCAAGGTTACCCTTCCGGCTTGGCCTGGGTAGGGTTATGGACGCCGCTGGTTATCTTCAGGACTCTTAGTCCAATTTGTATCTTGTTCGTACTCGGACGCATTTGATCTTCTGTATGATTCGGATCTTGAGTTGTATATTTGTATCTTGACTCGTTGGAGTCGTTGTTGTAATATATGTTTCTTGTGGGCTCTATTGTAATCCTGTTGTAATGTTACCGCTCGTGTTAATTCCTCTGGCATCACGTGCGTGATTCTTCGCGCACGTCGTGTCGGAGGGCGTCTCTGAATCGATATCGTGTGGATTTTGGCGGGTTCGCTGGGATCCTCAGGGTACCGGTTCCGGGGCGTCACAAGTTGGTATCAGAGCCTCAGGTTGACGGTACCCCACTAGTCCACCCTTTAGGATAACCTTGCCAATGGACGTTGTTGTGTCTAGTGTCAAAACTATTTTCTAAAATTGGTTGGATAGTTCTGATTAGCTCTGATTTTTCTCCTTATCTATATTCTTTCTCATCTTACCTATGCGAGTTTTGAGTCTTCTCTCTTATCTGAGTTTTCAAAGTCATAGGTTCTGACGTGGGTTGGACGATCTTTGGCTTTATCCTAATAGGTTCGATCTTCGAAGGATCTCAACTGAAGTGCATCATCAACAACGGAAGAACGACTTCTTGTTAGTGGTGTCGCCGATCCACGTGAAGCAACAACTTTTGTTAGTGGTGTCGAGGAGATCGACACGTCGCCTGAAGACCCGATAGTTCACCTCTCTCCCTCGTACCTTGAGGTGGAACCTCGGGGCGAGGTTCTGTTATCACCAGAATTTGACCAAGTTGGAGGTGGGCCACGATCAAGATAAGCCTGAAGGTTATATTTGGAGAGACCACGAAGATCGGCCTTATATGCGAAGTTGGGCTAGATTGCCCATTTATCTGTAATATATTAGATCGTATGTTAAGTTAGGAGTTAGAGTTTTACCCGTGCACGGTTAGGTGCACGCCTGAATTAGAAAGTCCGCTGGACTATAAATATGTATCTAGGGTTTATGGAATAAACAACAACTCACGTTCAACCCAAAACAAACCAATCTCGGCGCATCGCCAACTCCTTCATCTCGAGGGTTTCAATCAGGTAAGCGACATGCTGCCTAGATCGCATCTTGCGATCTAGGCAGCACAAGCTCCACGTTGTTCACGCGTTGCTCGTACTGAAGCGTCTTTGATGGCGAGCAACGTAGTTATCATAGATGTGTTAGGGTTAGCATAGTTCTTCGTATAACATGCTTACGTAGTGCAACCCTTGCATGTCTAGCCGCCCTCACGCCTATCTCGGGTGTGGGGGCGGCACCCTGCTTGTTCATCATCTAGTAGATCTGATCCGTTACGATTGCTCCTTGCTCTGCAAGGATTAGTTTAATATCTGCAATAGTTAGGCCTTACAAAGGGGGGGAGGATCCAGCGGCACGTAGGGTGGCGTTCGCAAGTCCTAAACAGGATGTTCCGAGGATCAACGTCATGTTGGTTTTTAGGCCTTGTTTAGAATCGGCTTATGAGCACCGTGCGTGGCCGCGAGGCCCAACCTGGAGTAGGATGATCCGATTATGCGGTGAAAACCCTAAATCGTCGTAGATCTCATTAGCTATATTTTGATCAAGCAGGATCACCAAGTATTCGTGCACCCCGTACGAATCATGGGTGGATCGGCTCTTTGAGCCGATTCACAGGATAACCTGAGAGCCGATCGAGGCTCGTATTTAATGTTTACGTGTATGCCATGCAGGAACTAAGCGAGGCATCCCCATCACCTTCCTGACCAGGTATAGGTCAGGTGGCACGCCCTTGCACTTCGCATCGCCGCGTGTGACCAGAAGAGCATTGCGGGCCGTCGCTCGGAGGGGTCTCAGCCAGCCGCAGCTCTAGGCTCTTCCCGGCTCTACACTGTGTTGACAGGCCGCTGCCCGCCGGTGGGTTTTGGTAGTCAACACATTCTGGCACGCCCGGTGGGACCATCGTCTACATCAACCACATCGCCATCTACATCTGAGATGGCGGCGGACGGCACGCCAGTCACCTACGAGGAGCTGCCTGACGAGCTCAAGAAGAGATACGACGAGATCAAGGTCACCCTCGAAGCCGACCTCATCGGCTCATATCACAGAACCCGTGCGTATGGCATCAGGCGGAAGGGGTTCTCACCGGAAGGCGCACTCGATGAAGTGGATCTATCTGTCCCGTCAGAGGAACGTACCAGGGCCGTGCGCCAGGAGATCAGTGGCATGGTGGCTCGCTCGTTGCATCTCCATTCCGAGAGCCTGGTGAATACTTTGGAGCATGTCGCCGTTCGGATGGTCAAGGAGGTCATGAAGAATCGGCACTCTCTATTAGAGCCAGCTCTCAGGACCTACCGAGGAAAGGTGCCACGCCAGCCCCGTCTGCCGTTGTCGTGCACATCGGCGGCACCAGGAGTGCCTCATTCACCGTCGCGCACCATTGGCAGGATCAACGGTACCTACCCTGGGAGGTGCCAACCAGGACACTCGTTCAACGTCAACATGATAGAACTGGGACACCCCCTAGATGGAGATAAAGGCGAGGGCAACTGCTCTCGTGGCAAAGATGAGGAAGAGGCTGCTCCATGCGATCGGCCCCAACACCGCCAAAAAATCTTGGTGATGATCAAGGTAGAAGCCGATGCTAGTAATCGGCCCGTAGTATCCGTAGCACCTGCTCTCCCAGTATGTGGCGTCGACCTCACAGGTGACGGAAAGCTAGGGTACGGGTTTACATCAGCTGATGAGCTAGAAGAAGTCGACATCGGTCCTGGGGATAAACCTCGACCTACTTTCATCAGCACGAAGTTAGATCCACAGCTCAGGGGACAGATGATAGCCCTGTTGAAGGAATACCCAGATTGCTTTGCATGGGATTACACGGAGATGCCTGGTTTGGACAGAGCATCATTGAGCATCGGCTCCCCTAAGAAGGGATTTCGGCCGTTCCAACAGCGAGCACGTCGGATGAGGGCCGAAATCCTGGAAGAAGTCAAGAAGGAGATCGAGAAAATGTTGGCCGCTGGCTTCATCGTGCCATGCAGGTATGCGGAGTGGATCTCCGCATCGTTCCGGTGGAGAAGAAGGACGGCCGATGGCGCGTGGCCATCGATTTCCGAGATCTTAACAGAGCCACCCCAAAGGACGAATATCCTATGCCCGTGGCAGAAACATTGATAAACGCTGCTGCTGGCCACAAGGTGTTGAGCTTCATGGATGGCAACGCCGGTTATAATCAGATTTTCATGGCTCCGGAAGATATACACAAGACCGCATTCAGGGTACCAGGGGCAGTAGGCTTGTTCGAATACGTGGTCATGACCTTTGGGTTGAAGAATGCTGGTGCAACGTACCAACGAGCCATGAATTATATATTTCATGATTTGATCGGCAAGTTGGTGGAGATCTACATCGATGACGTGGTGGTCAAATCGGTCTCCATGGAGGGACATTTGGGCGATCTACGGCGCGTCCTAGACCGAACTCGGAAATTCGGGCTGAGAATGAATCCGAAGAAGTGTGCCTTTGGTGTGACGGCTGGTCAATTCCTAGGTTTTTTGGTTCATGAACGGGGAATTGAGATCGGCCTGAAAAGTCAGGAGGCGGTGCGTACCATGCAGCCGCCAACCACGAAGAAGGAGCTCCAACGCCTCATCGGCAAGATCAATTTCGTCCGGCGGTTCATCTCTAATTTGTCAGGACGAATCGAGCCGTTCATGGCGCTGGTGAAGACTAAATCTGACGACGAGTTTCACCGGGGGCGTAATGAACAAAGCGTTTGATGAGATTAAGCGATATCCGACGACGCCGCTCGTGCTAGTTCCGCCCCAAAGAAGACAGGCCATTCTACATCTACCTGTCAGTAACTGACACGTCCATTGCTTCGGTGGTGGTGCAACTCTACGAGGGCGTGGAGAGAGTCATTTTCTACCTCAGCAGAAGGATGCTGGACGCGGAGACAAGATATCCTGAGGTCGAGAAACTTTGCCTCTGCCTGTTCTTTACCTCGCACCAAGCTTCATCACATCCTTCGACGGCAGAGATCATCGTCATCATAAATCAGACGTTGTCAAGCACATGTTGTCGGCCCCTGTTTTGAAAGGCCGACTCGGTAAGTGGATGTTGGCACTGTCAGAATTTGATCTCCGGTACCAGCCGGCGAAGGCAGTCAAGGGCCAAGCGTTGGCCGATCTCATCGCTGAACGGATCAGTACCAATATAGCAGCACTATCTATACGTGCATGGGCTATGTTCTTCGATGGATCGGTTTGTGACGGGGGTTGTGGCATCGGCATTCTGCTTGTGTCGCCTCGGGGGCGGAGTACTCCTTCTCCATCAGATTATCTACCCCTTGCACCAACAACGTAGCAGAATACGAGGCAATACGCAAGGGAATGGAATTGCTACTAGAAGCTGGAGCGGAAGCTGTGGAGCTCTTTGGAGACTCAAAGTTGGTGATTAACCAGCTCACGGATGAATATAACTGCGAAAGTGAATCACTTTTCCCATATTGGGTGGAATGCCGTGAGTTGATGACACAGTTTCGGTACATCAACTTTAATTGGATCCCAAGATCCCGTAATACCGATGCCAACAATCTCAAGACAAATGGCGTCAAAGCTACATAGATATAGCCGACGGATCGGAAGTTCAGATACAATTCCTGGAACAGAAATGATTGGAGAGCCGAGATCTTCGATTATTTAAAAGATTCGGCTCGGGGGGCACCTAAACGGGTAAGATACAAAGCCATGAAGTATGTCCTTATAGGAGACGACATGTTCTACAGGACATTGGAAGGGTTGCTACTCAAGTGCCTAGGACCGATCGAGTCTAATCGGCTCTTACATGAGGTGCATGAAGGTGCCCGTGGAACGCATCGCCGGCTCATAAGATGAAGTGGTTGATCAGGCGATCGTGGTTTTATTGGCCCACTATGCTTGAAGATTGCTTCAATTATTACAAGGGGTGCCAAGCGTGTCGATGTTTGGAAAGATTCAAATGGTGCCAAAGATCAAGAATGAACCCCATCATCAAGCCTTGGCCGTTTCGGGGGTGGGGCATGGATATGATCGGCAAAATCCATCCGGCGTCAGGTAAAAAACATGAATGGATTTTGGTTATCACAGATTACTTCACTAAGTGGGTGGAAGCCGTCCCTATGAAAAAGGTGAAGTCAGAAGATGTGATCAAGTTTGTGAAAGAACACGTCATTCATAGGTTTGGGATCCCCCAAACTATCACGACCGATGGAGGTTCGGTTTTCATTTCTAAAGAATTCAGGAAGTTCTGTGATGACTTAGGGATCAAACTGATCTGATCATCCCCATACTATGCTCAAGCTAACGGGCAGGCTGAGGCGTCCAATCAGAGTTTGATCAAGCTAATCAAGAGAAAAATTGACGAGAACCCTCGGGATTGGCATGAGAAGTTATCAGAAGCATTATGGGCCTACCGCATGTCGTGCCATGGAGCCATAAAGACTTCACCGTACCAGCTTGTTTATGGACAGGAAGCCGTATTGCCTTGGGAAATTACGGCTGGATCAAGACGTGTCACGTTTCAGAATGATCTGACAGCTGAAGAATATGCAGCTTTGATGAGCGACACTATTGAGGACGCAACAGAACTCAGGCTTTGGTCGTTGGAGAAGATTAAGGAGAACAAAACCAAGGTGGCTCGTGCTTACAACAAAAAGGTTAGGCCAAAGGAGTTCCAAGTTGGTGATCTTGTGTGGGAAGCTGTGTTGCCATTGGGAACCAGGGATAAGGCATATGGCAAATGGTCTCCTAATTGGCACGGTCCGTACAAAGTTGTCCAGGCCTTGAAGGGTAATGCATACATGCTGGAGGAATTGAGCGGCGAAAAGTTCCCAGTGGCTGTAAATGGTCAACACCTCAAGAAATATTTCCCAAGCATGTGGGATGATGGACAGTAAGATATGGGGGCCGATTTCAGAATCGGCCAGTAAAAAAAAAATCACAGCCGATGCACAGACATCGACTTGAGAAAATGTGTGGAGATTGACAGTATGCAAGAACAGCCGATGCACGGGCATCGACTTCAGAAAACAAAGCCGATACGCTGATATCGACTTTAGCTAAATAAGTTTATACAACAGCTTCCTAACCACAGCGTGAGATCTCCTAGTAATTGCTGAGGGATTCAGTCTCATGGTTTGGGCGCGATTTAGGCCTGTTTATACAACAGCTTGGCCTCAGACAGTAATATGAGCCGATGCTCTGCTATCGGCTCCCTGTACGACAACTCCCTTCGACAATCGGCAAGGGAGCGAGATTAATTAAGGGATTTTCTTCATTAGTAAGGGGATTTCTTACAAAGAAAGAGTCGATTTCTTAGGAAGGAAGAACAAAAGAAGGGTCTATTGACCAATCTACTACTGCTAGGCCTACACTAGTAGATCCTAATCTACGGGCCATCGCTTCCTTCATCGTCATCCTCGGAACTCTCATCGGCACTGCTGCCGATGGGTTCCTCGTCACTGCTCCCATAACCCTCTACAGGCGCTTCATCTTCGTCTTCATCGTCGCTGCTGTCGTCGTCCCACCACATGCGGAGGCGCTTCGCTGGTGGGTAGCCCTCGAGGGAGTCGTCGTCATCATCGTCGTCTTCTTCTTCCTCTTCTTCAGAGGTGGGGCAGCCGTCCCAGGGGAACTGATCGTCCTCGCTCTCCGACTCCAGTTCCCCGACGGCAAGGAACTGAAGATCTTCGTCCCCGCTGGTCAGGGACTGGTCGTCTTCGGACCAGACCGAGGAAGCGTGGTCTTCCAGGTCCCATGCTTCTGGGGCACGGATGTCCGGCGGCGTCTCACGGGAGGAGGCGGTGCCCAAATGCAACGGTCAAATCACGTGGAGCAGTCGAGAAGGCAGGGCGTCATGACGAAAAATACTGCAATAGGTTCTGCTCTGCCACGACATGACCCGACGGTAAAAGCATAATGATTTTGGAAATGTCATTTCCAAAACCAGGGGGGCATGTGTTATCACCAGAATTTGACCAAGTTGGAGGTGGGCCACGATCAAGATAAGCCTGAAGGTTATATTTGGAGAGACCACGAAGATCGGCCTTATATGCGAAGTTGGGCTAGATTGCCCATTTATCTGTAATATATTAGATCGTATGTTAAGTTAGGAGTTAGAGTTTTACCCGTGCACGGTTAGGTGCACGCCTGAATTAGAAAGTCCGCTGGACTATAAATATGTATCTAGGGTTTATGGAATAAACAACAACTCACGTTCAACCCAAAACAAACCAATCTCGGCGCATCGCCAACTCCTTCATCTCGAGGGTTTCAATCAGGTAAGCGACATGCTGCCTAGATCGCATCTTGCGATCTAGGCAGCACAAGCTCCACGTTGTTCACGCGTTGCTCGTACTGAAGCGTCTTTGATGGCGAGCAACGTAGTTATCATAGATGTGTTAGGGTTAGCATAGTTCTTCGTATAACATGCTTACGTAGTGCAACCCTTGCATGTCTAGCCGCCCTCACGCCTATCTCGGGTGTGGGGGCGGCACCCTGCTTGTTCATCATCTAGTAGATCTGATCCGTTACGATTGCTCCTTGCTCTGCAAGGATTAGTTTAATATCTGCAATAGTTAGGCCTTACAAAGGGGGGGAGGATCCAGCGGCACGTAGGGTGGCGTTCGCAAGTCCTAAACAGGATGTTCCGAGGATCAACGTCATGTTGGTTTTTAGGCCTTGTTTAGGATCGGCTTATGAGCACCGTGCGTGGCCGCGAGGCCCAACCTGGAGTAGGATGATCCGATTATGCGGTGAAAACCCTAAATCGTCGTAGATCTCATTAGCTATATTTTGATCAAGCAGGATCACCAAGTATTCGTGCACCCCGTACGAATCATGGGTGGATCGGCTCTTTGAGCCGATTCACAGGATAACCTGAGAGCCGATCGAGGCTCGTATTTAATGTTTACGTGTATGCCATGCAGGAACTAAGCGAGGCATCCCCATCACCTTCCTGACCAGGTATAGGTCAGGTGGCACGCCCTTGCACTTCGCATCGCCGCGTGTGACCAGAAGAGCATTGCGGGCCGTCGCTCGGAGGGGTCTCAGCCAGCCGCAGCTCTAGGCTCTTCCCGGCTCTACACTGTGTTGACAGGCCGCTGCCCGCCGGTGGGTTTTGGCAGTCAACAGGTTCCTTGTTAGTGGTGTCGATTGTAACGGCCCCGGGTAGAACCCCCTATTAGATTTGTTTGTTCTTTCTCTTTTCCGCATCATCATGGCATATGCATCATATCATCCACAAGATTTTATGAAATAAAAGTTATTTTGAATAAAATCTATTTGTGTTTTCCTCTCTCATATGGTTTTATTAATAAACCTCCCCTCCCTCTTCTTTTCACAAAACTCTAAACACAAACTATATTAAATAACTATTTTTCAAATGTTTCAAACATCAAACATTTTGTGGTGTTGTTTTGGTTTTTGTTTCAAATTGAATTTCAAAACAGTTTGCAAAATAAATAAATAAGGAAAAACCCTCCTCCCCTAACCCTTGGGCCTCTCCCTCTCTCTAGCCCATCCTCCTCTGCCCTTTTCTCTTTTACCACCGGCAGCCACCTCCCTCCTTCCCTATTTCTTTCTTTGGCCCAGCCCGATCCAGCTGTACCCCTTCGCCCCCCCTTTCTTCTCCCTTGTCGTCATCTCGAGAGAGGATCACGAGAAGGACGTGAGGCAGTGGTCCTCCACCACACCACCACCGCACCAACCCTCCTCCACCTGCTCCCCTCCTTTATCTCCTCTCCAAACCCTAGCCCTCCTCTCTTCCTCCCTCAGCGCCGCCATCTCCTTCCTTTCTCCCGCCGCCAGCAACTTCCCCTCTTCCTTCCTCCTTCTCTGGAAGTTCTGAGCAACACCACCACCTCCCCACCATGGCGCCGCCGCTACCGACGCTCCCTCACCGAGCTGAGACCACCAGAAGAACGGCCTCATCTTTCTCGTCTCCCCCCTGCAAGGAATCGAACCAGAGTTCTCTAAATCGCCGGCGAATTCGCCGATTCCGTCTCCATGTCCGGCGGGGAAATCTTCAATTCCGGCGATTCCGGTGAACCCTTGGTGTCGGCTCCGCCACTTCCTGTTTCCCCAAGTCACGGCGCACCTTCGGCGCCCTCTGCCTCATCTCGGTTCGCCCGGAATCTCCAGGTCCATCCATGCCTGCAACCTCCGCCATGGCTTCTTATGGCCTGAGCTTCGCCTATCATGGTTCAACCTATCGAGGGCTGTTCTTTTGACACGAGTTGTTCTGCAGCTCAGTGGTCGGTTTTTGCTGATTGCCTGCTTCAGATCCTGAGTTCAATTCCCTAGTCCTGCGGACTAAATCCATCTTTTTCATCTGTTTTGTTTCAGATCTCGCGGCCAGAGATCCTTCTTTACCTTCGGAGCCCTTCCGACTTCAACATCATCAGTAGTCCGGCTGGTTCGTTCCTTTGACTTTGATCAGAAGGTTCTGAGATCAAATCCCAGTGGAGACTAATTAACCCCAGTCTTTTTGTTGCCCCAGATCTGGCGCCTGTTGGGCCTCAGCCCGTGTCTCTCCAGGCGCAGCACATCACCCCGCGCGGCCCGAATCTATCCGCCGCCAACACGTACAAGATCCAGCTCAGGACACGGCAGGTCCATCCCAGACCATCCCCTGTCTTTTTCCTTTTCTTTTTGCAAAACTTGTAAAATTAATATCTTGCAAAATATAACTCGAAATAAAATGTTTTATATATGAAAATTGATCAGACAAACATAAGGAACATGAATATGACATCCATACATCTGTTAGCATCTCGCGTCATGACGCGTCGTGATAGTTTTGCATGTTCACCTAACATATATGCGGAGTATTTCGGATTCCGAATACGGTTTTCCCCGCTTCGTTTAATATTAAAGTAGCTCACCCCTGCCATGTTGTGCCATGCTAATCAACACTTAACTTTGTCGGTAGAAAATGCAACTTCAACCTAATTTGAGTGTCCGAGGTTCCGACTCTAATTAAATTGGATAAGTGCATCGCATCATCCTTGCCATGTCATGCATATCGTCTTGAGCATGCCGATTCTTCTTCGTAAGTAGACTTGCATCCGTTGTGTGTTCCAGCATTTGCTTCTTCCCGGATAGGATCGCGAAGTGGTGTGGTGAGATACGACAAGTTCTCCGGATGTTCCTCGGCAAGCTTTAACAGGCAAGCATTTCCCTTATACTCCTGCCCCTGCAGAAGTTGCTCACCTATTTTATTTTGCCTTCTCCCTCATGCTATCCTTAAGTTGCGTTCTTGTCACGTGTCCTTTCCACTTGTTACCTCAAGCAGCCCATATTGCCTCCACCAACCTCCTATGGCTATTGTTTGGTTATCGGGTCTGCCTTGCGAGTCGTAGTGCATGCTAGTGCTGTTTTACCTCGTTACCGTTACTGCTATCTTATCGGGTTATATGTTGGGAAGAATCATGGTTACTCTAGTTGTTGATATTTGTTTAGCGGAGGCATCGGTGGGTCAGCTGCTCGTTTTATGACGGCTCACTTTTGTTTCCTAAATATCTTAGGACCCCGAGTTCTTGTTATCTGTTCCGAGACTGAGCGCTCTAACCACACGTGGGTATGCTTACCGGGTCTCCCCTCGACCACTGCCGGAATCTACATCTTTGTCCAGTGGCCACAAATAGTTTGAACGTTTTGTTTCTCTCGGGCGTGCAAGCTTGTTTCTTTGTGGTCAGATGATATGATGTTACTTTTGGGGCCTTGTACCCCGTTGTCTCTTGCACGTTCGTAGGTTGCGGTGCCACTGCGAAGTGGTCATCCCGTTGGGCACTGTCCACCTAGCACGCAGTCGCAATAGCTGAGTCCGCTTCGGAGCACGGCCGGACTCTGATACGGGTTAACTTAGTTAGGTGGCTTCCTGGACATTGTTGTAGTGAAGGAGAGTGCGTGTCGTGATATCCACCTGTCGTAAGTGGGTTGAACGTGCGTGTGGGCACATTTGGGCACCCCTGCAGGGTTACAATCTTATCGATAAGCCGCGTCCGCGGTTATGGACGACTTGGAGCTGTATGACTCGACCATAAACAACTTACACCCGTTGTTTCAATACTATTAACTTGCATAGTAAGATAGAACAACTTAAATAATAACTGGTTAAAACTTGACAACCGTGTGAGTGCCTTTGTAAGTACCTCTTTGCGAAGGGGGAACGCATCGGCTGTGTTATGTTTGCAGAGTATAGAACTGTTAGTTATGCGCTCTCTCACCTTCTTTGATTAGACGAATGTTGTAGAGTGTCTCTATAGGTTTTTAGTGCTTGCGCGCTGCCGCTTAACCCCACCATATTGCCTATGACGTTCCTCTTGCGTCCTCTAAGTCCCCTGCGTGCCTCAAGTACAAAGGACGACTGGTTGACGAATGCTTATACGTCTTGAAGTCTTGTTAAGTACGAACCCGTACTTATTGCTGCTTCTACGGGATATAACCGGGCAGGTATGAAGATATGTTCGATGGAGACGACGCTAGCAAGGTTACCCTTCCGGCTTGGCCTGGGTAGGGTTATGGACGCCGCTGGTTATCTTCAGGACTCTTAGTCCAATTTGTATCTTGTCCGTACTCGGACGCATTTGATCTTCTGTATGATTCGGATCTTGAGTTGTATATTTGTATCTTGACTCGTTGGAGTCGTTGTTGTAATATATGTTTCTTGTGGGCTCTATTGTAATCCTGTTGTAATGTTACCGCTCGTGTTAATTCCTCTGGCATCACGTGTGTGATTCTTCGCGCACGTCGTGTCGGAGGGCGTCTCTGAATCGATATCGTGCGGATTTCGGCGGATTCGCTGGGATCCTCAGGGTACCGGTTCCGGGGCGTCACATGAACCCACTATCGAGCATAAATACTCCCTCTTGGAGTTACAAGTATCAACTTGGCCAGAGCCTCTACTAGCAACGGAGAGCATGCAAGAACATAAACAACATATATGATAGATTGATAATCAACTTGACATAGTATTCAATATTCATCGGATCCCAACAAACACAACATGTAGCATTACAAATAGATGATCTTGATCATGATAGGCAGCTCACAAGATCTAACATGATAGCACAATGAGGAGAAGACAACCATCTAGCTACTGCTATGGACCCATAGTCCAGGGGTGAACTACTCACACATCGATCCGAAGGCGATCATGGCGATGAAGAGCCCTCCGGGAGATGATTCCCCTCTCCGGCAGGGTGCCGGAGGCGATCTCCTGAATCCCCCGAGATGGGATTGGCGGCAGCGGCGTCTCTGGAAGGTTTTCCGTATCGTGGCTCTCGCATGCAGGGTTTCGCGACGAAGGCTTTAAGTAGGCGGAAGGGCGGAGTCGGAGGAGTCACGGGGGCCCCACACGCTAGGGCCGCGCGGGCCCCCCTTAGGCCGCGCCGCCCTAGTGTGGCGGCGCCCCGTGGCCCCACTTTGTTTCTCCCTCGGTCTTTTGGAAGCTTCGTGGAAAAATAAGCCCCTGGGCGTTGATTTCGTCCAATTCCGAGAATATTTCCTTTGTAGGATTTCTGAAACCAAAAACAGCAGAAAACAACAACTGGCTCTTCGGCATCTCGTCAATAGGTTAGTGCTGGAAAATGCATAATAATGACATATAATGTGTATAAAACATGTGAGTATCATCATAAAAGTAGCATGGAACATAAGAAATTATGGATACGTTTGAGACGTATCAATCACTCAACTACGGAGGGGTTGATTATTCAAATAGAGAGGGTTGATAATTTTTAATCAGAGAAAAAAGTTTGTCGAAACATATTAACATGGGTGCTAGTTTTGAAGATCTCATCGAGACAGATTTATTGGTGAAAGCGAATCTTAATTTGGAGTTGTCGTTTGAAAGTTAAAACGTTTTGAATTTTCAAATTTGGAAAGTTTTAACGTGGACGTGAGTACGAAAAAGGAGAAGAAAGAGATTTGCTCACGTACGGGTCATCCAGTATTTATTGTTTTGCTAGAAAGAGGAAGCGAACTCGCGCACGATTAAACAAAAAAAGCTGTCGGAAAGTGATCGCTAGGCAGAACGATCGCCAGCTAGGGCCGCCCATCCCAATCCTCGGAATTCAGGGCATCTCCAGCATGTAGGGGCGACCTAAAACGGCGACCTTTGCACCGGCATGTGGACAGATTGTTGGTTGCGGTCCGGCCAGCCAGCCAACATGTACAACGGCGCGACCCCTTCGATCCGCGTTGACCATTTGGCCCGCTGACCGTATACACAAAAAATACTGAATTCAAATGAAGTTCAAAACCGCAAAAAATTAGATAAATATTTCATGCATTCAAAACATATTTTTCATAGAAAGTAATTAAAAAACCCTAAAAAATCCAATTTCCATTTCCGCTGAGGCGCCCTCAGCCCATGGTGCGCCCAAATAGGGATTTCCGGCGGCATGTACTGCTGCGAATGCATCGCGTACTGTGGCATATGCGACACGTACTGCGACAAAATGGCAGGCGGCACGTACTGCAGAGGAAGCAGCACCGTCTAGCCATTCCACACAGCCTACAGTGACGCGTGTGGCGGCAATGATGGTGGCGGTGGCATAGAGGCGACGTAGTCCGCTACCTAACGGATAGCTGCACGACGTCCTTAAGGCTGGTGCCAACGCAGGCGGTAGGAGGGGCGGTAGCGCCGGCGTCGGGGCGAGAGGGAGGCGAGAGGGGGCGAGACGAGAGCGCGGGGCGGTGGCGCGGGCGCCCGGCGGTAGCGCCCGCTACCGCCCGGCTGCCGCCCGCGCTGGGGGCGATAGGGGGGCGAGAGGGGGGCGACAGGGAGGCGGCAGCGTTGGCACCAGCGGGCGATAGGCGGGGCGAGAGGGAGGGGGTAACGGCTAGCTGAGGTGGCGCGATCTGATTCGTCCACCTCAGCTAGCCGTTGGGGTAGCCGTTGCTGGCTCAAAAAATTCGAAAAAATGTCAAAAACCCCAAAATTTCATCCCCACCCCCTATAAATATCCCCCATATGGTTTCACTCATTCCACACCTCACTTCATCTCCTCCACTCTCCATTTCCACTCCTCTCAACGCTATGTCTTCGTCTAGCAGCAGTTCGAGCGACGGAATGGAGGGTGATATGATCGGTGCATTCCAGGCGGAGTATGAGGAGGCGATGCTCAACGAGGAGGCGCAGCCAAGACGGCCGTGACGCCGCCGAGAGTTCATCAGGCGTGATCTTCTGGGTGCCCACGATCGGCTCTTCGAGGACTGTGAAGGCATCATTGACTGTTACGGGGAACAGTTTTGCCGTCGACCAAATGTCGAGGATACTCAGCGTTTGTTAGCGAAAGCCGAGGAGTGTGGCTTTCCGGGCATGTTAGGGAGCATCGATTGCATGCATTGGCAGTGGAGGAACTGCCCAGTGGCGCATGCCGGTCAATTCACAAGGGGGACATCAAACACCCTACCATAATCTTAGAAGCCGTTGCGTCGTATGATCGTTGGATCTGGCGTGCCTTTTTTTGGAGTGGCCGGGTCCAACAACGACATCAATGTACTCAACCAGTCGCCGTTGTTCACTGATGTGCTTAGGGGAGAAGCACCCATAGTGAACTTCACGATGAATGGACATGAGTACAACTATGGTTACTACCTTGCCGACGGCATCTACCCCTCCTTGCCGGTGTTCATGAAAGGTGTTACTCTTCCACAAAGTGAAAAACATCGACTGTTCACTGCTGCTCAATCAGCTTGGCGCAAAGATGTCGAGTGTGCCTTTGGAGTGCTGAAGGCTAGGTTCAACATTCTAGCAGTTCCGGGACGCTCCTACTCGAGGCGTACTCTTGGGTTGATCATGCGTGCATGTGTCATTCTGCACAACATGATCATCGATGATGAGCGTGATATAAATTTGGAGAACATCTATGAGACAGTTGATTCCAATGTCGGCCCTGCGATACACAACCATGCACCACCAAGCCTAGCTGCCAGGATTCAGATGGACAACGAAATGAGGGACTCACCTTTTATACACAGCTCCAGCATGATTTGATTGAGCATGTGTGGGCTAATGCCTAGTATGTAATTTTTTCAATTTTTATGTAATTTTTTCAAATTTTTATGTAATTTTTTTATAATGTAATCGGTAACAATTTTAGTTGAATAAAATAATTTTCTTGCATTATTTTGAATGTTGTAATCTGAAAAAGAAATGCTAAATGTCGAGGAGAGAGAAAAGCTGATGTGGAGGAGAGAGAGGTGAGAGCTGGCACTATAGCCCGTGCACTGGTACCGTGGGGTGAGAGTGGGGTGAGAGTGAAGAAAAAAGCTGACGTGGCAGGCTATAGTGTGGTGATGCATTGGCACCAGCCAAGGCATGTCGGGATCAAACGTGGGTTGCCGCGCCTTACACTCTAGGCATGTTGAATAGCTAGACATGCTGTACGGTCGTATTCCGGATTGGACATTCTGACATGAATGATCGAACCCATAAATCACCACACATCTATTTGGATAGCACTACATGGCCAGAAACAAGTTCGAGGCAAGTTTGGATTAAATGTCACACTAGTGGAAAAGAGGGATTTAGTCCCGGTTCATTTAGACCTTTAGTTTCGGTTGTGCAAGTGGACTGCACAATCGGGACTAAAGGATATACCATTAGTCCCGGTTCAAATATAAACAAACTCAAGGGTCCTCCACGTGGTGCGGTTATGGGGCTCGTGGCAGAGAAAATGGTCGTTTCTCTGCCGCGGCAGAGGTTTAGGGTGGAGCAGCGTTTCTCTGCCGCGGCAGGGTTTTATGTTATTCATTCAAATCAGCAATGCATACATCACTCAAGAAACCACAGACATCGTCATGAATATATAGGCATTGTCATGAAATACAATACACGTAATGCATGTTTACAATATAAATTCATTCCTCTTTACGATATCTATTTCATATCCCTATTGTCATATATGAACACCCGATGGTATGCTCCAGTTGGAGCTACGATCTTCCTAACTAGAAATTCCGCAAATTTCTCTTGAATTGCTCGTATGCGATCCACATTTAGGAGTGAGTCCCGCACGCGTTCCATCTAATTTTGAAAAAAGAAGATCAATATATATGAATGGAACTCAATACAATTGATGGTAAAAAATAAGATTGTGAAATATTGTTCATGTACACGAAGGGCATGTATAGCCGTCTCCGGGTCTCGGTGACATGCCATCTCGCGAATGAACTCGCAGACGTAGTATCCACATAAGTTATTCCCGGGTTCCTGCTTCAAACACTTTAGAAAAAAATAGTTCGATTAAACTAATAATCAAGCATGGTACTGAAACAAAATATCAAAAAGATTCACGGACATAGCTATAGTACTACTTATAGGGCGGTCTTGAAATATAAGCTTCGGTTTCCATTCACCCGGAGCCGTCTTGATGAACTGTTTCCAAGCCCTGCCCAGGAAAGAAAAAAATGAGTAAATGAGTTATTAATTACTTGATATCAGGAAATAAGAATAGAAGATGTCGATATGGGGTGATATTGATTGAAATTAGCTCTGAAGCAGGGTATTCAAGTTCGCCCATTGCCGATGCTCTTTACAATTCGAGTCCATAACAAGTACTACTCCTTTCTCAAGCTGAATGATTAGGAGAATAAAGTGAAATCTGCGCACGTATAACTCAGAGGATTAGTTAAGACTTAACATCGAGTAAACGAAATTGAATATGTATAAGACTTAACTCAGGGGATTAGTTAAGACTTAACATCGAGTAAGCGAAATTGAATATGTATAACTCAGAGGATTAGTTAAGACTTAACTCGCTGAAAGTTGTAAGGAAAGAATATTTCCGATTTGTTTTGTTGCTTCTGTAAAAATATTAGCAAGTTATTCTCTATGTCCTTGGGAAATTGGTTTACGTGAACTCAATGCCATAAAGTCCGCCTCTTTTGCATTCCAGCATCTTCATTCTGCATAATATATAGTGTATAAAATAATATAGTAAAGTTAATTGTTAGTGCAATAAACGAGCTGAGCTAGAGACTTAATTACAGAAATAAATCACTTACATACAGTAGCAACTCATGAGAGTTTTGTCGTCTTGATTGAATAACTAAAATGTTTCTTCAAGACAATGTTTAGCTCATCGTTTTCCCGGAAGAATGCTCATCTTTAATTCCCACTGTGAGTACGATCTTCGACTCCCTATAGGCTTGCATGTACCAGTCATGCAACTTTCACATCTGAATCCCTAGAAGCGGGAGCTGGTCAAGTCCGACGAGAGGCTGCGCGTATATGTATGTGTATGTGAGTTCAACCATGGGGAAGTAACTTTCATACTGAACGGGTGCTCCAAGATCTCCAGCCGCCAGTTGGATCAAATCTGCCGTCTCCGGATCATCATAGGAGTGCACGATCAAGGGGGGTACCGATTGATTTTTCTATTGTCCGAGCTGGTATATTGTTTTCCCTTTTAAGGGTCTACTTCCATAATTTCTCTCATAATCCGCTCTAGAGGACTATCCAAGAGAGCGGTCATAATCAGTTGCCAACTCAACTTGCTTTGCTCTCGTCTAGGCAAAGTGCCTCACTGTATTCGGTCGTATAAACAGCTTTGGCGGGGGCTTCTTGGGTGCAAAATGCGTCTTCACCTCGATCTGTGATTGAGCAAGGTTTTCCGCATCAGTCTTCTTGTATGGTAACTTCTCAGGAGTCTTAGACCTCTTCGGAGCTGATGATCTCTTTTTAGCTTCATCTGAAAGCTTGAACTTCACGAATTCGGGCTAGTGGTCTTTTATCTTCTCACGTGCTCGAGTGAAGTTTGGAGTCTTGTTTCTCTGGACATAGTCACGGAGCAATCTTTCCTTGTGATTCTTGAATTGTTCGGCCATCTTCTTTAGAGCTCACTCCTTGACTTTCTCCTCTATCTTTTTGACATCGGTATTCTCCTCTGGAGGTAGGATGAAATGTGCCATGAGTTCACGCCAAAGGTTGTTTTTGGCTATATCATCGACATAAGTACCTTCTTCAACCTCTTCAGCCTTTGGCTTGTGCCAGTCTCGAACGGTGATCGGGATGCAGTCCCTAACAACAACTGCGCATTGACTTACAAATAATCTTGCCGCCTTCAAGGGAGTTGTCGGTCGGCCATCATGAGCGATTTCGACGATGTCGAACCTAGCACGATCGCTCAACTTTTTGGCCGGGGCTCGCTTCAACTTTACAGAAGATTGGTTCGATCTGTAGGGCTAAAAAAGAAAGAATTCATCGTCAATATATATATATATATATACAAATCAGTTAATGCATCTAGTTAGCAACGACTTAATTTATATACCTTCGTGGACTTTGAAATAACTAACATTCCAGAGCCGTCAACTTCTCCTTCACCGGAGCCATTATCTTCTCCCTCACCGGAGCCATCATCTTCTCTTCACTCAAGATCCTCCGCTCCCTCACCGGAGTCATTCAGATAAGTTGCAGTCACATCGGCATGTCCACCGGCTATGAGGTTCGCCATCAATTCTTCTTGTACTTTGTCTCTGTTAACCTCCATAGTTTCTGCAAAGACTTGCAAGTTATAGAAACCATCATATAATCACATATATAGATATTAATTAAGGATAATACACAAAACAAAGATTGGAGTTACATATATACCTATTAATTAAGGATAATGTAGTGCTCAAAACAAAGATTGCAGTTGCATATGTAGCTCGGGTATATTTTTATTTAACCCTAATAAATAACTACAAGACTCCCATGCATGAACCTCTGAACGTTGACCGGGTGCTGAGCCGCGGGGTTCTGTGCCATATATCTTTTGGGTCTATGGTTTGGGATGTTGGTGGTGAGGTGTTGGCCGCCAAGCAGCCAGATCTTTTCGATCTATGTGTCGGCAACCATGCATGGTTGGTTAGGCGATGGCGAGGCAGAGGTGGCGCCACCGCAAGCTTGCTAACCAGATCTTGCGCCTACTTTTATGAGACTTTTCGGGTCTAGGATTTTGGGCTCGATGCGGTGGTCCTACATGTCGCCTTTCTGCTAATTTTCCCTTCCACGTCCTTGCACGTGCGATCTCGCAAGGTTCTGGGTCATATATCTTTTGGGTCTATGGTTTGGGGTATTCGGATAAATTTTTGCTGGCTCATCTAGTGCTAAGGCTGCGACGCATGCAGGTGTCGCCATTCCTCCTTGTAGGACATCGAGGCTACCCCTTCTCTTCTCCTCTTTAAATGTCGGGGAAACCCTAGGACCACTTCACTGGTCTAGACAACAACGTTCTGCTGACGTCACATCCTATTTTGAAGTTGTTGCCTTGATACTCTGTCATCCTGGGGTTTCGTGCAATTTCTGTCATCCTACTTGTAACATGGTAGGACAAATTCTAAGGGCGCATGGTTTATGGGTCATCATCTCGCACTGGCGACCTGCCCTTATCTTCATTTATATCTTTTTTCTTCTGTTAGGGCATCTCCAACGGGGCGACGCAAACGTACGCTAATCGACCGTTTGTGACCACGTGGTCAAAAATACGCATGCACCCTGTTCCAGCGGGTCGACACATAGTGATAGGACCGTCCGCAAAGAAGCAAACGTGGCCCAAATATACGACATGTTTGCATCTCTACGGATGCTACGCGGTCGCGCCGTGCGTCCGCTCGCTTCTCCCACGGCCAACCTAGCAGCGACCCTGGCTCGAGCTAGCGCGTATTTAAGCACAACAACTGCCGGGAAGGGCAACTGCCGGAGTGGCAACCACGTCAATGGACGCGCGAGCTTCCAGAATAGAGCGCGAACCGCCGGAATGGAGCGCGAACCACCGCGGAAGAGCAACCGCAACCCTCTTCGGTATCTGCGTCGCCATTACTCCCCGCTCAATAAGACCCCGACGTCTGTGCATAAGTATCTCCAACCGGCCGGCGCCATTCATCTGTACGACTGAGCCATGAGTGTTATGGTTATACTTTATGGGTATTTCAACAACATGGCCTAGATCCGGCAAGCCCGGGTGGCCCACAGATGGTGATGTGGCATGTGGCCCATCGGGCGGCCCAGTTGCTGTAGATCATGAAGGATGAAGTCCAGCCCAGAAGCAGGGAGCCGGATCCCAACCGACCTACGAAGGAGGCCGGATCCGTGGAAGCCCATAAGGTATCCGGATCCAGTACGACATAGATGGAAGGCGGATCCTTGACGTACACGGCAAGACATTGTACCGTAGTTAGGCAACTTGTATTCCGGCTAGGACTCTCCATGCAAACCCTAGATCCGTGCGCCTTTATAAGCCGGATCCTGGGAGCCCTAGAGGCACAACCACAACTCATTGTAACAACGCGAAAGCGCACATATAATTCCAGACAAGTAGCAGTAGGCCATGTCGTCGAGCAGGTGTTCCGAAGCTGGGTAAATCGCGTACCACCGTCCCGAGGAATCTCCGCCCTATGGCCCCTACTTCTTCTCCCCCTCGTGAGGATCCCTCCTCCGAGGTACCTTCGAATAGGCAACGACAGTTGGCGCCCACCATGGGGCCTGCGGCGTCTGGAGGCCGGAACTGGGAGGGTTCTACCTTCGGAGGCATCGGCGACACCATCGCCGTGGGGCGCGTCATGTACGCCGGAAAACTTCCGATCGTCCCTGAGGACGAGTGTTGGATTCCGGCTAAGACAAACCCCGTCAAGCTCTCCATCATCCCAATTGGCAGGATACACATCTTCATCGGCGAGACCGTCGATTCCGACGGAAACACACTGGTAAGTAACGCTGACGCGACCACTGCTGAGCAAGACGCAGTCGCGAAGATCCGATCTGAGATGCAGGAACTTCCTAAGTAAGATTCCGCCTTAGATCTGGAAAATTCAAAACCCACCCAATCCACCCCTGAGCAGGAAACAACGGTGGAAGACCAATGCAGATCCGCCAGGGTCTCCCAGGTGTTAGAGAAGCAAAGGTGCCACTTCGTGCACTTCCTCGCACATACCGCTGGAACCGCTCTTCCTCAGGAAGAAGCCAGACCCATGCAGGATGAGGCTGCCGGAGCCAGCGTCGCCCCGGAACAGCAAGAGGCTGTCGGAGATAGCAACGCACTGGATCAGCAAGAGGATGTCGGAGACAAAGAAGAATCGATCCTAGGCAACCTAAGCCCAATCTTCGGCGACCCTTCCACTATGGACACGGAAGAGTACAACCGCGCCATGAAGGAGTTGGAGGATGGAGAACAAGCTGAGGCGGAATCCGCTCCGCCCAAGGAGGTCTTCGCAACCATTGTTGGGCTAGAGCAGGGAACCAACGAAGAAGCAACTCCCTCCGACCCCATGGAGACAGGGCCTTCAGAATCCGGGAGCAAGGATTACCTGACCCCGGAAGAGCTCGTCGAGCAAGCAGGCATAGGAGCCTTAATTCACACAGAAGTCCTCAACAAGCCTATAACTCCGGAGGAAGCAGCAGATCCGGTAGCTCTAGAAGCTGCAAGGAAGGAGATGCTGGCTACCGCCAAGAGAATTACCACCACCGCAATGGCGATGCTGGAAGAAAGGCAAGAGGCTCGAGAAGTAATGGATGGTTTCCTCAAAAGGGACCGCGAAGCTGTAGACACCCTGCAAAAGGCCAAAAAGCTCCGAGAACATTGGGAATCCATGATAAAGAACGCTCACAAGGAAGCAGACAAGATCCGACGGGATGCCATTGGCCCCCGCAAGATCACCTTTGCGACTCCCTCTGATCAGCAGCCGCTCACAACTCCAAAGGAAAACATGCAGAAGGCTGCGGAGATTTTGACCCAGAAGAATGAGGAAATCGACATCAACCACCTCTGAACGCTCGTCGCTTCAGTAGTGCAGCAACAGAGCAAGGCAGACACTTCGCGCAAGTTGGAATCTAACCCGGAGTTATGCATGTTCACTACGCAGAAGGATGCCTCCGGAAGCAAGCATCGCGACGATGAATCGCGCACCGGATTCACGGAGCGCAGAAGGAGAACCAGAGAACACCCAAATCCGATCCCCGTACCGTCAAAGATGCCTCCGTCAGACCCAAAGAAGGGAAAGGCTGCGATTTACACTGGCAGGGACAAGTAACGGAACCCGTCACCTCCGCCCAACGGGTACCCGCGTCCTCCACCTCCTCGCCGTCGTAATCCAGTCGGAAACACTAGGCCCCATGGGCCGGGTGGAATCAACATCCGTGGCAACGTGGTCCCTCAGAGGAACAGGAACACGGAGCGCACACCGGAACCTCGCCGGAGCCGGAATGAGGAGCGCGAGCCGGAGCCTCGTAGAAGCCGGAACGATGGAGGCGACCGTCACCATGGTGAAGGCAGCCACCGAAGCCGGAGTCAGCAGCGCGAGGGACGAGGAGAATCTGAAGGCGGAAGCAAGAGATAGCATCAGCCCCCTCGCAGATCTCCCTCCCCACCACCTAGCGGTGGAGGCGGAGGAGGAGGCGGAGGCCAGAGATCTCGCTCACGCACAAAATCCCCCCGCAATGGCTCGCGTGACGCGCGGGAATGTCTCAACGAATACATATCTGACTACATTGGCCCAAAGTGCTTTGGCAGGATGATCCAAGAGGAACCAAAGCCAATGATAAACCTCAAGCTACTCGGAAACCTGAAGCATTATGATGGCAGCGAAAGGCCGGATACCTGGATCGAGGATTACTACAATGCAGTAACCTTCGCCAGAGGAACCCCTAACATAGCCTGCCGCATGCTCCAGCTGTACCTTGTGGGTCCAACCCAGATCTGGCTCATCGACCTCGAGGAAAACTCCATGTTTTGCTGGTTCGACCTGAAGAACGCCTTCGAGAAGCACTTCAGGGGCACCTACAAAAGGCCTGCCACGACAACCGATCTACAGGCATGTATCCAGAAGAAGGGTGAAACATCAAGGAGCTTCCTCACCCGATGGTTGCAAACCAGGAATGAGTGCGAGAACGTCGATAATCGCACAGCTATGCACGCCTTCATAGGTGGATTGCAGAGGGGAGGCCTGCTCCGGTACAAGCTTACTTGCTTGATCAGTGAGAATAATCTGACTTTGGATGACATGATCAACATCGCCAGCAATCACACTACCGCCGATGAAGACGCAGGCGGAGACCTCGCAGCCACAGCCATACCCCTGCATCAGCAAAAGAAGAACCGCGACAACGACGGCAGAAGCAACAACAAGCGGAAAAATCCCCCTGATGACCAGAAGAGCGGCGGATCCGACATGGTCGCCATGGCATTCCAACGCGGAGGTCAAGGAGGCAGAAGAGGCCGCGGTCGTGGAGGCGGAGACGGCAGGGGCCAACAACGCGCTGACGAGGTCACCATTGCTGGAACCCGCGCCCCCAAACCTACGAGGAATACAGGGATATGCCATGCTTAGCCCACATAGATCCGGCTACTGGCAAGTCCTCTCACACAAACCGCAACTGCAAGTGGGTCAACGATCTCAAAACTGACCCGGAAGCAGGTTACAAGCAAGCCCGGAAGCACCGCCCACGCGGCAAAGGAGGTAAGGGAAAGAACAAGGACAAAGAGGAGGACAGTTCCGAGGCGATGGAAGAAGACGATGCTTCGCCGGATCCCAAAGAAGCTTCCGCAACTAACAAGTCCAACCCCTTCATCAAAAAGAATGTCGGTGCATATCACACATTCCTCGGAACTCCGACGGTCTGGGCCAAAAAATTGGCTCTCTGGATGCTCAATGCAATGGTCCCAGCCGTACCTCAGTATGTCAAGTGGTCGGAAAAACCCTGCACTAGAGGCAGGTTTTGTAGTAGAAGTTATCCATACTGATTGGGTCGCAAACCCCGTCCTTGTACCCAAAAAGAATTCTGAAATACTAAGAATGTGCATCGATTACTCCGGCTTGAATAAGCATTGTCCGACGGATCCGTTCCTCTTGCCGCACATTGACCAAGTCATTGATTCGACGGCAGGGGCGGAACTTCTGTGTTTTCTTGACGCATATTCCGGGTATCACCAGATCCAGATGAAGAAGTCCGACCAAAAGGCGACCTCGTTCATCACACCCTTTGGCACTTTCTGCTATGTCACCATGCCTTTTGGTTTGAAAAATGCATGTGCCACCTACCAGCGTACGATGCAGCGATGCCTGAAGGACCAAATTGGCCGGAATGTGCACGCCTACGTCGACAACATCGCGGTCATGACCCGCAAAGGATCCGACTTGATCAGCTACCTCACGGAAACATTTGATAATCTTCGACGGTACAAGATGATGTTGAATCCGCTGAAGTGCGTCTTTGGTGTGCCAGCCGGAAAACTCCTTGGCTTCATTGTATCTCACAGAGGCATTGAAGTTAACCCGGAAAAAATCAAGGCAATTATGTGCATCAAAAGGCCAACTTGTCTCAAAGATGTGCAGCGATTAACTGGTTGCGTCGCCGCAATCAGTAGATTGTTAGCCGTCTTGGCGAGAAGGCACTACCTTTATACAAGCTGCTGAAAAAATCAGACAAGTTTGTCTGGGATGACGCAGCAGAAGTAGCACTTCAGGGGTTGAAAGAAATACTCACTTCCCCACCTATTTTGGCGGCACCAGCTGAGTCAGAACCTATGTTCCTCTACTTAGCAGCCACCAACAAGGTCGTGAGCTTAGTTATCGTGGTGGAGCGAAAGGAAGAAGGCTACGAGCACGGAGTCCAGAGGCCAGTTTACTACATAAGCGAGGTCCTAACGAAATCCAAACAACGATACCCTCACTTTCAGAAGCTAGTCTACGGAGTTTTCCTAGGCAGCCGGAAGCTGATGCACTACTTCCAGGAGCATCCCATGACAGTGGTGAGAAAGGCTCCCTTGTCAACCATCATCCACAATTCCGATGCGACAGGGCGTATAGCAAAATGGGGCATTGAATTATCTGCCTTCGATATCAATTACCAAGCCAGAACTGCGATGAAATCCCAAGTCTTGGCAGATTTTATCGCGGATTGGACTGAAACGCCAGAGGGCGAGCCTGACCCGGAACCTGAACCATGGATCATGCACTTTGACAGATCCAAACAACACCAAGGCTCGGGGGCTGGAGTTACCCTGAAGTCACCAACCGGAGAAGAACTGCAGTACGTCTTGCAGATTCACTTCGAAGCTACAAACAACATGGCAGAATATGAGGCTCTACTTCACGGATTGCGCATCGCTAAGGAAATTGGGATCAAGCACATCATATGCTGCGGAGATTCCGACCTGGTGGCACAACAAGTAGCCGGAACCTGGAATGCCAGAAACTCCGTCATGGCGACTTACAGAGACGAAGTTGACGAGATCGCCAAATGCTTCCTCGGATACAAAGTCAAGTACGTCAGGAGAGATGATAACATAGCGGCAGAATTGCTGTCCAAGCTCCGATCCTTTCGGAAACCAATTCCACCCAGAATTTTTCTGGAGCACCTACGGATACCCTCAGTCAAGGGCGCTAACACGGAAAACCAAGATGTGGCAGTGTCTCCGGCTAAAGAAGTGATGACTATCATTCCGGTCTGGACACAGCCGTTCCTGGATTACCTCATCGATCGAAAGTTGCCGGAGGACGAGGTCCTCGCACGACAGATCATTAGACGAGCAAGATCCTACACAATCGTTGATGGACAGCTCTACAAAAGAAGTGCAAATGGGGTATTTCTCAAATGCATCTCAAATCAAGATGGCATTGAAATCCTTAGAGAGATCCACGTAGGGGACTGCGGGCATCACGCCGCTCCCAGATCCCTCGTTGCAAAAGCTTTCCGGCTAGGCTTTTACTGGCTAACAACTAAAGAAGATGCTGATAAACTGGTAAAAACTTGCCGAGGTTGTCAGTACTACGCTACTCAACCAAATGCTCCGGCTCAGGAGCTGAAGACCATCCCCATCACCTTGCCGTTCGCGGTCTGGGGGCAAGACATGGTCGGACAATTGAAAAAGTCATCTCCTGGCGGTTTTGAATACCTTCTGGTCGCTATTGATAAGTTCAGTAAGTGGATCGAGGCAAAGCCAGTGAGAAAAGCCGATGGTGCTACGGCACTAAAATTTGTTTGCAGCATCGTGACGAGATTCGGCATCCCACACAGCATAATCACAGATAATGGCACAAACTTTGCACAAGGAGAATTGAAGAATTATTGCAATGACGTAGGGATCCGGCTTGACCTTGCATCTGTGGTTCATCCACAACTAATGGTCAGGTTGAACGAGCCAACAGCCTCATATTAGCCGGAATTAAACCTCGCCTTGAAGAGCCGCTGCGACGTGCAGCAGGAGCTTGGGCTGAGGAGTTAGATTCTATTCTGTGAAGTTTGCGAACTACCCCTAACAGATCAACCGGATTTACTCCTTTCTTCCTAGTATATGGATTCGAAGCGGTGCTCCCCTCCGACATCATCCACGATTCACCGCGAGTCTCTGCCTACAACGAAGAAACTGCTGACGAGGCTCGACATCTATCTGTGGACCTGATCGAAGAAGCTCAGAATTTAGCTGACCAACGTTCCGCCATTTACCAGCATAAACTCCGACGCTACCATAGTCGTCGAGTTAGGAATCGCTCGTTCATGACAGGAGACTTGGTCCTTCGCCTTCGACAGGTTAAAGACCATAAGTTGCAATCTCCATGGGAAGGACCTTTCGTCATTAGCAAAGTGCTTCACAACGGATCTTACTACCTCGTTGATTTCCGGGAGTTAAAGGATAGACCTGCTAATTGGCACCGGAAACACAAGTGAGAGGATCCGGATGACATATACGATGAAACAGATCGTCCCTGGAATATAGCACAGCTACGTCCTTTCCATACTTAGCAAATTCCGCATTACATACCTTGTAATATCTATGATACATGATCAATGAAATAAAGCATATGGTTCACTCTTAGAGTCTTTTACCTCCTTTAGTTTTTTCATTTTTGGATCGTGTATGTTTTCCGACTAAAACCGCAGAGCTGGAAGTTTCCGCCTTAGCGTGTATGAAAGTTGTGATTTTCAAAAATCGTCCCATAGGACGTAAGCTTAAGTTTTCTGGTGGATGAGTTTTTTGTTGCGACTCATGGATTCTTGGTAGCGACTTCCGGCACCTTAACTGGGGGCTTGTTTCTGCGGTTATTGACGGACTGCCATTGGGCTTCGTCGCCGCAGGCGAGCGTTTCCGGCTAAAGGTCTTCCAGCTCGTGGAAGGTCAAGTGAGTTAGCCGGAAAACTTAGAAACTAGCACTTGCTTTTCCAACATACGAAACATGCAAATAATTATATAACGAATAGCAGGATAAGTTTTTTCCGGCCATGCAGATTGTTTCGTCCCTAGCTACTTAAGAAATTAAGTTATATATTACAAACCCTCGATGGGGCCAAAATGATGCATTGTTTTGTTCCGCAGGAATAAGTTTTCTATTTCCCCTTAGCCGGAGAAGAACAACCCTTGTTGTCAGCCTTTGGCTTGCCTTTCTCTTCATCTTGGGCCGGAGAGGATACATCATCATCATCACTCTCTTCATACTCTTCACCTGGAGATGCCGCGCTGTCCTTGGATTTGTCGTCCTTGGCCTCCTTGGAGCTAGTCCAGGTATATTGGCTTCCGGATCCAGTAGGTCGAGCCTCCGCCTCGTGTTCCTTCTGAAGCTCTGCTTCAAGAGGCTCGTCGGCGGGAAGCACCACCTTGTCATAAAACTCATCATGGCGGATCCTTCGGGCAATGCAAGTGTCGTAGCCGCTAACTGCATCCAGTAGCGCATTGACATCCGAAGCCGGAGGAACACCGGAAGTGAACCTGTCAATATCAAGCTCCGGGTTCTGAGCTAGGCACATGGCCAAGGACATTGCAGCAGCGCCTCGGGCCGATGAAGCTTGCAGATCCACAACCAGCTCCGGAAGAATGTCCATTCTTTGAATAAGTTTGCGAACATTGCAAGTGCGGCTCTTTTTAATCGCCAAATTATGGCAAATCTTCTGGTAGGCTGAGACAAGGTCTTTGCAGTCATCTCCGGCGAGCTGGAGAAGATCATCGCGGGGAAACTGGTCCCGACGTTCTTCATTATATCTGAGAGGCTCTGCGTGAGATGGTCGGAGATAAGCATAAGATCGAGTTTAACGCATAAATTTTATTTGCTGAGTTCCGGATTCATACCCATGACATCCGCGTTGAGTAAGTCCCAGTGCTTCTCCGCTGTCTCCATGTATTTCCGGAGCCCAATAATCTCTTTCTACTGCTTCTGGAGAGTGTCGCTGTCAACCTTTCTTTTCATTTCAAACTCGTCCTCTTTCTTGATAAGTTCGGAGTTCTTCTCCGCCAGTTGCTTTTCCGCTTGCTCCCATTTTTGTTCCGCCTCCGCGAGCTTCGTCTCCAGATCTTGGTAAGACGAGCGCAGGTTCTCAAGTTCGGTCGAAGCTGTGCCGAGGGAAAACGATGCACCTATCCAAAGATAATTCAAAACCAATTTGATATTCGGAACATGGACTAATGGCAAGATAGGACGGAAACCAACCTTGGGCTTCCGCCAGCTGTTTCTTCAGTTCTGCATTCTCCTGCTTAAAAGCCTGGATTTTCTCCGCCTGGCCCAGTGTTACGCGGCGCTGCAAGGCAATGTTCTTATGCAGTTCATAGTGCAGTGCTTGCTGTTCCTGTAATAGACACAGAGCAGGAGTAAATTCTGGTTACGCTTTAAAAAAGTGGATCCTTTCGAAGCATTATTGCCGGAAAATTCTCCGCCATAACGCTTGGGGGCTACTACAGCACTTTAAAAATCTTCTTCAGTTTAAGTTTCTTTTAAGTATTTAGGTGCTAACTTTTGATTAGTTTCCGCCTACATACTTGGGGGCTACTGGGAAGTACCTTGCGCTTGCAGAGGAGCTGGTCGAGGAACTGGCAGACGTCCCTCTTGAAATCCTGAATCTCCGATGATTCAGCATTAGGCTTCCCCCATGCATTGTTCATCATGGTGTTAAGCAGATCTTGTTCCAGATCCCACTTCTCCACCTCAGTAATTTTATTGAAAAACTTGGTAGCGTATGCCTTGGGGGTGGAGGTAAGGTCGGTCGGATTGCCGAAGTTCTCTGGGAATCCGACGACATCACTAGCCGCAGCTTCAGCCTTCCCTGAAGAATTAACTTCCGCTTCTTCTTGGCCTTGGACCTCGGTTTCTTGAGCAGGTCGCTTCGTGCCGGAGCTTCCTCCGTCTGCCTTCTCGCTACTTACTGGTATAATCTCCGGTGAGGCGGTAGCGGGCGTAGGTGAGGATTGAGCTTTGGGCGGAGAAGGTTGAGGAGTTGCGTGGGAAGAACTTGGTGGAGCTGGAGTTAGAGGACCAACAGCCGGAGATCTCTTCATATATTTCGTGATAGGCTTTTGGATGTTGGTCTGAGTGGTGGTGGTAGTCGGGTTCCTACAAACAAGTGAAGGAGATGTATAAGTAACAAGTTCTACAAAGTCAACAAAGAATCATCGAACTCGGAAACTTACGTAGCGCCGGGAAGGATTGGGCGCGACCTTTTTCCTGCTGTAGTCAGCAGTTTAATGCGATCGCGCTCCGCCTTCCTTGAATCAAGCGGTGGTGGCTTTACACTTTTGGCCTTCTTGGCGGAGGCCTCGCCGCTAGCTCCGGGTTCGGAGCCGGAAGCCTTGGCGCGGGGACGCTTGGTGGGTCGAGGAGTGGCCTTCTTGGGTACTTGCTCCTCCTCCTCCTCCTCCTCCTCGTCCTCCGGATCCTCCTCCGCCGCCTCGCCGCTGACGGGGACTCTGAGTATGTTTCGGAAATTCTCCTCCGCCAAAGTATTGAGCTGGAGAGGAAGAGCAAGGAAAAGTTTGAACACTTCACAAAATGAGAAGTTGAAAATAGCAAAGTACAGATGCGTACCGGAGGACACTGGTTGTTGATGTTGATGTCTTTCACTAATTCCGGGACAGGCTGGCCCTGGCCAATCTTCACAAGAGTTTTGATCCTCCTCTTGAGAGAATCCGCTGGCAGGTCGTGGCGGGTGACTCGGAGTTGATCATCCACCCTGGTGTACTCGCAGATTAAGCGCGAATTATACCTCAGCGGTTGGATCCGGCGAGAAAACAAGCTGAGTGTGAGATTAGTTCCGGTTAGCCCATCATGGACTAACCAAAAAATCCTTCGCGCAACTTTCTCTAAGATCGGGAAGTGAGCAAGGGTGGGGACGAAGCTCCAGCTGTCGAGTTCTTCCGGAGGCTCGTTGACAAACTTGGGCAGCCCGTCATGGACGTCCGGAACTTTGACATTCTTCACGTAGAACCATCCGGCATTCCAGTACCGGACAGACTCGTGGGAAGAATGAGGCGGATACATCCGGCCAGGGCGGAGCATGAAAGTCATGCTTCCGCAGTTCACCATGGCCTTGTCCTTTGTTTCCTTCTTTACTCAGAAGAAAAACTTCCATAGGCGGACGTCGGGGCGAATTCCGAGATGCCCCTCGCAGAGCGTCACGAAATTCGAGAGGAGGAGATATGAGTTGGGACAGATATTGTGGGGCTGAAGACCGTAGGTAGAAAGGATGGAGAGAAAGAACTCCGAGTAGGGGAGGGACAGACCGCGCTCGACCCAAGCTTTAGTCAGGACGCATTCGTCTTTATCCGGCTTGGGGGAGGTGGAGTCTGCCATGAAACTCCAATTCGGAGAAATCATGCCCTCGCTCTGGAGGTCTCTGAGCTCCGAGTCCTTAATCTCGCAAGGCCACCACTGCCCTTTCTCGCCCTCTCTAATCCGGGCCTTGGAAGCCTTCTTCATCTCCGCCTTCTGCACTTTAGCGGCCATCCTGGCTTGGCCTTCAAGTTCCTCTTCGATCTCTTGGAGAGTTGGGATCCGGCCTAATACGTTGCTGGAAGATGCGGAGAATGGTTGAGCTAACTTGGTGTCAGAAATATATGGTGGCAGGAATGCTATGGGTTCCGGACAGCTTGGTTCTAGTGAACTGGGTTCAGGACTATTCGGAGAACTATCAGTACATTTTGGTGAGCTAGGTGACATGCTTCCGGCTGCACCCATGTTATAAGCTAAGCTGAGTAAGCTGGAGCTAGTCTAAGTCTAAACTACTTCTTCTTCTACAAGTCCGACGGACATACCGTTAATGGCGCGGCGGTTCTTCGTCGTGCCGGCGAGGGCGAGGTTGCCGGACGGAGTGCGTTGATCTCCGCTTGACCACAAATCGGCGGCGGATCGGATTTCCCGATCAACCGTGGCGATCTCGGGTCAAGGGTGGCCTTGGAGTGGCGGCGGACGAAGCTTCCCGTGGCGAGCTCGCCGGAGATGAGATCCGGTCGGCGGCGCGGCTGGAGGAAGAAGACGAAGTGGCTAGAGCGGTGAAACGAATGAAGAACTTACGACGCAACGGGTATTTATAGGCCACGCGCGGAGATTTCTGAGCCGGATCCAACGGCGGAAACGGAACAGTCACACCGTTAGATGGTTGCCACGTGTCTTAGGTCAAAACGGTGAAATCGAGGCAGCGGTAACTAGAACTGAGCAGCTCCGAATATTCCAGATGAAGATTTGCATCTGCGAAAATTTAGCGCGGGAAAAAGGGATGTTCAGTGCAACGTGCGCGAAAAATCTGCTGAAGATACCGTTGAAGAAAAGCAAATGATTTCCGGTTGATTAAAGTCGGAAACAAGAAAGTTTTGGAAGCTCTTCAAGATTCTCTTCGGATCCGAGTTGAGTGAAGATGGAAGAATGATGAATCTCGGAGAACTTCGGGGGCTACTATTGTGGGTATACTTTATGGGTATATAACGGCATGGCCTAGATCCGGCAAGCCCGGGTGGCCCACAGATGGTGATGTGGCATGTGGCCCATCGGGCGGCCCAGTTGCTGTAGATCATGAAGGATGAAGTCCAGCCCAGAAGCAGGGAGCCGGATCCCAACCGACCTACGAAGGAGGCCGGATCCGTGAAAGCCCATAAGGTATCCAGATCCAGTATGACATAGATGGAAGGCGGATCCTTGACGTACACGGCAAGACATTGTACCGTAGTTAGGCAACTTGTATTCCGGCTAGGACTCTCCATGTAAACCCTAGATCCGTGCGCCTTTATAAGCGGGATCCTGGGAGCCCTAGAGGCACAACCACAACTCATTGTAACAACGCGAAAGCGCCCATATAATTTCAGACAAGCAGCAGTAGGCCCTGTCATCGAGCAGGTGTTCCGAAGCTGGGTAAATCGCGTACCACCGTCCCGAGGACTCTCCGCCCTACGGCCCCTACTTCTTCTCCCCCTCGTGAGGATCCCTCCTGCGAGGTACCATCGAATAGGCAACGACAATGAGCAACCTCTCTTTGCCATCGGACACCGATAGCGAGGGGAAGCTGCCGGGATGGCGCCATTGGCAGGATAGAACTGCCACACCGAGCAGCTCTAGCTCCCCGCCGACGAACAGCCAGGAGGAGGAGGAGGAGGCCTTCACCGACGACGGCCAGGATGAGGAGGGGGGCGTTGCTGACGACGGCTAGGACGAGGAGGGGGACGTTGTTGCCGACGTCGGCCAAGACGAGGAGGGGGACGCCTTTGCTGACGACGGCAGGACGAGGAGGAGGAAGAGGAAGAGGAAGAAGATGAAGATGCCAGGTGGATACGGCTGGAGGCGGAGTAGACGACCGAGGAGGCGGCGACGGTAAAGAAGGAGGCAAGGGCCCGCACGAAGGCGAAGGCCAAAGGCGCAGGCGAAGGCGTAACAGGCGTGCACCGACGACGAGGAAGATAGCAATGACTACTCGTCGGAGAGGGACACAAACTCCTCGGACGCGACGGCCACTAGCTCTTCCGAGGAGGTGACGAGCAGAAAGTGCCTCCGTGAGGATGACGAGCAAGAAGCGCCTCCAAGAAAGAGAAATAGCTAGTTTAAAAGTTAGTTTGAACATATCTTTCTTTACTATTAATATTGCAGTCCGTACGTCATTACAAATGTTTATGTCAAATATCAGAAGCATCTAGACCGTCTGATCGCCCACAAATAATAATCAACACAGTAGCATAGGTGTGGCAGATAAGGAAGTAAACATTATCTTTTTAGGAGTAAATAGAGAATTTAATTATGGGGTCGCTATAATCAAGGGACAATTAGTCAGGACACGCACATTTATGGAAATCATTAGAAAAACACCAAACCATAATTGTTTTACATGGAAAGCAATCAACCTGCGACATGCCACAATCAGGATGAAATTAACCATCAATCCAAGACATTTTTTTTGCATTTGCACCTCCTCTCGCCTACTCCTCGTCACCACCCACGCGCCCTACGCTCGGGCAATCCCCTGTGCTGCCGCTAAAGGCCCTGGGCCGTCCTTCATTGCCGGCGCCACTAACGACATTGGGCGCGCCATCGCCTACCACCGTGTCGCCTCGGGCCCGGGGCTCGTGCTCTTCGACCGCAATCCGGACAAGCTCGCCGCCGTTGGCGGCCTCGCTGTCAGACTGGAGGCGCTCAAGGGGAGCATCCGGGGTCACGACGACGGCGTGCTCGTCAACAACGCCGATGTCTCCTACCCGTACACCTGATACTGCGGTACTACCACGAGATGGACGAGGATCTCATGCGGGATCAACATCAACGCCGAGGGCGTCACGGCCTCACGGGTCGGGCACGCCAGGCTCCCGCTTATGGTCAATAGGAAAGCGCAACGCTCAACATCGGCTCAGGTGTAGGCATGCTATCAGAAAGAACAATAAAAGAGTCAGCACTTGGTTATATATTTTTTGCCATGTCATCTATAGTCTATTTGTAGTCAGCTCATAAAATAGCTACAATAGTGAGATACTAGTATGAACTACTTTATATGCATATGGTCCACCTTGCAATCTCACAAAGTGCGCACGCGCTGCAGCTGGCTATTATCCTGTAGCCTGCTTCTCTTCTTTCTCCTTTTCTCTCTCATCCAACTCAGCAAAATTATATTATTTTAAATCTTATAGCCTGTTGACTATACCTTATTGTACTTGCTCTTACCTGTGGAATAGAACCTATAATGATACAAGTATGTATATTATATATGTGGCGCAAAATATATGGCTCAGGATATGTGCATATGAACCAATTGTTTGGTTCCAACCAATCAGGAATTCAGTAGCACTTGATTCTTAAGATTGAAGAAGCAAAGATAGTAGTACCAAACAATGAACAATGCATGTATATGCTGTCAGAATTCAGACTTAAACTTTCAATGTGAAGATGAGTGGAAGAACATACGTTTTCCTAATGCAAAATGATCAATACACGTTGCTAGAACAAATCTGTGTAACCATATGTTCTTTTCCCCCTAAATCATTATTTAGACCATGCTAGAACCAAGCTATGTGTGCCAGTTTTTTTGACCTCCTGAATTTTCTTTGTTGGACAGAACTGGGCTCCAAAATAATTTTGCATACACAAATAATACATATATAGATATCTTTGTATGTCTTTATGCTACTACATTTCTCCATGTGCATATCTTTGAGAATGGAGAGCTGATCTAGACGGAGGATGGTAACCCGAGTACTAGTACAGTGCCTCGGGTGGGCGGTGGTGATGGCCGCAGTGGGGATGGTAATGGGGGCGCGGCGGCATGGCCGACTCGGCGTCACTACCCCTACACTCCGAGGGTGCTGGACTTCCTCCCTGGCTCTGGCGGCGATGGTGCGCCCGACGGAAGTTCGTCTCCAACGGGTGGCGGCAGAGGAGGGACAAGTGGCAGGACGCTTGCGTCAGGGGTGGTCGTCGATGCCCCCACCATGGATGGACCACGACGTGCTGGAAAGCGAAAAGCAGCAGGATAGGTGGGCGCTAGGTTAGGGAAAGAAGGCTCAGAAGAATGGTTGTCGCTTCTGGCGCCGACATCCTGCCACTAGCAACGGCTTGCAGTGCAATGGAGCCAATCTTGATGCCGCAAGCGCCGGTCAACATCAGTGGCCAAGCGGAGGTTGAGACATAGTTGCTGGTGGAGGCGGTGAGGCTGGGCGCAGAGGATGGTGCGGTGCTGGAAGAGCTGACGGAGGCAGTGAGGTTGGGCGTGGAGGCCGGTCAATTTTGTTTTTTATTTTTATTTTGTAACACATAATATGCATCAATCAAGTATATGTTTTTGCTCTCACTTAGTTCTTCACAAATTTTCATTATCTGATTATTCTCGATCTAGATAAAAGGAGTGATTCTGGCCTTCTGGGAAGCCACAACATCCTCGAGACAAGTGCATCCTTCTTCGAGGACAATTAGAGAAGATGGCGGATGCTCGAAGTGAAGTGTGGCATCATTGGTGTAATACCGCTATGTGTAGTGACCATCTTTTAAGATCCATACACCACAAGCTATGCAATTTTCACATGCATTATTTTGAACATGCAGAGAGAAAATAAAATTGAAAGCGTCATGTGAAATTTATTGAGTAGAATGCAATGTGATATTTATAGCAACTCACACATAAGCTTTATATGATGCATATATATTATTAATTGTAGATGTTTTGATCAACATATCAAGATTTAAATTTGTGAAGCCGTAGCAAAGGCACGAGCATTGAAGTTTTTTCCTCTAGAAACGTAGGAGGTGCTCGGTTTCCTCTAGAAAACGGCAGTTGCCACTAGCTCCACGTCGGCCCATCTCCCGAGACAAAAGCGGTCGTGCGGCCCGCTGTGGCAAAACTGACCACGTCGCAAGCCCAGAGTCTTCTCAGTAAAGACGGAGGTCAAATCCATTCAGATCAAGTCCTCCGGCGGCCGCACGAGCCACCATGAGTTCCCTCTCGCCGCCACCGCCGCGAGAGCTGCCCGCCGACGCCATACGCGAGATCCTCCTTCGCATCCCCCCGGACGAGCCGGAAAGCCTCGTCCGCGCCTCTCTCGTCCGCAAGTCCTGGCGCCGTGTCCTCACCGACCCCACCTTCTGCCGCCACTACCGCGACTTCCACCGGACACCACCCATGCTCGGCTACCTCTGCAACGACAACGACCACTACTTCAACATCTCCTCCCGCTTCCTTTCCACAGCTGCGTTCTGCCCGCGCCAGCGTCCCGGAGGCGGCTGGAGCGCGATCAGCGCCCGTCACGGCCGCGCCCTCTTCCAAGATACCACTACAAGATCCAATGACCTCTTCCTCTGGGTATGGGACCCCGTCACGGACTGGAAGTTCCGCCTACCCGTGTTCCCGCGTCGCCCCGAGGGTTTTAGCGCGGCCGTGCTGTGCGGCAAGGCCGGCTGCGACCACCGCGGCTGCCACGGCGGGGACCCGTTCTTCGTGGCCATCGTGGGTACCAACGACGACGGGGTGACGAGCGCCCGTGTCTACTCAACGGAGGCTGGTGCCTGGAGCGACATGACCTCCATTGATCACGTGAGTCCCGAATATGGGATGCGATCCAGCGTCCTCGTCGGGGATTCGCTCTACTTCCTCTACGAGCCCAGCACCAAAATTCTGCGCTACGATCTGGCTGGTAGACAACTATCGGTCATCCACCGCCCCAAGGCCTGCGGGATCAACGGTTGTTACTGTAACATTGTCCTCATGGCCACTGAGGACGGCGCGCTGGGATTCGCAGGCGTGCATGGCTCCACCTTTTCCATGTGGTCGATGAGTACTGATGCCAAATAGCACTGGGAGTAACACAACTTGTCCCGCATGTGCACTTAAGTCACGGAAGTTGCAAAATGTGTAAATGAGTCACATAACTTTACTTCCGTGTGCACGCTAGGTCACAAACCGGTCAGCTGTCTGGTTTTGCTAAAATACCGCTCAGAAAATTTGCAGAAACAACCCTTACTATCTCTATATCCTGAAGAAGTCAACCCAGAGTGACCAGCCTGTCCGTGTGGGTCCCACCTGTCAGGCGCGTAGGAAAGAAATAAAATCAAAATAGGTGCAATATGGGGATTTGAACTTGAGACCTGTTGGTCCAGGCTTGCGCACGGAACCAGGACACCACTCATTCACTTCAGTAAAACATGTGGATTACGCCTTATTATAATATATATTCCTGTGCAGAATTAGTTTATTTATAAAAATTTAAAATACAAATTTTAATTCGGAAATACATATACATTGTTATTATGTACGTGCCAAGATGCGGTAAAAAAAATCGTTATGATTTGGGCTGTAGAAAAAAATATCGGAAATACATATACATTGAGAACGACATTTTTTTAGCTTGCTGAAATTTTTGAAACATCCACCTTTCAGTATCAAAATAATATGCTAAAAAATACTTAGCTATATAAATATGTCAAAGATTGGGCGGCAAAATTTTCTTTTGAAAATACGTTGTGTTTTTGGAAATAAAAAATACAAATTTCTAACAAAAATACTCATATATATACTTTATGAATTATTATTTTCAACAGCCCAAATCATAAAAAAAAATTACCGCAACTTATCACGTACATAATAACATTGTATATGTATTTTCGAAATAAAAATTGTATTTTTTAATTTCAAATTTTAAAATATGCTAATTCTCCAGAGTAATAACTAGTATAATAAGTTATAATCCACCCAATGTACCCAAGCGATCAGGTGGTTCGTTGGTTCTAAGCGCCCGCATCTACCTAGTAGGTCTCAAGGTCGAATACCCATCCTGCCCATTTCCATTTTAGTTATTTCGTACACGCCTGACATGTGGGACCTGCCTGTACAGGCTGGTCACTCTGGATTGACTTCATCAGCAATATATATAGTAAGGGTGTTTCTACAAATTTTTAGGCGGTATTTTTTTGAAACCAGACAACAGATCCAGGGAATAGATTTAGTAAGGGTGTTTCTGTAAATTTTCCAGCGGTATTTTTGCAAAACCAAGCAGCATACCGGTTTGTGACCTGAGATGCACACTGAAGTAAAGTTATGTGACTCATTTGCACATTTCGCAACTTCCGTGACTTAAGTGCACATGCGGGACAAGTTGTGTGACCCCCAGTGCCATTTACTCCATGGGTGGAACGCAGAGTCGTCGAGCTTGCGACGGTGCTTCCGCCTCGTGCCCTCCAAGCCAGACCCCTTGTGAATGGCTTCGTAGAGGGCGCGGGCATCATTATCTTGGGGACAAATGAAGAGATATTCACAATTGAGATCAACTCTGGCCGAGTGAAGAAGATATCCAACAGGAGAAGCGCCGCCCTTTATATCACTCCATACACAAGCTTCTACACTCTAGGTACTACTTAATTTGGTAGCATTTTGACATCTTTGCTTTCTTGTTACTATTTGGGAGTCACATTTGCAACTAGATTATCTGGTGGAACTATTGATGCTGGTACATGTTCTCAAGATTGACAAGTGTTTGTCAATTTGCAGACCTTGCCAAGAACGCCATGAAGATGGGCTGATGCATCCAACCGTCAATGTCAACTGGGTCACCGCAAAGAGTAGTAAGATTTTGATTTGGCTTTCTGAGAGTCGGTAGTGCCGTGGTCGTTGCAATTGTAAAACTACTTGTTTGTTAGTTCTGTCATCGTGCACAACTATACTTTTACACTGTGCCGCTTCTGAGATTTTGCAATATTATGAACTGGTGAACGTGCCATTATCCGGGAAAGTCTTTTCTAACGCAACCGGTACCTACCGGACACATATCCATCGTTCAGTTCTTCGTGATTCGTGCTAGGTTCCTTTCCTATATCTAGTGTATATCATATCCATATGATACTTCTCTGAAATCTAAAAGAATTTTTTTGTAAAATCTCGTAATTTTTTTATATAAACCAGGTTTTAGAATACTGTAGATGAAAATTAACTATAATGATTCAAATATGTGTGGAATTTATGTATAATATGGTTAAAATAATAAAATTTTGTTACATTTTTATTTATATCTAAAAAATATCGCATATATATCATATCATGAAAAAATAGGTAAAAAATTGAAGAGAAATTAGCACGAATCACGAGGCACCCTACCGGTCGGATGGTGACCGGTAGGAACCGGCTCCGCCAGAAAATCCTCTCTCGTTGCCATGTGTTTATTTTAGAGCCTTGTCCTGTATTCCCGTGAGCTGGCTCGTTGCCATGTGTTCATTTTGGTTTAACTGTTCTTTTTTTGGCGGGAACGTTTTGGTTCAACTTATCTAGGCTTGACTATGGCTACCTATAACTAAGGAATTGTTGATCTGCTTTCATGATTGCACCTTGCCACTTTGTCATGTAGTTTTTTTTTTTTTTGGCAGAGCAGTTTGCCATCTAGCTAAGTTGTAAAGCATGAACAAAGGCAAGCAGATAGAATTGAACGTTCTGTGGCACAGGCAGATTAGAGCATCCACAATGCAGCAACACTTAGTTAGAATCAACAAAATAAAATAGCAGGTGAAGTGCTCACTCACGCAACGCTGGGCGCTTGGCTGAGACGCTAATTAGCTCTCGCGAACGCATGCGATTTGCTGGCCGCAAGTGAGAAACCACTTGCTGGCCACTGGATTTGGGTCGGGTGCTTGGGATTCTAGTTGGTAGCTGCTTGTTTGGCCAGGATTTTCACCCTGGCGTCGGCAGATAAGAGCCGCAACTGTGTATGTTTTTTTTTAACACGGAGCGCCCCGAAGGGCGTAGAAGATTCATATATTCCAAGCGGTGGGTGTACAATGTTTTACAAAGGTCCTCATGAAATAGAAAAATAACACATAGGCCCCTGGTAAATGCAGAAAAGACCTCACTAAGAAAAGAAAGAATGCAATCAGGTCCTTCTCTATCCCCACCGATGAGCAAGAGACCAGAGAGCCGCCGCCGGACTCCAAGGCGGGGATGGCACCACTTGCTTCAAAGTCGACGAAGAACGCGGCCTCCAATCTCTGAAAGGGCCTCCGATGGAGGTTGAAACGTCGCCAGAAGTCACTGGCATGGATAACGGCAAGCAAAATCGCTGCCGATGTGCTGCTTGAGGAGATTGCTTCAGTAGAACTCCGATACCACTTCCGCACCCTATCCGCCCAGCCTGGCCAGCTCTGCACCGCGACGAAGATATTGACCCGCCATCGGACCCCAAGCACCTGCCACGGACTCGGGGAGGCGAGCGTAGATGATGGCGACGCCAGCGGACCCGGTAGATGAGCTTATTGAGGAAGCCATCCACGGATCGTCTTCTTCCTTCGACCGTCCTCCATGGACGAGCACCGGGAAGGAGATAATCTACGATCTGTTTGCTGCTCACAAGCACCCAGATCAGATGACAGGGGAAGAAGGGAGAGGCCTTATTGGCGAAGATGCCACACAACCTCCTCGCCGCCTGCCGCCACTCCTGCCACCGGAGAAGAGCAGCCGCGAAGAAGGAAGCGAGGATCCGGTCTCCTACTAGCAGACTCCACATGGGTAAATAGCAAAGATCTACAGCCTAGACTACTATTTACAATCGACCAGGCGCCTCTCCATCCTCTTCTCCGGCCGGCAGCGCCGACGGGGAAGATTCCGGGTCGGGCCGGCGATGGTGATGACGAGCGGCGGACTCTCAACGGGGCGGGCTACTGTAGCGTCCTGAGAGGGGAGGAGGGGGGAAAATGTGTATGCTCTTAGAAACACGAACGCCAAACATTTAGATTGCTGATGGGTTTATGTTGGAGAGTCCGGTGAGGGTTTGTCAAATGTTTTGATCAGTATGCAGAGTCTACCTGGTCCCCTGGTTAACTAGCCAGAGATCTCGGGTGAATAGTTAGAGATCTGTATGTAGATCCCGCCTTTGAGAGAATATACAATTATGTTTTTTTTTAGAGAATATCTATTATGCTGTTGAGGCAGGATATCCTTCGATGTTGATCAGTCATAGCACATCACTGCAACGCAATAGCTTCCCAGTCGTTCGTTTACAATGTATTGAACTGAAGTTGTGAAGCATTTGTGCATAAAAGGATTGATTGCAAATAGATTCCTTCTAGCAGTGAGTTACAAATTTCGGAGCGTTAAGTTTGTCTGAATCTCTGGGATGTGAGGCCGCCTGAATCTCTGAATGTCACATGCCGTCCAATCTCTGAAATTTAGACCCTAGTTATATTTTTTACAGGAAAAAAAAGATAGACCCTAGTTGACATACCGATGGATTTTGACCCTAATTTTGCATTTCAGTTTGAGAACAGGTGAATCGGTCAAACTAGCTTGACAAAGTGAACTTTATTGCATTTCGCCTGTCGGCTGCTGCAGAGTTATTCCCTTACCTTTGCCATGATAAGAGCATCTCCACTCTCTCAAACTGTCCCCAAAGGGCGTCGCCGGATCGAGTGTTTGGACGACGTGTTTCGTTCGTGCCGCGTTTGGGGGACGCCGCTTCCCAGCCGCCCCCAAACATTGAAATACTTTATTTTTAATTTTTTTTGCATTTTTATTTCAATATAGAGAAGAAACATTCCACAAACTAATACATAATTGGGAGCGAAGTTTACACGAAGACATAGTTTGGAACATGGTTTTCCACAAACTAATACATAGTTTGAACCATGGTGGACACAAGTATAAAATATTGTAAAATAATTAAACCTAACTATCGAAGGTTTCGTGTATTCGATGCCAAGAAAGAACACTCGAGGGCACACCCAGTCACCCAAACTGGAAAATCCAGCTGTCGACGGTGCCCCTGTTGGTTCAGAACAACCAGAAACCTTTGTGCATTTTTTCGCTGCGAAGAAACAACACTCATCAGTCGTCGTCCTCCTCGGTGTTGTCGTCGTGATAGTGCCGGCGGCAACGCGTCTCGTCGAACACCTTGACGCTCATGTCACTGTCGCCAAAGTAGGAGAACACGAGCCCGAAGCTGGCTTCGAGGCGGTGGTAGCGCGCGAACTTCTCCCAGTCGCTGTGGAGGTACATCTTGCCGCGCGCGTCGTAGATCAAGTCCACGATCCACCGGTAGCAGCCGCAGGCATCCTCCCGCAGATGCAGCGAGCCCGTGCGCTCGTCGCCGGCGACGAAGTCGGCGAAGGTGTCCGGCAGCCTCTGGATTCCGTGTGAGTCGCCCTTGAGGACGACGACAAACTCGAACATCACGGGCCCCTCCTCATCCTGCATGTCCGATGATGAGGACGACGACGGCGTCGCAGGCGATGACGAGTGTGCAACTCTGCCACGGCCATGACCACGACCACGGCCGCGAGCTCGGCCTCCGCGTCTACCAGCCATGGCGTCGAATCTTGAGATGGTGGCGGCTAGGGTTGGGGAGAGAGGCGTTAGGGTTTGTGTGTGAGAGGGACGATGGAAGGCGGCCCTTTTTATAGGCCGGAGGGAGGCGGGGGAGCGGTGGAGCTCATTAACGCCGGCACGCAGAGCTAGGCGTGACGAGACGCATCGGTGCGCCTCTGCGGGAACTGCACCGTCGCTGCGCGCCAATAACTTCCGTCGCGAGAAACTCTATGCCAACTTCCCAAATGCTCTTTCGCACAAGATAAGTTGGTTTTCCTTGGATTCGTTGTTTCCTCCAATGGCATTGAAGTGGATTCTTCGAAAGTTGAGACTATTCATAATTGGCCTACGCCAACCATCGTTGCCCAAGTTCGAAGTTTTCATGGACTTGCTGGTTTCTACCGCTGCTTTGTGAAAGAATTTAGCACCATTGCTTGCCCATTGAATGAACTTACTAAGAAGAATGTTCCGTTTGTTTGGGGCAAGGCCCAACAACACGCTTTTGATGAATTGAAAAAGAGACTTACTGAGGCACCACTCCTTGTTCTACCAAATTTTGCAAAAATATTTGAGATTGAGTGTGATGCAAGTGGACTTGGTATTGGTGGTGTTCTTATGCAAGATGGCAAACCCGTGGCATATTATAGTGAAAAGTTAGACGGTGCTCGTCTAAACTACCCTATATATGACTGAACTTTATGCTGTAGTTCGTGTCCTTGAAGTTTGGCAACATTATCTTTGCCAAAAGAATTTGTTATTCACTCCGATCATGAGTTTTTGAAATATTTGAAAAGTCAAACCAATTTGAACAAAAGGCATGCTAAATGGGTTGAGTTTATTGAGTCCTTCCCTTATGTAATCAAATACAAAAAGGGAAAGGACAATGTGGTCGCGGATGCTCTTTCCCGCAAGAACAATCTTTTGCTCACTCGCTTGGATTTTCATGTGTTGGGTCTTGATGAGATAAAGGAACTTTACCACGCCAAAATTTTCTTTGGTCCGATTCTTGCCAAGTGTTCCATTGAAAAAGGATTTGATGATTTCTATTTGCATGATGGCTACTTATTTAAAGCTAACAAAATTTGCATACTCGGGTCTTCTCTTCGAAAGTTGCTTTTGCAAGAGTCACGTGGAGGTGGACTTATGGGACACTTTGGACGCGACAAGACCCTCGCCATGCTCTCCACCCATTACTATTGGCCCAAGATGAAGCGAGACGTGGAGCGCCTATGCAACCATTGCACCACATGCTTACAAGCTAAGTCTACCACCAATCCCTATGACCTTTACACCCGTTTACCAATTCTGTATGCTCCTTGGTCCGACATTAGCATGGACTTTGTGCTAGGCTTACCACAAACTAGACATGGTCATGACTCAATTTTTGTTGTCATTGATCGTTTCTCTAAGATGGATCATTTTATACCATGCAATAAGACCGATGATGCTTCACACGTTGATACGTTGTTTTTCAGGGAAGTCGTTCGTCTACATGGGATACCCTCAAGCATTGTATCGGATAGAGACGTCAAGTTCATGAGCTATCTTTAGAAGTCGCTCATGGCAAAGTTCAGAATCAAGCTCTTGTTTTCATCGTCATCGCACCCACAAACGGATGGTCGCACGAAAGTCGTCAACCGTAGCATCTCCACTCTACTCCGAGCACTCGTGAAGAAAAACTTGAAGTCGTGGGAAGAATGCCTCCCACATGCGGAGTTTTCTTACAACCGAGAAACGCACTCAACAACATCAAGGAGTCCATTCATGATCGTTTATGGTTTTGAACCTTCAACGACATTCGATATCCTTCCACTACCTCTTCATGAGAGAACCAACATGGATTTCGACAAGCGTGCCCTCGCCATGAAGAAACTACATGAAGACCCAAGAGCCACCATACAAGAACATGTACTTCACCAAGCTACTAGACTCAACGCCAAGAAGAAAGAAAGGATATTCGAAGAAGGCGACTTCGTTTGGATACACCTCCGGAAGGAGAGGTTCCCACAAGAGCGCAACTCCAAGCTAAATCCAAGAGGAGATGGTCCCTTCAAGGTGCTCAAGCGCATCAACAACAACGCCGACATCATCGACATACCCACGTCAAAGTATTTGGTGAGAAACACATTCAACATCTCGGATCTCTCACCCTATCATGGAGATGAGGAGGAACTAGAGTCGAGGACGACTCTTTCCCAAGGGGGTGGAGATGATGTAGCCCCGCCCAAGAACGACACTACACCAAGGCCAAGTAATCCCCCAAGTGGACCGATGACGCGAGCACGCACCAAAGCACTTCAACAAGAGGTGAACTCGCTCCTTACCATGCTTGATCCTAACCTCCCATTGAATGGCTTGCTACATGTAACATCCCAGGATTCAAGACGATCGAGGGGTAGATTTTAGAAAGGGATGTGCATTGCATCGTAAAATCTGGGGAAATTTCGCGCTTTTATTGAAAAACTGCATCTTAGGGGGAAACAAGTTTCTCTCTCGACACCAGATAGGGTTAGGGTTTCGAGAGTGCGACAAACTTGGAGCTATCTAATCTCAACTTAGGGTTTTGGAGAAGAGAGGGGAACAATCCACCTCTCAACTTAAGTTGCATGATTGAATTCAAACAATTAGTTTTGAATTTCAAATTCAAACATCAATTAGGCATATCATAATTCAAATAATGGATAATTCATTAAACAATTGGAAAATTAAGAATATAAAAGAATATGAACATATATTAAAAGCTAATTAGGGAAAACTTGAGCTTTATTGATTAACACACATAATACATTGTCATTTACATTATCCATTTGAATTATAAATATTACAACACATTACAGAAATTGAATAAATGAAAAAGAAAAATAAAATTACAAATAATTACAGAATGCTAAACTAAACAAGCAGTTCTTCATGAATTCCTTGATCAACACTTGATTGAGATTCTTGAGCACCCAATTGATTCCTGCATATAGACATAACAAACAAGAAATGCAAGTTAGGCCAAGTGGCAAAGCCACTTGGCAGATTAGTGAAAATAATGGCCAAATTGGTGGATAATATCAAAGCCTGGCGAGTTGAACCATGCCAAAAGCCCAAGTTCCAACCTGAGCATGCACAAGCAGCTCACAAGGCTTGATGCATGCTCCACAGCACACATAGACCAGGGGAGGAGCACCCTGGTTGACAGGCAGTGCTGTCGACCATAGGAGCAAGGAGAAGGGTAGTATAAAACCTTTTCACCAGCCAAAACCCTAGCAGCTCATCGGCAGAATCTCCAAAGGGTAAGAACAGCAAGAAATTCTTAGAACAACAAGAACAACACAGCCAGCCAACTATCCAGGACAGTTCCACCAAGAACTGTTAACTCGAGAACCAGCACAGGATGAAGTAAAGCATCACAATCTAGCCAGGAGGAGAAGGGCAAGCTTACAACAGAAACCAGAAGCAAAACCTCTACATCAGCACACTTTCTAGGACCTGGAGTGAGGTATACCCAGGAATCATGAGCAAGCAATGTTTTGCTCATACTAATCCAACATATGCATAAGTCACACAAGCTAAAAGGGTTGGAATACCCTGTTTGTATCATCATTTGGCTACCAGCCATATGGTGCAAGCAAAATAAGGGATAAGCCAGTAGGAAATCATCGAAGGGAACACTGATTAAGTCAAAATAATAATCAATGACATAACCAAGAAAATACAACATGGATTTGATCCTATCTAGCCAGCCAGATTCACCTAGCACCCTACAGCTAGCTAAGCCATCAGAACATGGACATTGATCTGTCCATTTTCATTTCAACATTAAATATCCTAGCAGCCCATGGATGACTACCAGAAATATTGCACAGAAGCATACACAAGAGGTAGGAGCAACCATTTCTAGCAGGCCAAGCTCTGCTAGTGTCACAACAACTACCTAGCCACACAGAAAAGCCCACTAGAGAAGCATATCATCACTCCAAGGAGTTCATGCATCACAGGAGGTGCCAAAACATGTTGCTTTCCATCCAACTAGTGCATAGGATGCAAAAGATCACTACTGCATTAAGTAGATCATGTCTGTTTGTCAGAAATAGGAAGCAAAGCTTCATTGACAAGCATAGATAAATGAAATAGCACACACAGATGCATCCAGGGGCATCAAATCATTCAACCAGCCACCAGTATTGCTTTCACAAGCAACAGCAACCACCAGTACTTGGTGTGAAGCTAGATACACAAGCAACAACAACATATCAAGTGAATGCATACAAGTATATAAGCCAACAGGAAGCCCTGATGATCACAGGATCATTCAAAGCCACAATTAATCAACAATTGCATCACAGATAATCAAACAGATGAATTATAATTGTATCCAGAAGCACACCATCAAGGAATGGAGCTATCTAGCCAACAACCAAGCTCAGTAGAACAATACCATGAATCATATCTCAATGAACCATACACCAGAGGCACTTGCTCTTGCATAAAGCAAGGATTACTCACTGTAATCAAGCCAGGGGAAGAAAGTAGGTATACACATGATAGTCTAGCAGCAGCAGCTGGAGCAACAAGGCAGGCCATGAGCATAACAGCATGCTCATGAGCAATTACACAAGAGCCACATCAGCAGTAATGGCAAGAGCACAAGCAGACTAGAGAGATAAGAGCAACAACACAGGCATGGTAATAGAGAGCTAGGCCATGGCAATTAGAGCAGCAGTAACAACAACTAGCACACCACAACAACAACAGAGAGCACAACAAGAAGAACTAAAGATAGCACAAAGAAAGAAGAACCAAGATAGCTCAAAGAATAAAGAACATCAGCATGGCAGCATCTCCAAGAGGAGGAGCAGCCACAGCTCGAGCTAGACGAAGAGGAGAAGAATAGGAGAAGGGGATACAGAAAGGAGGCGTACCTGGAGCAGGAGTACCACGACATTTCCCGTGGCGGCACGGCGGCACAGCCCGGCCACGGCAGCGCCAAGCCGCGACCAAGCCAGGCGTCGCCGAGCACCAGTGCTCCAGCACCACCACGGCGAAGCACACATCATTGCCACAGTGTCTGGGACGCTGGTGAGCGGCACATCGCCGCAGATCCGTGCAACCCTAGTTGCAGAAGGGTTGGGGCCAAACGGAGGCGACCGTGAATCGCAGATCGACGTGGACCACCAGGTGCACCATTGAGAGGCGGTTCGTTTGCGACCGATCTCGTCGCCGGAGATGGCCGGAGGCGGCCGGAACAAAGCGGCGGCGGCGACCACGAGTCGCCAGAGCGTGCGAGAGAGTTAGGGTTAGGACGAGGAGGAGGCAACGAGCGCGCCTGGGTCGGTTGGACCGAGCCCAACGGGCTGGTCCAACGTAACCAGCTCGGGCTGCCAGACAGGTGGGCCTGAGGGGCATTTTGGTCATTTCCAAAAATTGCCATTTAAATTGAATCTTTCACATAATTTTATAAAATAAATATTGCTCTAAAAAATAAAGAAAAATATGTAAACCACTTAGAATAAAATTCTCTATCATAATAAAATATGAAATGGAATTTTTGAGACAAATAAAAATTGAGCCATAATTAAATACAAAGAATAAGAATTTAATAACAATCATTAAAAATAAACTCCATATTTTTAATGATAAAATAAGTCCATAAGTTCTTTTGGACTTAAAAACACCTTGGCAATATTCCAAGGTAATATTTTACTCTTAAGGAGTATTCCTAATTTTTTCTTAGTAGCCACCTCTGACATGAAATAATAAAACACCGGGAAGGGGGAACCAAACCCTAAAATCTGAAAGCATGCATATTTGAATCTTTAACCATTGCCCTTATCGGAAAATGATTCTACTTTTCAGAAACAGAGGACCAGGGTCAGTCCAAACAATCCAACTGCACTACATTGCAGTCGCAAGGCAAGTTCATCGCTTGCTCATGTTACTTTGAGTATTTTTACCAAATTACTTGCAAAGTACTATACTTATCACTCTTGCATGAAAAGTAAAATTGCTATCTTCACAATTATGAATATGACTATGTGGTGGGCAATGGAACCATGATATGAGTATGGTGGAGGTTCCATTGCAAGGGTTTATATCCATCTAGGATTAAACAACAAATGTCGTCCGGTGATTCTTGTGCCGTAATACTCGAGTTAACCATAAGATCTGGAGTGGGACGGAGTAGTCAAGTGTGTTCTCTCCTCTCGTTCATCAACGGATGGGCTTACCGTAGTCACTTGAATCCGGATATGGACAAGCGGAGTGGTTGTTGAGCCCTAAGTCCCCACGGTAATGCGGTCTATGATGGGTTGCAACGATCGGCGAAGGAATCAGGTAGAGAACCTGATTATTGTCGAGATCAGAAGGTTTCCAAAGGGGTACGCTGACTAGCGAGGACCCAAGGTTGGAACTGCAACAAAGGGTGGGTGTGCGAGGTCGCGGGGGAATGCATTATTGACTAGGACCTTATACCGGGCCTCACACCACAAAAGTGTGGACGGGAAAGCTGCCCGGTTGGCACCAAGGTTAAGATCTCTTATGGGTAAAGCAACACACCTCTGCAGAGCGTAATGAATCGTGACCTGTCACTCCCTGTTCCGAGATATGGAACTGCGAACGCTGCCGGAAAGGAACTCCATGAAGTTCTAGTAAACCGGTGAAGGCTGACGGACATAGCTCTTCTGAATAAAAGCAACCTTTTGAAGAAATGATTATAAAAACATGCATTGGTATTAGACTTTCTGGTCTAGTACCGTAGTTAGTGCATTAAACACCTCTTTCCTATTATGAACTTGTTGAGTACGCTCGTACTCATACCTCTTATAATCCCCTACTTAGACTGTCTGAATCACCTCGAGGAAGCCAATGACAGACAAGACGGAGCAGATGGGATCTGCTACGAGGAACCAGACCTATCGAGAGGAGTAGAGGGGGTCGACTACCTTATCGTCTACGGAACCGGGGAGGTTCCCGAAGGAGAACAAGTTTAGATTACAAGAGTAGTAGTAGTAACCGAGCAGTGCGAACACTCTAGTACTTAGCTGCTCGAGTAGAATAAATGTATAACCTGCTAAGACTTCTATATTGTAAGTTAAGTTGGGTTCACCTCGAACCCAGGAGTAAACTTCTATGGACCCAGGAGGAGCTCCGAGATGATGTATATATTTGGTTTGTAATAATATGAGAATGAGTTATGGACCAGCTATGTTCTGTTGTACTACTCTGAGGGATCTAATATTTGCAGATTGGTACTTCGCACATGTTATGTCAACGATTGGCATACTACAACATGCAGTGGTATGCAGGGTCACCACACTACCTCATCAAAATTCCTTATGTGTAATCAGGTACATCTTCGACGAAGACCCCCAAGGAAGCCAAGCCATCAAGGGAGGAGAAGAACGAGGAAAGGAAGAGCTGGAGCAAACCGGCGCCAGAACCGGCAGCACTGGATCCTGCGCCGGAACCATTCCGGTCAGCCGGTTGCTGTAACCGGAACGGACCGGTGGGAGAACCGGTAGACCACAACCACTACCGGAATGGATCGGCAACAACAGCCGGCAGCACCGGCCGCCTCGCTGAAACCGTTCCGGCCACAGAACCGGCACCACCGGTTTTACCACCGGAAAACGTCGAAAACAGCGGTCCAAACTATTTTATCTTGTAACTTTACCCTTCTGCCCCTGGGTACTATATATACTGCTGGTACGCTAGATCTAGGGTTAGACTAAGATTTGAGTTTATGCTTGAGCTTTGTCTTATATACTATTAGGACCATCACGTCCTATGTATCAAGGCTACTCTTGAGGATCTTTCTGTCTTCATATGTGATTCAAGTGCATCCACTCTTTCACTCATGTTCTAGAGCTGATTCCTTTACCAATCTTTCAATCCTTGGATTCTACCCATGGGTCTCTCGAAGGATTGACTCTATTGGCTTAGTCTAACCAACTATGAGCATCTCTAACAGTAACCAACCGAAAAAGTCGGAACCGAAAAAGAGGAATTCAGTCTCCCGAAAACGTTGCTTAGGATGATTTTGGCACTCGCGCAGAATAGAAACCGTAAAACACGACTGAAAAACGGAATTAAAATCTCGCGGGAGAATTTATCGATGAACACATATAGAAGATACTTTGATGCTCCGATTGAGCATTAAACTTTACATAATATCTACTAAAAACCTAAATTAACTAATTGCCCTAACTGGGCGAACTAATTTCGACCAAAATGCGGCCCCGATGGCCTCTGCGCGCAGCGGCGCCGGTGGTGGTGGAGGTAGGCGTCGAGCTCCTACTCGGAGTCAAGCTCGACGCGCCGCCTCGTACTCCCTCACTTGGCGAACGGTGTCGGCATCCTCCCGGCGCCAGCGGGCTCGGGCCTCCGCCTCCGTGATGGCCGCCACCTGCGCGATGAAGGCATCCTCCTCATCGGAGCCGTGGACGTAATCTCCCGCGGAGAACGTGGGCTCCCCCGCAATGACGGCGTCCTCCTCCTCGGAGCTGTCGTAGATGGGTGGGTGATACGTCTCCAATGTATCTATAATTTCTGATGTTCCATGCTTGTTTTATGACAATACCTACATGTTTTGCTCACACTTTATAATGTTTTTATGCGTTTTCCGGAACTAACCTATTAACAAGATGCCACAGTGCGAGTTCCTGTTTTCTGTTGTTTTTGGTTCCAGAAAGGCTGTTCGGGCAATATTCTCGGAATTCGACGAAACGAAGACCCAACATCTTATTTTTCCCTGAAGACCCCAGAACACCGAAGGAGAGTCGGAGGCGGGCTAGAGGGCCACCACACCATTAGGCGGCGCGGCCCCAGGCCTGGCCGCGCCAGCCTATGGTGAGGAGGCCCCAGGTACCTCCCTGCGCCGCCTCTTCGCCTATAAGACCCCTTTCGACCTAAAAACGCGATACCAACTGACGAAACTCCAGAAAGACTCCAGGGCGCCGCCGCCATCGCGAAACTCCATTTCGGGGGACATAATCTCTGTTCCGGCACGCCGCCGGGACGGGGAAGTGTCTCCGAAAGCCATCTCCATCGACACCGTTGCCTCCATCATGCTCCGTGAGTAGTTCCCCCATGGACTACGGGTTCTAGCTGTAGCTAGTTGGTACTCTCTCCCCCATGTACTTCAATACAATGATCTCATGAGCTGCCTTACATGATTGAGATTCATCTGATGTAATCGGTGTTGTGTTTGTTGGGATCCGATGGATTGTTACATTATGATTAGTCTATCTATAAAGTTTGTGAAGTTATTGTTGCTGCAATCTTGTTGTGTTTAATGCTTGTCACTAGGGCCCGAGTGGCATGATCTTAGATTTAAGCTCTATACTTATTGCTTAGATTGTATCTACAAGTTGTTTGCACATGTCTATGTCCGGAACCCGAGGCCCCAGAGTGACAGCAACTGGGATAACTGGAGGGGAAGGCTTAGATATGAGGATCACATGTTTTCACGGAGTGTTAATGCTTTGCTCTGGTGCTCTATTAAAAGGAGTACCTTAATTTCCAGTAGATTCCCTAGAGGCGCGGCTGCCACCGGCTGGTAGGACAAAAGATGTTATGCAAGTTTCTCATTGCGAGCACGTATGACTATATATGGAAAACATGCCTACATGATTAATAATCTTGATGTTCTGTCTTAATGCTATTTCAATCCTATCAATTGCCCAACTGTAATTTGTTCACCCAACACTTGTTACTTTTTATTTGAGAGTTACCACTAGTGTAGATAGCTGGGAACCCCGGTCCATCTCTCATCATCATATACTCGGTCCTATATGTCATTGGAAGTAGTATCAACTATTTTCTGGTGCCATTGCTCTCATATTACTGCTACTGCTGCTGTGTTACTATTACTACTGCTCTCATATTACTGCTGCTTTCACATCACCCCTGTTACTAGTGCTTTTCCAGGTGCAGCTGAATTGACAACTCAGTTGTTAAGGCTTATAAGTATTCTTTACCTCCCCTTGTGTCGAATCAATAAATTTAGGTTTTACTTCCCTCGAAGGCTGTTGCGATCCCCTATACTTGTGGGTTATCAAGACTATTTTCTGGCGCCGTTGCCGGGGAGGCATATCTCTACTCATAAGTTCACCTGGGGAGTACACTCTACCTCTCTCTCTGTTTTATTTTATTTTGTTTTGTTTAGTTTATATTTGTCTAGTTTATTTGTGCTTAGTTTATTTCTGTCTAGTATTATTTTGCTTAGTTTACTTTTGTTTAGTTTGTTTTGTTTTATTTTTCCTATATACCCAAAAATCCATAAAAATTTGAAAAACTGAAAAATTAAAAACTGTTGTTATGGAAGAACCCACAACCTATTTGAAGCTTATAGAATTATATAATAATTATAGAGAATCAAGAACGGGAAAAGTTATGAGTGTTGTGATAGAAAAATTGAATACAATTGCTAAAATCTTGCTTAAACGCCATGATATAAACTGTTGCTCTAAACAGGATACTAAACATCTTAAATTTCAATGTGGCTTTAGTGAGGAAGTTTTAATTAAGAACTATAATTGGAATAGCTATATTCATTTTGGGTTCGAAGAAGTAGAACAATTTGTTTTGTTTATGGGAGCTTCTGAGATAGAATCCTTCATGGCTAAAAATTATGAAACTTGTGTTGTTTGTAAGGACCTTAAAGATTATGTCTCTTCTATCCTTAATTTTTGCATAGAAAGTTACAGTGATAATCCTTATATCATTGATTATAAAGAGAGACTCATTAATGCACAAGAATGCACTCACAATTTGCAGGAACCAGTGGAAGAAGAAATTGATAAACCTGAAAACTCATTGGATGAAAAAGAGGAGGAAATTGATGAACCTGAAAGCTCATTGGATGAAAAAGAAGAGGAGAGTGATGAACAAAAGGAGGAAGAATGGATTAGCTACCCATGCCAACCTTCTAATGAGAGTAACTCTTTATCTCTTACACTATTTGATTGTCCTCCATGCTTACCAAAGGAGGATGAATGTTATGTTCCTGTGGATTCTCTTACAATATTCCCTATGAGTAAAACTTGTGAGAATAATTATGCTACTGTTATCTATGATAATCCATGCTATTTTGATAAATCTTATGATAATTCTTTGTTTGTGCCTGGTATCGAAATGCATGGTACTAAAGAATTTTGCTTAGCAAATGTTTATGATAAAGCTCTAGATGATGGTCCTATGTTACTTGATAATATTAATTGTACTACTAATGAAAATGGGATTGGAAAGGTCTTGACTTTATCTAGGAATCCCATATCTCTTGAGATTGATCAATCATCTTGTTATATTATTGATAAAAGTAGGTTTGAAAGTTTTGATCCTATTATTTTTGAGCTTGATAAAAATTATGTGTTTGTGGATCATGAAAAGCATGCTTTATGTGATAGTTATATTGTTGAGTTTATCCATGAAGCTAATGAAAATTATTATGAGAGAGGAAAATATGGTTGTAGAAATTTGTATGTTACTAAAACACCTCTCTATATGCTGAAAATTTTGAAGTTGCTCTTGTTTTATCTTGCTATGCTTGTCACTTTGTTCTTCATGAATTTATTTGTGTACAAGATTCCTATGCATAGGAAGCGGGTTAGACTTAAATTTGTTTCATACCTGCTTTTTGATGCTCTCTTTTGCTTCAACTCTCATCCTTATGTGAGCATCATTAAAATTGCTGAGCCCATCTTAATGGCTATAAAGAAAGCACTTCTTGGAAGATAACCCATGTCTTTATTTTGCTACTGTTTTGTTGTGTCTTGGAAGTTGTTACTACTGTAGCAACCTCTCCTTATCTTTATTTTATTGCATTGTTGTGCCAAGTAAAGTCTCTAATAGAAGGTTGATACTAGATTTGGATTTCTGCGCAGAAACAGATTTCTATCTATCACGAATTTGGGCAGGGCTCTCTGTAGGTAACTCAGAAAAATCTGCCAGTTTACGTGCGTGTTCCTCAGATATGTACGCAACTTTCATTAGTTTTGAGTTTTCTGATTTGAGCAACGGAAGTACCTCTTAAAAATTCGTCTTTACTGGCTGTTCTGTTTTGACAAGATTCTGGCTCTGTTTTTTGCATTGTCTCTTGTGGACTTTAAGCAAGGCTTTCTAGACATGGAGAGCTGTAGCTAATGTTTTATTGAGTTCTTGCAATGTGTCACTACAGGACTAAAGTGGATTAAAGTTTTTTTTTGAGTACTAACCCCTCTAATGAAGTTTATGAGAAGTTTGGTGTGAAGGAAGTTTTCAAGGGTCAAGAGAGGAGGATGATATATGATCAAGAAGAGTGAAAGGTCTAAGCTTGGGGATGCCCCCGTGGTTCATCCCTGCATATTTCAAGAAGACTCAAGCGTTTAAGCTTGGGGATGCCCAAGGCATCCCCTTCTTCATCAACAACTTATCAGGTCACCTCTAGTGAAACTATATTTTTATTCTGTCACATCATATGTGCTTTACTTGGAGCGTCTGTGTGTTTTTATTTTTGTTTGTGTTTGAATAAATTCGGATCCTAGCAATCCTTGTGTGGGACAGAGACACGCTCCGCTTTTTCATATGAACATTGGTGTTCTTAGCTTTATTTTAATGTTCATGGCGGAGTTGAAAACCGCTGCACTTATTGGTATTTGGTTGGAAACAGAAAATGCTTCATATAGTCTTGAATAATTTGATACTTGGCAATTGTTTTGAGCTCTCAAGTAGATCATGTTTAAGCTTTTGCATCATGTAGTTTAAACCTATTAGTGGAGAACTACCGTAGAGCTTGTTGAAATTTGGTTTGCATGATTGGTCTCTCTAAGGTCTAGATATTTTCTGGTAAAAGTGTTTGAGCAACAAGGAAGACAGTGTAGAGTCTTATAATGCTTGCAATATGTTCTTATGTAAGTTTTGCTGTACCGGTTCATACTTGTGTTTGCTTCAAACAACCTTGCTAGCCAAAGCCTTGTACTGAGAGGAAATGCTTCTCGTGCATCCAAAACCTTGAGTCAAAACCTATGCCATTTGTGTCCACCATATCTACCTACTATGTGGTATTTCCTGCCATTCCAAGCAAATACTTCATGTGCTACCTTTAAACAATTCAAAAGCTATTATCTCTTATTTGTGTCAATGTTTTATAGCTCATGAGGAAGTATGTGGTGTTTTATCTTTCGATCTTGTCATTTACTCCGGACAGACTTTCACCAATGGACTAGTGGGACATCCGCTTATTCAATAATTTTGCAAAAAGAGCTGGCAATGGGGTTCCCAGCCCCAATTAATTAACTTTCACTAATAATTCTCTTCATATGTTTTGCCCTGATTCATCAGTAAGCAACTTAATTTTGCAAATAGAAACTCCTTCATGGTATGTGAAATGTTGGAAGGCACCCGAGGATTCGGTTAGCCATGGCTTGTGAAAGCAAAAGGTTGGGAGGAGTGTCAACCATAAATAATGAAACTAAAGTACATGTGTAAACAAAAGAGAAGAGGGATGATCTACCTTGCTGGTAGAGATAACGTCCTTCATGGGAGCCGCTCTTGAAAGTCTGGTTGATAAGGTAGTTAGAGTACCCACTACCATTCGTTGACAACAACAAACACCTCTCAAAATTTTACTTTTATACTCTCTATATGATTTCAAAACTTAAAAAGCTCTAGCACATGATTTAATCCCTGCTTCCCTCTGCGAAGGGCCTTTCTTTTACTTTATGTTGAGTCAGTTTACCTACTCCCTTCCATCTTAGAAGCAAACACTTGTGTCAACTGTGCATTGATTCTTACATACTTACTTATTTGCATTCATCATATTACTTTGTGTTGACAATTATCCATGAGATATGTATGTTGAAAGTTGAAAGCAATTGCTGAAACTTAAATCTTCCTCTGTGTTGCTTCAATGCCTTTACTTTGAATTTATTGCTTTATGAGTTAACTCTTATGCAAGACTTTTTAATGCTTGTCTTGTAAGTACTATTCATGAAAAGTTTTGCTATATGTTATCTATTTGTTAGCAAACTATAGATCATTGCCTTGAGTCACTGCATTCATCTCATATGCTTTACAATAGTATGATCAAGGTTATGTAAGTAGCATGTCACTACATAAATTATTCTTTTTATCGTTTACCTACTCGAGGGCGAGCAGGAACTAAGCTTGGGGATGCTTGATACGTCTCCAACGTATCTATAATTTTTGATGTTCCATGCTTGTTTTATGACAATACCTACATGTTTTGCTCACACTTTATAATGTTTTTATGCGTTTTCCGGAACTAACCTATTAACAAGATGCCACAAAGGCGCCTCGTTTTCTGTTGTTTTTGCTTCCAGAAAGGCTGTTCGGGCAATATTCTCGGAATTCGACGAAACAAAGACCCAACATCTTATTTTTCCCGGAAGACCCCAGAACACCGAAGGAGAGTCGGAGGCGGGCCAGAGGGCCACCACACCACAAGGCGGCGCGGCCCCAGGCCTGGCTGCGCCAGCCTATGGTGAGGAGGCCCCAGGTACCTCCCTGCGCCGCCTCTTCGCCTATAAGACCCCTTTCGACCTAAAAACGCGATACCAATTGACGAAACTCCAGAAAGACTCCAGGGGTGCCGCCGCCATCACGAAACTCCGTTTCGGGGGACAGAATCTCTATTCCGGCACGCCGTCGGGACGGGGAAGTGCCCCCGGAAGCCATCTCCATCGACGCCGTCGCCTCCATCATGCTCCGTGAGTAGTTCCCCCATGGACTACGGGTTCTAGCTGTAGCTAGTTGGTACTCTCTCCCCCATGTACTTCAATACAATGATCTCATGAGCTGCCTTACATGATTGAGATTCATCTGATGTAATCGGTGTTGTGTTTGTTGGGATCCGATGGATTGTTACATTATGATTAGTCTATCTATAAAGTTTGTGAAGTTATTGTTGCTGCAATCTTGTTGTGTTTAATGCTTGTCACTAGGGCCCGAGTGGCATGATCTTAGATTTAAGCTCTATACTTATTGCTTAGATTGTATCTACAAGTTGTTTGCACATGTCTATGTCCGGAACCCGAGGCCCCAGAGTGACAGCAACTGGGATAACTGGAGGGGAAGGCTTAGATATGAGGATCACATGTTTTCACGGAGTGTTAATGCTTTGCTTCGGTGCTCTATTAAAAGGAGTACCTTAATTTCTAGTAGATTCCCTAGAGGCCCGGCTGCCACCAGCTGGTATGACAAAAGATGTTATGCAAGTTTCTCATTGCGAGCACGTATGACTATATATGGAAAACATGCCTACATGATTAATAATCTTGATGTTCTGTCTTAATGCTATTTCAATCCTATCTATTCCCCAACTGTAATTTGTTCACCCAACACTTGTTACTTGTTATTTGAGAGTTACCACTAGTGTAGATAGCTGGGAACCCCGGTCCATCTCTCATCATCATATACTCGGTCCTATATGTCATTGGAAGTAGTATCAACTATTTTCTGGTGCCATTGCTCTCATATTACTGCTTTCTTTGTGTTACTATTACTACTGCTCTCATATTACTGCTGCTTTCACATCACCCCTGTTACTAGTGCTTTTCCAAGTGCAGCTGAATTGACAACTCAGTTGTTAAGGCTTATAAGTATTCTTTACCTCCCCTTGTGTCGAATCAATAAATTTGGGTTTTACTTCCCTCGAAGACTGTTGCGATCCCCTTTACTTGTGGGTTATCAGCGGGCGAGGGGGGCAGCTCGGCCCGCCGGAGGAGGACCCCTCGCCTCCGTTGTTCGCGTATTTCGCGAGCTTGCCTAGGGCGTGAGCCCCCAGTTCTTACACCGGCGGGCTCTACGCTTGCGCGCGCCCTCCGAGCGGTTGAACTTCCGCAAATCCGCCTACGTGCGGAACACGGGGGCTGCGGGTCCCCCCCCCCCCGCCCAAACCTCCGTCACCCCTAGCAGAGCTACCGCGGCTAGCCATTGGGGCGCGTAGCTCGGGCGAAGCGGTGCTGGAGCGAGGCGGATTCCTCGTCAGAGAAGGTGAAGCGAGGCGGCGGAGCGGGTGGCAGCGGCGGAGGGGAATAGGGCTTGGAAACCGAACTCCCGTCCACGACCCATTTTAATACGGGGCTGCCGTCGCATTTCTTGGGCCCCTGAACTAAGTTTACGGGCCAGACTGCGAGTTCGGGCTCCGTTCTGGGCCACTTCCGGCCCGAACCTGTAAACTCGCCGGAATAATACGATTTCGGCTGGTTTTTTGGTTACTGTTAGAGTGGCTCTAAGAGAGTTAAATTGGTTTGTATTGGGTGTGAGAGTGTGTTTTGCCTTTGGATCTTGTGTTCTTCCTCCTTTTCCCATCACCTCATTCCCCACTTTGGTCAATTTCGTGAGATTGGGCCAAACCCTAAACCCTAGGTCTCATCATAGGCACTACCTAGAAATACTTCCGCTTGGCACCCATCATTTTATTTTATTTGATAGAAATAAAATGAAATTGATGATATCATTTCATTCAGCAAAGTTACAAAAACGACAGGCTACCAAGAGGAATTAAGGTTAGGCATGGGATGTAATCCATGGAATTCTCAATTGAATTGTAATATCAATTCTGTGGCAAATCACCTTGATGTTATGGTGAATCATGCATGTAGTCAAAAAAAAAAAAAACAAGTTGATTCTCGGAATCACAAATGAATTCCTTGATTCCGGCACCAAATGATGGGAACCAAAAGAGCTCAAATTCTTTTGAAATTCCAGTAATGCAAAGCCTTCATCAAATTCTACCGGACATGGATTAATTTTAGTTGGTCGTCTTTTATGGGAGTAGATGATCGAGACCTGCACTCTTGGAGTATACAGAAGTAAAACATGGGGAAGAAATCTCATCAAGATTCAGAGGCAATGCCAGCATCTCATCGAGAATTTTCGCACGCAGCTCGAGGAGGAAAAGGCGTGTAATTTTTTGAATGAAAAGGGAAAGGGAATGATTCCTTTTAGACGCATGCCTTTTGATGCAGCGAGTGCCTGCACCCGGCCGTCTAAAAAGCTCACCCAGCCCAAACCCTGAAACCTGACCCGGCCGAGTGGGCTCAAACCTCTCCCCGCATGCACACTGCACGAACCATCGGCATCGACATTGCCATTGCCATGGCAGACCTCTCCTCGATCATACTCCACAAATACTAGTTTATTAACAATTGCATGCATGCTTTTCTTTCCTCCGCTTTGCTTTGCTTCCCTAGCAAAGACGACGACCAGAAAGTAGGCAATGATGAAGCTATGATTTTCGCCATCTTTTCCTTCTTTCGATCGATCGATCCATGGATCCCTTTTTGATAGGGTTTTTGCATGCACAAAGAAAAGACCTTTTCTCTTTCAAAGAGGTTAATTATGCCCTAGAAAGTTGCCATGATGATGTTTCGAGCTCTGCTTCTACTCCATGGCCATATGGATCGGAACTTAGAAAGCACACACACGCTCGCTGGAAAAAGCTTTGCTTTCACGCATGTACATGCTTGCCACATGAAAAGATGGAGACGACGACGACTTATTGAACTGATGATCCAAAAGAAAAGAAAAAGGAGCAAACTTTCCAAGCCCTCCTTTTCTAGCTTGTGCTCTGCTAAAGCGTGTCATCGACTAATTTCCGATATTAAGCACGTACACTCATCAGAATGCATGGCATGATCAAACAGGAGACGAAGAAAAAGGTTTAAGACGACGACATCATGATTAATTCCATCGGTCCATACGATCGATCATCCCTAATCAGTAGCTAATGATGATGGATCGATCGATCTATCATGTGATTCATGCATATGGTCTCTCTTACATTGGACAAAGCACATGAAAATACTTGCGTACGTGCATGTCTCGAATTATTGATTAATCTATCTAAATCGGCTGCTCATGAACCCCTCCTCTCCCCCTCCTCCTCCTAGGTTTTCGGCTGCAGCCGGGAAGGAGAAGGCAGGCATCATGTTGTTGTAGCTCAGCGGCGCCATGTTTACCATGGCATTAGCCCCGTAGTTCCGGCGGTCTAGGGTTTGCAGTTCCCTGATCTGGGACTTGAGGAAGCGGAGGTAGTTTGCGGCCTCGTCCAGCATGGATGCCGTGTCCATCTTGGCGCCCCCCGGGACCAGCTTCTGCAGCACGCGCAGCCGCTCGCTGATTCGCTCCCGGCGCTGCCGCGCCGCCACCGTCTGCGGGTCGGAGGAGATGCGCACGTTGCGCCTGCTCGGCCGCTCGCCGGCGTCCTCCTCCGCGTCTCCGAGGCTCACGGGCCGCATCGCCGCCGCGCGGTAGATCATCTCCTTCACCTGGGCCAGCGCCTCCGTGTCCGGCTCGTACCGCCCGGGGACGTCGTCGCAGCCGCTCCTGCCATCGAAGCTGATGCTCGACGAGGTGCTGCTCAGGGACGGCTTCGTCCGCTTGGCGGACGGCGCGGCGGTGCTGAACGCGATCTGGATACCGCCGCCATTTCCCGTGTTGCCTGACGCGAGGAGGCTACACAGAGGGTTCTCCATCTCCTGGGCCGCGTGCACGTCCGCGGCCGTGCATGGCGGCTCGGCGGCTCTCCGCTTTCTGCTCGACCGACGCTGCTGTCTTCTGCCACCACTGCCGTTGCCTTCCTCCCACTGGCTTTTCGTCGTGGCCGCGGTCGGCGCATCCGCTGCGTCGTCGTTGTTGTCGTAGTCGACGACGACGCCGCCACGGTCAGTGAAGGAAGGTGCTGCAGGTACAGTAGCCAACGTGACAGCTCGCGCTGCTGGTACGAGGTCGTAGTCCGGAGGCATCACCATCGCGCCCTGATGGCGATGGTGATGCTGCTGTCGCTGCGCGACAGCCCCGTCAACGTCCGCGTAGGCAGGCGTGGCGGGGCCCATCGAGCTGTACGCGAGGCTGGCCGGCTCGACGCCTCCGGCCACCGCCTTGCCGCCTCCGCACGGCACCTGGATGCCCTGCAGCTCCATGATGGCCGCCGCGAGCGCCTCGTCCAGCACCAGCCTCTCCAGCACCGTCATGCCGCTCCCGTTAACGACATCACCTGCCGCAGCAGCAGTGTCGCCGCCGTTCCACGTGCTCTCGCTTAAGATCATGTCGTTGCAGAAGCCATGATCCATCTCGCCCGCCACCTAACAGGAAATCAAAAGACGTGGATGGATTAGCTATATAACGAAGCTAGCAGCTGGATACGTATGCCAATCTGATGAGAAAGCCCATGCATATTGCAACTAGACAAATGGAAGATGCAAGATTTAATCGAGGGAAGAACATGCAAGAGCACAGAGAAATCGATACATATGAATCGATCGATGGATCAGCCGAACGTACCCTTAACGCGACGCAAGGTAAGCTGTGCTGCTGTTGGTGATGGTATGCTATCTAGTGAGGATGGTATGCAGCAACAGAAGGAGCATTCGCGCATTAAACGCTCGAGGCAGGAGCAAGGAGAGAGGAGGAAGATGCTAATGGCGCAATAAGACAAGAAGCCTGCAGCAGTGTTGAAGCTACTTTTAGGGCCCTGCGCGCAGTGTGCTCTCCCTCTCTCTAGCAAAAGGCTGCAGGCCGGAGGGGAAAGCGAGCAGGCTGGCTCTTATAAAGAGGCAAAGCCAAAGAACGGACTCAGCTCGGATAGATAGATAATCTGGTCTGGTTGCATCTACTCTACCTCTATGATGGTGGTGTACATACTGCACTTGTATACTTGTAACTAGCAGTACACACTACATCCATGGTCCTCACACTTGACACACTACTCTTCTGTGCAGTATAGTGAAGTGATGCACACATCTATCTATCTATCTATAGCCACGGCACAGCCTAGCTACCTGCTATTATCACTCACTTTGGTATGCCTATCTAGTTAATGCTCTTGATTGTGTGGGTTCTGAAAGATAAGCTTGCTAACCTGTCTAGGGCTTTTACTTACCAGAGAATAGGGGTACTGGTCTCTCTCATGCCTAGCTTAGGGCTCGATCTATAGCCTGGGGCAGGGCTCAATTATACAAGTAGTACCGGTATATTTATTATGTGTAGTACTTTTGTGTTATTGTGTGTGTTTGTGTTCCAATCCTATCGTGTAGGGTGACAGATTTCTTTGGATTACTTTAATTGACATCTTTATAATTTGGGGAGATACTTTAATTCACATCAGAGGAGGGAGAGAAACTAAAAAAAAGGCTGCCACCAGTTACTTAGCTAGCTCCATCTGGGGTGCTATGATTTGATTATGATCAAGTGTAAGAAAGGGATAGAGGAGATCAAAGACAGGGCTGGCTTTGAGCTCATGAGCACCACTGCCCCTTGTCGTCTACACATAACAGCAAGTACAACAGGGTGATGTAAGCAAATGGTGAGAGTTAGAATATTAAATTTTTGTTTAATTTAACAAGCAAGAATAATATATTGCCCATTATCGAAAACAAGTGAGAATAGAAGTGGGTTGCCATGCAAGAGTAGCTGCAGGCTGCAGCACGAGTGCTTCTAATTAAGCACTTCGCAAGAGTATAAGATGGACCACATATTAATAAAATAGTTCATTTTTGTAGCTAATTACTCCCTCCGTCCCACCAAACATATCGAAGGTTTGTTAAAATTTAGATGTACCTATTACTAAAGATTTAGTGCCTAGATACGTCTAAATTTTGATAAACCTTCGACATGTTTTCTGGGACGGAGGAAGTATTATACATGTTGGCTATAGAGCTACATATAACCAAGCATTTGGATCTACTATCGAAGTTTGCTCCAAACTATACACACATGCATGTGTGCATGCATGCGTGCGTGTAGTGCATGCATTACTTATAGCCAGCCTAAAAATGACCTTGCTGTAGCAACTGTCACAAGTGCAAAAAGATTTTCACTTTTACAGGCAGCTTTAACTTTGGGCACTTTCATGCATGCATTCATGTATTCTAACTGCAGCCTAGTGTATGTGGAGTGTATATGTAGGATTTGCTAGTTAGGTAGGCATGCATGATGCAGCTCTTGGAGCGGAGGATGTGATAGTGAAACAGTACGCTGTCAAAACTGGAGCTATATATGGCTCCTATCAGGGTAGCTAGCTGCCCGCTGGGCAGAGAGCTCAGCGTGAGTACAATCGTACGTAGTCACCAGCGACCGTAAATATGAGCGGTGCAGAACAGATGTGCGGGAGACACTGACGGCTCAGATCGCCCGTAGCGATATGCTATAGCTAAGCTAGTGACTAGACGCGCGCTGGCTTTGTGCAAATGTCAGGGTGGCGCTGGCCACACGCATCATCGAGAGCTTTCCATGATGTCATTTCGCTACAGGAGTTACTACTGTGGAGTGTGGAGAAAATCCGTTTTTGAGCAATCGGCCCGCTGTGACTCGGTTATTTATTTCATTATTGGATGCATGATTTTTATTTGTCTGGAAAAGTGGGTAACATTGTCAATCGTTTTCAAGCTCCTTTTAAATTGATAATGACACCATTTAGAAAATTTCAAATTGCTTTCCTCTTAAAAGTTTAATTATCAATGGCAATTGGGGATATACATATGTCACAACGCTAAAATCGCTAGAACCCCTCAAGGGCAAGAGAAATATAACCCCTAAGAACTCCTTGTTTTCTCGCTGGTGCGGTCCAGACTTGATCCTGTTTTTTTTTTTTTTTAACATTAGTAAGGCTCTACTAGTTAGCAAAAGTTTTTTTAGATCATCTAACATCATTTGAATTAAGAGAATTGGTGGTTCATCATACCAAACAATCGTAAATGTTTGCCTTGCTAAGCTAGCTAATAAATGTGCGGCCCTATTTGGCTCACACAACAACATCATCTCGATCTCCTCAATGGAGTCAAAGTTCACGATCACCCGGCTGCAACCTAGGGATAATGCGATGTAGATACCGTCCGGATATACGTAACATAACCGCATGAAACCACAAGGAAAAAAAACTAACCTAGCCCCAAAAGACACCAAAGGTACACTAATAACCCACAAGTACAAACAATAGTTTATAATTGATTTCTAAAATTTCATAACGATAAGAAGAAAAATGCCCGCCAAGGCGCTAGGCTCAAGCCCTTACTCACCTGGATGTTGTGAACTTGATTGGTGTGGATCAAGAAACCCGCAATTCTGGAAACTTCCTCTTGATTTTTCTTACCAGCAAAAACTATAAGCTAATGTGAAGTATTGTTCCAAATTGAAGATAAGTGTGTCATTTGTCCAACATAATTAATAACTTGTTTCCACGTATTCAAAACTTTAAGCCAAATTTTGAATTGACATTTTGAAGTTGTTTTCAAACGGTTCATACTTGTAAGGTGAAATATAAACTAAAATGTAGATAGATTTGCAACTTAAAGGGTGAGGCCTCAAGTAATGTTGGGAATTAATCCATATTTTCCGCATCTGGAAGCATCTTCATCTCGGAATCTATCATTGTCTAGTGAAGTTTTATCCTGAATGCCAAATCAAAAAATGAGTGGATGCAAATCTAGGAGATGATTCTTTGAAAAGGAAACACACCAAGCTAGAAGCCATTAGCCATGATCGAATCTCGTTTGCTAGCTAGCTTTATTATTGCTAGTTTGGACCAGATAATTGCCTCCACTATACTCTAGCAAGAACTCTCAGAGGTCGTTTGGAAGCCAGGCTTTCATTTCGTTTGTAGCATTTGAAAATGAATACATGTATTCATTTCATTTACATTGTAATTTCAGAAATATACACTTGTTTGGTTGCCACAGGAATTGCAAATGACAGCAGAATTCAATATTGAATGTGTAGAGGCTTCCATAGAGAATTGCAAATGACAGGTTTCAGCTTGGAATCATGTTTACCCATGGAGTCATTTTGCTAGAATTCCTAAATGAAATGACAGCACAATTCTGTGGCAACCAAACAGCCCACTTATGGAATTCCAAAATGAATTCCAGGATTCCAGGTCCAAATGATGGATACCAAACGACCTCTCATATATTTTTCCTTTGAATATATATTCGAGCCTCCACTAATAATCTATGTACAAGGCGAATGAATGCACGATGAGGACTAGCTAAATCTAGATTTGCCTAAGATGATCATCCTCTTGACTACCATATATATATGTACCTCACGTGTGATTCATTATTATAGTAAATTAATTAAAGAAATGGCTAATGGAGTGGTATTAGACAAGGAGGAGAGGACAACCTTGTGTGCACATCATTGCTTTCCACTGATTGATCGAGTGAGATAACAGGAAAGCAACAACAGAGGAAGAGGCAGCTGCTGGTTTGGAATGTCCTGAACAGTGTGGCAAGCAAGCAACAAGACACCTAATCGTCCATCCAGAATTCCATGTAGGACGTGACAATCTTCCATCCTCTAGCTGCTGTCATTTTCCTGGAGATGGCAGAGCAGTAAACCAAGCAGAAACTTGCAAGAGTGAGATTTGTAGCCGCATATGTACTAGAGAAACAAACCTCTGCAGCGTTTTGTATGTATATACCAAAGCATGTACGTGGAGACTTGTGCAGTGGGACACCAGATAAAATCAAGAACAGTTATAAAACAGACAAACATGTGTGTGAGTGCGCATGTGTGCAGCAAGGTGCCAAGCCAAGGACTAGGTGCAGTTGCCGTTAAACTTAATTAAATTGGATAATATTATATTATCTCGCACCCTATATATATAGTCTATCCATATCTCTATATTATTTTAATGGTGAACTATATACATAATAATCATTTGACGTGGCTCTTCGGTAGCTCGACACGGGGCCTCTTTAGCTGTTAATTTAGCTGCTTGATTTTTCTTACCAACTCGACAGCGATCCATCCACGTCCCCTTCAACGGATCGATCATACATGGATGGACCAGTGTCAACTTGCAGCATGCAAACAGGCCTCATAATCTCATACGATCCACGGGAAGCGGTCCCCCGTCATATGAACATTGACCCAAGTACAAATGCTCCCACAATAATGTGGATAAGTTCACAGAATTGAATGTGTGCATATCTCAGCTAATGTTAGCATCCAAAACTAGATCATTTTTCTTCGATCGACTTGTTCCTTACAGAATAATTGAGTTTTATATCCCTCCTTCCTGGTCGACCTTATTGTGACGATAAATGGGCCGATTCAACTCAACAAGGTAGAATATTTGGAACATGGATTTGGTTTGTTTCCTGCATACCTCTCTTGTCACCTTCTCCCGCCTATGGCACTACTATCACCACCCTCGTCCACTTGTGGTGGAGAGCCATTCCCGGTCTAGGTTTCATAATTTAGCCACCAAAGTACCTCATTGCAATCATTTGTGATATCATAAGAAAGATTGCAAGGCAAAACATGAGCTTTTACTGTAATGGGAAACCTCTAATCCATCCGGATCAATTGATGGTGGCGCCATGCCGCTATATGTGTAGCTCCCTTCATTGGAGGCATCATAGAGGAGCCCCTCCTTTTGCGAGTTGGCTAACATTGTCCGAAGACCATTAGTTTGGTTGTTATGTGGCGCATCTGCATCTCCTTGAGGGGTGCTTCTATCGCAATGCTAACAATGGTGAGTGGTGAGTCCTTCTATTCTACGAATGCGGAGCTGCATCTAGATTTTGAAAAGGCGTATGATAAAGTTAAGTGGTCGTTTCTACAACAAACACTCAGGATGAAAGGTTTTTCTCCAGAGTGGCGCGCTCTGATAAATGATTTTGTGTATGGAGGTAGTGTCGCAATCCGGGTCAATGATGCCACCGGTCACTATTTCCAAACACGAAAAGGGTTACGCCAAGGGGATCCTTTATCACCGATGTTGTTTAACATTGTAGCGGATATTCTGGCTATACTCATAGAGCGGGCTAAGGCTGATGGCCAGATTGAAGGAGTGATTCCACATCTAGTTGATGGTGGCTTATCTATACTTCAATACGCCGATGATACAATTCTATTTATGGATCATGATCTTGAAAAAGCTCAAAACTTGAAATTAATCTTGGCGGCCTTTGAGCAATTGTCAGGATTGAAAATTAATTTCCATAAGAGTGAATTGTTCTGCTTCGGTGATGCCCAAAATGATGTGACTCTGTACACAGAGTTGTTTGGTTGTGGGCAAGGCCAATTTCCGATTCGTTATTTGGGTATTCCGATTCATTATCGGAGACTTACAATCGCGAAATGGAAATTAGTGGAAGAAAGACTACAAAAACGCCTTAGTAGCTGGAAAGGCAAGTTGCTGTCCCTAGGTGGAAGATTGGTACTCATTAATTCGGTACTCACAAACATGGTACTGTATATGTTATCATTTTTCATCCTACCAAAAGGAATTCTGCATAAACTCGATTATTATCGATCCAGATTCTTTTGGCAAGGGGACAGTGAGAAAAAGAAATATCGACTGGTTAAGTGGAGTATAGTTTGTAGTCCCAAAGACCAAGGTGGGCTTGGAGTTCATGATTTGGAAGTCAAGAATTCGTCCCTATTGGGAAAATGGCTGTTTAAGCTCCTCACTGAGGATGAGACTTGGCAGACTATCCTTCGGCGAAAGTATATCGGTTCGAAGACATTATCCCAAATGGTTTGGAAACCAGGGGATTCTCACTTCTGGGCCGGGCTAATGGCGACTAAAAATGAATTTTTTCGCCATGGCACTTTCTCAATCAGAAATGGAGCACAAATACGTTTTACGGGAAGATGCTTGGCTTGACAACGCACCCCTAAGTGAACAGTATCCAGCTCTTTATAGGATTGCTCGTCGTCAAGGTGATACCATTGCTACCGTAATGGCTACCTCACCCCCGAATGTGACGTTCAGACGGGTTTTACTTGGACAAAGACTTGTGGCATGGAATACCTTAATTCAACGGCTCGGGGATATTCAATTATCGGACGAACCGGACGAATTTAGGTGGAACCTTCATGCCAACGGTGCTTTCTCTGTGAAATCTTTCTACAACGCGATCCTTCTTTCTGATCTACCAGTTGATAATAATAAAAAGATTTGGAAGATGAAGATACCATTAAAAATTAAAAATTTTGGATGGTATCTTCGTCGAGGGGTAATCCTCACCAAAGACAATCTTGTTAAGCGTAATTGGCATGGGAGTACTCGATGTGTTTTCTGTCAACAGGACGAAACTATCAAGCACTTGTTCTTCCAGTGCCAGTTCGCGAGATCTATATGGTCAGTCATCCAAGTAGCGTCTACCCTGTATCCTCCGACTAGTGTTGCCAATGTCTTTGGTAATTGGCTCCATGGTGTTGATTCAAGGTTTAAGTTGCTTCTTAGGGTGGGGGTGCTAGCAGTTATCTGGGCGCTTTGGCTATGTAGAAATGACAAGATTTTTAATGATATGAATTGCTCTTTGTTGCAGGTCATCTACAGATGTACAGGTATTCTCCGTTCGTGGTTACCTCTTCAGCGAGTGGAGAACCGAGACCTGTTTACGGAGGTCTGTACACGGTTGGAGGCTACGACGAGGGATACTTTTTCCCAACATGGGTGGCAGCATAGTCTACGGATAGATGCCCCACCTACTTCTTAGGCGTTATATGTTTCATCTTGATGTGTATCTCGCCTAGTTTTTGTTTTTATCTTTTTTGAACCTGAGACAACATAAACGGCTGTGTGCATCCTGGTTATGCAGAGGCTGGATGTAATTGCTTATAAAAGTAATGAAAGCATCCTTTATCGAAAAAAAATTTCATCGTCAGGTTTCATGTTTATGGCATTTTTTGGATGACGCGTGCATGTTGACTTTATTGTGGGATTTTTTGCATTGCTTGCTAGTTCTTGCACGGACGGAGTTGCTGACATGTTGAAGGGTGATGACGATGATGTTATGGTGGTGCCGACGGCTTGCTTAGTGTGTGTTTCAGTTTATTTTTTCTTGTTCTTTCATAGATCGATATTGATTTTCAACTGTTTTCCTTAGGAGCTGACACTAATACACAACGATATTATGTACATGGGTCATTGATATCGCCCGCACATTTTTATTTTCCACCGTTTGTTGATGTTGGAACCGTGTGCTTTAGGATGTGGCCTTCATACTGCTCTGTACTAGTTCGGGATGATTCGGTGTTTGCTCCCGCTTGCTTGTTAAAAAAAGATAAACTTTTTTTTGATAAAGGGCATTTTAAAAAAAAAAAATCCTCGACCTGGCTCTAGCTTAGGCTACATCGTCTAACATGCATGACTCGACATCACAAATTATATCTGATCTGACAAGTGTAAAGATCGTGGTGTACTGCTTTAAAATGTGGGGTTGTACTCAAAATAAAAATTGAAAGTTGGAGACAAGACTACAAAAGAACGGAATTTGACTCCTACTAGTAGCTCCTAAGTAGCCGTACCTTGTTGCATCGGAATATAGTATCACTGTCCCTATCCCTTATAAAATTCTTAAGAGAGATTATCTAGGAGAACAAGCAATAGCACATAGGTACTGTTAGTGAGGAAAGATGAGCCCTACCCTCTCTTGTCGTTCTTGCAAGTCTACAATTTCTACGGTAGTTTTTATAAGAATAGGGTCGTAACTCGTAAAAGGTAAAGCAAGAGTGAGTTGAATGTCGGGTGGCACATATGCTGTCAAACTTTGAGTTTCCGTTGGTTTCCACAAGAACCGTAAATTTATTTTTCAAAAACGTCTATTCATTTCTTGGGCCTTTCACTGACATAAAGTCATAAACCCATGACCACGAGTGACTACATTGTCGAAATGTCTACTTTTGAAAGGAAGATCAGATTCAAGAATGTATAAATAAGTATGAGCTCACTCCCAAAAGCTCCCCCGACCTAACCCCGTGTGGCGGCACCGTGCGCCGCACCGGGGATCCTCCTCCCGGCGCTCAAGACCTCCCCCACACTCTCCCCTCCTTCCGCCGCCGTCGGAGGCAACACCGGGTAAAGCCGGCGGGGAGTGGCGGCGGCGGGTCCCTTGCTAGTTGTGGCTAGTTGAGGCGGTAGTGGCGCACGCTGCTTCTCCTCTGCTGCGGTGGTGCTGGCTGGCAACGGTGGCGGGGAGGTTGGCCCGATCTGGATCCGCAGGGACCTCGAGGGCCCCGAACTCCTTCGCCTTTGTTCCTATCGGTGGCACCGATGGCATGCTGCTCTGCCAGCATCACCTGGGCACCGGGGCGGTGGCCCCGGCCGATATGGCGACGGCGACCTCCTCCTTCCATCAGAGGGGTGAAGTGAGACATGGCGGATCATAGGATCCCATGCCTTGCACAATAAAGGAAGTGGACGGTCTAGGGTTCCTTCCACGCGAAGATGAAGATCAGATTCATGCATGCCCTCATTGATCTGGCCTGGAGCGCCGAGTTTCGGAAGGCTCGCGAACTCCCATGGGCGCCTCATACCTGGAGATCGCTGGATCGGATTGAATTTGGTTGTGTGCTTCCATGTCTTTTTACCGTTTGGTTTCAGAGGGAGCGTTGCGAAGCTCTGCTGTCTGTTTCCATCATGGGATACGTCTTTGACGTTCCATGGTGAAGTCAGAAGCGGGGAATGTGAGGACAACCCTGATATGAGGACTAACAATGGTGACTTTTATCATTGTGGTGTTTTCGAACTGGCTTGGTGATTCTTAGCGTGTAGCCGCAGCATTGTAAGTGGGGGTGACAACACATGCGGAGTTCCAAGTCTTATCTTGCGGGGTGAAAATCCAAGGTCTGAACTTAATTGATTATGTCTGGCAATGGTCTTGTTGGAGGCATTATTTTGTGATCGGGCGATGACAGTGCGTGTAAATTGTTTTCTTCTTGGAGGCGTCTCTTTTGGAGAAGTTGGATTTATGATGCTATCTTGGTGGTGTTAGTTTTGCTTCCACAAGGAACTGATCATTGTAGCGAGACTTTTTTGTAATTCTTCTTGTTTTTTTGGCTGTGTGCATCTGTAACGCCTGCTAGGGCAATGCGTTGTTGCATATGCTAGGTGTAATTGATGTCTTCATGATATTAATATATGCTCCTTATCGAAGAAAAAGTATGAGTAGTAAACTTCAGCTCTGTAAAATAATTACAATAATTACAGTTGATTATTACTCCATTAAAAAGTCAGAAGGTTTTACCATTTTTCTAAATCGGATAGTGAGCAATGCCGACATGGAGATAAGAAATGTTGATGAATCGACTGAAGTAGCATGTGGCCCCTCCATTGTCCCGGTTCATATATGTTGGGGGCAACAAAACATGTCCCATGATGCTCCATCACTCCCCGGGCGATGCTCACGACGATTCACCAAGATCATCACCTCCTCGCCACTCATAGGGTTTGATCTCTGCTCTGTTCGAGCCTGCAAAGATGAGGAGGGACACTCATGGCGGCACCAAGAGACCCCGGAAGCTCAAGGCATCTCTCTGTGGAAGCGCGCCATGAAGCGGAGCAAGATTTGGAGCTCCAGGACAAGTTGAAGAGGAAGCTCCTTATAGGTTGAGTCGGAAGAGGATAGGGTGGCCATGCAGAGCCCATGGGGTGGCGGCCGAAGTTCTATGTAGTGGATCTCCTGGGGCAGATCCGGTACCTCAAAGCGCGTCTAGTGGCAAGGGACGAGGGTCTGAGCACCGGAATTCCACCTCGGTGGGTTTCGTGCCCACTCGCTTGGATGGGAGCACGGTTGCACTCGGAGCATAGGGCGCTCTGCACTGTTCTATGGCTGAACCAAATTGCTTACCCATGCGAGCCATGCCACTTTTCCGACTCATGGCTTCGATGGTTTTCCGACTCATGGCTCTGCACTGGTTTGCTGCGCTTCTGGTCTTGCAATTGCGCTCCTCTCAGGTTTTGCCCCAACTCCACCATCAAATCATGACCCAACTCCACCATTTGCGCACAACATCCGCCCCCTATGGCGAGCGGCTCGCCATCTCACTCTAGCGAAATCTGATGATGGAGTCGAGGATGTGTCGACTGGCGATGGTGATGAAGGTGATGACCACTCAAGCCATCGCAACTCCGATTCACACTTATCCTATCGTTGATATGTCTCTTCCAATACAATCAAATTCATCATCGACCAATGCAACTCTGGATCGAATTCACCTGGGGAAGGACGGGAATGTGGCAAGCCCGTAGAGCCTTGATGAATTTTTAGTTGCTAAAGGAGTTGATTGGTTTGTTGACTCATTCTTCTCTGTGGCATTGCAGGAGCAGGTCGAGGAATTGGTTCTGAATCTTGCATTATCTTCAAGAAAACTTCGAAGGCGTTGCCCTCTTCAAGATTGTTAATCCATTGTTCCAAGTCGTTTTGTAGAGATCTCAATGTAGGCCACGATCCTGAAGCGCAAGCGTAATAACACGTTACAACACAATGGTGGCCTATCCGAGTTCGCTCAATCATCATCAATTACCATCCCGCGAATGAGCTTCCCCCTTCCGTCAACTCAAAATACAAGTGATTGCGCGTGAAACACACATCCGTTGGGAACCCCAAGAGGAAGGTGTTATGCGTACAGTAGCAAGTTTTCCCTCAGAAAGAAACCAAGGTTTATCAAACCAGTAGGAGCCAAGAAGCACGTTGAAGGTTGATGGCGGCGGAGTGTAGTGCGGCGCAACACCAGGGATTCCGGCGCCAACGTGGAACCTGCACAACACAATCACAGAACTTTGCCCCAACATAACAGTGAGGTTGTCAATCTCACCGGCTTACTGTAAACAAAGGATTAGATGTATAGTGTGGATGATGATGATTGTTTGCGAAGAACAGTAAAGAACAATTGCAGTAGATTGTATTTCAGATGTAAAGAATAGGACCGGGGTCCACAGATCACTAGTGGTGTCTCTCCCATAAGATAAACAGATGTTGGGTGAACAAATTATAGTTGGGCAATTGACAAATAAAGAAGGCATAACAATGCACATACATACATCATGATGAGTACTATGAGATTCAATCAGGGCATTACGACAAAGTACATAGACCGCTATCCAACATGCATCTATGCCTAAAAAGTCCACTTTCAGGTTATCATCCGAACCCCTTCCGGTATTAAGTTGTAAACAACAGACAATTGCATTAAGTATGGTGCGTAATGTAATCAACACAAATATCCTTAGACAAAGCATCGATGTTTTATCCCTAGTGGCAACAGCACATCCACAACCTTAGAACTTTCTCATCACCGGTCCCAGATTTAATGGAGGCATGAACCCACTATCGAGCATAAATACTCCCTCTTGGAGTCACAAGTATCAACTTGGCCAGAGCCTCTACTAGAAACGGAGAGCATGCAAGAACATAAATAACATATATGATAGATTGATAATCAACTTGACATAGTATTCAATATTCATCGGATCCCAACAAACACAACATGTAGCATTACAAATAGATGATCTTGATCATGATAGGCAGCTCACAAGATCTAACATGATAGCACAATGAGGAGAAGACAACCATCTAGCTACTGCTATGGACCCATAGTCCAGGGGTGGACTACTCACACATCGATCCGGAGGCGATCATGGCGATGAAGAGACCTCCGGGAGATGATTCCCCTCTCCGGCAGGGTGCCGGAGGCGATCTCCTGAATCCCCCGAGATGGGATTGGCGGCGACGGCGTCTCTGGAAGGTTTTCCGTACCGTGGCTCTCGGTACTGGGGGTTTCGCGACGAAGACTATATGTAGGCGGAAGGGTAGGTCAGGGGGCCACACGAGGGCCCCACACAACAGGCTGGCGCGGCCAAGGTCCAGGCCGTGCCGCCCTAGTGTGGCGTCGCCTCGTGGCCCCACTTCTTATCCTCTTCGGTCTTCTGGAAGCTTCGTGGAAAAATAGGACCCCCTGGGCGTTGATTTCGTCCAATTCCGAGAATATTTCCTTTGTAGGATTTCTGAAACCAAAAACAGCAGAAAACAGCAACTGGCTCTTCGGTATCTCGTCAATAGGTTAGTGCCGAAAAATGCATAATAATGACATATAATGTGTATAAAACATGTGAGTATCATCATAAAAGTAGCATGGAACATAAGAAATTATAGATACGTTTGGGACGTATCAAGCATCCCCAAGCTTAGTTCCTACTCGCCCTCGAGTAGGTAAACGATAACAAAGATAATTTCTGAAGTGACATGCTATCATAATCTTGATCAATACTATTGTAAGCATATGAGATGAATGCAGCGATTCGAAGCAATGATGAAGATAATGAGTAAACAAATGAATCATATAGCAAAGACTTTTCATGAATAATACTTTCAAGACAAGCATCAATAAGACTTGCATAAGAGTTACTCATAAAGCAATAAATTCAAAGTAAAGGCATTGAAGCAACACAAAGGAAGATATAAGTTTCAGCGGTTGCTTTCAACTTCAACATATTTATCTCATGGATAATTGTCAACACAAAGTAATATAACAAGTGCAATAGGTAAACATGTAAGAATCAATGCACACAGTTGATACAAGTGTTTGCTTCTGGGATAGAAAGAAGTAGGTAAACTGACTCAACAATAAAGTAAAAGATAGGCCCTTCGCAGAGGGAAGCATTGATTACTATTTTTGTGCTAGAGCTTTTCATTTTGAAAACAAGAAACAATTTTGTCAACAGTAGTAATAAAGCATATGTGTTATGTATAAGATATCCTATAAGTTGCAAGCCTCATGCATAGTATACTAATAGTGCTCGCACCTTGTCCTAATTAGCTTGGATTAACACGGATTATCATTGCATATCATATGTTTCAACCAAGTGTCACAAAGGGGTACCTCTATGCCGCCTGTACAAGGGTCTAAGGAGGAAGGTTCGCATTGGATTTCTCGCTTTTGATCATTCTCAACTTAGACACCCATACCGGGACAACATAGACAACAGATAATGGACTCCTCTTTTAATGCTTAAGCATTCAACAACAGGTAATATTCTCATAAGAGATTGAGGTTTTGTGTCCAAACTGAAACTTCCACCATGAATCATGGCTTTAGTTAGCGGCCCAATGTTATTCTCTAACAGTATGCATACTCAAACAATTTGATCATGAAAATCTCCCTTACTTCAGACAAGACGAACATGCATAGCAACTCACATGATATTCAACAAAGGTGAAAGTTGATGGCGTCCCCAGAAACATGGTTACCGCTCAACAAGCAACTTATTAAGAAATAAGACACATAAGTACATATTCTTCACCACAATAGTTTTTAAGGCTACTTGTCCCATGAGCTATATATTGTAAAGGCAAAGAACGGAAATTTAAAGGTAGCACTCAAGTAATGTACTTTGGAATGGCGGGGAAATACCATGTGGTAGGTAGGTATGGTGGATACAAATGGCATAGTATTTGGCTCAAGGATTTGGATGCACGAGAAGAATTCCTCTCAATACAAGGCTAGGCTAGCAAGGTTGTTTGAAGCAAACTCGAGTATAAAAGGTGCAGAAAGCTCACATATGAACATATTGTAGGTATTATAAGACTTTACATTGTCCCCCTGTTGTTCAAACACCTTAACTAGAAAATATCTAGACTCTAGAGATCAATCATGCAAACCAAATTTTAACAAGCTCTATGTAGTTATTCATTAATGAGTACAAGGTACATGATGCAAGAGCTTAAACATGATCTATATGAGCACAACAATTGCCAAGTATCACATTATTCAAGACATTAAACCATTTACCACATGCGGCATTTTCCGTTTCCAACCATATAACAATGAATGAAATAGTCCAACTTTCGCAATGAACATTAAAGATAAAGCTAAGAACACATGTGTTCATACGAAACAGCGGAGCGTGTCTCTCTCCCAATCAAAGAATGCTAGGATCCGATCTTATTCAAACAAAACGAAAATAAAAACAAAAACAAACAGACGCTCCAAGTAAAGCACATAAGATGTGACGGAATAAAAATATAGTTTCACTAGAGGAACCTGATAAGTTGCCGATGAAGAAGGGATGCCTTGGGCATCCCCAAGCTTAGACGCTTGGGTCTTCTTAAAATATGCAGGGATGAACCATGGGGGCATCCCCCAAGCTTTGACTTTTCACTCTTCTTGATCATATTGTATCATCCTCCTCTCTTGACCCTTGAAAACTTCCTCCGCACCAAACTCAAAACAAACTCATTAGAGGGTCAGTGCATAATTCATATATTCAGAGGTGAAATAATTATTCTTAACACTTCTGGACATTGCACAAAGCTACTGAAAGTTAATGGAACAAACAAATCCATCAAACATAGCAAAACAGGCAATGCGAAATAAAAGGCAGAATCTGTCAAAATAGAACAGTCCGTAAAGACGAATTTTTAAGAGGAACCAGACTTGCTCAGATGAAAATGCCCAAATTGAATGAAAGTTGCGTACATATCTGAGGATCACGCACGTAAATTGGAAGATTTTTCTGAGTTACCTACAGAGAACCATACCCAAATTCGTGATAGCAAGAAATCTGTTTCTGCGCAGTAATCCAAATCTAGTATTGACTTTACTATCAAAGACTTTACTTGGCACAACAATGCAATAAAATAAAGATAAGGAGAGGTTGCTACAGTAGTAACAACTTCCAAGACTCAAATATAAAACAAAAGTGCTGTAGTAAAATGATGGGTTGTCTCCCATAAGCGCTTTTCTTTAACGCCTTTCAGCTAGGCGCAGAAAGTGTGTATCAAGTATTATCAAGAGATGAAGCATCGACATCATAATTTGTTCTAATAATAGAATCATAAGGTAACTTCATTCTCTTTCTAGGGAAGTGTTCCATACCTTTCTTGAGAGGAAATTGATATTTAATATTACCTTCCTTCATATCAATGGTGGCACCAACAGTTCGAAAAAAAGGTCTTCCCAATATAATGGGACAAGATGCATTGCATTCAATATCCAAGACAACAAAATCAACGGGGACAAGGTTATTGTTAACCATAATACGAACATTATCAATCCTCCCCAAAGGTTTCTTTATAGCATTATCAGCAAGATTAACATCCAAATAACAATTTTTCAATGGTGGCAAGTCAAGCATATCATATATTTTCTTAGGCATAACAGAAATACTTGCACCAAGATCACATAAAGCATTACAATCAAAATCATTGACCCTCATCTTAATGATGGGCTCCCAACCATCTTCCAACTTCCTAGGAATAGAGGTTTCAAGTTTTAGTTTCTCTTCTCTAGCTTTTATGAGAGCATTTGTAATATGTTTTGTAAAGGCCAAATTTATAGCACTAGCATTGGGACTTTTAGCAAGTTTTTGTAAGAACTTTATAACTTCAGAGATGTGACAATCATCAAAGTCTAAATCATTATGACCTACAGCAATGGGATCATTGTCCCCAATGTTGGAAAAAATTTCAGCAGTTTTATCACAAGCAGTTTCAGCAGTTTTAGCAATTTCAGGTAATTTTGCACGCTTTGCACTAGGAGTAGAAACATTGCCAACACCAATTATTTTACCATTGATAGTAGGAGGTTTAGCAACATGTGAATCATTATCATTACTAGTGGTGGTGATAGTCCAAACTTTAGCTACATTATTCTCTTTAGCAAGTTTTTCATTTTCTTCTCTTTCCCATCTAGCATGCAATTCAGCCATCAATCTTATATTCTCATTAATTCTAACTTGGATGGCATTTGCTATAGTAACAATCTTATTTTCATTATCCTTATTAGGCATAACTTTCAATTTTAAAAGATCAACATCAGAGGCAAGTCTATCAACCTTAGAAGCAAGAGTATCAATTTTATCAAGCTTTTCTTCAACAGATTTGTTAAAAGCAGTTTGTGTACTAATAAATTCTTTAAGCATGGCTTCAAGACCAGGGGGTACACTCCTATTATTGTTGAAAGAATTCCCATAAGAATTACCATAACTATTACCATTAGCAGAAGGATATGGCCTATAGTTGTTACCAGAATTATTCCTATAAGCATTGTTGTTGAAATTATTACTTTTAATGAGGTTCACATCAACATGTTCTTCTTGGGCAACCAATGAAGCTAAAGGAACATTATTAGGATCATCATTAGATCTACCATTCACAAGCATAGACATAATAGCATCAATCTTATCACTCAAGGAAGAGGTTTCTTCAACAGAATTTACCTTCTTACCTTGTGGAGCTCTTTCGGTGTGCCATTCAGAGTAATTTATCATCATATCATCAAGAAGCTTTGTAGCCGCCCCCAAAGTAATGGACATAAAGGTACCTCCAGCAGCTGAATCCAATAGGTTCCGCGAAGAAAAATTCAGTCCTGCATAAAATGTTTGGATGATCATCCAAGTAGTTAGTCCATGGGTTGGGCAATTCTTTACCAAAGATTTCATTCTCTCCCATGCTTCTGCAACATGTTCATTATCTAATTGTTTGAAATTCATTATGCTACTTCTCAAAGATATAATTTTAGCAGGAGGATAATATCTACCAATAAAAGCATCCTTACATTTAGTCCATGAATCAATACTATTTCTAGGCAGAGATAGCAACCAATCTTTAGCTCTTCCTCTTAAGGAGAAAGGAAACAATTTTAATTTTATAATGTCACCATCTACATCCTTATACTTTTGCATTTCACATAATTCAACAAAATTATTAAGATGGGCAGCAGCATCATCAGAACTAACACCAGAAAATTGCTCTCTCATAACAAGATTCAGTAAAGCAGGTTTAATTTCAAAGAATTCTGCTGTAGTAGCAGGTGGAGCAATAGGTGTGCATAAGAAATCATTATTATTTGTGTTTGTGAAGTCACACAACTTAGTGTTTTCAGGAGTATTCATTTTAGCAATAGTAAATAAAGCAAACTAGATAAAGTAAATGCGAGTAACTAATTTTTTTGTGTTTTTGATATAGAGAACAAGACAGTAAATAAAGTAAAACTAGCAACTAATTTTTTTGTGTTTTGTTTAAGTGCAGCAAACAAAGTAGTAAATAAAATAAAGCAAGACAAAAACAAAGTAAAGAGATTGGAAGTGGAGACTCCCCTTGCAGCGTGTCTTGATCTCCCCGGCAACGTCGCCAGAAAAAATGCTTGATTGCGCGTGAAACACACGTCCGTTGGGAACCCCAAGAGGAAGGTGTGATGCGTACAGTAGCAAGTTTTCCCTCAGAAAGAAACCAAGGCTTATCGAACCAGTAGGAGCCAAGAAGCACGTTGAAGGTTGATGGCGGCGGAGTGTAGTGCGGCGCAACACCAGGGATTCCGGCGCCAATGTGGAACCTGCACAACACAATCACAGAACTTTGACAAATAAAGAAGGCATAACAATGCATATACATATATCATGATGAGTACTATGAGATTTAATCAGGGCATTACGACAAAGTACATAGACCGCTATCCAGCATGCATCTGTGCCTAAAAAGTCCACTTTCAGGTTATCATCCGAACCCCTTCCAGTATTAAGTTGTAAACAACAGACAATTGCATTAAGTATGGTGCGTAATGTAATCAACACAAATATCCTTAGACAAAGCATCGATGTTTTATCCCTAGTGGCAACAGCAAATCCACAACCTTAGAACTTTCTGTCACTGTCCCAGATTTAATGGAGGCATGAACCCACTATCGAGCATAAATGCTCCCTCTTGGAGTCACAAGTATAAACTTGGCCAGAGCCTCTACTAGCAACGGAGAGCATGCAAGAACATAAATAACATATATGATAGATTGATAATCAACTTGACATAGTATTCAATATTCATCGGATCCCAACAAACACAACATGTAGCATTACAAATAGATGATCTTGATCATGATAGGCAGCTCACAAGATCTAACATGATAGCACAATGAGGAGAAGACAACCATCTAGCTACTGCTATGGACCCATAGTCCAGGGGTGGACTACTCACACATCGATCCGGAGGCGATCATGGCGATGAAGAGACCTCCGGGTGATGATTCCCCTCTCCGGCAGGGTGCTGGAGGCGATCTCCTGAATCCCCCGAGATGGGATTGGCGGTGGCGGTGTCTCTGGAAGGTTTTCTGTATCGTGGCTCTCGGTACTGGGGGTTTCGCGACGAAGACTATATGTAGGCGGAAGGGTAGGTCAGGGGGCCACACGAGGGCCCCACACAATAGGCTGGCGCGGCCAAGGTCCAGGCCGCGCCGCCCTAGTGTGGCGTCGCCTCGTGGCCCCACTTCTTATCCTCTTCGGTCTTCTGGAAGCTTCGTGGAAAAATAGGATCCTGGGCGTTGATTTCGTCCAATTCCGAGAATATTTCCTTTGTAGGATTTCTGAAACCAAAAACAGCAGAAAACAGCAACAGGCTCTTCGGCATCTCGTCAATAGGTTAGTGCCGGAAAATGCATAATAATGACATATAATGTGTATAAAACATGTGAGTATCATCATAAAAGTAGCATGTAACATAAGAAATTATAGATACGTTTGGGACGTATCAACAAGCATAGAACCAACGCGTTTCATTTAGGCATGCAGTAGCAGCAACAATGCTAGTAACCCTTAGATAGGGTTCTGGCAAACCCGGTGAGACTCTATCAGAATTCCTAGAAGACATATCCTGAAACCATAAAATATTCCATGACTCATGGAGGTCTCCTTATTCCTAATCTCAGTGGCCAGGTCGTTGGTTGTGCTGAGTCAGTGCTCACTTGCAGATCTTGGGAGGAGGATGATGGAGAAAGTGCTTGGGATTTTTTCTTTGGACAAATTTGGGAGGGTGATGCTACCCCATAAAATAGGGTTTCCCCACCTACTTTGTGGTTTCCCTCTTCAGTGATGGTCTAGATTATACGATATCTCCTCGCTATTCGTTGCATCTTGGCTCCATATTATTTTCTTGTGTCACCGACAGATAAAGTCATCCTCCTAGTTAGATAATTGAACATCCTTTGGGGTCACTGGAGTTCTCTTCCAAGACCCCTCCTTGATCATATCCTTGCTCTCTGTAATGTGGTGTAGAAGGCTCGTGGTCGAGGCAAAGGGTGTGGTGGTGCATGCGCCAAATGGCAGTAAAACCAGCCTCAATAGCCCCCTCATGCATTTGGTTTTGGTTACCTAGCTATGAAGTAGCCTCCACCAAATCATATGTTGCCACCCCTGGGAAGAATCCATTTGGATTTCCTCCTTATCAACTCCATCCCTGGCAACAATTTGGTAAATATCCTCCCCAATAGATCTATCCAAATCAATACCCAAATCAGTGGAAACCTCCTGCCCTTGCCAACAATATTGGCCACAACAGTAACAGCTGCCTCAGAGGTCTGGTGGAAACCGTCAACATGGAAAGTAAAAAAGAATCAAGCTAAGGAGAAAGATGAGGTAAGATTTACATGTTCTGAAAAATCTATAGAAGGTATGCCAAACTCTGCTCCTAGTGGATCTTGTAATGGTGCAACTGATAAGGTGGAGAAGTATGTTGAAGTCATATGTTATAATTGTGGGGAGCCAGGATATCACGTAGTTGCCTCGTCTTTCCCAAAGACTTTTTTCATCTATATCTCTCTTGATCATGAAGTGGATATTTGCCCAGTCAAGAAACAATTGCAATAACTAGCTAAATTTGTTGGGAGTGCAGTTCTGGCCTTGGGTTTTACCACATTGAATTACCTTTCCCAGTTAACCCAACCCCAACTCCCAATAACATTGGTCTGGTTTACATTGATAAAGGTGAAATCTCCAAGGAGTAGTTGTACCAAGGATTAGCTACTGTCTACATAACACTTTAGCCCTGCAAATTAGGCAGTTGGATGAATGGAAGTATCTTGTTAAATTTCCTCCCCATCTCAAGGTACATGAAATTGTTGGCTACCCCAGTTTTGGTCTCCCTAAGGAAGGGTGTTTTTCAAAGTCATGTTTCAAGTGGCATTCCTGACTACTATGCTGTCCATCACGAAGTCTGGCTTCAAATTAGAGGTTTGAATCAGAACTGGTGCAAATGGCCCGCCTTGATGCAATTTGTTACTAGTTTTGGTATTATTGTTGATGTCAATTGGTATGGTATGTTTAGAACTTCTACTAAATTGTCAGGGTCAAGATCAAGTGCATAGATCATAGTAGGATCCCTGCAACAAGAATTTTAGAAATCGAGGGTGTGCTATTCCAGATCAAACTTGGTGTGGAAGGGCCTTCCAGCGTGGTTTAGCTAGATGAGAATGTTGATGACATCCCTCCTCCACAGCCAGAGGATAATAGTGATCACAATGTAGACTCTCTTCATTGTAAAGGAGATAGAAGCATGGACACTCATAACACAAAACAAATGTCTGACAGGGAAGATTCAAGTGACAGCAATGCAACTGGCGATAATTCTGCTGCTGGAATACAAAATATCGTGTGCATTGCTCCTTTATCTGCTAGGGTGCATGAAGTAGCTCACATGTACATGGACAAGATGGATTCTCACTCTCCTGGACCTAGTATGTTGAGTCCTATTGATGGGGACTTCGAAAAGGAAAAGGTACTCTCCTAGATCAATCAAAAGATTGTGGATGATTCTTGTGTCGGTCTTATTCAAGAAATGGAACTCTTGCCAATGAGGAGTTCTTTTACACAAACCTAATAGTGACTCCTTCCAAAATGAAGTCTCTCACTCTACTCACCCCTTCCCTCTTAAAGCTATTGAGAAACTAATCAAGGTTGCAACTCAAAATGGGCCCTATGTGTGGTACTAGACCGAGTTCTCGCTTCATCAACAATGAATGTAAAACATTGTTGCAGGTGGCTCAAGAATTGGCAATAAAGAAGACCCTGGAAAAAGTCATCGCTGCTTCTTCAAAACTAAAAGGTATATCTCAACAAAATCCTTTTGATTTTCTATCTACTCATAATTTAGAAAACATAGCAAAAACTATTGGTGTTCCCATACCCTCTTTACAAATATGTACCTCTAATGATTCTTGTTTCTACCCCAATTGAGGAGGATTTTCCTGAGGCTTTAGGTTGGTCTAAAGTTACTAAGAATAGGCGTAGCAAGCACTCCATGAAAAGTGGGTTATCATGATTATCTATTTTTGGTATCCAAGTGTCATTCAAGCCCTAGGTAGAAAAACCTCCCACATGGAACTTTTCAATAAAACTCATCCTAGTATTGTTGGTTTTCAAGAAACCAAAAAAGAGGTGATAGCTACTTCAAATCTTTGGTATGCAATAGAATATTTGAATGGAATTATATCCCTGCCATTGGCTCTACTGAAGTCATTGTGGTAGAAGTAGATATATGGGATGTCAAATTCTTCTCTATCTGTATCATTCTTAAGCTGAAGGCAGAAGACATTGTCATTAGAATTATTACGGTGTATGGCTCTCCTTATGAGGATAGGAAAGCAACTTTTTTTCCTGAGTTACATAGTTTTGTTTAATTAATCACCATGGTCACAAACCAAAGTGAAAAAAGTAATAGTGTCATTGATCATAAATGGAGTGACAAATTCAGTGCTTGGATTGAAATATGGAGTCTCTTTGAGGTAAAGGTTAGTAATAGGAAGTTTACTTGGGGTAACAATTGATTATGTCCAACATTTGTAGTGATTTTATAATGTTGAGCTTGATCAAAATTTCCCTTTAGCCTGATCTTCCTAGACTTGGAAATGACCTCACCCCCATTAAGTGGGAATCTAGGAGTGGTCAAGCTCCAAAACCAGCCATTTATAGGTTCAAAAAATGGTGGCTAATGAGATATGATTTTAAGAGTCTTGCCATTGAAAACTAGAATTGATTTGTTTCTAGAGGTAATTCAGTTGAAATTTGGCAAGAAAAATTTAGGAGATTTAGGAAATGGTCTAAAGGTTGGAGCAAGAACATCTAGTCTGAACTTAGAACCTTGAAAAATACATTATGGAAGAGTATAATAATTTAGATATCGAAGTCGAATCAACATAACTCTTTGTGGTTAAAAAATTTATAGAGAGATGCATAAGAGCATCTCCACCCCCCCCCCCCCCCGCCCCCGCCATACGGCGTCTAGCGAAGCCGTTTTTTGGCCCGTATGGGAGCACCGGCGCATACTCAGGAATGGGGGCAGCCGATGCAGCCGTTCACCATATATTCCCCCATACACTTTTTATGATATTAAATTTAAAATAACAAATCAACTACAATAATTTATTAAAAATTTAGCAAAGCTTGAATAAGTTCAACATAGTAATAATTTAAGTTCAACAAAGCACACAAATAATTTATCAAATATGAATGAGAATGAATAGATAAAGAATCTACATTGCTGCTTTGCGTATCCAAAAAATGCTCCACCAGATCATCTTGCAATTAGTGATGAGTATTTGTGTCTCGAACTTCTTGACGCTTGGCGAGAAAAGCAGCAGATGCAGGCGGCACCTGATGATCAATATCTGCAGGAGGACCCATCCGTTCATACATTTTAGTGTCGAACACTGGAAATTTCCGCTCTCTCTCAATGATCATGTTGTACAATAACACACAGGAAGTCATGACCTTCCACATCTAATCTTTTGACCAGGTAAGAGCGGGGTACCGGACAATGGCAAATCTAGCTTGCAGCATACCAAATACCCGCTCTACATCCTTCCTACAAGCCTCTTGCTACTAAGCAAACCAAACTTTCTTCCCTCCAGGTACAGAGTTTGAGAGTGTTTTCAAAAATGTTGACCATCTTGGATAGATGCCATCAACCAGATAGTAACCCTTGTCATATTGGTGGCCATTGATCTCAAACTGCACCGGAGGAGCAGTCCCTTCAACATCCTTTTGGAACACATTTGAGCACTGCAACACATTGATGTCATTTTCCAAAGAAAGCATGCCAAATCCAGAGATCCTGATCTGCCACTGCCTCAAGCACCACACCATACAGTCGATGCTTCCAAGCATCCCAGAAAACCCCATATCCGTGTTTTGTGCCAAGATCCTAGTTGTGTCTTCTGCATTGAGTGTGTGTAGGTAATTCTTTCCAAATATTACGACAATTGCCCTACAGAACATGTGCATGCAATCAATGGCTATGGACTCGGTCATGCGCAGGTAGTCGTCTTGTGTATCTCCAAGAATTCCATATGCAAGCATCCGAAGGGTGACTTTGTATTTCTGCATTGTGCAGAAACCAAGCAAGCTGACGACATCTCTCTTAAGTTTGAAGTAGTCGATCTCCCTCAGATTCTCACCAATCTTCAAAAAGAGCTCTCGCTCATCCTGAATGGCTGCGGAATATGACATCGCCGTGCAATGGATCATGGGCGAAGTAGTCGGTCTAGAGCATGCATTGCCCTTCAATCCTCTACCTCGGGTTTCTCTTGCGGCTCCTCGGTGCGGAACCACCTATCCTGGTCTTATCTTCATCGGTGATCATGGCCAGGAGGGCGACAAGGATCGGTAATTGTTCTTTGTCCCCGATGGCATCCCGCACCGTGGTGGCGACAGTGACTTCCTCGTCCATCAGAGCGGCGAGCGCCTCCTCGTCGTCAGAGTCCATCGCCTTTTCAAACCACCAAACACCTATCACGCAAGGTGGACATAGGGTGGGACAGAGTGTGGGGCGGCGAGCTGACGGCGGGACGGACGATGGCAGGATGGGCGGCACGGTAGTGCGGGTAGTGGGATAGTATATGCGGTGGCGAGGTGATTCCTATCGAAGACTACCAGCCAACAGGGGCGAGAGGTGGTTGCGATGTTGATCTGCGTCGCGGGAGGGCGTCGCGAGATGGGAAGGGCGAGATTGGGAGGGATTTCTTTTAGTCTCGATGACAGGCTGGCCCATGGCGCTATGTCATCCATCTGATGCCCATGTAATCCCCCCTCCCCCCCCCCCCATGGATTTGGTTCGGCCTAGGGCTGCTGGATGATAACATGGGCTGCACCGACGTAAAACCAAATTTTGGGGGCGCGGCTGGGCGCGTTTTTTTTTTGTCGCTGATGCCCCCATTTGTAAGTTTTTGGCGCTTTGGGGAGGGGCGAGTGGAGATGCTCTAACCTCTTGTTAAAGGAAGAGGTCAAAGCAAATCAAAGATCTAGATATAGAGATATACAAGAAGGTGTGCAGTGGCCAACCAGAGAAAGAGAAAAATGATGGTGCATTCTATAGATGGGCCTGATGGGCCTGTAACAGATGGGAATGGCATGTTAAGAATAGCAACTGATTTTTAGAAGAATCTATTTGAGAAAGAAGATCTTTCTAGTTGCTCTTTACATGAGGAGTTTTTATCCCATAGTGAGAAAATTACACATGAACAGAACCAAACGCTTGAGGCCCCCTTTACTGAAGAGGATGTAAAAAAAGTTGTTTTACTCCTATTCAGATGGGGTTCCTTGGCTTGATGTCCTGCCATTCCTTTTTATCAACATTTTGGGATGTTGTCGAATCTGAACTTATGTATATGTTTATTGATTTTCACGATGGCAAACTAGATATTTAGAAGATTAATTTTGTTGTCTTTGCTTTAATCCCAAAGGAGCCTCAGGATAGTAGCACGAAAAAATCCAGGCCTATTAGTTTATTAAACTATTCTTTTAAAAAAATTACAAAAGTCCTAACTAACAGATTAGCTCATCATGGGTATCATCACCTCCATAAATCAATCATCCTTCATTAAAGGCGGATTTATTTTAGAAAGTGTTTTCACTGCCCATGAAATTCTACATTCCATGGTTCAGTCCAAAGAACAAGGGATTTTTCTTAAACTAGATTCTGAAAAGCTTCTAATATGGTCAATTTAGACTCCCTTTTAAACCTTCTTAAGAACAAAGGTTTTGGGCCATAAACTATAGATTGGATCAAATCTATAAATCACGGTGACTTTGTTGGAGTCAAACTTAATAATTTAAATACCAATTTCTTACTCACTGGAAAAAGTCTGAAACGGAGGGATCCCCTCTATCCCCTCATTTTCAACCTTGTAGTTGATGTGCTTACTAGAATGTTGATTAAATCGTCTAATGCAAACCTGATTATAGTTCTTTTCTCTGATATCTTCCCTGGTGGTGACATTTGTCATCAATATGTACATGATACCATCCTTTTGTCTACAAAAGATGTTGAGCTAGCCACAAACCTTAAATGGGTTCTTACTTGTTTTGAGCAAGTATCTGATATGAGAATTAACTACTCCAAAAGTGATGTTTGCTACTTTTGCTAACATTTTGGGTTGTGTTGTTGGATCATTCTCATTAAATACATGGGAATTCTTTTACATTATGATAATCTTAGGAGAGAGGATGTTCAACCTCTAATAGATAAAATCCTTCAAATAATTGTTGGATGGAGAGGCAAGTTTCTTTTTTATCGTGCTAGATTAACCTTGATAAAACCTGCTTGGCCAGTATACATGTTTACCTCCTATCTTTCTTTAAGTTTCCTAAATGGTCTCTTCATATCATCAACACCTAGATGTCTAATTGCCTCTGGAATGATTTTTAGGGGCATGTGAAACTTCATTTAGCTAATTGGAAGCTAGCGTGTAAAAACAAAGAGCATGGAGGTTTGGGTGTTCCTGATCTGGGTAATGTAAACCTCTGTCCGCTTGCATCCTTAGTTAAAAGATACTCAAAGTTTGATGGCATTGGAAAACTATAGTAGATGCTAAGTATGACATAAATTCCCTCAATATCTTTCTTGAAAGGTGCTATGTGGGTTGTCCAAAGTGTCCAATTTGGATATGGATGGAAGATATATAGAAAATGGTGTGAAGGTTAGATTTTAGGAAGACACTTGGTGTGGCACTTCCCCCTTTGGATGTTCAATTTTTTGACCTTTATGTTCTTAGTAATGAACAAGGCAAAACTGTCCAACAGGTTTGGGATGGTTCTACCCTCAAATTAACCTTTGTAATGAACAATACAAATATGGGATCTATGATTATATGTCCATTGCCAAATGTTGGGTAGCTAACTTAAAACATGCAGCTTTAAATTTAATTTGTGTTCCCACTCTGGTGTATTTGAAAATTTAGGAATGCCATTATCTTTAATGGTCAATCCTGGCTGAAATTCTGAATTCAACGAAGAGATGGAAGCTCGTCTCCAAAGAGTGCACAACGAAAAACGTGAACCAATTTTATGGCCATGTGTCAAAGATCCTGCGCCAAGATTTCCACCTGCTGGGGAGTTGAATCTTCCAGGACAACTAGGAAGGGATGGAAATGAAGATCAAAGCTCACTCTTGCTAAGCCGGTAACCCATGGGACCTGGGCTACACCAACCTCAAGCTTGGAAGCATCCTCGTCGATCTCCCATGAGTAGCTTATCCTGACTTGTTTTGCTTTTGCCTATGTTTAGCCGGTGTGGTTATACTTTTGGCTTTGTTCTTAAGCTTTGGATTGTGTTGTTTCCCTTTTTTTTGGAGCAACCGGCAGGAGCACTGCCTTTTCATATAAGCAAGGGGGAAAACAAACCACTGTGCAAAGATGGCATGTTTAGATTGAGGTGTAAAACATGCCATAAACCACCAAGCTAACAAAAACAAAAACTGCCTAGTCAGGCTCAGCGGGGTAGGTTACTCTAGCAGGCGCGAAAGCACATTGTCTTTGCGCAATATCCTCCTTAACGATCGAAGCCACCTCGATGTAAGTAAGATGATGGCCTGTGAAGATGCGTTTATTCCTTTCTTTCTAGGCATTCCAAAGCAGACAGAGGAAGCATCCACTAAGGCGACGCCTGCCAGAGACCGACCTGCCTTCAATGATGGCGTCCCACCAAGCATTGATGGACACGAAAGTATGACCGTGCGTGGCAGGACTATCGGCGTCTTCCTGATGAATGGTGGTCCAGATGGCGGCAGTAAAAGGGCAGTCCACTAGTAGGAAAAGCCTCATCAGTGGCGCACCAAAAATGAATTCTGTGGCGCATGGGAGGTGCGCCACAGAAACTTCGCCACAAAAATAAGGTTTCTGTGGCGCACCGGCCCATGCGCCACAGAATTAAGGTTTCTGTGGCGCACTTGTTCTTAGGTGCGCCACAGAAAAGCGTGCGCCACAGAATTGGTTTTCAGTGCGCCACAGAATTTGCTTGTATTATACACGATTTTGTGCTGCCTGCTATACACATGCAGTTTATAGACAGCAATATACAGGTTATATACAGCAACATTCAGATATAATATAAATATCATGTACATTGCACAGATATAACATAGACATCATCATCACATTACTTAGATCCCGATCGAGATACATATATAGTGGCAAGTGTCAAATGTTTTGCATACAACTCTTAATTCATACAAAATTCACAATTTCGAGATACAAAGTAGTCTTCATCCGGTTTCTCCTTTGCTCCCTCATCTCTACCCACCAGGCTCGCTTGCATCGGGGTCTTCATCCAGTTCCTACTATGATGAAAATGGAAGAAAGTGAGACCAACAAGTCCGATGCACAAGAGAAATGGAATAAATGCCTCATACATTGTTGGTCAACACAAATATTAACATTCAGGGACGGCGTAAGTGAGACCAAGTCCGATGCACAAGAGATTGATATTTGTGCTATCTTACCAGGCTCACTTACGCCGCCCCCGAGTGTACGGTGACCAAACATTTTAATCATCGGCATTTTGAAAATCTCAAAGCAAATGGAATGACAAAATGGAATAAGTGCCTCATACATTGTTGGTCAACACAAATACTATGGTCAGAAACCATAGTTGCAAGATACACCGCAAGTATACTTTGCAGAAGGCCCCCTTTCTGACGCCGCCGTTCCGTGAACGGGTGCTTGACGACACAACGATGCCGATCTGCCTCTCCGGCGCAGAACCACGGCAGTCCCTCGCCGTCCAGTGAAAGAGTCCTTGATGCAAAGACCGTGCCGGCCTGCCCAGCATTATGCCGGGCCGTGTTGCCGCGCTTCAGGCTGTGTGTCCCGCGCCCTGCACTGTTCGCCTTCTTGCCCGGTGAACCAATAGACTGATCGTTGCAATAAGGAAACCGATGACGGCCGGTCGCAAGATTAAATTGCGATCGGCCGTCATCGGCTTCCTTATTCCAACGATTAGTCTATTCGTTCACCGGGCAAAAAGGCGAAGAGTGCAGGGTGCGTGAGACACGGCCTGAAGCGCGACAACAGGGGTCGGCATGATGCATTAAGGACCCGTTCACGTACTGGACGGCGAGAGAAGAAAAGTGGTGATGCGCCGGAGAGGCAGGTCGGCGTTGTTGTCTCGTCAAAGACTCGTTCACGGAACGGCGGCCGGGGAAAGGGGGCCCATCTACAAAGTATATTGCGGCGTATAGGTGACCAAACATTCTAATCATCGGCACTAAAATGGAAGAAAGAGCCAAGTGGTATCTCAACTAGATATCATATGCCTCATACTTTGTTGGTCGAAAGAAATATTAACATTCCGGGATGGGGTCAGTGAGGCCAGGTAGGATGCACAAGAGATTGATATTTGTGCCATCGCACCAGGCTCACTGGCCCCACCCCAGAGTGTACAAGTGACCAAATAATTTAATCATCGGCACTAAAATGGAAAAAAGGCCAATGCAATTAAGAAGTAGCTAGCTAGTATGAACTAAATGGAATGCCTCATACTTTGTTGGTCGAAACAAATATTAACATCCAGGGATGGGGTAAGTGAGGCCAGGTAGGATGCACAAAATATTGATACTTGTGCCATCACACCAGGCTCACTTGCTCCACCCCCGAGTGTACGAGTGATCGACCAACCATCTAATCATCGACAAGTACAAAAACACCAACAAACCAGCAACCATGGTGACATAAGTCAAGATGCTCAAACACACATAGCATGCATGGAGCAGATGCTCCAAAGGGATTATTCATCACTTGGTATATAGACCAAGTGATGCTGGCAAAAGAGAGGCCAATCAAGAACCAGTAAATCCAGTAAGTGATAGATATGCCTAAACTAGCAACAACACATAGCATATCCCAGCTAACCAGATGAGACAAGTCTTGGTAGCCAACTTAATCACCTAGCACCACCTAGCCTTTTAAAACCATCAGAAACAGTCCATTTTCTTCAAAGGATACCACAATGGCTTTCATTTACATGATCCCCTACTGTGGATATCTCTATTTTCATCAAAGCCAACAAGAAATAGAAATTTATCATTACTCAGTTGAGTTCAAAACAAAGCTGGGGTACCATAAGGGATTACTCATCACTTGGTAGTAACCAGGGACATTTGGAGAGCAAACAAGCAGTAGCCATATCACTCAATCCAATAATATAGTAATTTGGATCATAAGGCATCAATTAAGGAGGCAATTAACCAGGGACAAAGGGAAACATTTGATGATCCAGTAAGTGCATGACACTTTGAGCTACCAAGAATAAAGGCCAACAGTGGATAAACATCTGCAAGTAGCTCACACACACATGCAAACACATGTGTTGACAGTAACTAAACAGCAGAAGAACACCACCAGATATTCATGGGTACTTAGGATCAGTAGGGAATTGATAAAGTACATTGAGGAGCAAGCATACCATCAGAAACTGTCCATTTGAGAGAAATAACATTGGAGTAATGTTAAAATGTTTGTCTCCATATTTGGGAGACATTTTTAATATTGGAGTCTAGCTAATGGAAATCAAGAACTAGTCTTGATCTCCAAATGGTGATTAGAGGGAATTTATTCATCTTAAGCAACATTAGGGACAAATAGGATCATGCAAGGGACTTGGGTCATTTGGATCATAAGGCATCAATTAAGGAGGCAACCAGGGGACAAAGGGAAACATTTTATGATCCATTATCATAGGCAACAAAGCAGCAACTTTTTCCCCTAATCTAGCTAGAGTCCTTAAAAGAAATCCATCATAAGCATGGTCAAATACACATATATAGCATGGGGCAGATGCTCCAAAGGAATTATATATTCATCACTTGGTAATTTGGAGAGCAAACAAGCAGTAGCCATATCACTCAATCCGACAAAGTAATTTCGTCGAGCACTTTGTGCCCGCACGGGAGAGGAAGAGGGAGGGGAGGGGAGAGGTGGAGCTCACCGACGATGCTGTTGGAGGAGGGGCCGGGTAGAGGAAGAGGGAGGGGCCGGGTAGGGGTGGAGGAGGAGGTTGACGATGATGGCAGGGGTGGAGGAGGAGGAAGACGCGGCGGCTCCTCCTCCTTGACGAGGAGCCGGCCCCTCCTCCTCCATGCGGCGGCCGCCCCTCCTCCTCCACGCCGCAGCGGCTTGTGCTGCTGGTGGCGGGGATGGGTGGAGCGTGGTGGCATGTGGCCCTCGCGGAGGAAGGAGGCGGCGACGGCGACGCTCACCATGGAAGGCGGCGGCGCGCGGCGGTAGGGAGAGGAAGAGGGGTGAGGAGGAAGTACAGGCGGTGGGGAGGGGGTACGGTTGGTTATAGAAGGCGCTATTTCTGTGGCGCACCAGCACAAGTGCGCCACAGAATCAACTACTTCTGTGGCGCACCAGAGCCAGTGCGCCACAGAAACACTTATTTCTGTGGCGCAGCACGCCATGTGCGCCACAGAAATACCTACACTAATAATTGGTGGTGGCAGGATGTGGGCCCCACATAATTTCTGTGGCGCACGGCGCAGTAGTGCGCCACAAAAATAGTTTTGTGGCGCATTCTTTCTCGTGCGCCACAAAAAATCTTTCTGTGGCGCATTTCTGCTGGTGCGCCACAGAACTAAGCTCCGCCTATAAGCATTTCCCTACTAGTGGTCTTTGCAAAGATGGGTAGCTGTCTCATGGGCAGACAAGCAAAGGGGGCAGACCGGGTCATGAGGCCACCCTCTGATGGCCAGCCTGTCAGCAGTGAGGAGCTTAGCGTGAAGGGCAAGCCATGCAAAGGTCTTGCATTTTGGCTCCGCGTGTGCAAGCCAGATCTTGGCGGCGTCAAACTTGGGGAAACTGCCGAGGAACTGAAGGTGGTATGCGGATCCAGCAGAGTAATCCCCCTGCGAACTCGTAGTACATGCAATGGTGTCCGATGTACCAGGGTCCAGCTGGGTGGCCGCCACAACATTCCAGACATCCAGGAATTATGCCAGCTGAACCGGTGTGTTGAGTGTAGCAATGGAGCGGATCCAGTTGTCGTCGAGGAATTCTTTGACGACCGTTCTCCTTTTCCTGGTGGCCACCTTGAAAAGGTCAGGAGCCCACAACCTAAGAGGCCCCCGATTAGATCAGGAGTCGAACCAGAAGGAAGTAATATTCCCCATTCCCAATGGTAATCTTTGTTGCGGCCCTGAAGAGGTCCATGTCAGCATCGTCACAAGGTAGCTTGGAGCCAACCCAGGATCTGTGAGGGTCAATCGACCGGAGCTAGGGCCAACCCAGCCTTAGGGCGCGGCCGGTACGTTCGAGATCAGGCATTCCGAGGCCTCCCAACTCTTTTGGCCTGCACACCGTTTTCCAATTTACCAGCGCATGCCCTCCTAGAGGCATGATCGGCATCGTCCCCCGCCCAGATGAAGTTTCTCGCAATTTTGTTGATCTTGTCTCGGGCCCATTTAGACAGAGGTAAAACAGTCGAGGATTGCTGAAATGGCGTGAATCTCATCCTTTATCAGGTTACATGCTAGTCGAATTGCGCGACGAACACCTCTGTGCTAGGGGTTTCGTTGTCTATGTATGAAATCAGGGACGATGATCACTGTTGATAAAAAAAAACATGTCTCATAAATCGGCTGTATACGTCAACCGTGCTCCTACTGAGATGTGCAGAAGACACGAAGCACAGTATTCCACCTAGTATGTGTATCATTTGCAGAATACCGTCGTAATCAAATCGGGTCGATGGATCCGGGTACAGCGTCATTTAATACCCCTCGTGTTAGGTCATCTTCAACGGCGATGCATTTCGGACGTCTAAGAGCATCTCCAGTCGCGTCTCTCAAACCGTCCCCTAAACAGTGTCGGATTGAGCGTTTGGGGGACGTGTTTTGTTCGTGCCGCGTTTGGGGGACGTCGCTTCCCAGCCGCGTCCCCCAAACGTCACCCCCAAATATTAAAATACTTTTTTTTATTTTTTTTATTTTTATTTCAATAAAGAGAAGAAATATTTCATAAACTAATACATAATTGGAAAAATAGATTACATGAATATATAGTTTGAAACATGGTTTTCCACGAACTAATACATAGTTTGAACCATGGTTGACACAAATATAAAATATTGTAAAAAAACTAAACCTAACTAGATCGTGCATCGAAGGTTTCGCGTGTTTGCTGCCAAGAAAGAACACTCGAGGGCACACCCAGTCACCCAAACTGGAAAATCCAGCTGGTGAGGGTGGCCCTGTTGGTTCTTCCGAGGAAGAACAACCAGAAACCTTCGTGCATTTTTTCGCTGCGAAGAAACAACACTCTTCTGTCGTCGTCCTCGTCGGTGCTGTCGACGTGGTAGTTCCGACGGCAACCCGCCTCGTTGAAGACCTTGACGCATCATGTCCCTGTCAGGCTGTCACCAAAGTAGGAGAACACGAGCACGAAGCCGACTTGGAGGCTGTGGTGGCGCGCGAACTTCTCCCAGCCGATGTGGAGGTACATCTTGGCGAGCGCGTCGTAGATCACGTCCACGATCCACCAGTAGTAGCCGCACGAATCCCCGAGGCGGTCGTCGCCAGCGATGAAGTCGGCGAAGCTGTCCGGCAGCCTCTGGATGCCGCGTGGGTCGCCCTTGAGGACGAGGACGAACTCGATCAGCACGGGGCCCTCCGTGTCCATCTCCGACGATGAAGACGACGACATCGCAGGCGACGGCGTGCGTGCACCTCTGCCACGGCCACGGCAGCGAGCTCGGCCTGCGCCTCTACCAGCCATGGCGTCGGCTCTTGAGATGGTGGCGGATAGGGTTGGGGGAGAGGCGCTAGGGTTTGTGTGTGAGAGGGACGATGAGAGGCGGCCCTTTTTATAGGCCGGAGGGAGGCGGGGAAGCGGTGGCACTCATTAACGCCAGCACGCAGAGCAATGCACAACGAGACGCTTCGCTGCTCCTCTGCGGGAACTGCACCGTCGCTGCGCGCCAATAACTTCCGTCGCGAGGTAGGCGACGGTTAGGTTAAAATTCAATGTGCCGCTGACGGATCGGCCCCGCCACTCCCTGCCTCGCATTTCGGTGTGTCCGGCGTCCCCGGTGCGTCCCCTATGGGGCGGGGACGGCCTCAGGGCGCCGGACACCGTATCGGGGCGCGCCAGAAAAAAAGCGGCTTTGGGGGATGCGACTGGGAACGTTTTTTGTCCGGCGCGCCCCAAATCCCTTTGGGGGACGCGACTGGAGATGCTCTAAAATGTCTGATTGTGTCCGTTTGCGTCGGTCCACAGACGGAATGCGGTCCGGGATGACCGTTTGCGTCGGGTTTCCCCAGCGGTACGGACACATTTTTTAGCGGAGACAGCGTCAAGGTCATTAATGGCGGTTTAACTTCCCATCGAGGCCTGCCGCCGGCGATTACTGGTTCCCGCGACGACGGTCATTCTCGCGCTTGCCCAACACATTGGCGCGTTTCGCCGGCGTTACGGGCGCGCGGGAAATGACCTGCGCGGCAATGTCGTTTCCCGCCCCGCCGTGGCTATATATGGTGGACACCGGCGGGGGTGACGGGCACACCTCAAGCTAAACCCTAGAATCCATCCATGGCCGAGCACAACCTTAGCTGGGATCAGGTTTTTCAGATGTGCCGCCAAGCCCACCCGGAGGAGGATGAGCAGCTAGTCGCCGACGCGTTTCAGGCTGAGCAGCTGGACCTGGTGGCGGCGGAGGCGGAGGTTGCGGAGGCGGCAGAGCGGGTGCAAGGACGTGAGCGCCTCGTGGCGGCCAGGACGGAAATCACCGACGCCAGGGGCGAGCTCGCCGAGGCCAGGGCGGCGCTCGCGGAGGCACGAGCGGCGATGACGGCCCCACCCGCGGACGCCGTCATCCACGACATCGCCGCTGACGACGACGTACCCAGCCGCTTTGAGTGCACCGGCGACCAGGAGGTTCTGACCAGCAGGTTTTGCTCGCGTCCTACGAGACCCTGGCTAGGGACGCCCTGCACCGTCAGAGCTTGGGCAGCGGAGGAGCAAGCCCACAGCTATGCGGTCGCCGTGGCTTGTGGGTACATGTGCTCCGACCTGGATTCGCTCGGGTGGAGGGGCCCTTCTCCCGCGCGGGTCGAGTAGGAGAACCGGGAGCTGGCGGACGCCATCGCCGCCAGGGACGAAGTGGTGGCGGAGGCGGCTAGGGACTGGTCCCACTACCACGCCTAGATGGTGGCGTTGCAGGCGGCGGACACGAAGGCGGCCTCCTCTCTGGGCAGGAGAGTCTTGTGGGACTCCTCTCTGGCCGAGGCCCTCGACAGTTGCAGGCGGTAAGACGAGGTGTCCGATCACCGGCATGTGCGGCGCGCGGAGTGCCTGAAGCGCTCGCGCTTCGACGACAGCACCGGCCCCTCCGGCGGCCAGTAGTACACAACGCGACTGCGAGTAATCCCGACCGTGATAGGCCGCGTGACGACGAGTAGGTACGGCCGTTGTAGTTTTAGGTTAACTCGACTAACCATCTATGTAAAAATGGTCCTTTTGGCCAATCAATAGTAATGAAGGAATATTTTGGTTACCAATTCACTGCCTACCGGGTCCGGATGCAACCAACGCGGTCACTTTTCGCGATCGTGCAGCGTTCACGGAGGCAAACGCATATTTGGGCTAGGTTTGCGTCGCCGCGGAGCTGCGGACGGCCCGAACACTTTGCGTCGTTCTGCTGGAGCAGGGTCCAAACGCATTTTCGGTTTCCACGGCTCGAATACTTTGCGTCGTTCTGCTGAAGCAGTGTCCAAACGCATTTTCGGTCTCCGCAAACGCAAACGGTCACTCAGCATTCATTTGCGTCGCGCCTTTGGAGATGCCCGAGCAACACACACTGAGCGGAAGTCACGCCATGTCCAGCGAGCTGATAAATCGGGCTTCCTCCGTGCTCCGGCCGGCAAGAGACATGGAACCGTTTCGAACCGGCGGAGCGAGGCGGGGCGGCGTCATTTTCCGGGGCTGGGCTGGACCACCGTCCACCGAAGCGGCGCCGTAGCCATCGCGTGGCCGTCGGCATGCGAGTTATACACAAGCACATGGTCGCACGCACACCTGGGCCACCGCCGGGGATACCGATCCGCCGCCGCTACGCGCCAGCGCCTGGCTCACCGTCGTTTTCGGTCTCCGCGTACGCGTCCAGGCCGCCGTCGCCGTCCCGCGCACTCTCGTGGGGCCGGTGACGGATCCCGATCGTCCAACCCGCCTCCGCCGCAGCTCTCGCCCCCGGTACTGGTACCCAAGTGCGGCGACGTCCATCCTAGGATCAGACGCAGAATTGGAAAATTCTCCGGCCATGGATTGTGAACAGCATATATCCCGACAGCATTCGGCAACCTTCCCTGGTGCTGCTGTAGATCCTCGCGTATAACGAACGGTACACGTCGCATTTTCCTTATGATCTGTGCTTATGCTTTTGCAACTCCAGAAGTAAAACATTCCAACGAGTAACACGCCGAGAGAAGACAATGGCATCGATCAGCCAAAAGAGAGAAAACTCGAAGGAAAGCGATAGAACCAGGAGGAGGCTGAGGAGGAGCAAAACACCAACACTGCTACGACTACGAGTAGGCAACAGTGATACGAGGCGACTGATAGCAGTAGCACACGAGGGGCACAGTGAAATTAACAAGAAGTGGTCCTGGAGACTGAAGAGGGCACATCCATCGCCGTGCCTGGGGTCCATCCGATTTGTTGCCGAGTCTGAATTTAGGCTTCCATCCTGCTGATGGATCATCTGTGGGCGCTGGACGAACCTCCCCCGCTTCAATTCAGCTAGTTTTGCTCCCGGACGCTGTGTTGCCATCAGCATTCAAGGCAAAATCTCCAAACTCAATCTCTTGCAACAGACCTAACGGTGGTGGTAGGACACACCCCCTTCCGTCTGCCCGTCCCCTACTGGACCAGGTAACGATGAATGGGCAAGCACCAGATTAGCTCAATCACAATGTTTAATGCACGGGTATAGATTCTAATATACCACCTGGCACAAGCCAGAGAAAGAACCAAGCATTTCGCATCAGGAGACCAAAACCCACTACTGCAGGTTGGGAAACCTTGGCAGATAATGAATATCGAGATGCAGGAGCTGCCTTCAACTCTTATTTCATTTTGTCAAAGGTTCAGAGATCCAGAAGGTAGAGTACCACATGCAGTTCTGTATCATGTTTGTGTTTACAAGATAGAGCAGCGGAATCCTATATCACAAAACAAGTTGCTCTAGAATTCCAGCATTCGGCCCCTCAGGATAGCCTCTGCCTTTCTGACTTCCTTCACTGGTCCAATGATGAAAACCTACATCAACCACGCACGTAAAATTGGGATTAGTATAGCTAAGGAAATCAAGGATATCATAGCAAAAATATCAGGTATATGTTCATTTGATTCAGTGACTAAATTTAGGCTTATTGAAAGGAGAAAGAAAGACGACTCTATGTTTCTGCAGGTGCCAACAGAAATTCGTTTCTCACTAGGTGTTGGCTTGCATATCCAAACAGCTGGAAATAATTTAAGGGTAATGATTGCGACATGTAAATAGTGTGACAACAACAGAATAGAAAATTTTCATACAAATCCAGGCCATAGATCAGACCATCGTACTGTGATCATCTAGACAGAAGTTGGGTATACGTTTCCGTGACAGGTTCAAGATAAGTCACATTTGATTGCAGTAGGCAGTGGGGCATGCATATGCGTGAAGTACTGTTTGTGATATGAAAAGAGCCATATTCCAAAGTTACAAAAAAAAACAAAGAACAAAATTCCGTTTCAGAAATGGGTTAGCAACATGATGCCCAAAGCTTAGCAATGCTTGAAAATGATAAAATCTGCAGCGAATAAAACCTGTTGGTAACTAAACAAACAGGCAACAACTGCAACTGTAGCTACAGCTGTTAAGCCAGGAGGCTGCATCAGTACAGGGGAAGAATTTTCATACTCTACAGGTCATATCACTAAAAACTGCAGGTATTGCTGTCAACCAATTTAACATGGAGGCTGAATAAATTCAGTGGAGCATGATGATACAGTGATAACTATATCAGCTATAGAAAATAATGCTCAACCTACCCTATCTGGAGGCCCCTTTGAACCACCAATATGGATTTCAACACTGCAAATATGAGTGAAATAAACAAGAGAACGTCAATTCTGATTTCACAGCACAGATATCATGGGACATATAAAGAATCAAACTTAAGATGTTTACTTGCAAGATTCTTTCACAGCCATTATTGATGATCCTTTTCTGCCAATAACACGTCCCATTTTCCCAGGAGGCACATTTAAGAGCGAAAGGATATCCACTTCAGGAACATGAACTTCAGCTTCAATGTCATCTGCATACAGAGATATTAATTAGAACAAATGTTCTATACTGCTGAACAATGCTTTACCAATTCTGTAAGAGTTGAATTTTTTTCAAAAAGGAGGTTGAACACCCTGGCCTCTGCATCAAAATGACGCACATAGCCTGATGTAAAGAATATCAATTTTTTATTAAGTGGATCAAAGAATGCAAAGCAAAGACATCTATAATATGTTAGTATAGTAATGCTTATATGAAGACAATGCACCTATAATGTTAAACCATGTAGCAACCCCAATTATTAGGTCTCAGATTTAGATTGATCTGAAGAACTACATGTATCAGTTAAGCCAAACGTGTTTGGCACATCTGTTTATTAAGTTTCGTTTTGAAAACATTAGTAATATTTATTTTCTTTCCTCACTTATAGAATATGTTGCGGACATTGCCATGAGAGCATTTAAGGACTCACGACAGCTGTGAAAAACATATGAATGCAAAAAAACTATAGATAAAGCAGAAAAGGAACACTGTGCGAAGCGGAGGTTGCTCCTGTCACTTCTACGATGGCAACATAAGTTCTAGAGGGTGGATATCTTAGCCCTCAGGAGTGGAGTTTAGTACCAACCTGCGTCTGAAAATAAGGGACTCAACTTTATCTTGATACGGATGTATCTACACACTAAAATGCATCTAGATACATCAAAAGCTGAGTCACTTATTTCCAGACGGAGGTAATATAAATGTCTTGGTAGCAGGGTGGAAAAATATGTGCATTTCTGTGTATAAATCTAGAAACATGATGTGGCAGACACAGAATCTAATGAAACCACGGCTGACAATGCTTGGATTCACCATCTCTCCACCGCTATATTATGTTATATCAATGGCTTGTACACTATATAGTGGTATATATACATATAGAAAATGGATCTGGCCACACAGTAAGCTTCCCGGTTTTGAACAGAAAGGGGGGAAACACATGTGAACACACTGACCTGGGATAGTAGGAAGTGGTGGCCAATCTGCCTGCTCGTTGTCATTTATGCAAAAGCACCTACAGTATAGCTCACTTCGAACTGCCAGACGCCATAAAGATACTTTGCTTAATTTCTCCATCATTTTCTCATGTATATTCAGAAGGAAGCGCACATCATCTGTGGCTGCTCGAATCATCATTTCAGACAAGGGCCTACATTTCCAGAAGTTTGGGTCCTACAAAATCCATTAATTTAGAATGAAATGTTATATTTCAAGAAAATATAATGTCAGTACAATGGGAAATCTGAACGGGAATCCTATAATTTTCATCACGTGGCTAACCTGCCTTAGAAGAGTACGGACTTCTTCCTTTTCAGGATATGGCATTCCTACATAAACAGTATAACAGTATCACAACACACAATCAATCAAATGCAGAACACAAGAGAAAAGGAGCTTGTAGTCCTTCATACAGTTAGTGAACATCTCAATGGTGTTGAGAGTGGAAGGATTAAATGACAGGGTGTCATGATGTTTGACGGAAGCGGCACAACGTTAACAAGAGTGATGGAACCACAACACATTAGTTCCATGGCTACTGAATTCACTACAAACCCAGTGAATCTTGTACCCCATACAATACACTTGACTGAAACCCATTATGTGAAGGGGTTCAGCTTGAGAATTTGAAAGAAAATGCACCTTACCACAAGCCTAAATAGCATGTCAGATGAACGTCTCTGGTAGCCAACTAGTTCTTGCTAAGCAATATAGAAGATATAACCAGGTGTCTAAGCATCAAATATGGTATAATGGACAGCTCAACCAAGATGTCAACACTGTTACTAAATTAAAACGAGCACAAAGGTACAAAAGCAGTATTTTACTAACAATAAACAGTATCTCAAGCATTAGCAATATTAATGGCCAACATTCTTAAACATGTGTATTCAGGGCACCTAATATGGGATCGCAAACACATCCTACCTACATTATGCAAGATTCAAACATGTTTGCAAACTATTTGCGCATTACATAAGTAACCAATTGAAGACAGAGACACATAAAACAAATTGACTAAAAACATGTGTTCTAATTGAAGTGAACAAACAGATTGCAGCTTCATCACACTGGCATTACTTACACAACCTATATAAGATAAGACATGGTACCACCCAGAAATAAAAATTATAGACTACCTTACAAGTTACAACCATATCATGCATAACTTATGCTAAAGCCTAAAACAAGACTTCGGTTGAAAGACATATACGTCAAGGTTAAAGCACTAGCTGCAACCCCAAGTAAGGTATGTTTCTTTTAATTGTTTTGTAGGAAAACAAATGACCCAATATTTCTTAAGGCAATGCTTTACGATATAAAACAGATTTGGCTGAGAAAAGAACAGCAAGGGGATGCATTAAAATATATGCCAAGATTACAGCACTTGGAAGCCAGCACAAGTAAACTACCACCAAGGGGATTAGGATGGCCTACAAGTGCTACGCCCTTTTAGAAGAAAAGGGCATCAACAAATAAACAAGCATTATATGCTATGAGAAAACAAAGCAGAGATAATATGTACAATGGTTCTCTCCCAATCACATAAAACTGAACAATTCAATAGAGTGAAGTGTAGTAAGTACCACAATAACGAGGATCAGCAAGAAGGCTCACGAAAGATATGTAAACATCATATGCTCTCTTTTTCCCTTCCTGCTCTTCTATCAGAGAATAGGCGATCTGCACATGGAAGTATGATTGAATGCTTCATTCACAATAAAATCATCAGGATGTATCTAGACACATTTCAGTGTGTAGATACATCCATATTCAGACAAAGTTGAGCCACTTATTTCTGAACGGAGGTTCTAGTGATTAACACATCCATCTCTGGGAAGGTGGAGGATCATGTACTAGTTTAATGTCCAAAGCTCATGATAATGTTTCAATTCCAAAGAAATTTACTGATAAACAATAAACACTATTTAGTCTATACTACATATAATTACTGATTTGCTTACACAAGTATATAGCAACTAAATACGCAGCTATATTATAGGACATATGTACAGTGATTACCTGTGTATCCATAACATTGTGCAATTTAATGCCGAACTGGAAATACAGTGCCTGCAGCATAATAGGTTGTCAATCTTAACAGTTAGTCAGAGACAATTTTGCAAGCGGCATTTTCAATCCACCAATTATTTAAGAACTTCATAGTTAGGCACCTCACTGTCCCTTTTACAGTCATGAATAACTTTGGTGATATAATCTGACTCAAGTGCTGGTTTGCAAGCTTCAACTAGTTCTTTTCCACCCTCAATAGCATCGACCAAGTAAACAGCATCAGGAAATGCAATCTGAAAAATCCAACAAAAGAAGTCTTGTCTAAGCATCATAATAACAGAGACCACATAACCAATTTGTTGAAATCAATAGTCAGTAGAAATACATGAGTACGCAACCAGTTACAACAAGATTCAGTTCAGCCTACCTGCATGACACAGAGAGCACCATGGCGGCAAAGGTCAACACCCTCACAGTCAAATCCAATCACCAACCTCTTGGCAGCAGAGGGCTCGAGAAACTCAGTTGGAAGTTGACTAGGTTTTGTAACAACATGAAAGGGCAGAGATGGCAGCTCTGCATTATTTCCTGCAAGACAGCTCGTGGGGTTACAAGGAGAAAACAGATAGTTCCAGTTCATAGGTGCATGTGTACAATAAGTTCTGAACTTGTGACCAAGGTGTTAAGCTTAAGTGCTTAACTAGATGCAGCGTAGATTCAGCACCAATGAAAAATTAAGCGGATCACTTGCAAAAGTTCGGTATCTCAGGTAGATGAACGTCGCAGAGCAGGCTCTAGATGAAACAGATCGATGCTGTTCCGGTCAACCAAAGCAGAATCGAAGCGAAAGAAAAACCGCCGTTTAATCATTTCACATGGAACTAGTGCTCGTCTCTTGCAAGCTGCGAAGAGGAGCAGCAACATGTCCCAACATTACCCGTCCTAAAACCCTAGCTAGGATAGAATCATGACGCCAGAACACGAACCAAAATGGCGGGAAAATGAAGAGGTGGACCAAGAAACGACGATTAATAAAGTGGAAGTGCGAGAACCCTAGGTTGACGGCGCGGCGCGGAAGCAGCTGTCCACTGAAGCAAACGAGCAGAGAGAGAGGGAGGGAGAGGGAGGGGGCGGAACCTGCGGGGTCGCCGGCGTCGGCAGGGTTGGGGGGATGGGAGGCCATCCCGCTCCGCTCCCCTCCCGATCGCTCGCCGGGGGAGGGAGAGACAGGGACGCGGACGCACCGGCAACGGAAGAGGGGAGAAGGAAGGGGACGGGGAATCGTCTGGCCAGCCGGAGTCAAGATTCTTGCTTTAGACCCACCCACCCTAGTTACTACTACTAGTAACTGCCCCGCTGCTCCGGCCGACTGTTACTGTACTACGGAGTAGTATATTGTGCTCCTTGGACTGTATTTTTGGGCCCCAAAAATGGGCTCCGCATGATGATCCACATTCCACAATAAGGGCCGTTCTGTAGAGATGGCCTGCCAGGAAAAACTGTCTCCCCTAATTCTTTGATCCGTCAATTCTGGTGGGGCAGCAAGGAGGGCAAAAGGAAGCCATGTTGGGTATCCTGAGAAGAAATGACCGAGCCAAAACACCTCGGCGGACTTGGGTTCAGAGACTTGGAGCTGTTTAATCTATGTCTCCTTGCGCGCCAGTCTTGGAGGCTGTTGCAGGTTCCTACCTCTCTCAGTGCTCGTATTCTAAAGGCGGTTTACTACCCCAATGGTACTATTCTGAATGCACAACTTGGAGCTCATCCGTCCAGATTTGGAGATCAATTCTCGATGGTAGAGATATCCTAGTACAAGGATTAATAAAGCGTATTGGAGATGGCAATTCCACTAATATATGGACGGATAATTGGCTTCCTCGGGAGAATATTCTAAAGCCGGTGGTGTCACTGATGGCAGACCCACCACAGATGGAGCTTATTGATGAGACATCGGCGTCTTGGAAGGAAGATTTGATCATATCTTGTTTTCTCCCTATGGAAGCTAATGCTATCCTTGGTATACCTTTGTGCACTAGACGACAGCCAGATTTCTGGGCTTGGAATTTTGATCCAAAGGGTTTTTTTTTGTCCGATCTGTGTATAGAATGGTGATAAATACTAAGATCAATAGGGAGAATTATTATGAAGGAAATCCGGGGTTCTCAAACTCAGATTCAGTGACGAAGGGATGGTGCTCGCTATGGAAAACTAAGGTGCCGTCAAAGATTAGAGTGTTTCTTTGGAGATTGGCCCAACAATCCTTGCCGACAGCGGATATCTTGGAGCACCGGAATATGTCTACAACGGGAGCATGTGCTCTGTGTGGGGCTGGTGATTCCTTGAGACATTCTCTCACTGAATGTAACATGGCTAATAGCGTCTGGATGTTGTCGGATGAGCTTATGTTGGAGCACATGATTGCATGCCAGGAATCGAATGCAAGGAATTGGTTATTTCATATGATGGAGAGAGTTCCACATGCTGAGTTCACTAGAATGTCTGTCACACCTTTATCCACTAATGGTTTTGTAACCTCCTTTCTCGATGAACTCAAAATGATAGGTGCGGGGAAATCACAGCCATCAACCAAAGATCAAGTGCAACCTCGGGGAGCTCAGCGGAGCTGGATCCCCCCGGACTCAGCCATGCCAAAGATTAATGTGGACGCTACGATGTCGAAGTCTAGTGCGAAGGGTGTTGCTGCTGCTTTCTGTCGTAGCAGCGATGGGTTGTATATGGGTGCATCGGCCGTAGTGTTCAATGGAATCACTGACCCGGCAATTCTTGAAGCAATGGCATGTCGGGAAGCGCTAGCCTTAGCAGATGATCTCATTCTTAGTCGGTTACAGGTTGCCTCTGATTGCAAGCAGGTGATAACTGATGTGAAGGAAGGGAGTTTAGGCAAGTATGGTGATGTTATATCCGAGATTCAAGCCCGGTCTACACAGTTTATTTATTGTAATTTTGCCTATGAAGGAAGAGCTCACAATTATGAAGCTCACAATCTAGCTAGACATGGCCTTACTCTTGAAACTGGCCGCCACTTGTGGCTGGTCACGCCTTATACGCCTTATACTGTCAACATCCCTGTAAACATTTTGATTAATGAATAAAGGCTAGCTGGTTTGTCTAAAAAAAATAGAGCATCACTCAACATAATCCCCCTAAAAAAAGAATCTCTCAACATAATTTCTTGACAGAATTGGATTGTCAAGAGGAAACGAGGAAGAAAGGTGGTCATGTTCAGAAACGGGCTCATGCTCCACCACGGTGGATTGCTCCACATGTTGGTGTGGTCAAAATAAATGTTAACACAACATTGGGGAAGAATATGAATAAGGGCGAACTTGCGGATGTAGCAAGAGACACCTATGGTTGTTTTCTTGGGGCATCGGCGGTGAACTTTCTTGGTGGCAGCGAACTGGAGACTCTGGAGGCATTAGCTTATGGAGAAGTCATATCCCTAGCGACATTGCCTTATAGAGAAGCCATATCTCTGGTGTCTGACATTCTTGAAACTAAGGTTTTGGTAGCTAGCGATTGTTTGTCAGTTGTCAAGAACTTTTAGGAAGGAAGTAAGGGTGTGTATGCTCACATCATTCATGAAATGGAGGCGAGGAGAAATGAGTTTCCGGAATTCTCCTTAGTATTTGAACGTAGATTCTCTAACTAGGAGGCCCATAACCTGGCAAGGTTTGCTCTCCACAATAACATTGGTCGATTAGTTTGGCTAGTAGATCAACATGCGGGTGTGAATATCCCTTTAATTGTTGAACTTTGAATAAAACAGGGGGTCGAGGCTAAAAAAGACATTAGAGCATCTCTAACCCATCCCTTTTCGGCTGTAAGAGGGGTATATTTTTCTCCTCTAACGGTGGGAACCGTCTCTAACCCAACCCCAAACGGCCTTAGAGGAGAAAAAAATTAGGAGTCGGCCTCCACGGTTCGCATATATAGGCGTCGCGGTCCTCGATTTGCATTTTTTTTCTCCTCCACGCCGCCACCACTTCCTCGCCGCCCTGCTGCACCATTCCTTCCGGTTGGCCACCTTTTCCCTCTGCCAACTGCCCGAATAACCGCAACCGTATTTCCCCCGTCTGCACCTCTCGCCGGTGCTAGCCGTTGCCGGAATAGCACCTGCAGCTGCCGCATCGAGGTGGATCCCGCCTTCGGTCAAAATCGAAAGAAGGCTCGTCTCCAGCCGGTGCAAGGTCTATTTCGGTCGGGAAGAGCCGCCGAAGTTGATGGAGGTGGTGTAGATCGACCACGTCCGCCGAGTTGGTGGGCAAGGCCGAGGTCCGTGGCCGGATTCCGATGAATTTCTCCTGGCGGCGGAGACGTTGGTTTGTCGTCGTTCGGTCATCGCGCAGCCAGCGAGAGGGCTTTTTTCGGCCACGGCCTTGCCGTCCGTTCGTCCTGTACCCTTGCGGTCGTCGAGCTCCCTTTTGGCGGCCGCAACTGTCCCGGTCGCGATCTGCACCTCCGTTGCACACAAGGTAGTCGACTCAATTCCCCTATTACTTTTGGTTTGTTTTTCGACTTTGTTTGCAGCCTACCTTGACCGAGATTACCTTCGGGTGCAGATGAAGAGGTTGAGAGAGATGATTTTTGATGATTCTTTGTCCGAGGAGGAAGAAGATGAAGACGAAGATTTGGAAATGGCAATGATCATGATTTTGAACGAAGATTTTCGCGCGTCGAGGAGGGGATCTTAGTTAGGCCATGCATGTATCAACCTAAACAAAGCCGAGGGTCATGACAAGATCATGAGAGGTTATTTCAACCCAGATGCGACCTACATGGACAAGCAATTCTGACGCCGGTTTCGGATGAAAAAAAGACTTGTTCCTCTCCATCACAAGAGTCGTCTAAGAGCATGATGATTGGTTCAAGCTTTGGAGGAGTGCTACGGGAGAGATCAGTGCTAGACCGGTGATTAAGTGTGTGGCGGCCATGAGGGTACTTGCAGGTGGTTGTTTGGCCGACGCCATTGATGTCTATGTTCGCATTGGGGAGGATACAATTTTGGAGGCCATGAGAAGGTTTACAAAATATGTGATTGATATCTTCAGGCAAGAGTATTTGAGGCCACCCAGTGAAAAAGACAGCGAGAGGCTTCTTGCTGAAAACGACAACGAGAGGCTTCTTGCTGAAAACGACGAAAGAGGATGGCCTGGGATGCTTGGTTCAATTGAATGTATACATTGGACCTAGAAGAATTGTCCAGCTAGTTATAAAGGCAAATACAAAGGCCACCGCAAAAATGCAACAATCATCCTTGAGATAGTTTGCCTCGCATGATCTATGTATATGGCATGCATTCTTGGGATTGCCTGGCTCTCTCAATGATCTCAATGTGTTGTCGTGGTCACCACTGTTCTCAAGGCTTGTGAAGGGTGAAGCTCCTCCATGCAACTTTGAGATCGAAGGCCGCCAGTACACGAAGGTTTATTATCTTGCTGACGGGATCTACCCTCCATGGACCGCATTTGTGAAGAAAATCCCCTGGCCTCTTTGCAATATCCCGAAGAAATCACACTTTGCAACTGGAATATCATGGCATGTGAAGGGTTATTATCTTGCCACAGCACTTGGGCAGCAACTCCTCGGTCGATTTCTCCAAACATTGTGCGCAGTCCACCGCAGTGATGTCCCTCGCGTAATGCGCCACCGCGTGCAGCTCGCCCTTATAGAGTTTTACAGGCAGCGCCAGCCGCCAGGGTGGGGAGCTCGTAATCGTCGTAGAAGGCGGAGTGGTGGACGCAGTCGGCTGTAAGACCAGCGCTGGGTTTTTTTCTCTGCCAGGAAGCGGTGACACGAGGAATTTCAGTCATCTTCTCTACCAACCGAGTTATCCTGGTCTTTTATTATGAATCATTCTAGTACAGTATTTATATTTATATCTGTGTTAATTAAAAAGACTAAAAAATAAATTAAATTAAGTATTTCAAGTTCAAAATTGTAAAATGGGGAGGGGGGTAGTCCGTGATAGGTGACCTCGCCATGCGACAAGGTCTTGGTGTCGGCGTAGGAGATGAACTAGCCCGAGTTCCACATGCTGATGCACCGGCTGCCATCGCACTCGTTGTTGATCTTGTTGGCCACCTCGGACAGGCAACCTGCGCACCCATCTACGAAGCAGACGCCACGGGCAAATGCCTCATTGCCAGAGCGGAGAGAGTCGACGCCCATCGGGTCGGCGGAAAAAGTGAGGGTGACGAGGAGCGCAAGGATGTTGGTGTGAAACGCAATGCTGGTAGCAACATTGCCGATGGACGCAGACGAGATCGGCGCCCGCCATGTCGAACATGCGCGAGTCTGAGGTGGTCGGGATCATGGTCGTCAAGGCGAGTAAGAGGAGGAGGAGGTAGGAGAGGTTCCTTCTCTCACGGTACCACACAGGGCTGATCCATAGATTTCAGGGGGCCTAGGGTGAAACGACACCAAGGCCCCCTTATTCACAGTGGCGAAGCTTTCTTAGGTCGGGGGGTGCTGAGCGCAAATTGCCGTGAGAGTTAACAATCTTTGTGGTGTAACTTTTCTTCAGATTCCCGGCAACAACATCAGAAAATCTTGATGGTGCTTCGGTGATGGCGCCAGATAATCTTGTTGGCGGTTGTTGTGGAAGTGGTTGGGAAACCCCAAGAGAAAGGTCTGATGAGCACAGCAACAAGTTTTCCCTCAGTACGAAACCAAGGTTTAATCGACCAGTAGGAGAAAGGCGTGACTTCTGAAGGTGTTGCTAGCTGACTAGTGGCAGGGTGCACTACATGACATAGGCATCCCCAATGGGCCTGCCGAAGAAGATACCTGGGGTTTACTGGAGGCCCACGACCTGAAGTTTTATATAGTTTGGAAAGATAGAATTGTATTAGGAATATCAACTTGTAAATATCGCGGGACGGTTCAGAAACCCTCCCGAACTCTGTAACTTGTACATCACGAAACCCTCGTCTCCGCCTCCTATATAAGGGGGAGTCGAGGGACAAAGAAAGGATCGATTCATTGTTTTACGCAACCCTAGTTTTCATAGCAGTCGAGTACTTTTCCGGCTGAAACCTTCGAGATCTACTTGCCCTCTACTTCCAACTAAACCCTAGTCAACAACCCGTAGGCATTGATAAGTTAATACCTTATCAATTGGCGCCGTCTGTGGGGACTAGAGGCGACAAGGTTCCGATCTCGATGGCACGTTCGACATCATCAACATCTTCGGTAGCAAGCAACGCGATGGATCGAGGTAAACAGATCAAAACTGCTCTAGTCGATTTTGTTCCTCACCCACCCTCCCGTATGGATGCATATGCGTATCTGGAGGAGCCCAAGGACATGGCGTTCGGAAAGTTCCACTTCCGCGTCGGGAAGGAAGGATCTCATCGTCTCGCAAGATCGGATTCGGCGAGATCGGATGCAGTTGGTTCCGGTTCATCGGGATCGATTTCATCGTTCGAGTCTCGCGATGAAGAGATTTCGTCGGCAATCTCCACCAATCTTGCATCAAGCGGTGAACTCATCAAGATCTTCAGCAACATATCCGTCGGGTCGTTTGCGGACTCAAATATAAGCAGTGATTCCGACAGCGTCGACACTTTCAATTTCATCGACAGGTCCACTATTGTTGGAGAGGTCTTCACTGATCTATATGATGGTGTCACCAATCCCGACAAAGATCAAAGTTCAAAGTATCATCAAATATATGCAATAGGGGATACAAGTCGCCCACAAGAGGAGACATCAGAAAAATTCGATGACGCAGGGAATCCATATGTCGACCCCGCGGATCTTACGCGAGGTTTGGGAACCAAATATATTGGACCTGAAACACGGGAGATGGTGCAATTCCCACAAACAGTGTGGGACAGAGTCGCAAGAGCCATTGATGGCACAGAGCCAATGACTGTAACGACGACAGCTCAAGAGTTACAGGCATATCAATATAGACTCGCTCGTACTAGGCGGGAGCATGAAAAATAGAAAATTGAGCTGGATAAGAGGCAAGTCGCGGCTTTCGCGTCAAGCAGGCGAATGGCGGAGTTGAGCCAGCAATCAGGGACTTCCGGAGATAATCACAGAGCAGCTCGAAACAGAGCAAGATCTCAGCTGCAGAATATACCTGAGGCTGAGAGGGAGAACTTGATCCAGAACCTCGACATGTCTTCCATGTCGATCGACACGAGAGGGAACATTATCCCAAAAACCCCGGAAGCAGGATATATGGCGACACATGCCTTCATACTGGCGAACAGGCCACCTGCAGGAGATCCAAGAGAGACATTGTATAACATGGCTTTGGCAGGAGTAGGAGTCATGGGAACTGCGTTTGCAAGTACGAGCACACCTCCCAAAGGTGCCGCAAGACAAAAAAGTCCACGACCTACAGGGGCAGTCCAACAACCCCCAAGAACGTCGGCTAGAGATACAGTGGTGCAAACACGGGTTGACAGGGCGCGACAAGAAAGGAGAGAACATCGGCAGTCACCTGAAGTAGATGACGAAGATCTGTGTGGGCTCCCCTGTTTCACTCGATGAGTCCGCAAAACGCGAGTACCGTCAGATTTCAAGTTGCCTGATAGTTATAAGAAATTAGACGGATTGCAAGATCCCGAGGATTGGCTGGTTGATTACCTGGAGACAGTAAAATTGACTGGTGGAACTAAGGCGACAGCTATGCAAAGTATCCAGGTGCATCTAAGTGGTGCAGCTCGATCATAGATCAAGAAGTTACCACCTGGATCTATCGACAGTTGGGAAACCTTCGAGGACCTGTTTGTAAAGAATTTCTTGTCCACGTGCAAGAAACCCGCGTCAATAGAGGAGTTGAGAGCCTGTCGACAGAAGTATGACGAGTCGATGAGAGCGTACATACAGAGGTGGAATATTATCAAAAACTCGGCAGAAAATGTATCTGACGAGAGAGCGATAGATGCTTTTGTCGCTGGGATCCGAAGGAAGGACTTCATCGAGGACCTCGGAAGGACTAATCCAAAAACAATAGCGGCACTCATGGAGATAGCTAATCGGTGGGCAGATGGAGAGGATGTTGGCAACAACAAGCGACATAGGTCGCCAGAGGAGGATCGTAACAGGAACTTCCAAAATAGACGACGTTTTCCTCGTCAGTATTCATATCACAACGGTCCCGGCCAAATATCGGCCGGCTTCCGTGGAAATAATGAAGGAAATAATCGAGATGATTATCAAAAGAGCGGTGAGCAGCGGAATGGTCCCCGCCAAAATAGGCAAAATAATGGTAAAAGGTTCCAGAGGACGTACATATCTCCCGAAGATATGATGAACGGGCCATGCCAAATGCACTTTTACCTCGACAACAATGGAAAGAGGCAGTTAGGACACTTGCAGAAAGATTGCCGAACTTTTCAGGCGTTGAACAGAATTGCAGGGCATGCCAACGCACAGGCAGCAAACAGATACCCTCAGGGACCAAGGAGCGAGGTTCACCTTCCGCCTCCTCCCGCAATCACGGATGAAAATCGGCACCAGCTCAGAATAGCGGCAGCACCACACCCACCTCCATACATCGATACCCACGCCAACGGCGCGGTCTCAATGATTCAGAAGGCTAGGCCATCCAACCGAGCTCAGAAAGTGATTTCGCGACAAGTTTTCATGGCAGAGAAGATGCCTCCACCAACAATAGAGTATTTAAATTGGTCGGGACAGGACATCGGCTTCACCATAGCGGATCACCCGCAGCAAGTTCCTCGACCAGGGCAGTCAGCCTTAATCTTACCTGCAGTGATTGCATGATTCGACGTATCGAGAGTATTTATAGATGGCGGCAGCAGTCTGAACCTTATGTACGCAGATACATTGAGGAAGATGAATATATCCTTGGCGAATTTAAAACCAACGGATACACGTTTCCATGGTATCACACCAGACAAGCCAAGTTATCCATTGGGGAGGATCCATCTCGACGTTCAGTTCGGAACCCGAGAGAATTACAGGATCGAGAGGCTGGAGTTTGAGGTCGTGAATTTTCCATCACAGTACCATGCTTTATTGGGGCGACCTGCGTATGCCAGGTTCATGGCAGTACCCCACTACACATACTTGTTGTGGAGGCTCCCTGGACCCAAGGGACCAATCACGGTGAAGGGAAGTTTGGCGCTAGCAGATAAGTGTGACAAGGATTTCCATCGATTGTCGGAAACTTTCGGGATGCAAGCAGAGTATATGGCGACAAAGCTGACAACAGATTACGACGTTTTGCCAGACGTCGGGAGGCCTCTCAAGGAACCAACCTTCAATACTACCAAGAACTCGAAGGAAGTGCAGATACACCCGACAGATTCCAAAAAGACGACAGCTATCGCCACCAACATGGACCTCGCATAGGAAAGCGCGCTCGTCGAGTTCCTCCGTGAGCGCTGGGAAATCTTCGCATGGTGTCCAGCTGACATGCCAGGAGTACCCAGGGAACTTGCCGAGCACCCCTTAAACTTGGATCCATTGGCTAGGCCAATCAGACAACCCTTGCGGCGTTTTTCGGAACCAAACCACAAAGCTATGCTGTCAGAAATCAATCGACTCAGAGAAGCTAGGTTCAGCAAAGAGATACACACAGAAGCCACCTGGGTAGCAAACCCAGTGTTGGTCCTGAAGAAAAACACAGAGGTCCTTCGCATGTGCGTCGACTTCACGTGTCTAAATAAACATTGTCCAAAGGATTACTTTCCCCTCCCAAGGATCGATCAAATTATCAACTCCACGGCAGGTTGTGAACGTCTTTCCTTCCTGGACGCATATTCTGGTTACAACCAAATTCGGCTGAAGGAAGAGGATGAAGTCAAAACAGCTTTCATCACCCCTTATGGCGTGTTTTGCTACAGAACAATGCCTTTCGGGTTGAAAAACGCGGGTGCAACATATCAGCGGATGATGCAGAAGTGCTTAGCCACGCAGATTGGAAAAAATGTCCAAGTATACATTGACGATGTCGTCATAACAACAAAGGAAGGATCAACATTGATCGATGATCTTAGAGAAACTTTCGACAACCTCGACAAGTTTTGTCTCAAGCTAAACCCGACAAAGTGCTCTTTCGGCGTTCCGGCAGGAGAACTTCTCGGGTTCCTTGTGTCAGCAAGAGGGATTGAGGCTAACCCGGAGAAAATACAGGCTATCGTAACGATGCGAAAACCAACAAAGTTAAAGGAGATACAACAGCTAACTGGACGAGTCGCAGCTTTGAGCAGATTCGTCGACAGGCTAGGAGAAAAGGCGTTGCCATTTTACGCCTTGATCAAGCAAGGAGAAAAGTTCGAGTGGAATGAAGAAGAGGACAGAGCCTTCGAGGATCTCAAGCGCACAATATCGACACCCCCGATACTGGTGGCACCCAAGGAAAAGGAGCCTATCCTATTATATATTGCGGCCACCCCTCAGGTGGTCAGCACGGCACTTGTGGTTGAGCGAGAGGAAGAAGGGAAACTACATGGAATACAAAGGCCGGTATACTTCATCAGCGAAGTTTTATCGCCTTCAAAACAGAGGTACCCGCATTATCAGAAGCTAGCATACGGAGTATTTACAACAGCAAGAAAGTTACGACACTATTTTTCGGCACATCCGATAATAGTGGTCAACGAGGCACCACTGTCAAATATACTGAATAACCCGGAAGCTACGGGTCGTGTCTCCCTTTGGGGAATAGAGCTTTCCCCTCGGGACATCACATATGAAAAAAGAAAAGCGATAAAGTCGCAGATCTTACCAGACTTCATCGCAGAGTGCACGGAGTTACAAAACACGGGACCTCCTGATTTATCGAGAACCTGGACCATGAACTTCGACGGGTCCAAGAGATTAGAAGCAGTAGGAGCAGGCGTGATATTGGTTTCACCTCAAGGAGACAAGTTAAAGTATGTGCTACGGATGACGTTTCCCAATGCATCTAACAATGAGGCAGAGTATGAAGCGCTGATACATGGGATGAAGATGGTGAAGGCCTGTGGTGCGGCCCGATTAAAAATATACGGCGACTCCCAGCTGGTGGCTCAACAAGTAATGAATCAATGCGATGCAGTCAATGATAGCATGGTGGCATACAAAGAGTTATACAATGAACTCGAGAAGCTTCTCGACGGATGCGAGGTAAACCATGTTAGCAGGCTCAGCAATGATGAAGCCGATGTTCTGGCAAATATCGGGTCGCAGTGTCTAGCAATACCACCCGGAGTATTTTGGGAAGAAATAAGTGAAAGGTCGACCAAGGCAAGAAAATAGCCAAAGAAGAAAGAAAAGGTCGAGAAAGGCTCGGGGGCTTCGGCAGCCCTCAAGGAAGGTGCAGCTGAAGATGAGGAAGAATCGCACGAGGTAATGGTAGTAGAAGTACCATGGATGCAAGATTATATTGCATATATCTCAAGGCAGCAAATACCCGACGATCCAGTGGAAGCAAGGCGAGTTATTCGACGATCGAAAGCATTCCCTGTGGTTAAGGGCGAGCTGTACAAGAAAAGTATATCGGGAGTCTTGCAGCGATGCGTCACACCTGAAGAAGGTCGGGTGCTTTTAAAGGATGTGCACGAGGGAGTATGCGGACACCACGCAAGCAGTCGGGTTATTGCGGCCAAGGTTTTCAGAGCAGGGTTTTATTGGCTCACAGCCGTTGAGGATGCAAAAAATATAGTGCGTACCTGTGATGTGTGTCAAAGGTTTGCTGCAAAACCTCATTCTCCGGCAGCAGAACTGATGCCAATACCTTTGTCGTGGCCCTTTGCCCAGTGGGGTCTAGATATGGTGGGAAAATTGCACAAGGCATGGCCAGGAGGATACGAGTATATGCTTGTAGCCGTCGACAAGTTCACCAAGTGGGTCGAAGCAAAACCAATAAATTCGCCAGATGCAGCATCAGTGATCAAATTCATCAAGAGCATTGTTTTCCGGTTTGGAGTTCCTCATAGCATCGTCACAGACAATGGTAACAATTTCACGTCAAAGGAATTCAAGGCTTATTGCGCAGAAGTAGGTATCAAACTACATTTTGCGTCGGTTGCGCACCCGCAAACCAATGGCCAAGTTGAGAAAGCAAACGGTGTCATCTGCAGTGGAATCAAGAAGCGCCTGTTAGGACCATTGGAGAAAGCTCGGCACACTTGGCCAGAGGAGCTACCCAGCGTGCTATGGAGCATACGGACAACACCCAACACAGCAACACAGGAAACCCCGTTTTTTCTTGTTCATGGAGCTGAGGCAGTGCTGCCGATAGAAATAGAACACAATTCTCCGAGAGTGGTGGAGTTTGATGAAGAAACCTCAAGAAAGGCATTAGAAGATGATATGGACACACTCGACGAAGCTCGAGACGAAGTACTGTCAAGAGTCGCCAAATATCAGCAAGATATGAAAAATTATCATAGTCGACGATTGCGTCCAAGATCCTTCCAGGTGGGCGACCTAGTTCTTCGACTCACGCAAAATAACCATGAAAAGCTCGAATCACCATGGCTAGGCCCTTACGTCGTCACCGAGGTCATCGAAGGAGGAGCGTACAGGATAAAGGACAAGAAGACAGGGGTTGCAGAGCCAAATCCCTGGAACGTGGCGCAACTTAGGCGTTTTTACGCCTAAGACAAGATATATATGTAAACATACAATGTACTGAAACGCCCGCGAGTTTTCAGATGCACTCTTTTCCTTTCAGGGCACTGAGTGGGGCTGGAAGATTTTTAATGAGGCGGACTCGCGGTGCTGCAATATAATAAAGATATTGGAGATATACATCTTTTTCTTCGATAGGCTCGGGGGCTCATACCCGCAAATACAATATACTCAATAAAATTTATTTGCCTTGGTTCAACTTCGCAAACACAATAAAGAAACTAGCCACCGAAATACTCGGGGGCTAGGGAAAAGAACAATATATATCTGTCTTACAACATACATACAGCAAGTTATAGTTTCCTTCGACAAAATAAGCTATCTACCGAAGAAATAAATTCAGTCGTGTCCTAACAGATCGTCAATATTTACTCTGTCTTCTTCGGCAGAGGCACCTAGAAAATCAGCATAATGGCCATCTGCAAAAAAGTCGGCATCCATTCGGAGAAGGTCGCCAATTATCTCTTCGGCCACTGGTGTAACTACCGCATCAATCTTATCGACACCTCTTCACCGTCGCCTTAGCTTGGTATGAACAGTTTCAACCACCTTGGTCATATCAAGTTTTGAGTGGCAGATCTGAAGCATAATAAGGGCAAACCTGGCACCGGCTACTAGTTGAGCTCTTACAAAACCCTGGATTTTGTGCGAGTCCTTAAACTTGTCCATCAGCTCAGGAAGGGTCTTAGGCTGAACGTTTCGAGGAAACATGGAGTTGTAAACCATGGACAATGTTTTAGTACAAAATTCAAGGAACTCACGAACTTGGCATGAGCGGTCTTGAAATCTGACGATTTGTCGGGTGCGTTCAGGGGTAGCCCAAAAAAGGGAGCCATGGTCCAGTGCCAGATTAATAAGGAAATTTGATCTTGTGTCGACTCATTGATCTTCGGCATCAGCGTCCAAAAAGGGACCTGTTTGGCGACAGCACACCAGTTAGAGGCAGAAAACAGACAAGGAACAGAAGAAGGTCCAGCTCGAGAAAGTATACCCGCCATCTCCAGGCTTGCTTCAGTCATCAACTCAAGCATAAAGTTCTCTCGGGAGGTAACCTGTGTAGCTTCAGCGACTGCAGCCTCTTTTGAAGCTATAGCTTCCTGAGCTTGTTGTAGCGCAACTTTTTCCCTCTCAGATGACTTTCGAGATTGTTCCATTATCACGAGTGCTTATCTCTTCATCGATTGAAGCTGTTGGCGGAGTTCTTTAAAGTCATGTGTTGGATCCATACTCGAAGAATCTTCAATGAATTCATCATCAGCTGGGATTTTCTTCGAGTACAAGGACGCAGGCAAAGCATCGGAGGAATGAGGAGTCGAAGTATAGTTGTCAAATACCAACTGGAAAGAAAATCTCGACATCAATCATCACGCAAAATAGACTTCCAGTGATATATTTACATGGTGCTTACAAAAGGTTGGATCCTAGTGAACCAATCATACGCTGTCGCAGGCTACATCTATGGCGACAGGCGTCAAAAGAAAGAGAAGAAAAAGATAGGCAGGGCGATCTACTTGACCTCCGGTTTGGCGGAACTGGAGGAAGGCGTTGGTTTGTATCGAGGAAGGCGAGGATTTTCTTCGAGCTCGGCTTGGCGGCCTTGATCAAAGATTGCCATTTCTTCGTCTCCATGCTCTTCACATCACCAACCTTAGCCTAGTCGACGTGCTGTTGGCTCTCGGCAACCAATGCTATAGTGCCTTCTACGCCAATCTTCAAATTTTCTTGACGAAGAGCAAGTCCAAGATCTTCTTGGGGAACGAAGCTTTTGGCAAGGACAGCAAAAGTGTCGGGTTCCTTTTTCTTCGGAAAGAAGTAAGGGAACAGGCGCGAAAACGCAGCCTGGGCGTCAAAGATGCTACGGCGCACCAGATCCGCATGAATCTCGAGAAGAGACAACGCGTCGAGAAGACGGTCATTCTCAGGCTTATCCAGCACAAAATCTTGATTCATTTTCCCTGCTAGAACAAAAGCTTGGGTCCTCAACAAAGAAGAAGGGGTGGAAAACCAGCGAAAAGAATGAAGGTAGGATCAGTGAACTTACTGACAAAACGACGATTCAACGATTCAAGGCGGGAGGTGATGTTTCCTTCACGAGCGACATGCTGAGTGATTTTTTCACTTAGAGCAGTCTCTGCTTCGTGAAGCCTCTTTCAAAGATCTTCAATACAAGAGGCATCCTTTTCAGCCTTCTCGCGAGCCTCTTCGCTCGCCTTGAGTTTGCTGGTAAGGTCTTCAGTTCGTTTGTCCGCCGCAAGGAGAGCTTCTGTCGAAAGGACACAGGACAGAAGTTAGAATTGCATAAGGACAAAGGAAGTTTTTTGGGGAATAAAAAAAACAGGTCATCCGACAAAATACCTTTCAACCCATCACAAGTGTTGCGGTAAATTGGGCGCCAAGGTTAATGAAGGGCTTCATCAGAGGCTACAGAAAAGGAAAGGGAAAGAAAAGTTGAGAGTAGTGAAAAAACTCGGCAGAAAGAGAAATAAAAATAGTAGACTTACATCGTCCAAAGGAGGAGTCGCTGAACCGCCAGCAAAGCTGAATTCTTCGCCTAGCTCAACCCTCGCTCTCTTTGGCGAAGAGGCTCGGGGGCTAGTGGCAGGAGTCGACCTCTGAAGATCTGGATGAGGAGTCGAGGTTTCCTCCGCCGTGCGGTGTGTATCCGACAAAGCCAAAGTATGAGACATGCTCATAGGAGCAGTCACATTGTCGGCAGGTTCTTCTTCTTCTTCGTCGCCGCTGCGCACAAAATAAAAAGAGATTATTTGATATAGAAACAAGATATTCGACATACTATGGTTACAAGAAGCGACAGAGCAACTCACGAGCTGACAAGCGTAGCGTCATAGGCGTGGAAGGGTTCCGATTCTTCGGGAGCAGTGCTTCTTGGAGCAGTCTCCTCGACGGGAGAGCTGCTAAGCTTGGAGGTGCCAGAGCCTTCTGCGTCACCCCTTTTCCGTTTCTTCGGGCAAACGGCGGAAGGAATGGACTGCGTGGACTCCGAAGCCTCGGATTCAACTTCTTTTTCAGAGGAAGCCGCGGGTTTTTGAGAAACCGCGACTTCGCTCTCAGGTTGAGAAGGAACCTGGGTGTCCTCGGTGATGACTGCGCGCTCTTCGACATCTCCATCTTCGGGAAGGGGAGGAAGAGGCGACGCAGTCTTGTGGTTCTGGACAAGATAAGAAAGTGTCGACAGGAAATTGTATCAATAGCAGCAGTCGAAGAAGTAGCAGTAAAAAAAGTGAAGAATGAACAAGAAAACGATAAAGATAGATTACCTGGGGGAGCGCGTTGGTGGCGCTATATGGTGTCACGCGGCAAGATGACGGGACGGTGTCTTTCTTGCTAAGCGAAGAGATTTTTCGGACAAGTTTTTCTAAGTCCTTGATCGATAAATCTATCGACAGGCGAGCATACATCCAGAGGGGGTTTTTGCGAGCTTGCAGAGGCTTGATGCGTGCAATTAACACATCCGTTGGGAACCCCAAGAGGAAGGTGTGATGCAGACAGTAGCAAGTTTTCCCTCAGAAAGAAACCAAGGTTTATCGAACCAGGAGGAGCCAAGAAGCACGTTGAAGGTTGATGGCGGCGAGATGTAGTGCGGCGCAACACCAGGGATTCCGGCGCCAACGTGGAACCTGCACAACACAACCAAAGTACTTTGCCCCAACGAAACAGTGAGGTTGTCAATCTCACCGGCTTGCTGTAACAAAGGATTAGATGTATAGTGTGGATGATGATTTTTTGCAGAAAACAGTAAAGAACAAATATTGCAGTAGATTGTATTCGATGTAAAGAATAGGACCGGGGTCCACAGTTCACTAGAGGAGTCTCTCCCATAAGATAAATAGCATGTTGGGTGAACAAATTACAGTCGGGCAATTGACAAATAGAGAGGGCATGACAATGCACATACATGATATGATAAGTATAGTGAGATTTAATTGGGCATTACGACAAAGTACATAGACCGCTATCCAGCATGCATCTATGCCTAAAAAGTCCACTTTCAGGTTATCATCCGAACCCCTTCCAGTATTAAGTTGCAAACAACAGACAATTGCATTAAGTATGGTGCCTAATGTAATCAATAACTACATCCTCGGACATAGCATCAATGTTTTATCCCTAGTGGCAACAGCACATCCACAACCTTAGAACTTTCTCACATCGTCCTGCATTTAATGGAGGCATGAACCCACTATCGAGCATAAATACTCCCTCTTGGAGTTAAGAGTAAAAACTTGGCCAGAGCCTCTACTAATAATGGAGAGCATGCAAGATCATAAACAACACATAGGTAATAGATTGATATTCAACATAACATAGTATTCTCTATCCATCGGATCCCGACAAACACAACATATAGCATTACAGATAGATGATCTTGATCATGTTAGGCAGCTCACAAGATCCGACAATGAAGCACATAAGGAGAAGACGACCATCTAGCTACTGCTATGGACCCATAGTCCAGGGGTGAACTACTCACTCATCACTCCGGAGGCGACCATGGCGGTGAAGAGTCCTTCGGGAGATGATTCCCCTCTCCGGCAGGGTGCCGGAGGCGATCTCCTGAATCCCCCGAGATGGGATTGGCGGCGGCGGCGTCTCAGTAAGGTTTTCCGTATCGTGGCTCTCGGTACTGGGGGTTTCGCGACGGAGGCTTTAAGTAGGCGGAAGGGTAGGTCAAGAGGCGACGCGAGGGGCCCACACAATAGGGCCGCGCGGCTAGGAGGTGGGCCACGCCGCCCTGGCGTGTCGCCGCCTCGTCGCCTCACTTCGTTTCCCTTTCGGTCTTCTGGAAGCTTCGTGGCAAAATAGGCCCCTGGGCGTTGATTTCGTCCAATTCCGAGAATATTTCCTTTGTAGGATTTCTGAAACCAAAAACAGCAGAAAACAGCAACTGGCTCTTCGGCATCTCGTTAATAGGTTAGTGCCGGAAAATGCATAAATATGACATAAAGTATGCATAAAACATGTAGATATCATCAATAATGTGGCATGGAACATAAGAAATTATCGATACGTCGGAGACGTATCAAGGATGCACCCTAATCCTAAGGAAATATGCCGTAATTTGGATACCCGACAACTCTTGTCCATGGGTATTCTGAAGCTCGTGGATGCGTGTCATCAGCGCCTCTGTCGCTGATTTTTCTTCGTCGCTAGCCTCTGCATCCCAGGAGCGGCGGCGAAAGATTTTTTCGTTGCCGTTGAAAGGGGGAATGTTGTGTTCCAGCGATTCGGCGCATTCCTCGTGGACATACAACCATTTTTTGCGCCACCCTTGAACCGAGTCAGGGAATTTGACGTCAAAATACTCGACATCAGGGCGGACGCAGATAACAACACCGCCTATGTTATAGGCGATGTTGGGGGAGCCATTACGGCGGAGGAGGAATATGCACTTCCATAGAGCCCAGTTAGGTTGGACCCCAAGGAAAGATTTGCAAAGAGTGATGAAAATAGAGATGTGGAGGATGGAGTTGGGAGTAAGATGGTGAAGTTGCAGCCCATACACAAAAAGCAACTCACGCAGAAAATCGTGGATGGGTGCAGAGAGGGCACGGATAAGATGGTCAACAAAACTAACCCGATACTCAATGGGAGGTGTCGGGTAGCTCTCCTCGCTGGGGAAGCGCAGCGCGTCCTTATTCTTGCTTAGTCCAAGCTTCTTCAGCAGGTTGATGTCCTGCGCGGAGATCTTGGATCTCTCCCACTCCGTGGCCCCTAGATCTGGCGCCGCCATCTTTGCTTCGGGGATGTTGTGCCTTGAAAGTCTTGGCCGCGGCAGCATCAACAATGGCGTCGAGGAAGCGGAGCAGTGCGTGGGCGCTAGAGCTCTGGTAGTTGCAATGGGGATTGGAGCAGAGAAGGTATGAGCAATGGTGCGGCGAAGGGGATTAAACGAGGAGGATGAAGGCTATTTATAGTAAGTTTAGTCAAAACGTCGCACCGTTGGATGATCTACGAATGGACTTGATGTTGTACACGTGTATCAAGGGGTAAAACGGTATTTTTGCCATGATGGAACTGGACAGGCGCTACAGCGCGCGTGCCAGGAAAAGCGGAGGACGTGTGTCCCCCACTTGCGTAACGTGTCAACAGGTCGCAGATTTTGGGCCCGCAGGTCAGTGAAGGGACAGCTCTCGCGTTTTTCCAATACAGTGATCGTGGCTATCGTCAACACTGATGTCGTGGCTATCGTCGGCACTGATGTCACTTTACCAATGAAAATTTCGGCTGGATTTTATGAAAAGTGGTGACATCAAGAGATGACTGGTAATTTCGAGAGCCTTTGACCAAATACAAGTTTTTGTCCAAATGCTCGGGGGCTACTTTATAACAAGGTTTTGATAAGTTTGATGGAGATGGTTCGGAAGGGAACATTTCAAAATATAGCGACAAAGGTCAATTGGAGCCTACAGCCAAGTATAAATCCTCGACTGTAGCCTCGGGGGCTACTCCCATCGGGAGCGCTGTTCGCGCACCCGATAAATATGAACATAAGCATGAAACATGACAATATAGTGGCAAAGATGCTAAAATGGTGAGCCTACAACCAAGTACAAGTACTTGGCTGTAGCCTCGGGGGCTACTCCCATCGGGAACGCTGTTCGCGTGCCCGATGAAATTTGACAAAATCCTGGCGAGCATATTCTGAGTTATCAAAATAACTCTTCATATACTCCCATCGGGAGGATAACATAGAAACAATATAAGTCATCCGTTGACTCGAATAAATGTGCTACTCCAACACCCGGAAAAGCACTCGACAATATATTCTCAGAGCGCCTCATTCGCGAAATAATCTCTGAATGCCACGAAACTCTGCGAAGGTAAGTCCCCGGGATCCGTCCTGTGCGGTGATACGTCTCCAACGTACCTATAATTTCTGATGTTCCATGCTTGTTTTATGACAATACTTACATGTTTTGCTTGCACTTTATAATGTTTTTATGCATTTTCCGGAACTAACCTATTAACGAGATGCCGAAGGGCCAGTTGCTGTTTTCTGTTGTTTTTGGTTCCAGAAAGGCTGTTCGGGCAATATTCTCGGAATTCGACGAAATCAACGCCCAGAACCTTATTTTCCCGGAACCTTCCAGAAAGTCAGAGGGGGACCAGAGGGGAGCCCTGGGGGCCACACACAACAGGGCCGCGCGGGCTCCACCCTGGCCGCGCCGGCCTAGTGTGAGGAGGCCCCGTGGCCCCTCTGACTCCGACTCTTCGCCTATTTAAGCCCTGGTGACCTAAAACATCGATACCGATTGACGAAACTCCAGAAAGACTCCAGGGGCGCCGCCTCCATCGAGAAACTCCAATTCGGGGGACAGAAGTCTCTGTTCTGGCACCCTGCCGGGACGGGGAAGTGCCCCCGGAAGCCATCTCCATCGACGCCACCGCCTCCATCATGCTCCGTGAGTAGTTCCCCCATGGACTACGGGTTCTAGCTGTAGCTACTTGGTATTCTCTCCCCCGTGTACTTCAATACAATGATCTCATGAGCTGCCTTACATGATTGAGATTCATCTGATGTAATCGGTGTTGTGTTTGTTGGGATCCGATGGATTGTTACATTATGATTAGTCTATCTATAAAGTTTGTGAAGTTATTGTTGCTGCAATCTTGTTGTGTTTAATGCTTGTCACTAGGGCCCAAGTGGCATGATCTTAGATTTAAGCTCTATACTTATTGCTTAGATTGTATCTACAAGTTGTATGCACATGTCTATGTCTGGAACCAAAGGCCCCAAAGTGACAGAAATTGGGACAACTGGAGGGGAAGGCTTAGGTATGAGGATCACATGTTTTCACGGAGTGTTAATGCTTTGCTCCGGTGCTCTATTAAAAGGAGTACCTTAATTTCCAGTAGATTCCCTAGAGGCCCGGCTGCCACCGGCTGGTAGGACAAAAGATGTTGTACAAGTTTCTCATTGCGAGCATATATGACTATATATGGAAAACATGCCTACATGATTAATAATCTTGATGTTCTGTCTTAATGCTATTTCAATCCTATCAATTGCCCAACTGTAATTTATTCACCCAACACTTGTTATTGGAGAGTTACCACTAGTGTAGATAGCTGGGAACCCCGGTCCATCTCTCATCATCATATACTCGTTCCTACATGACATTGGAAGTAGTATCAACTATTTTCTGGTGCCATTGCTCTCATATTACTGCTAATGCTGCTGTGTTACTGTTACTACTGCTCTCATATTACTGCTGCTTTCACATCACCCCTGTTACTAGTGCTTTTCCAGGTGCAGCTGAATTGACAACTCAGTTGTTAAGGCTTATAAGTATTCTTTACCTCCCCTTGTGTTGAATCAATAAATTTGGGTTTTACTTCCCTCGAAGACTGTTGCGATCCCCTATACTTGTGGGTTATCATGCGGCGTGGCACCGCCTCTGACGGCGCTTTGCTACTTTTTCCGTATCAACAGATACGAAGAAAAATCCTAACGGACGCGTTAGGTACCAGATAAAACATGACTGGAATTCGGCATCTGGTAAGACCTTAAGCGGCACATATCGAATTACGCCAGTATCCCGAGATCATGTCCAGGGACGTGATCTTGAAGTAGGTTTTGGTGGATTGCTACGAGAGCAGTTAACTGGTACCTGATCCGTCAGATGAACCAGCCCCAATTACCGTTATCCCTGTACAATATACAATTCCGTTGTAAAAATTTGTCGACTTGCAGAAATCATATGCAGATTGTAAAGATGGAGATTTTCCCTGATTCTACGATGAAGCAAAATCTCGGGGGCTACTGACATAGGCATCCCCTATGGGCCTGCCGAAGAAGGTATCTGGGGTTTACTGGAGGCCCACGACCCGAAGTTTTATATAGTTTGGAAAGATAGAATTGTATTAGCAATATCAACTTGTAAATATCGCGGGACGGTTCAGAAACCCTCCCGGACTCTGTAACTTGTACATCACGAAACCCTCGGCTCCACCTCCTATATAAGGGGGAGTCGAGGGACAAAGAAAGGATCGATTCATTGTTTTACGCAACCCTAGTTTTCATAGCAGTCGAGTACTTTTCCGGCTGAAACCTTCGAGATCTACTTGCCCTATACTTCCAACTAAACCCTAGTCTATGATACGTCTCCAACGTATCTATAATTTCTGATGATGTTTTTATGCATTTTCCGGGACTAACCTATTAACAAGACGCCGAAGTGCCAGTTCCTGTTTTCTGCTGTTTTTGGTTCCAGAAAAGCTGTTCGGGCAATATTCTTGGAATTCGACGAAACAAAAGCCGAACCTCCTATTTTATCGAGACGGACCCAGAACACCGAAGGAGAGACGGAGAAGAGCCAGGGGGCCCCACACCACCTGGCGGCGCGGCCAAGAGGGGGGGCGCGCCCCCCTAGGGTGTGGGCCCCTCGGGACTCCACCGATGTCGGGGTGCTCCTCGGCAATGCCCTCTGATAGGGGCTTAGGGTTGATGGAATCCTGCAAGCTGACACGAGACATCGGTTCACAGACAAGCGGGGAGAGCGATTTACCCAGGTTCGGGGCCCTCGATGAGGTAAAACCCTTATGTCCTGCCTGTCTGTTCTTTGATTATGATGAAAACAGGTTACAATGGGGTGCCGAATAGTTCGGCTGTGATCTCGTCGAGATGCTAGCTGCTAGGGTAACCTAGTTCTAAGCTTCTGCTGGCTAATATTGCTGAGATTGATCATCCCTCGATAGCCCCTCTCCTGGCCTTTATATAGGTGGCCAGGTCTCAAGAGGTCTAATCGAGTACGAGTAGGTTTACAGTAGATCTATCTCTAATCTTTCCTTGTTCGGCTTCTTCCGTGTCTTGTACTTCAAGTAATCTTCCGCCGCACCGTCCTAGTGGCCCATCTTGCCATCGGGTACCTTCATGGGCCTCCAGCTGGACCGTATAGCGTAGATCAACTTTGGTTACCCGAAGGGTAATGCCCACGTCAGTAGCCCCCGAGTGTCTAGCCGAATATAGTTCGGGTAGAGACTGAAGCATGTCTTCTTCCGAAGTACTTCTCCTTGATCATTTTTGCTTTCCTTCTGTCTTCTATCGGGTGCGCGTCAGCGCTCCCGATGGGAGTAGCCCCCGAGTCTAGGTACGGATGCTTGCAATCCGTGCGTAGACTCAAGTTGTACCACTCGAACATCTTTTTCTGCCGAAGTCTTTCCTGCAAGCCTTTGCAGGTCATCCGATATATTTTCTTTATGCAAGGGACAGCGAATAACGTGCCCAACTTTTGTTGGTTAACTGCCGATGGCAAAACAATGTTACCCTACACAGAATCAAGTCCCCGGGCATGATCCTGGAGTGCGAAAAAAAAGTTCTATCGGGTGCACGTCCAACGCTCCCGATGGGAGTAGCCCCCGAGTCTGGGCACGGGCGATGGATTAAGTTTTTCCTTTGAGTCCTCATTCTATCGGGTGCGTGTCCAGCGCTCCCGATGGGAGTAGCCCCCGAGTCTAGGTGCGGATGCTCGCAATCCGTGCGTAGACTCAAGTTGATCACCCGATACTTTCTTATCTCTTCGTATGCAATCATTCCTCATGACGTCATTGATGACGTTTTTCTGACACCTCGATTCTGATTGATAAGACGCAATCTGCCGGCCCTTTTTTTGAGCAATTCCTGCTCCTCTTCCACGATTAACGAGGCACCTCCTCGATTTCCGCAACCATTAATTGGAGAAAAGACCCACTAGCAGTACGAGGCTTTCCTTAAGTTTCCCAAGAGATAGAAATCCCTAATCTCTTCCTTCATTCATCCCTTCGTTGTTCTTCCTCTTCTCCCGTTCACAACTGCTTGCGCCGCCACCACTGCTTTCCAGTTTTTCCCGGATCTTGCGATGGTGAAGAAGAAGAACCCTAGCGCCGCCGCCAGCTCTACGAGCGGAGGCACCGCCGCCAAATCTTCCTTGATTCCTCCGAAGGGGAGCGCCCCAAGCGCTCCTGCCCCAGCTCCGGCGCCGCCGGCGCCACCAGGCTCAGTACCCAGGCCCGGAGATTGGATAGCTTCGACCGTTACCAGGCGTGACGAGAAGAGATCCCGAAGCCTGGGATTGATCTCCTCCGATGAGGGGAATGTGATCTTTCCAGGTGCGATTTCCCGACCTAATCCCCCTGCTGGTTTTACCGTGATGTTCTTATCGTTCTTATATCGAGGTCTTTCACTTCCCGTTCACGAATTCCTCCTCCATCTCTTGCGAACTTACGAAATCCAACTATGGCAACTCACTCCCAACTCAATCCTCCATGTTGCTGTGTTTATCACCCTCTGCGAAGCATATCTGGGCGTTGAACCTCATTTTGGGTTGTGGAAAAAGATCTTCTATGTGAAGAGATACAGCAGTAGTAACGGATCTTTTGTCATCGGAGGAGTGGGATTTGTAGTTCGTTCGGATGTCAACTACTTCAATTTTCCAATGAGAGAGTCCGTGCAAGGGTGGAGATTGAAGTGGTTTTACGCCAAGGATTCCCTGTCATTCGAATCTCAGCTTCCTCGCTTTGTCGATGTCCTTGAAGCCAAGCCTAAGAATTCCTGCAAAAATATTCTCTCTCCCGACGAGAAAGCAGCAGCCGATGAATTATTTGCTAAATTTCTTCGGATCAAAGAAGCTGATGGCCAAACCATGGTTGGCACTGAGGTAGCGGCAGTGTTTCTGAAACGTCGAGTCCAACCAGTTATGGCTAGAATTCGCCCAATGTGGTTGTATTCGGGTCCAAAAGATGAGACCAGAATTAACGCTGCCGAACTGTCGGAAAAAGAACTGCTCGATGAAGTCCGTCGCCTCACTTTCTTCAGCCAAGAGGACTTGATCCCATTGATGTCTCCGTACACTCCCTTTGATGCCGATCATCCACCACCAGAGGTAACTTCCCTCCTCAAATTCTTATTGTGCTATTATTTTCCTAGTTGACATAATTACTGCTGTTCTCATCTGTCTTTTCTTCGACAGACCCTCGTAGCCTCCGGGGACTTGCATAACTCGCCAAATGATATTTCCGAGGGAAGAGGCTCTTCAGAACCTGTTGACTTTCATACTGTCGAGCATACAAGCCCAACAAGCGATCATGATGACCCGATAGATACTGAAACCGCTCATACCAATCTCCCTCCATCAGCCGATGACACTTGCGACACAGAGGGATCAGTGCGCGATGATGACGCTGATCATGATGCCTTTGTTAATGCAGCTGCGGAGGAGACTAGGGCCCCGCCAACGAAGAGATCAATCGGCGGTTTTGCCGATGAAGACGATCTTCTTGACATGTAAGTGTTTTCCTCCTTTTTACTATATTCCGCTCCTTGGTCTTCTCGCATTTTTCTCATACTTTGGACGATCAAATCCTTCTTGTAGTGACGAAACTTTCGCTGAGCCTCCGCCTAAGAGGGTCAGTTCTGATGCTGTTTCGCCGGCCGCCGCAGCTTCTGAAGCTTCGGCTCCTAAAGCGGCTCCCGCGGCGCAAGCATCGACTGCCTCCTCCCTTTCCAAAGGGAAAGATGCTCCTGCTGCCACCACAGCTCCTCCTTCTGTAAGTCCTTCTCAAGTATAACAGGAATCTTTTGGAATGTGTCTTGCCTAATGATCTTTGTAAAACATTCCCTTTCTTCAAGGATCTACGAGGTGTGATATCCTCTTTAGAAGCCTTCGCCTCTCAGTTTACCTCTCTGGAGGCGGATAAAGTTTAGCTGCAGGAGGAAGCTAAGTCTTCCTCTTCAAAGTTAGACGGCGCCATCAAAAAGGCCGCCATAGCTTGCCAGGAAGTCGACTCTTTAAAAGAAGAGCTGAGCAAGCTGAAAGAGAGGCTGAAGGAGGAGGAAGCTCGGGCAGCAGAAAAGGATGAACTCCTTCGTCAATCTGCCTTGGCCCTACTTGGTAAGCTTTTTCATACATCTCTTATAGATCATTACTTTTCATGGATCCGTTCCTTCATCATTGATTTCCTCCAATTGAATTTCTTGCAGAAACCGCCAGCATCCCTGCTACTGCCTTGGACAAAGTTCCAAGCAATTCTCCGGCAAATGGTGTGTCGATGGTTCTCGCCACCCACCAGCTTACCCGGGAGCTTCTTGACAAGGGAAAGGGTGCTCTGACGCGGATGCATTCGATGATATTTCCCAAGGTCAAGCAGGAGAAGACACTGGGGCAGCTGATTGATGCCTTCACAGTCGACACCAAGGAAGTTATTGAGGTATTCAAGCGTACCTCACGTACCTATGGTGCCCTCCTTGCCTTCCAACTTATGATGGGTTACGGCTTTAAGGCTGATATCGAAGAAATGACTAAGGAGCTGCCGAAAGAGAAAGATGGGCGATTTGTCGACTTAAGCGCCTTTACAGTGTCTGCCCGTACTTGTGCTCACCAGCTCCTTGAACTAGTATAGTCAGGAAAGGCATCGGCTGGCCCCAGCCTGTCGACTCAGACTCAGGCTCCTTGACTGTTGTAACAATGTTACCCTTGGGCTAGTATAAAACATTATTCTGTTGCGAGATCTTAAGTTTGTAATGAACACTGTGCTGGCAATGTTGCCAGCACACTTTTGTCATAATATCTTCACTTATATTTCTCCTGATAGAAATTGCTGGTACTTCTCCCGATGGGAGTTACGTTGGATGCTTAATTTGACCATATCCATCATCCTTTTAACGCTGTTGCCTGCAGGTTTTCCCGGTGCCCTCGTTTGTTGATGACTCTTCGGGCGTTCTTCCCGAAGGTGATCGGGTCCAACGGATGAAGGATCGGATCACCCAGATGGAAAAGGACCAGCGCAGCACTTTGTTGGAGATATGCCCAAGAGGCAATAATAAATTAGTTATTGTTATATCTTAGTGTTCATGATAAATGTTTACATCCCATTCTATAATTGTATCAACCGAAACATTGGTACATGTGTGTTATGTAAACAACAAGGAGTCCCTAGTAAGCCTCTTGTATAACTAGCTTGTTGATTAATGGATGATCATGGTTTCGTGATCATGAACATTGGATGTTATTAATAACAAGGTTATGTCATTAGGTGAATGATATAATGGACACACACCCAAATGAGCGTAGCATAAGATCAAGTCATTAAGTTTCATTTGCTATAAGCTTTCGATACATAGTTGCCTAAGTCCTTCGACCATGAGATCATGTAAATCACTTACACCGGAAGGGTACTTTGATTACATCAAACACCATTGCGTAAATGGGTGGTTATAAAGATGGGATTAAGTATTTGGAAAGTGTGAGTTGAGGCATATAGATCAATAGTGGGATTTGTCCATCCTGATGACGGATAGATATACTCTGGGCCCTCTCGGTGGAATGTCGTCTGATTAGCTTGCAAGCATATGATTGGATCATAAGAGATGACATACCACGGTACGAGTAAAGAGTACTTGTCGGTAACGAGGTTGAACAAGGTATGGAGATACCGATGATCGAACCTCGGACAAGTAAAATATCGTGAGACAAAGGGAATCGGCATCGTATGTAAATGGTTCAATCGATCACTAAGTCATCGTTGATTATGTGGGAGCCATTATGGATCTCCAGATCCCGCTATTGGTTATTGCTCGGAGAGGAGTCTCGACCATGTCTGCATAGTTCGCGAACCGTAGGGTGACGCGCTTAAGGTTCGATGTCGCATAAGTAGATTCGGAATATGAGATGGAGACCGAAGTTTGTTCGGAGTCTCGGATGGGATCCAGGACATCACGAGGAGGTCCGGAATGGTCCGGAGAATAAGATTCATATATGGGAAGTCATTTTCAGGGTTACCGGAAAAGTTCAGGATTTTTCGGTATTGTACCGGAGGTTCTAGAAGGTTCCGGAGGGTACCATAGTGGGGCCCACCTATCCCGGACGACCAACATGGACCGGAGGGGTCGCATAGGCCCACATGGGCCATGCACACCAGCCCCCCCAAGGCCCATGTGGCTGTACCAAGTGGATAAGATCAAATCCCTTGAAAATAGGGACTTAACTTGGGGGGGGGGGAAGTTCCCCCCCTTGTTTTGGCCGACCCAAAGGCTTGGAGGAGGGGCCAAGGCAGCCCCCCCACGCCTATATAAGAGGGAGGGGAGGGCTGGGGTGCAGCACATCATTCCCCCAAGCCCTAGCCGCCCCTCTCTCCCTCCTCCTTCTTCCTGCGCAGGCTTGGCGAAGCCCTGCAGGAATTTCTCCTCCACCTCCACCACCACGCCGTCGTGCTGCTGGGATTCCGAGGGGATCTACCACACCTCCGCTGCCCGCTGGAACGGGGAGAGGATGGGCTTCATCGACACCGTACACACGACCGAGTACGGAAGTGCTGCCGGATTGCAGCACTGGGGACGATCGTCTACATCAACAACGAGATATGATCTCGTAGGCTTTGGAAATCTTCAAGGGTTAGTATCGTATCAATCTCGTTGCTCCGATCTTGTAGATTAGATCTTGGGTGTTCCATAGATTAGATCTTGGATTTATTCGTCTTGCGGTAGGAAATTTTTTGTTTTCTATGCTACGAACCCCATCAGTGGTATCAGAGCCATGTCTATGCATAGATCTGTTGCACGAGTATAACACAATGGTTTTGTGGGCGTTGATGCTTTTGTTGCTTTAGTTTGTGTACTTTGCATCTTGCGGGATGGTGGGATGAAGCGGCCCGGGCTAACTTTACATGACCGCGTCTCATGAGACTTGCTCCACGCTTGACATGCAACTTGTATTGCATAAGTGGCTTTGCGGGTGTCTGTCTCTCCCACCATAGTGAAGATTCCAATTTGCACTTTCTATTGTCAACACTAGTATCACCGTTGTGGTTCATGTTCGTAGGTAGATTGGATCTTACTCGAAAACCCTAAACCACGTAAAATATGCAAACCAAATTAGAGGCGTCTAACTTGTTTTTGCAGGGTTTGGTGATGTGATATGGCCATGATGTAATGATGATTATATTTGATGTATGAGATGTTCATTATTGTATTATGGCAACCGGCAGGAGCCTAATGGTTGTCTTTAAATTTGTTAAGACCTGCGTGTCTATTCTTCATGTAATAGCTTTATTTCAAGTAGTTGTTATAGTAGCTATAAGTGATGGACAACCATGAAGCGGTGCCATGGACCTTGGTGCAAGGTCAGTGATGATGGAGATCATGCTCGTGTGCTTTGGAGATGGAGATCAAAAGCACAAGAAGAAAGGCCATATCATATCACATATTATGAATTGCATGTGATGTTAATCCTTTATGCATATTATCTTGCTTAGATCGCGACGGTAGCATTATAAGATGATCCCTCACATTAATATCAAGATAATAAAGTGTTCTCCCCTCGTATGCACCGTTGCTACAGTTCGTCGTTTTGAAGCATCTCGTGATGATCGGATGTGATAGATTCTACGTTCACATACAACGGGTGTAAGCCATGTTTGCACACGCGGAATACTTGGGTTTGCTTGGCGAGCCTAGCATGTACAGACATGGCCTCGGGACACAGGAAACCGAAAGGTTGAACACGAGTCATATGGATGATATGATCAACATGTTGATGTTCACCATTGAAGCTACATCATCTCACGTGATGATCGGTTTTGGTGTCGTGGATATGGATCGTGTGCCACTTAACAACCATGAGGGATGTTGTATTAAGTGGGAGTTCATTAGTAATTAGATTAAAACATGAACTAATTATCATGAACATAGTCTGAATAGTATTTTGAATTAAAGTTTGTAGAATTGGCATCCGTTTTCTACCATGCGCTAGTCTTGTAATTGAGATAGAAATACTGTTAAGTCTGACAAGTAACTTTACGGACTGGTACCGTATTGTTAAAGAATCAAGATATGATTAAGTCCTAATGCAAACTTTTAGTAAACCTCACATTGATGATTCAAAGAGCAATGGTTTCAATTAGTACAAAATCATCTTGTCTCCGTGAAACTTGAAGTTCAAATCTGTTTGAAAAGTAAGGAGCTGAAAATTTTGTTTTCAGAAATAAGCGAGGTATGAGATATATGTGATATCTAAGACCTTATTGCAAGATGATAGAATATAATCTAGTGAGACTACATAAACTTATAAGTTTTATGGGAATGTACGAAGGTTGAAGACGCCAGGCGTCCCAATCCTCCAACTAAGTTGGGCACTAACGATATTCGCATATCCATGAAGTGATCGTCCTCAGTATGCACCGTTGCTAAGACTCGTCGTTTCGAAGCATCACGTGATGATCGGGTGTGATAGATTCTACGTGTGCATACAACGGGTGCAAGCCAGATTTGCACATGCGAATACTGAGGTTAAACTTTACGAGCCTAGCATGTACAGACATGGTCTTGGAAAGTCGTCATGATATGATGGATAAAATGATGAGTGAAATTGTTCATCATATTACAAAGTTGCTAATAGTGAAGTCTGGAACACTTGTCATATGATGATCAACTTCAAGGTAAGAACCTCAAGGTTATTGGTATTTGACCAATGGACCTAGAAGTTATTGAAGGTGAAGTGTTTTCTGAGAATAGGGAAAGCTAAAAGAGAAACCACAAAGATATTTTGGCAGAAAGAAAGAAAAAGACTAGAAAGTCTAGCTCAGGTGTATATAGATGATATACATGTTATGGATGTATTCCTTGTTTGGTCACATAATAAAATTCTTGGGTATTTGTACCAGATTGGTTGGTATGAGATGTCATACAATACAACGCAATACAAGAATACGATGGCCTAAGTGACTGATAAGGAATATGGTAATAATGCACGTCTGGAACATAATAAAGTGTTATTATGTCTGTCGTTGGCATTCTACCTAGCCCTTAGAGTTTATAATAAAGAACTTAATAAATTGTTATTTTGCTCTGGTCAAATGAAAACAATGAGTTGTTCAAATTATGACATTGCTCCATGTACGATGGATAAGTTATTATAAATCTTAATGGTGAAACACACATACATAACACTGATGCTAAAATGCCATAAGGCAAATGATTTGAATTCCACTCATTAGTGGAACCGCCATTTAGGTCATGTTAGAAAGGAATGCATGAAGGAACTCCATTTGAATGGAATTTTGGAGTCATATGATTTTTGAATCATTTGGCGCTTGCAAATCTCTTCTAAAAGGAAATGACTTAAATACCGTTCATAGGCCAAGAGTTGAACGGGCAACTAACTTAGTGGAAACATACATGATGATATATGTGGTTCACTGGGCATAGTTGTGTGCGGGAGATTCTTCTACTTCATGAAAACTTCCAACAATGAATTGAGTATATATATGTGGATATATTCGATAAGGAAGAGGTTTGAAACATTTGAATGGATTCAAATAAATTTCAGCATGAAGTGGAAATCATCGTAATAGAAAAGTCAAATATCTATGATTGGATCATAGTGGAAATATTTAAATTACGAGTTTTAGCAAACATATAAGAGAGTTATGAAGTTGTTCTACAACTCACGTTTCTTGGAGTATCATAGTGATGATGAAGTATCCGAGATACATATCCAAACCTTGTTGGATCAAAGATGAGATAAAATATTGATGCCATTATATTTTTATGGATTATGCTTTAGAGACTACCGCTTTTACACTAAATAGAGCATCATCATAATCCGTTGAAATGACACCATACGAGTTATGGCATGGGTATAAACCCTAATAGTCCTTTCTTAAATTTTGGTATGCATAGCATAAGTAAATAAGTTTACAACCAAAATTGGATGAATGTCTTTGTTGGTTATCCCAGAGAATAGATTGGGAATTCTTTCCACTATGGAGACAAAGATAAAAGTGTTTGTCGATGTTTCTTACTTATTTCAAAGAAATTGTTTCTAGCGAACTATTTGAGTGGGAGGACAATGGAACTTGATAAGGTTCATGAACCTGAGCATGATGATCAGAGTAGCACAGCATCGGAAATGGTTCCGGAAGTAGCTACGAAGATCATGGCTCCCATGTCTACAAAGTGTTATAGTCATGGAGATCAAAGTACTTATTGAACCTTGTAGGTATGGTTTACTTTATGATCAAATAAATGATTTGTGGACAAAGGATTGATTTTGAACAATAATAAACCAACTACATACAAAGAAGTTATGATGGGCCCTGACTCCGTTAAAATGGCTATGCGCCATGAAATCCAAGATAGGTGAATACTTTTGAAAGTAAATGGATCTATAACATAGATGGACTTGGATGGAATATCCTTAAAGAAGCTTGACTTATCGAAAAATTGTTTACGACAAAGTTCAAAGAGTTGACTACGATAAGATTAGATCTTCCGTGGCAATGTTTATAGTCTATGTGGATTATTCTAGTAATCGCTACATATTTCTTTTATGAGATATGATAGTAGGATGGCAGAAATACATTCCTTACCAGAAGTATGTATGAAGGATGTATACCAGATACAACCAAGAGTTTTGCTGGTCCGTGGAATACTAGATAGGTATACAAACTTCAATTGGATGAAGTGAGTATCACGGAGTTGGAATCTTCACCGGATGAAATAGTCAAAGAGTTTTTGATTTCATCAGAAACGATGAAGATGCTTGCATTTGCAAGAAATTAAGTGGGAGCGTTAAGACATATTTATAATACTTTATGTAGATGACATATCGTTGATTATAAATAATGTAATTATATAATTGATTAAAAAGGTTTCATTGAGAATTAACTTCAATGAAAGGATATGGAGTGAAATATATTTAGTGTCAAGATCTATGAAGATAGATTGAAACACATAATAAGTTTAAGTCAAAGTACATAAAATGGATATTGAAGTAGTTCAATATAGAAATATTAAGAAAAATGTTCTTGTCATGTGAAGGTTTAACAACACTTGAGTGTATCTGACACTCAATGAGTAAAAACACATGAGTGACTTTAGATCACGAATAATATGTACAAAGTCAGATGTCCTGTGCTCTAAAAGGGAGCATATACCAGAATGATTCATGTGATGATCATTGGACAACAGTAATAATATCCCTGAGTACTTTAGAAGAACCAAGGATATATATATATAGTTTTTGTATGGGGTAATGACAAACAAATCGCTGTAAGGTGTTGCACCGATATTAGTTTGGTCACATATAAAAATATTTTTCAATCTCAATTAGGATAAGTGTTGATTAAAAGGTAGCACAATGAGCTAGAAGAAGTCTTTGCTAGATTTAGAAGAGTTCTAAATAGTGTGACGGATTCTACAAACGAAGGTAGAATATGTCATTGTTTTGACAATGACTAAGAGTGTTAAGTGGAGGAGTTCTTTGAGAACTTGGTGTAGTTCCGATAGTGTCAGAACTTTGAAGCTATATTGTGTGTGACAATATTAGTGACTTATTTCAGACCGCGGAATTAAGGTTCCACCAGAAGACTGAACATATACGATTAATGCCGACTCATTTGGAAAATGAGTGATGCGTTGAGACGCAAATGAATTGCAAAATATATACGGTTCTGAGCATGTCAGATTCGTTGACTAAAACCTCTCCCGTAAGCAAAACATGATAAGCACCAGAAGGCCAAGGTGTTATATCTTTTCAAATGTAAACTAGATTATTGACTCTAGTGCAAGTGGGAGACTGTTGGAGATATGCCCAAGAGGCAATAATAAATTAGTTATTGTTATATCTTAGTGTTCATGATAAATGTTTACATCCCATGCTATAATTGTATCAACCGAAACATTGGTACATGTGTGTTATGTAAACAACAAGGAGTCCCTAGTAAGCCTCTTGTATAACTAGCTTGTTGATTAATGGATGATCATGGTTTCGTGATCATGAACATTGGATGTTATTAATAACAAGGTTATGTCATTAGGTGAATGATATAATGGACACACACCCAAATGAGCGTAGCATAAGATCAAGTCATTAAGTTTCATTTGCTATAAGCTTTCGATACATAGTTGCCTAAGTCCTTCGACCATGAGATCATGTAAATCACTTACACCGGAAGGGTACTTTGATTACATCAAACGCCATTGCGTAAATGGGTGGTTATAAAGATGGGATTAAGTATTTGGAAAGTGTGAGTTGAGGCATATGGATCAATAGTGGGATTTGTCCATCCTGATGACGGATAGATATACTCTGGGCCCTCTCGGTGGAATGTCGTCTGATTAGCTTGCAAGCATATGATTGGATCATAAGAGATGACATACCACGGTACGAGTAAAGAGTACTTGTCGGTAACGAGGTTGAACAAGGTATGGAGATACCGATGATCGAACCTCGGACAAGTAAAATATCGCGAGACAAAGGGAATCGGCATCGTATGTAAATGGTTCAATCGATCACTAAGTCATCATTGAATATGTGGGAGCCATTATGGATCTCCAGATCCCGCTATTGGTTATTGCTCGGAGAGGAGTCTCGACCATGTCTGCATAGTTCGCGAACCGTAGGGTGACGCGCTTAAGGTTCGATGTCGCATAAGTAGATTCGGAATATGAGATGGAGACCGAAGTTTGTTCGGAGTCTCGGATGGGATCCAGGACATCACGAGGAGGTCCGGAATGGTCCGGAGAATAAGATTCATATATGGGAAGTCATTTTCAGGGTTACCGGAAAAGTTCAGGATTTTTCGGTATTGTACCGGAGGTTCTAGAAGGTTCCGGAGGGTACCATAGTGGGGCCCACCTATCCCGGACGACCAACATGGACCGGAGGGGTCGCATAGGCCCACATGGGCCATGCACACCAGCCCCCCAAGGCCCATGTGGCTGTACCAAGTGGATAAGATCAAATCCCTTGAAAATAGGGACTTAACTTGGGGGGGAAGTTCCCCCCCTTGTTTTGGCCGACCCAAAGGCTTGGAGGAGGGGCCAAGGCAGCCCCCCCACGCCTATATAAGAGGGAGGGGAGGGCTGGGGCACAGCACATCATTCCCCCAAGCCCTAGCCGCCCCTCTCTCCCTCCTCCTTCTTCCTGCGCAGGCTTGGCGAAGCCCTGCAGGAATTTCTCCTCCACCTCCACCACCACGCCGTCGTGCTGCTGGGATTCCGAGGGGATCTACCACACCTCCGCTGCCCGCTGGAACGGGGAGAGGATGGGCTTCATCGACACCGTACGCACGACCGAGTACGGAAGTGCTGCCGGATTGCAGCACTGGGGACGATCGTCTACATCAACAACGAGATATGATCTCGTAGGCTTTGGAAATCTTCAAGGGTTAGTATCGTATCAATCTCGTTGCTCCGATTTTGTAGATTAGATCTTGGGTGTTCCATAGATTAGATCTTGGATTTATTCGTCTTGCGGTAGGAAATTTTTTGTTTTCTATGCTACGAACCCCATCACACTTATGCCTTAGCTGCAATTGTCAACAAGAAGAGCGAGATTGCAGCCGATCTGGAGCGGTACGCTCTTACTGAGCTACATAAAGCTACCGAGAGCTTGAACTGTGAGTTCCTTGATCTCTGCGCCCTTTTGTCGATAGCGTCTTAGCTGATCCTTTGTTTGTTTCTGTGCCAGTCATAGCTCTGAACCGTGCAGAAGAGAACAAACGGATTCACGAGCGTGTGAATGCATTAACCCAGCTGTCCTCAGCCGAAGAGATTTTCTGGCGGGAGCACTCGAAGGCTTCGGCTGTCGCACTTTTTCAGGATCGGGTTCAGCAGGTCCACCACTTTTTTGACAAGTGCTACAAAGCTATGAGGGTGGTTTGGAAGACAATGTTCCCTTTGAACGCAGTTCCCCCAACGCTCCTTGCTTTGATGTCTGAATTTGGTAATGCCAAGAAGATCCGAGATTTGGTACGTGCGCAAGGTTTTGCAGGGGCCAGGTTTACACTTGCCCTTGTACTTGCCCGTTATCCTTCGGCAGGTTTGCTGTCGATTGCCAACACGACTGGAGACTTGGAGGCACTGTATGCGAAGGTATTGTTGCCTGCCAACATAATTGTTGACAGACTCGAGGAGGACCCAAAGGTACCTGAAGAAAGAGGAACTCCGCAAGGATGATTTCAGGGATTTAATGTTTGTTTTGTAAATAGATAATTTGGCTACTTCATCCAAGTATTTGGATTATGTAATGAAGCCTTCTCATTCGGTAGATACATGCATATGTACTTTTACCATGTTATTGCCGTTGGCAAGTTTTGACTTGAGCGAATCTGAGTTGCTCGTATAAATGTATGTATGTTGGTTGGTTGGAAAATCTTTTGAGTGATCAGCTCGTGTTGCAGGTTTTGCTAAACCTGTTGTATGCGCAACTTTGCTTTCAACCGTTTTATGTTTCGACAGGCACTCCCGAATATTTCGGGTGTAGTGGTTCTGCCGATGAGCCCGTTGTTCCTTGATATTTCCATAAGTAAAATATCGAACGTGGGTTGTGTTTATATGTATTTCCGAACTCTTGCTATTTACAGCACTCGTAGAGGCATCTGTAGCAGAGGGAAACGTGAACGTCTTTTAGCACTCGTAGAGGCTTTTTGAAGCACGATCTTCTGCCTCGTACTATGTTTGCATAGTGATGGGGCTTGGAAGTTTGTAGTTACTGCAATGCTTAACAGAGAATTGAAGCTTAAGTTCTCATTAATAAGGCAAGCACGAGGCTAAAGGGCGAAAAGAGGAAGGCCCTGTTTAAAATAAAGGAAAAAGGAAAATAAAGGCTGATAACTTGCTTAAGCAAGGAAGGGGTTCTTCTCTTCTTCTGGCTTCTTCACCGCGTTAGTGGTTGCTACAGCGTTGCTGGTTTCATCAGGGGTTTGGGCAGTGGTTGTTAGTGTCTTGCTATCTCCTTCTGTGCCATCAACTGCCGAACCTTTTGTTGCCGAGGTTTCTGCTGCCGAAGCTTCCACTACCGAAGCTTTAAGGGCAAGAGCGGCTGGCTTCTTCTTGATTTCCCTGATATCTTTTTCCTCCTTGATTTCACGTAATGACAGCTTGGGTAAGGGGTTGACGATTTCTTGCTGTGACCCGAACTTTGCAGCAATCCTCTGAAAGTCGCGATCACAATTGTCCGAGCGTGAAAAACTTCCATAGACTGTGATGTTTGTCCCGTTGTTCCCAGGCATTTTCAGCTTGAGGTATGCATAATGCGGCACAACCATGAACTTGGCGTACGCTGGTCTCCCGAGTATAGCGTGATACTGTGACTCCCAGTTCACCACATCAAACTCGATCTTCTCCTTCCTGAAGTTGTCGGCTCTGCCGAAGATAACATTCAGGTAGACTTTGCCAAGAGAGTGGCCCGGTGCGGTTGGAAGGATCCCATGGAAGCAGGTGTCTGTTTCTTCTAGCATCCTGATGGTGATCCCCATACTTTTGATTGTGTCGACGAATATCAGATTTAGCCCGCTTCCACCGTCCATGAAGACTTTACTCATCTTGAACCCCCCAATTTGTGCTTCGACTACCAAGGCGGCGTGTCCTGGTTTTGGTATGGTCGTCGGGTGATCCGCTCGACTGAACGTAATGTTCTGAGAAGACCACTCGACATACTCGGGGATGTTTGCCATGATGCTTTCTGCCAGGTTGATCTCTCGGGTGAGTTTTTTCATCTCCCTTTTCGAAACACCTGTCCTGTGGATCATGCTGATCTGCCCACGTGGTGGTGGGAATGCCTCATTGGGTTGATGAGGTTGAGCCTGTTGGACTTGATGCTGCGGTGGAGGTGGGGGTGGCGGTGGTAGATGTTGCTGGCCTGACTGCTGGATGAGTTTGTGCATGTCTAGGAACTGCCGACAGTCCCTGAGCAGGTGACTTGACTTCGTTTTGCCGTCCTTGGAATCGACATATGAATGCAGGTAACAGGGGGCGTTGATCTGCTCAGCGTAGGGTAATTCAGGAGTCCTCTGCTGTCGTGGTTTATAGCTGCCACGGTTCCCAGAGTTGTTCCGATTACCGTCGTGTCGATCATCTCGATCGTCCCGTCGATCGGAATATCCTGCGGCTACCAGATTGTTATCATCATAGTTGCGGTTCTTTCTTATTTTGTGACGATCCCTTCGGCCGCCCGAGTCGTGCTTCGGCTGGTCATCGTCTTCGTCGTCACTGCGCTGTCGTGGCCTTCGTACATTGTCCTCGCCATCAGCCCAACTGTTGGCGATTTCCATTAACTTGGTTATAGTTTTTGGCTTTTTGCGCCCAAGTTCTTCTATGTAGCTCTCCCACTGAACGTCATCGCTGAAAGCGTCGATTGCTCTATCGACAGATACGTCTTCGGCAGCGTTCAGGAGTTTTGTGAATCTCCCGATGTATGAACGCATCGACTCCTTCTGCTTCTGTCGGCAATTCTGCAACTCTTCGATCCCAACGGGCCTCTTGTATGTTGCCTGGAAATTGGCAACGAAGGCATCTACTAGGTCGTGCCATGATTTAACGGAACCTTTTGGCAGCCCCCTTAGCCAGGTTCGCGCTGAATCCTTCAAGTAGAGCTGTAAGCATTGCATTGCTGCTATCTGGTTTCCTTTGTGCAGGATCACAGTCTGCAGGTAGTCGTCTATCCAGGATCTTGGTTCTTGCTGCCCATCGTACTTGGCAGCATCGGTAGGGATAGGCTTAAATTTTTTGGGCGGCATTGTTTCATGGATTTTGTAACTTAGACAGTTGGCTCCCCTAAGATCGCCGTCGTACTCCTGATCTTCATCCGAAGAATTGCTGTCATTGTCCTTCCTAGCGGCGCGTCGTCGCCTTGCTTTGTCGATCTTGCTCTGGGTAATTTCGTCCCGAGCATCTCTCGCATGATATTTCGACCCATTGCCTTGTACAGTGGTCTTTTCCTTTTGCGGGACTAGGTTGTTTCCCAATATCGCGAGACTCTCCAGGGCACCTCGATGAGCTTGAGCCATGGATCCTTCGGGGCGCTGGTTGATGAGGTATGCGGCGAGGTTGGCCATTGCTCCTGCTACGGTTTTCGGCCGTGGCATGCCGGCGGTATCCATAGTCATAAAGGATTTAGTCAGGTTCGACGTTATTTCTCTGGCGTCATCTTCCGAAAGCCTGGAAAGTCTCGACCGGTGCTTGCCTGTTCCCTGAGTGTTTCAGGAGGCACTCCCTTGCGAGCCCCTTCGCCGTTCACTGGATCGATCTGCCGCAGATAGGCGTCTCTCGAGGGTGGCTTGCTCTTTCGACAGGTGCTCCCGGTTTTTCTCTAGTATAGAGCTCTAAGCGTTGAGGGTTCCAACCGAAGTTCCTGCGGGGAGCGGTGTGTTGTTGAGTGCTGCTGCCCACTCCTCATCCGCGATGGTGTAATCGCTATCGCGGTTGCTGGCACTATTTTCAAAACTTGCCCTTCTACTGGAACGGGGAGTATGGTCCTCGTCTCCTCTGCGCCTTGTGTTTCCCGTGTTATTGGCGACATAAACCTGATGGTGTGCCGTTCTTCGGGTGGTTCCCTGGATGATGCTGTCGATACTATCTTCTCCCGATGAATACTGGGCGTTGCAGATGAACGGCGTGTCGTTCGATCCCAGCCTGATGGGGATATGCCCATAGGGGGTGGGTCGCCAGTCCCAGTCGCCATGAAGATAGAGGCTTGGGTGGATCGCCAGTCGCCTAAGCGACTGGGCCCTAAGGCGACTGGGCCGTGATCCCAAGGAGGAGGTCCACACGGCTGGACAAGAAGATTACTTGCGAGAGGGATAGCGGATCCCGGGTTAGTAGCAACTGATATGATTCGGAGTTATCTCCATGTAACCCTAGGCCGGGGGTGCTTATATAAACCCCCGAGCTTAGGCCCTAGAGGACACCTTACTCGAGATCCAATCTCCCCCTGTAAGCTCTCGGCGTAGCCGCCGACTGAGCCCCCCCATTGTAATTCTCCACTGAGCAATAGAGATCTAGCAGGACGTAGGCCTTTTACTCTCCGGAGGGGCTGAACCTGGGTAAAACCCTTGCGTCTCTTGCACCTCGACCCGTAGATGGCAATGTTCCCTTCCCCTCGCATCAATGAAGTGCTACCCCCTGTAGCATCTGCCGTGGCTACATCCACGACAGTGGCGCCCACCGTGGGGCATGGGACATCAAGCCTTCGAGCTACGGCGAGGCCCTACTCGCCAGTTCGGCGGCCGGTTGCTTCCGGCAGGATGATCGCCACCGGCAATTTCTTCCACATCCAGCCAAGCACCTACCGGCCCGCCTCGTCACCTCTCACACACGCCTGGATGGTGCCGATCGGCTCCATCAACCTCTTCGTTGGGCTCGCCGGCGTCGCCGATCCCTCTCGAGCCTCGCCCCCGTCGCTCACACGACCCCTTCGCGCCCGGCAGCTCCTCACCGCTACTCGCCCGGTCACCGGCGAGGTATACGCGGAGGCTGAGGCGGCCCCGGGAGACGATGCCGAGTCGGCGGTCGTGGCACCGACCGCTAACTCCACCGTTGCCTCGGCAGCCACCGACTCCGCCGACACCGCTCCGGGGCCGCCGATTCCGCCGACACCATCCCGGCCATCAAATCCATAATCGCTGCGATAGACGACTACTTCACCGACAGCATCGCTACAACTTCGGTTTCGTCATCCACAGCTGCCTCCCCGACTGCCCGCTCCATCGCCACGCATCGACCAAGGACTCTATCTCCCTGGTCTCCCACCCGAGCGACTTCGAAGGTGGCTTCGAGGACGACTCCATCCTCTCCCTCTTCGGCAGCGATTACGACTCGGACTCTGTCGAGGCCCCGCGTTACCGCTACCCGACCGCAGTCTTCATGGCAGGGGGTGAAGGAGAGATCGACGCCTTCACCACTCCCCTCCCCGCAACCGCCACCGCGACCGAGATCGAGGCGCACCGGGCGGCCCTCGAGGAGCAGAGGAAAAGGAGCTCGCCGAAAGGCAGAAATTCCGCCTCGAGCAAGATGAAGTAAGGGCCGTGTCCCACTATCGTCAGCAGCGAAACCGCCGGCGCATGGAGCGCGCCCGCGCGAGCGACTTTCCCAGCGCACGCCTTAACTTCGACGACCCGGACGGAGAAATCCGGGTCGCCCGAGTCCAAAACCCTGACATCCCGGAAGGAAGTCGGGCTGCTGCAGATAGAACAGCGCGCGGAGCACCACCGCCACCCCCACCACCACCACCCGAAGTTCCTCGGGCAGAGGTCGACGCCAACGGCCTACCACTGCACTCGTCTCCAGCCGACAACGTGGCAGCTGCGCAGGCCGTCCTCGCAAGAATCCCCGAAACGGGAGACGGCGCGATCCTCGTCCAGCACGCCAAGGCTTTGGTAGCCAAGGCATTGGAGCAGCAGCACGCCGCAGCCGACTCGCAGGGGCGACTCTATTCGCGCACATCCGCCAGTCGCGCGGCGTCGTCAGACGCGGCAAACCGCGCAATCGTCAACGCCAACAACGGCCCGCCGCCAGCACCGCGCGCGGCCCACTCGTCTAACAACCGAGTCGAGCCGCGCCCGCGCGGGTGATGGTCGCCGCTAACGGGCAGCCAGTCGACGCCCGAACCCACATCGTCAACGACCAAGAATGGCGGGCGCGCAATCGATTGGAACGACCGCCACGCCGATGAAGCCCCGCGCCGAGCGCGTTCACCCGAATCGACCCCGCTTGCTTCGGGCCGATGATTAGAGGCGAGCCGTACCCTGTGGGGTTCAAAGGACCCCGCGACATCGAGAAGTACGATATAAGCATTGACCCCACTGTCTGGATCGACTCGTACGCCATGGCAATGGGGATCCAGGGCCACTCCGAGTTACTCGCAGCGCGATACCTGCCCCTCATGATGGACGGCGTCAATCGCCATTGGTTCAACACCCTCACCGTCAACAGCATCGACTCCTGGGAAGAAGCCCGCGCCGCGTTCATCCAGCACTTCGCCAGCGCATACACCCGTGCCACAACCATAGAAGACCTAGATCGCTGCGTCCAAGGCCCGCGCGAGTCGACCCGCCGGTGGGTGCAGCGCTGGCAGGACATGTGGACGACCTCCAGCGGCATCAGCACGGACACGGCAATCCATCGCTTCCGACGCTGCTGCCGGTACGAACCTCTAGGCGCCAAGCTCCGTCGGGTCAGCAGGGACATTATATCTAGCTCCGAGCTCTTCGACATCGCCACCCGCTACGCCGATGAAGACCCTACGCCGACTCGGACGACGAGTACGGTCAACGCCGCACTCGCAGCCCGGCGCACGCGGAGCGGCGGGGTGGCGACTAGGGTTTAGCGCGCCTGTCCAACAACGGCAAGCGCCGCGGAGAGGGAGGACACAACGAGCTAGTTGCTACCACCGATTACGAGCAGCGCGAGCCAAAATCGTTTCGGCGCGACACTCGTCCACCTCGGGAGGATCGGCCTCAGCCCAAGCGCTTCGACGCCCGCAGCCTCCTAGACGCACCATGCATCTATCACAGCAAGGAGGGCAAGCCCGCCAACCACACGACGGGAAATTGCTACTCCCTGAAGCAGATAGAAAGAGCTCGCCGCGCCAAGGAAAACGACGGCGGCAACCAGCACAAGGAGCGCGCCAAGGACCAAGACCAGCACAAGGGAGAGGGCTTCGGTCGCAGCGCCGGCTCGCTCCACACCTTCACCGGGGTCGGCGACAGGCGGGACAGAAGGTCCTCGCAAGGGCAGTGGCGGTACACGCAGTCATACTTTCCGACGTACTCCCGGTGGCTCAACCGGTCCGAGCAAAGCATTACCTCGGAGCCGCGAAGATCACGCCCCCGCATCGAGTACCCCGGGCGAGTGGCGCTAGTCGTCAGGCCCAAGGTCGCCGACCATCGGCTACCAAAACCCCGATGGACGGGGAAGCTCCATCAACATCATGTACTACGACACCTTCCAGCGGCTTGGCCTGCCGGACTCACGCCTTGAGAACACCAAGGTCACGTTCCACGGCATCGTCCCCGGGCGGAAGGCCTTCCCGATCGGCAAGGTGACGCTGCCGTCACCTTCGGCACGCCCGTGAACTACCGTACCGAGCGGATAACGTTCGAGGTGGTGAACTTCAAAAGCTCTTACCATTGCGTACTCGGCCGACAAGCGTTCGCCCGCTTCATGGCGACCCCACACTACGCGTACAACATGATGAAGATGCCAGGGCCTCGAGGCGTCATCACCGTCCATGGCGACCCGGAGATGGCATTGGAATGTGAGGACGACAGCGCCAAGCTCGCCGACGCCGTCATCGCCGACGAACAAGACAACTCCGCCGAGCTCGCCAAGTACCCGGTCGACCGCAACGACCCCGCCATCCCGGGAGAAGCCAACCGAGCTCGACTCGTCCGCAGCAACCTTCAAGGCCGCAGCAGGCACCCGCCAAGTAGATCTTGTAGAAAACGATCCAAGTAGGCAAGTTACCATTGGGACGGGCCTGTCCGCCCAATAGGAAAGCGCGCTCATCAAGTTCCTCCGTGAGAATCGAGATATCTTTGCATGGAAACCATCCGACATGCCAGGTGTCCCGAGAGAACTTGCTGAGCACAAATTACATGTCGATCCCACCGCGCGACCCGTTAGGCAGGCAATGCGCCCGTGGGAGAAGAACGGCGACGCGCAATCGCCGAAGAAGTAAACCGGCTGCTCGCTGCCGGCTTCATCATAGAAATCAAGCACCCGAAATGGCTGGCAAACCCAGTCCTAGTGCTAAAGAAGAACAAGACGTGGCGAATGTGTATCGATTACACAAGCCTCAACAGCGCGTGCCCCAAGGACCCATTCGTCCTACCGCGAATCGACCAGATTATCGACGCGGTCGCCGGGTCCGAGTCGCTATGCTTCCTTGATGCATACTCCGGGTACAATCAAATAAAGATGGCCAAGGAAGACCAAGAGAAGACCGCATTCATCACACCCCTAGGCGCCATCGCTACACGTCCATGACCTTCGGCCTCAAGAACGCCGGAGCAACGTACCAGCGGTGCATGAACAGCTGCTTAGAAAGCCGATCGGCCGCAACGTGCATGTCTACATCGACGATGTGGTGGTCAAATCGACTCGACAGACCGACCTCGTCGCCGACCTCGCCGAAACATTCGCCAACTTACGGCGGTACAAGATCAAGCTCAACCCTTTGAAGTGCACCTTCGGGGTTCCATCAGACAGCTGCTAGGCTACGTCGTCTCCAAGCGAGGCATCGAACCTAACCCGGAGAAGACATCGGCGGTCATGCGCACCAAGCAGCCAGCATGCCTAGTCGACGCGCAAAAACTCGCCGGTCGAGTCGCCGCCTCGCCGCTTCATACCCCGGCTCGGAGACAAGGCCATGCCACTATACCGCTTGCTCAAGAAGTCGGAATCATTCCGGTGGACAGACGAGGCGCAGCGGGCCCTAGAGGAACTCCAGCACGCCCTCTCGAATGCCCCCTATCCTCGCGGCCCCGCTGCCAAAGAAACCATGCTCCTATACGCCGCCGCGTCGAACCGCGCTATAAGTGCGGTCATGGTCGTCGAACGGAAGGAGGAAGGAAGGGAGCAACTGGTACAACGCCCGGTCTACTACATCAGCGAAGCCTTAATCGAATCCAAGCAACGGTATCCACACTACCGAGAAGCTGGTGTACGCCGTCCTCGGGGCCCAGCGGCGACCGGCCCCTTACTTCCACGAGCACCCCATCAAGGTAGTCGCCTCAACACCACTCGCCGACATCATCCGCAACCGCGACGCAACCGGCCGGATCGCCAAGTGGGCAGTCGAGCTCGGCGTCCACAACATCACCTACGAGTCACGCCACGCCATCAAATCTCAAGCACTCGCCGACTTCCTCGCCGATCGGGAAGAGGCCCAGCAGCCAAGCTCCCCGCGGACCTCAAACATTGGACGTTGCACTTCGACGGTTCTAAAAACCTCGAAGGAGCAGGCGCGGGAGTCGTCCTCACATCACCAAAGGGCGACACAAGAAGTACGTCCTGCAACTCAGATTCGAGCCATGCACCAACAACATGGCCGAGTACGAGGCGCTCCGCACGGCATGCGAGTCGCAAAAGAGATGGGCGCAACACGGCTGCACCGCCTCGGCGATTCCGACCTAGTCGCCAGCCAAACTTCCGGCACCTGCGACGCCACGTACGCCAACATGATCGCATACAAACGCGCCGTCGACCAAGCCGGCGCTAGCTTCGCCGGTCACGTCGTCGAGTGGGTTGACAGGCGCAAGAACGAAGAAGCCGACGCGCTAGCCAGTAATCGGGTCCAAGCGACTTCAACCTCCTCCGGCGTCGTCCCGGACATCCTCAGCCACCCCTCGGTGCGCGCACCGCGCGAGCTGGACATTGCCGAGCCACCTGCTCCCGACTCCGCCTTAGTCGCACTCGCCGTCGACAAGACCGATTGGACCGAGCCATACATAAGCTACCTCGAGAGCCGTGCACCGCCGATGGATGAAACCAAAGCACGCGCCATCGTGCGCAGATGCAAGTCCTTCACCATCATCAACAATGAGCTATACAAGCGCAGTGTCTCGGGAGTGTTCCAACGATGCGTCACCACGGCGGAAGGGCGCAACATTCTGCGCGACATCCACGCAGGGATCGCGGCCACCACGCAGGCGCGCGGTCAATCCTCGCCAAGGCCTTTCGTCACGGCTTCTACTGGCCAACAGCCCACGAAGACGCAATCGCCCTTGTCCGTTCATGCGCCGGGTGCCAAAAGCATGCAAGCCGATCGCACATGCCAGGATCGGCATTGAAGACCATCCCCCTCACCTGGCCCTTCGCCGTATGGGGCATGGACATGGTGGGAAAATTCAAAACGGCCCCCGGCGGATATACTCACCTCCCGGTAGCGGTGGACAAGTTCACCAAATGGGTAGAAGCAAAGCCCATAAAGAAGTGCGACGGGAAGACGGCCACAAAGTTCCTACGCGAGCTCATCTATCGGTACGGCTACCCTCACAGATCATAACCGACAACGGCACCAACTTCGCCAAAGGGGAGATGGCTGACTTTTGCGAAGAAAAGGGCATCCGACTCGATCTCGCCTCGCCGCCCACCCCGAGTCGAACGGCCAAGCAGAAAGGGCAAACCAGAGCATCCCGCACGGACTCAAACCACGCCTGGTCGTGCCCCTAGAGCGCGCAGCCGGCTGCTGGGCAGAGGAGCTCTCTTCGCACTATGGGGCATCCGCACAACGCCTAACAGGTCAACCGGCTTCACGCCTTTCTTCCTGGTATATGGCGCCGAAGCCATCATGCCCACGGACATCGCCTACGACTCACCTCGGGTCGCCAATTACGCCGAAGAAGACAACGAGCGAGCTCGCCAAGATGACATCGATCTCCTCGACGAGGCCGCAGACCTCGCACTCTCCGTAACCGCCATTTACCAGCAGGACCTCCGTCGCTACCACGCCGCCGCGTTCGGAGTCGCTCCTTCCAAGTCGGCGATCTGGTACTCCGGCTAATCCAGGACAAGAAAGGGATGCACAAGCTGTCCCCGCCTGGGAAGGACCATTCGCCGTCAGCCGCGTACTCGGCAACGACTCCTACTACCTCATCGACGTCCGCAAGGACGACAAAGGCGAGCCGCTCACTAAAGAGGTGGAGCGCCCCCTGGAACATCAACCTCCTCCGGCGGTTCTATACCTAAGGGAAAAATGTAATCCGAAAATTCAGAGGGTAATAAAAATCGCCGACCATTTTTTGATCTCAAGCTCCGACTACCTCCCCTTCACCCGCCAAATATCGTCATCTCTCATCCCGGGACATACCGGCTTAGTCGCCGCGACAAGCGACTAGGAACTGAGAGACCTCCGGTCGCCGCTGCTGGAAGAGAGAAGTCCACGATCGGCCAAGTAGCCGGGCTAACACGGGATGGCGGCGTGACCGAGGCGCAACACCAGGCCCGGTCACCCACCATCTCTCACGCCATCGGGTGAAAACGGCGACTGGAACCCACAGCAGGGCCGCACGCTCGGCCAGCCCCACGGGCCTCGGCGACCGCCTTGTGCTACGTTATAAAGCACACCAATGCCCTCCTCTACCTTAGGTTGGCGAATTGCGCGGCTAAGTACTTCGACTAGGGACCCCGCAAAACGGACCCGCGGCTCGCCAAGGAAAATACGCCCGCAATGATCCCCTTTGGAGTCGCCTAGCGACTGGCTCACCGAGCCACGACGAGTGGCGCGCTACATCCGAACAGCGCAAACTACACCACACCACTACTCCACCCATGAGGCTGCTATTCGTACTATAATGACTACGCATCGCGATCGGGGACGCCCAGCTCGAAAAAGGAAAACAGTCAAGTCGATAGCCTTCATTGGGGTCGCAAGGCGACCGACCTGAAGGCCATGGATAGTCGGAACCAACTCCAATGCATCGCCGTCTCAAATAATGCAAAAGCAACCACCGAATCACATTTAAGCAAAAGTCATCATTCTATTTACAACTAACACCCGCTCGCGGGAAATCTAGCTACTTCTTACACAGGTACTCAGGAAACTACGAGGACGACCCCGGAGCCCCCTCTACGACAGGCTCGACGCCGTCATCGCCGTGACGAAATTTCGGCGTGTACACCACGACCGGATATGTAGACAGCGAGCCGGCGGCAGCAGCATGGAAGAGGCGCTCCGCGGGGTAGTCCACCGGGCCCGGCTCCTTCTCCGCGTCACCAGGAGCCGCTTGGCTGGGGATATGAGTCTCCAAGTCCGCGGTCGCCGCACTCGGTCGGCGAAGGGGCGCACCGCATCCATCAGCCGCAGCACTTCGGCAACATCGAACTCCCCGCCTCCGAGGGAAGCCAGCGGTGACCTCCTCCACGTCGAACCCTTCGTAATAATGCGCCAGCACCATGCTCGTAGCCATGGTAATGCCAACGCGGCAGAAGAGCGACGAAGCCAGTCAACAACAGCCGGAATGTTGGACACGGCCTTGAAGACGGATGGCGTGTCCCGCGGAATCACCTCCCGCGGGCTCGTGCACCGGAGCGCGGCAAGTATCTCCCCGCGCAGCGATGATACGCGCGGTCGCGGTCGACAGCATTCCCGTGGAGTCGCCGTCTCCACGAAGTCGCACGTACTGCAGTCAACAACACAAGGAAAAGGGAAAATGAGAACTTCCCCTTCAACGCCGACTCGCCACGCACGGGGACTGGCCCCGAGGCCGACTCGCCACGCTCGGGGACTGGCCCCCGAGGCCGACTCGCCACGCTCGGGGATCGGCCCCGAGACCGACTTCGCCACGCTCAGGGACTGGCCCCCGAGGCCGACTTCGCCACGCTCGGGACTGGCCCCTCGAGACCGACTTCGCCACGCTCAGGGACTGGCCCCCGAGGCCAACTCGCCACGCGCGGCGACTGACCCCCGAGGCCGACTCGCCGTGTTCAGATACTCAAACCCCCGGCAAATAAAACAAGAAGTGCGACAACAAGAACTTACCAAGAATCTGCCGCGACATCTCCTCGACGAAAGCCTCGGTTGGTCTTCTCGGCCTGCACCGCCAGACGATGCCCTCGGACGCCTCCTTCTCCGCAGCAAGTTCTTTGGCGTGCTGCTGCTTCAAGGCCGCCACCTCCTCCCGCAGACGCGGCAGCCCCACGTGCAGTCCCGCGCATCGCCGCGGCCTCCAGCCTTCACCTTGTATTCGGTGATGACGTCCTCCAGCTCCCGGCCCTTCTGCTCCAGGACCTTCGTCAATTCCGCCACCTCCGCTTTCGCCTTTTCCGGGCCTCTTCGGCCTGCTGCGCCCGGAACTCGGCTTCACGGTAGAAGGACTCCTTGACGAACCCTTCCCGAGCCTCGGCAAGAGCCTTTGCCTGCGCCTCGCTACAAGAAAAGGAAACGGTGAGAACGAACGCCCGGGCCGGTGACACCGAATGAGGACGGCGAGTGGGCATGACTTATCGCCTGTGGCAATCAGCTTCCGGTTCTTCTGCGCCGCCTCCTCCACAAGCGCGGTCAGCCGCTTAATCTCCGCCTACGGAAACCAAACAAAAATGCCAAGGTCAACAAACAAAAAGCAAATAGAGACTCGACTCGCCCTTTCGCACCAAGTCGACCCTCGGGGACTGGGGGTGACTAGGCCACGTGTTCAGCGACACTTACCACATGCGCCTCGCCAAGCGCCGTGTGGAGCTCGGTGAAGGTCAATGAAGACGGCGGCGGATGACGCGACTCGGTCGCCCCGTCCGCCGCATCACCGCCTCGCCGACGGAACCTCGCCCGTCCGCGTGTCGGTGTCGCCGGGCGGGGCGCGGTCCCTGGCGGCCTTGGACCGGCGCTCTTTCGGTGGCTCCGACAGCACCGCCCTCCTCGACGATGTCCTCTTCAACTTCGGGTGCCTTCGCCCTCGGTCGATCCAATGTCGCCGACTCCTCCTCCACCACAGGCGGAGCAACGTCCGGACCCGTCGCCGCACTCGCCATGCCCCCGCGAGCCATGCTGGGTAGAGGAAAAACGTTGGCGGTGGGCTCGACGTGGCTAGTGCTCTCCTTCTCCGCTTGACTCCCGGCGGCGGGCTCTTCTGGAGCCGACCCCGCACCCCCAAGGTCGGACGGCGCCGCCTTCCTCTCCGCGGCTTTCTTCTTTGCCTCGGCCGCCCTCGTGGCCGCCACCCCGGCCGCGGGCGGCTTCGCCAAGGTCTTCTTCTTGGACCTACAGAGAGGCGAGGTGAGTCGACACTCAGTCCGATCGCAGGAAGGATAAATTCGACAAGAAATACTTACTTCACCGTGGGAATCGCTTTACGCCCGGACCGGCCCGAGCTCCCGCACCGATCGCGTCCTTCAAGGGACGCTGAAGCCTCATGGACCCTTCCAGAGAGTGGGGCGCAGTCGCTTCGATAGCGGCTCGGCCCCTTCCTTGGAGGGCTCCGCCTTGTCCTCCGGACGGGAGGTCGCCTCCTCTTCAACCGCGCCCTGGGACGAGGACTCGGCACCCCTCTTCGACCCGCGCGGGAGTCTGATGAAGTCCCGCGCCTCCGAGTCCGACTCGGTGCGCTCCTCCTCCTCGTCGACCTCTTCCTCCTCGCCTTCGGTCATCTCCGGTGGTTCCTTTCCGGCGAGAGGAGGGAGGTGGTCCGCGATCTTCCGCCAACGCTGCAATCGAATCAAAGGAACAAGTCGTAAAGGAAGAAGCGCGGCTAAGCCGTGCGAAGTCGCCATGCGAAGCATTACCTGAGGCGCTGGGGTGTCTTCGGTGTAGGGCTGCAAGCCGTCCTCGAAGGAAGTAAAGGTGGCAGTGGTGATCTTAGCGAGCGCCTTCCGGTACTCGCCCTCGTCCCACTCGGTCGCCGTCGACCGGGTGCGGTCGTTCTGTCCCCGGTACTCCCACATGGGGTGAGCTCGGCACCGCAGGGGGATCAGCCGCCGGCCAAGCCAACAGTTGTACATGTCGACCGCCGTCAGGCCGTCATCTTTTAGCGCCTGGATCGCTTGGCGCATATCCTTCACCACCTTCTCCTGCTCGCGCGGCAGCGACCGGACATTGAGGCGCCGCGGGACGCTCGGCTCGGGACTGTATTGGGGAATGCATACCTCGCCCGGGGGAGTGTACTCCTTGGCGTAGAACCAGAAACGACGCCACAGCCGATCGCGCCTTCTTGGGGAGCGCCATGTCGATGAAGCTTTCCCCGGACTTCACCTGGAAGGTGATCCCCCGTTCGGGATGAGTGCTTCGCTGTTCTTGCTGGCCCGAGTCGCCCGCCCGTGGAAGATGGACACCCACAGCGGGAAGTAGGGCGGACAGCCCAGTAGCATTCGCACAGCGCCACGAACAGAGAAATCTGCTGGACGCTGTGCGGCCCGAGGTCGGAAACCTTGATGCTGTAGAAGGCCAGCAACTGCCGGAGGAAATCGGAGGTGGGGAGAGCGAACCCGCGATCGAGGAAGCTCATGAAGATCACGAACTCCCCAGGCCGTGGGAGGGGCTCCGTCTCGTTCGCCGGCGGAACCCGCCATCGCTCCTGGTTGAACTCCGGGATGACTCCGGAGGCGACGTACGGGAGGAGAGACTCCCGCGTGACCTTCGACTTGCCCCACCCCTTCGCCGCCATGGATGCGTGTGGAGTGTGGAATGAAGATGAGATGAAGAGAAGATGGGGGATGAATGCGGAGGAGTGTTGAACCCTAATCCTAGGGGCGACCCTTTATACCGCCCGCACTCGCTCAGATTGAGGATGAGATCTGTTCGTTGAATTGTCCCGGAATCGCCGCCCCGCAATCAACGGTCGAGATCTGCGCCGTCACCGGCTGAATAGCCGTTAAACTAGCCGTTAGCGGTCACGTCGAGCCCAACGGTCAACAACATGCAGACGGTGTGCGCCTCGGTCAACGTGAAATCTAGCCGTTGGCCTCTCCACGTGTCTCTATGGTGACTACGCGTCGACTGGCAAACGGCGACTGGCTAGAGCCGACTGTCACACGCCGACTGACTGATCAAGTTATGGCGACTGAGACTGCCACCGCACCCGCGACTTTATCTTTGGAAGCCCGGCGGCGACTCATCTTGATCCATCACCGCGCCTCTCCAAGACTTGTTCCAGATCCGCGCTTCATCACCACCGCGCTTGGGGACTACTGATGGGGATATGCCCATAGGGGGTGGGTCGCCAGTCCCAGTCGCCATGAAGATAGAGGCTTGGGTGGATCGCCAGTCGCCTAAGCGACTGGGCCCTAAGGCGACTGGGCCGTGATCCCAAGGAGGAGGTCCACACGGCTGGACAAGAAGATTACTTGCGAGAGGGATAGCGGATCCCGGGTTAGTAGCAACTGATATGATTCGGAGTTATCTCCATGTAACCCTAGGCCGGGGGTGCTTATATAAACCCCCGAGCTTAGGCCCTAGAGGACACCTTACTCGAGATCCAATCTCCCCCTGTAAGCTCTCGGCGTAGCCGCCGACTGAGCCCCCCCATTGTAATTCTCCACTGAGCAATAGAGATCTAGCAGGACGTAGGCCTTTTACTCTCCGGAGGGGCTGAACCTGGGTAAAACCCTTGCGTCTCTTGCACCTCGACCCGTAGATGGCAATGTTCCCTTCCCCTCGCATCAATGAAGTGCTACCCCCTGTAGCATCTGCCGTGGCTACATCCACGACACAGCCCGTGCCTGGTGTCGCAGTTCAAGTAGTAGTATGAAGTTAATTCCGATGATGTGGGATCGTCAGACCCTACCGACATGGAGGACGCCGAGCGGGGAGTCGAGGGCACGGGAGAGCACGTCAATCCTGTCAGACCAGCCGATAGGTCGTGTGACGATGACGCGCTTGAACTCGTTGATCCGGAAGTGGGGGATTTCAGGAATCGAAGGATTCCTTCTGCGTTGACGTTGTAGTGGACGCTGCCGAAGGTCATCTCCATGTTTCCTTGTAGATCTGAGAAGTTCGAGCGGGAGGAATCGCTGTGTGGAGTAAACTCATAGGAGCCGAATCGAATCGGGCTTCCCAGGATTGGTGATGATGGTGTCGATGAAGTCGCTGATGAAGCTGCTGGCGAAGCCGCTGGTGTCATGATTGGATCTGCCGATGACCGATCTTGTGCCGACAGGGTTCCCACAGACGGCGCCAATTGTCGGGGGTGCTCCTCGGCAATGCCCTCTGATAGGGGCTTAGGGTTGATGGAATCCTGCAAGCTGACACGAGACATCGGTTCACAGACAAGCGGGGAGAGCGATTTACCCAGGTTCGGGGCCCTCGATGAGGTAAAACCCTTACGTCCTGCCTGTCTGTTCTTTGATTATGATGAAAACAGGTTACAATGGGGTGCCGAATAGTTCGGCTGTGATCTCGTCGAGATGCTAGCTGCTAGGGTAACCTAGTTCTAAGCTTCTGCTGGCTAATATTGCTGAGATTGATCGTCCCTCGATAGCCCCTCTCCTGGCCTTTATATAGGTGGCCAGGTCTCAAGAGGTCTAATCGAGTACGAGTAGGTTTACAGTAGATCTATCTCTAATCTTTCCTTGTTCGGCTTCTTCCGTGTCTTGTACTTCAAGTAATCTTCCGCCGCACCGTCCTAGTGGCCCATCTTGCCATCGGGTACCTTCATGGGCCTCCAGCTGGACCGTATAGGGTAGAGCAACATTGGTTACCCGAAGGGTAATGCCCACGTCAACGGATATCGCCCTTTCGCCTATAAATTCCCTCGCGACGGAAAACCCTAAATCAATCTATCATACTCCAGAAATACTCCAGGGGCGCCGCCGCCATCGCGAAACTCAGTTTCGGGGGACAGAAGTCTCTGTTCCGGCACGCTGCCGGCACGGGGAATTGCCCCCGGAGTCATCTCCATCGACACCACCGCCATCTTCATCGCCGTTGCTGTCTCCCATGATGAGGAGGGAGTAGTTCTCCCCCGAGGCTGAGGGCTCTACCGGTAGCTATGTGGTTCATCTCTCTCTCCCATGGTGTGATCTTTATGAATATGTAGATATTACTCTTGTCTATTATGCACTCTAGAGGTTACTTTAATATGAACTCCGGATGTTGTGGAGCTTGTTTACTACGGCTTGAGGTGTGCTCTTGTAGCCCTACACAATGAATGGTGTTTGTTATCCAACAAGAGAGTGTTTGAGAGTAGTACTTATTTGTTCATCTATGTGATCGTAGGCTTTGCAACCTAGATGTCATATGCTATTCAAGTGTTTTATTATGTGAACTTTGGAGTTATTGTGACCTCAGTGTAATGGTGACAGTGTGTGCGCCGTGTGTAACTCCCTTATGAATTGTGGTGTGTTAGTACCTCCTATGAATGCTCACGGTGACAGTGTGGGGTGTTTATTAGTACTTGGGAATACGCCTTTGAGGTGTGCTTTTGCACACTTGCCCAATGAATTTGAGTTCTTTATTCAACAGGAGAGTAGTATGATGAAGTGCTTATATTTATATTCAATTATGATTGCAATGTTGAGAGTGACCACTAGTGAAAGTAGGATCCCTAGGCCTTGTTTCCAAATACTGCAAACATCGCTTATTTACTGTTTTACTGCATATCTTTACTTCCTGCAATATAGACTTCTTGTTGTCGGAGATATGCCCAAGAGGCAATAATAAATTGGTTATTATATATCTTTGTGTTTATGATGAATGTTTATATACCATGCTATAATTGTATTAACCGAAACATTGATACATGTGTGTTATGTAAACAACAAGAAGTCCCTAGTAAGCCTCTTGTATAACTAGCTTGTTGATTAATAGATGATCATCATTTCATGATCATGAACATTGGATGTTATTAATAACAAGGTTATGTCATTATGTGAATGATGTAATGGACACACCCAAATAAGCGTAGCATAAGATCACGTCATAAAGTTCATTTGCTATAAGCTTTTGATACATAGTTACCTAGTCCTTTCGACCATGAGATCATGTAAATCACTTATGCTGGAAGGGTACTTTGATTACATCAAATGCCACTGCGTAAATGGGTGGTTATAAAGGTGGGATTAGGTATCCGGAAAGTATGAGTTGAGACATATGGATCAACAGTGGGATTTGTCCATCCTGATGACAGATAAATATACTCTGGGCCCTCTCGGTGGAATGTCGTCTGATTAGTTTGCAAACATATGAATGGTTCATAAGAGACTACATACCACGGTACGAGTAAAGAGTACTTGTCATGAGACGAGGTTGAACGAGGTATAGAGATACCGATGATCAAACCTCGGACAAGTAAAATATCGCGTGACAAAGGGAATCGGTATCGTATGTAAATGGTTCATTCGATCACTAAGTCATCGTTGAATATGTGGGAGCCATTATGGATCTCCAGATCCCGCTATTGGTTATTGGTTGGAGAGAAGTCTCAACCATGTCTGCATAGTTCACGAACCGTAGGGTGACACACTTAAGGTTTGATGTCGTTTGAGTAGATATGGAATATGGAATGGAGTTCGAAGTTTTGTTCGGAGTCTCGGATGGGATCCAGGACATCAAGAGGAGTTCCGGAATGGTCCGGAGAATAAGATTCATATATAGGAAGTCATATTCCAAGTTCGGAAATGATCCGGTGCATTTATGGAAGGTTCTAGAAGGTTCTAGAAAAGTCCGGAAGAAAGGCACTATGGAAGGTGAGGGACTCCACATGCTAGGCCGGCCAAACCCTAAGGGGAGGAGTCCCAGGTGGACTCCACCAAGGGTGGCCGGCCACCCCACCTCAAGGAAAGGTGGGAGCCCCACCTTGAGTAGGACTCCCCCTTGAGTAGGTTTCCCACTTTTGGGAGGTTTTGTTGTTGGGGTCTTATTCGAAGACTTGGACTACAACTCTTGGGGACTTCCACCTATATAATGAGGAGTCAAGGGGAGGGGGCCGGCCACACCAAGCCTCCAAGGCCGCAGCCCCCAAGTGGCCGGCGCCCCAAACCCTAGCCTCTCCCCAAACCCTAGCCGCCTCCTCCTCCACCACATCTCCCGCAGCGCATAGGCGAAGCCCTGCCGGAGATCTCCACCACCACCGCCACCACGTCGTCGTGCTGCCTGATACGTCTCCAACGTATCCATAATTTCTGATGTTCCATGCTTGTTTTATGACAATACTTACATGTTTTGCTTGCACTTTATGATGATTTTATGCATTTTCCGGAACTAACCTATTAACAAGATGCCGAAGTGCCAGTTCCTGTTTTCTGCTGTTTTTGGTTCCAGAAAGGCTGTTCGGGCAATATTCTCGGAATTGGACAAAATTAACGCCAAACATCTTATTTTTCCCGGAAGGCCCCAGAACACCGAAGGAGAGTCGGAGGCGAGCCAGGGGCCCCACATGACAGGGCCACGCGGGCTCCACCCTGGCCGCGCCGGCCTATGGGGAGGAGGCCCCGTGGCCCCTCCGACTCCGTCTCTTCGCCTATATAAGCCCTTTCGACCTAAAAACGCGAGACCAATTGACGAAACTCCAGAAAGACTCCAGGGGCGCCGCCGCCATCGCGAAACTCCAATTCGGGGGACAGAAGTCTCTGTTCCGGCACCCTGCCGGGACGGGGAAGTGCCCCCGGAAGCCATCTCCATCGACGCCACCGCATCCATCATGCTCCGCGAGTAGTTCCCCCATGGACTACGGGTTCTAGCAGTAGCTAGTTGGTATCATCTCTCCCATGTACTTCAATACAATGATCTCATGAGCTGCCTTACATGATTGAGATTCATCTTATGTAATCGGTGTTGTGTTTGTTGGGATCCGATGGATGATACATTATGATTAGTCTATCTATAAAGTTTGTGAAGTTATTGTTGCTGCAATCTTGTTATGCTTAATGCTTGTCACTAGGGCCCGAGTGGCATGATCTTAGATTTAAGCTCTATAATTATTGCTTAGATTGTATCTGCAAGTTGTATGCACATGTCACTGTCCGGAACCAAAGGCCCCGAAGTGACAGAAATCGGGACAACCGGAGGGGATGGCGGTGATGTGAGGATCACATGTTTTCACCAAGTGTTAATGCTTTGCTCCGGTACTCTATTAAAAGGAGTACCTTAATATCCAGTAGATTCCCTTGAGGCCCGGCTGCCACCGGCTGGTAGGACAAAAGATGTTGTGCAAGTTTCTCATTGCGAGCACGTACGACTATATATGGAAAACATGCCTACATGATTAATAAGCTGGATGTTCTAACTTAATGTTTTGAATCCTATCAATTGCCCAAGTGTAATTTGTTCACCCAACACTTGTCACTTGTTATTGGAGAGTTACCACTAGTGTAGATCGCTGGGAACCCCGGTCCATCTTTCATCATCATATACTCGTTCTACATGTCATTGGAAGTAGTATCAACTATTTTCTGGTGCCATTGCTCTCATATTACTGCTACTGCTGCTGTGTTACTGTTACTACTGCTCTCATATTACTGCTGCTTTCACATCACCCCTGTTACTAGTGCTTTTCCAGGTGCAGCTGAATTGACAACTCAGTTGTTAAGGCTTATAAGTATTCTTTACCTCCCCTTGTGTCGAATCAATAAATTTGGGTTTTACTTCCCTCGAAGACTGCTGCGATCCCCTATACTTGTGGGTTATCAAGACTGTTTTCTGGCGCCGTTGCCGGGGAGGAATAGCTCTACTCATAAGTTCACCTGGGGAGTACACTCTACCTCTCTCTCTGTTTTATTTTATTTTGTTTTGCTTAGTTTACTTTTGTCTAGTTTAATTGTGCTTAGTTTATTTCCGTCTAGTATTATTTTGCCTAGTTTACTTTTGTTTTTGTTTTGTTTTACTTTTCTCATATACCCGAAAATCCATAAAAATTTGAAAAAACTAAAAATTAAAAACTGTTGCTATGGGAGAACCTACAACCTACTTGGAGCTTATAGAATATTATAATAATTATAGAGAATCAAGAGCGGGAAAAGTGATGAGTGCTGTGATAGAAAAATTGAATACAATTGCTAAAATCTTGCTTAAACGCCATGATATAAACTGTTGCTCTCAACAGGATACTAAACATCTTAAATTTCAATGTGGCTTTAGTGAGGAATTTTTAATTAAGAACTATAATCGGAATAGCTATATTCATTTTGGGTTTGAAGAGGTAGAACAATTTGTCATATTTATGGGAGCCTCTGAGATAGAATCCTTCATGTTTAAAAATTATGAAACTTGTGTTGTTTGTAAGGACCTTAAAGATTATGTCTCTTCTATCCTTAATTTTTGCAATGAAAGTTACACTGATAATCCTTATATCATTGATTATAAAGAGAGACTCATTAATGCACAAGAATGCACTCACAATTTGCAGGGACCTGTGGAAGAAGAAATTGATGAACCTGAAAGCTCATTGGATGAAAAAGAGGAGGAAATTGATGAACCTGAAAGCTCATTGGATGAAAAAGAAGAGGAGAGTGATGAACAAAAGGAGGAAGAATGGATTAGCTACCCATGCCAACCTTCTAATGAGAGTAACTCTTTATCTCTTACACTATTTGATTGTCCTCCATGCTTACCGAAAGAGGTTGAATGTTATGTTCCTGTGGATTCTCTTGAAATATTCCCTATGAGTAAAACTTGTGAGAATAATTATGCTCCTGTTATCTACGATAATCCATGCTATTTTGATAAATCTTATGATAATGCTTTGTTTATGCCTGATGTCGAAATGCATGGTACTAAAGAGTTTTGCTTAGCAAATGTTTATGATAAAGCTCTAGATGATGGTCCTATGTTGCTTGATACTATTAATTGTACTACTAATGAAAATGGGATTAGAGAGATCGTTACTTTATCTATGAGTCCCATATCTTTTGAGATTGATCAATCATCTTGTTACATTATTGATAAAAGTGGGTTTGAAAGTTCTAATCCCGCTATTTTTGAGCTTGATAAAAATTATATGTTTATGGATCATGAAAAGTATGCTGCATGTGATAGTTATATTGTTGAGTTTATCCATGAAGCTACTGAAAATTATTATGAGAGAGGAAAATATGGTTGTAGAAATTTGCATGGTACTAAAACACCTCTCTATATGCTGAAATTTTTGAAGTTACTCTTGTTTTATCTTGCTATGCTTGTCACTTTGCTCTTCATTAATTTATTTGTGTACAAGATTCCTATGCATAGGAAGTGGGTTAGACTTAAATGTGTTTTGAACTTGCTTCTTCATGCTCTCCTTTTGCTTCAATTTCTATTTTTCAAGTGAGCATCATTAAAATTTGCTGAGCCCATCTTAATGGCTATAAAGAAAGAACTTCTTGGGAGATAACCCATGTCTTTATTTTGCTACTGTTTTGTTGTGTCTTGGAAGTTGTTACTACTGTAGCAACCTCTCCTTATCTTTATTTTATTGCAATGTTGTGCCAAGTGACGCCTCTAATCGAAGGTTGATGCTAGATTTGGATTTCTGCGCAGAAACAGATTTCTATCTGTCACAAATCTGGGCAGGGCTATCTGTAGGTAACTCAGAAAAATCTGCCAGTTTACGTGCGCGTTCCTCAGATATGTACGCAACTTTCATTAGTTTTGAGTTTTCTGATTTGAGCAACAGAAGTACCTGTTTAAAATTCGTCTTTACTGGCTGTTCTGTTTTGGCAGATTCTGTCTCTGTTTTTTGCATTGTCTCTTGTGGACTTTAAGCAAGGCTTTCTAGACGTGGAGAGCTGTAGCTAATGTTTTATTGAGTTCTTGCAATGTGTCACTACAGGACCAAGGTGGGTTCAAGTTTTTTTTAGTACTAACCCCTCTAATGAAGTTTATGAGAAGTTTGGTGTGAAGGAAGTTTTCAAGGGTCAAGAGAGGAGGATGATATATGATCAAGAAGAGTGAAAAGTCTAAGCTTGGGGATGCCCCCGTGGTTCATCCCTGCATATTTCAAGAAGACTCAAGCGTCTAAGCTTGGGGATGCCCAAGGCATCCCCTTCTTCATCAACTTATCAGGTTTCTTCTATTGAAACTATATTTTTATTCGGTCACATCATATGTGCTTTACTTGGAGCGTCTGTGTGCTTTTATTTTTGTTTTTGTTTGAATAAGATCGGATCCTAGCAATCCTTGTTTGGGAGAGAGACACGCTCCGCTTTTTCATATGAACACTTGTTCTTCGTTTTACTTTTAATGTTCATGGCGGAGTTGAAAACTTCTGCATTTATCGATATTTGGTTGGAAACAGAAAGTGCTTCATAATGTCTTGAATAATTTGACACTTGGCAATTGTTTTGAGCTCTCAAGTAGATCATGATTAAGTTTTTTTCATGTAGTTTAAACCTATTAGTGGAGAACTACTGTAGAGCTTGTTGAAATTGGTTTGCATGATTGGTCTCTCTTAAGGTCTAGATATTTTCTGGTAAAAGTGTTTGAGCAACAAGGAAGACAGTGTAGAGTTTTATAATGCTTGCAATATGTTCTTATGTAAGTTTTGCTGTACCGGTTCATACTTGTGTTTGCTTCAAACAACCTTGCTAGCCAAAGCCTTGTACTGAGAGGAAATGCTTCTCGTGCATCCAAAACCTTGAGCCAAAACCTATGCCATGTGTGTCCACCATATCTACCTACTATGTGGTATTTCCCGCCATTCCAAGCAAATACTTCATGTGCTACCTTTAAACAATTCAAAAGCTATTATCTCTTATTTGTGTCAATGTTTTATAGCTCATGAGGAAGTATGTGGTGTTTTTCTTTTGATCTTGTCATTTACTTTTGACGGACTTTCACAATGGACTAGTGGCTTCATCCGCTTATCCAATAATTTTGCAAAAAGAGCTGGCGCGGGGTTCCCAGCCCCAATTAATTAACTTTCATTAATAATTCTCTTCACATGTTTTGCTCCGATTCATCAGTAAGCAACTTAATTTTGCAAATAGACACTCCTCCATGGTATGAGATTGTTGGAAGGCACCCGAGGATTCGGTTAGCCATGGCTTGAGAAAGAAAAGGTTGGGAGGAGTGTCATCCTAAAAAAATAAAAAAATAAAAACTAAACTAAAGTACATGTGTAAACAAAAGAGAAGAGGGATGATCTACCTTGCTGGTAGAGATAACGTCCTTCATGGGAGCCGCTCTTGAAAGTCTGGTTGACGAGGTAGTTAGAGTGCCCATTACCATTCGTTGACAACAACAAACACCTCTCAAAACTTTACTTTTATGCTCTCTATATGATTTCAAAACTTAAAAAGCTCTAGCACATGATTTAATCCCTGCTTCCCTCTGCGAAGGGCCATTCTTTTACTTTATGTTGAGTCAGTTTACCTACTTCCTTCCATCTTAGAAGCAAACACTTGTGTCAACTGTGCATTGATTCTTACATACTTGCTTATTTGCATTCATCATATTACTTTATGTTGACAATTATCCATGAGATATGCATGTTGAAAGTTGAAGGCAACTGCTGAAACTTATCTCTTCCTTTGTGTTGCTTCGATACCTTTACTTTGAATCTATTGCTTTATGAGTTAACTCTTGTGCAAGACTTTTGATGCTTGTCTTGAAAGTACTCTTCATGAAAAGTTTTGCTATATGTTATCTATTTGTTAGCAACTATAGATCATTGCCTTGAGTCACTTCATTCATCTCATATGCTTTGTAATAGTATGATCAAGGTTATGTAAGTAGCATGTCACTACAGAAATTATTCTTTTTATCGTTTACCTACTCGAGGACGAGTAGGAACTAATCTTGGGGATGTTGATACGTCTCCAACGTATCCATAATTTCTGATGTTCCATGCTTGTTTTATGACAATACTTACATGTTTTGCTTGCACTTTATGATGATTTTATGCATTTTCCGGAACTAACCTATTAACAAGATGCCGAAGTGCCAGTTCCTGTTTTCTGCTGTTTTTGGTTCCAGAAAGGCTGTTCGGGCAATATTCTCGGAATTGGACGAAATTAACGCCAAACATCTTATTTTTCCCGGAAGGCCCTAGAACACCGAAGGAGAGTCGGAGGCGAGCCAGGGGGGCCCCACACGACAGGGCCGCGCGGGCTCCACCCTGGCCGCGCCGGCCTATGGGGAGGAGGCCCCGTGGCCCCTCCGACTCCGTCTCTTCGCCTATATAAGCCCTTTCGACCTAAAAACGCGAGACCAATTGACGAAACTCCAGAAAGACTCCAGGGGCGCCGCCGCCATCGCGAAACTCCAATTCGGGGGACAGAAGTCTCTGTTCCGGCACCCTGCCGGGACGGGGAAGTGCCCCCGGAAGCCATCTCCATCGACGCCACCGCCTCCATCATGCTCCGCGAGTAGTTCCCCCATGGACTACGGGTTCTAGCAGTAGCTAGTTGGTATCATCTCTCCCATGTACTTCAATACAATGATCTCATGAGCTGCCTTACATGATTGAGATTCATCTTATGTAATCGGTGTTGTGTTTGTTGGGATCCGATGGATGATACATTATGATTAGTCTATCTATAAAGTTTGTGAAGTTATTGTTGCTGCAATCTTGTTATGCTTAATGCTTGTCACTAGGGCCCGAGTGGCATGATCTTAGATTTAAGCTCTATAATTATTGCTTAGATTGTATCTACAAGTTGTATGCACATGTCACTGTCCGGAACCAAAGGCCCCGAAGTGACAGAAATCGGGACAACCGGAGGGGATGGCGGTGATGTGAGGATCACATGTTTTCACCAAGTGTTAATGCTTTGCTCCGGTACTCTATTAAAAGGAGTACCTTAATATCCAGTAGATTCCCTTGAGGCCCGGCTGCCACCGGCTGGTAGGACAAAAGATGTTGTGCAAGTTTCTCATTGCGAGCACGTACGACTATATATGGAAAACATGCCTACATGATTAATAAGCTGGATGTTCTAACTTAATGCTTTGAATCCTATCAATTGCCCAACTGTAATTTGTTCACCCAACACTTGTCACTTGTTATTGGAGAGTTACCACTAGTGTAGATCGCTGGGAACCCCGGTCCATCTTTCATCATCATATACTCGTTCTACATGTCATTGGAAGTAGTATCAACTATTTTCTGGTGCCATTGCTCTCATATTACTGCTACTGCTGCTGTGTTACTGTTACTACTGCTATCATATTACTGCTGCTTTCACATCACCCCTGTTACTAGTGCTTTTCCAGGTGCCGCTGAATTGACAACTCAGTTGTTAAGGCTTATAAGTATTCTTTACCTCCCCTTGTGTCGAATCAATAAATTTGGGTTTTACTTCCCTCGAAGACTGCTGCGATCCCCTATACTTGTGGGTTATCACTGCCGGGATTCCGAGGAGAGTCTACTACTTCCGCTGCCCGCTGGAACGGGGAGAAGGACGTCGTCTTCATCAACACCGAACGTGTGACCGAGTACCGAGGTGCTGCCCGATTGTGGCACCGTCGAGATCAAGATCTTCTACGTGCTTTTGCAAGCGGCAAGTGATCGTCTACATCCACCCTGAGATCTATGATGCGTGCAGTTAACATACGTCCGTTGGGAACCCCAAGAGGAAGGTGTGATGCGTACAGTAGCAAGTTTTCCCTCAGAAAGAAACCAAGGTTATCGAACCAGTAGGAGTCAAGGAACACGTGAAGGTTGTTGGTGACGGAATGTAGTGCGGCGCAACACCAGGGATTCCGGCGCCAACGTGGAACCTGCACAACACAATCAAAGTACTTTGCCCCAACGTAACAGTGAGGTTGCCAATCTCACCGGCTTGCTGAAAACAAAGGATTAACCGTATAGTGTGGAAGATGATGTTTGTTTGCGAAGAACAGTAAAGAACAAGTATTGCAGTAGATTGTATTTCAGATGTAAAGAATGGACCGGGGTCCACAGTTCACTAGTGGTGTCTCTCCCATAAGATAAATAGCATGTTGGGTGAACAAATTACAGTTGGGCAATTGACAAATAGAGAGGGCATAACAATGCACATACATGTCACGATGACTACTATGAGATTCAATCAGGGCATTACGACAAAGTACATAGACCGCTATCCAGCATGCATCTATGCCTAAAAAGCCCACTTTCAGGTTATCATCCGAACCCCTTCCAGTATTAAGTTGCAAACAACAGACAATTGCATTAAGTATGGTGCGTAATGTAATCAACACAAATATCCTTAGACAAAGCATTGATGTTTTATCCCTAGTGCCAACAACACATCCACAACCTTAGAACTTTCTGTCACAGTCCCAGATTCAATGGAGGCATGAACCCACTATCGAGCATAAATACTCCCTCTTGGAGTTACAAGTATCAACTTGGCCAGAGCCTCTACTAGCAACGGAGAGCATGCAAGAACATAAACAACATATATGATAGATTGATGATCAACTTGACATAGTATTCCATATTCATCGGATCCCAACAAACACAACATGTAGCATTACAAATAGATGATCTTGATCATGATAGGCAGCTCACAAGATCTAACATGATAGCACGATGAGGAGAAGACAACCATCTAGCTACTGCTATGGACCCATAGTCCAGGGGTGAACTACTCACACATCAATCCGGAGGCGATCATGGCGATGAAGAGCCCTCCGGGAGATGATTCCCCTCTCCGGCAGGGTGCCGGAGGCGATCTCCTGAATCCCCCGAGATGGGATTGGCGGCGGCTGCGTCTCTGGAACTTTTTCCGTATCGTGGCTCTCGGTACAGGGGGTTTCGCGACGAAGACTTTAAGTAGGCGGAAGGGTAGGGTTGGAGGCGGCGCGAGGGGCCCACACCATAGGGCGGCGCGGGCCCCCCTCTGGCCGCGCAGCCCTATGGTGGCGGCGCCTCGTCGCCCCACTTCGTAACCCTTTCGGTCTTCTGGAAGCTTCGTGGAAAAATAAGACCCTGGGCGTTGATTTCGTCCAATTCCGAGAATATTTCCTTTGTAGGATTTCTAAAACAAAAAACAGCAGAAAACAACAACTGGCTCTTCGGCATCTCGTCAATAGGTTAGTGCCGGAAAATGCATAATAATGACATAAAGTGTGTATAAATCATGTGAGTATCATCATAAAAGTAGCATGGAACATAAGAAATTATGGATACGTTTGAGACGTATCAAGCATCCCCAAGCTTAGTTCCTACTCGCCCTCGAGTAGGTAAACGATAACAAGGATAATTTCTGAAGTGACATGCTATCATAATCTTGATCAATACTATTGTAAAGCATATGAGATGAATGCAGTGATTCGAAGCAATGGTAAAGACAATGGTTAAACAACTGAACCATGTAGCAAAGACTTTTCATGAATAGTACTTTCAAGACAAGCATCAATAAGACTTGCATAAGAGTTAACTCATAAAGAAATAAATTCTTTGTTAGAAAGCTTTGAAGCAACACAAAGGAAGATATAAGTTTCAGCGGTTGCTTTCAACTTCAACATGTATATCTCATTAATAGTTGTCAACATAAAGCAATATAACAAGTGCAATAGGTAAACATGTAAGAATCAATGCACACAGTTAACACAAGTGTTTGCTTCTAAGATAGAAAGAAATAGGTAAACTGACTCAACATAAAGTAAAAGAATGGCCCTTCGCAGAGGGAAGCATGGATTACTATTTTTTTGCTAGAGCTTTTCATTTTGAAAACATAGAAACAATTTTGTCAACGGTAGTAATAATTCATATGTGTTATGTATAAGACATCCTATAAGTTGCAAGCCTCATGCATAGAATACTAATAGTGCCCGCACCTTGTCCTAATTAGCTTGGATTAACACGGACTATCATTGCATAACATATGTTTCAACCAAGTGTCACAAAGGGGTACCTCTATGCCGCCTATACAGAGGTCTAAGGAGAAAGTTCGCATTGGATTTCTCGCTTTTGATTATTCTCAACTTAGACATCCATACCGGGACAATATAGACAACAGATAATGGACTCCTCTTTTAATGCTTAAGCATTCAACAACAGATAATATTCTCATAAGAGATTGAGGATTTGTGTCCAAACTGAAACTTCCACCATGATTCATGGCTTTAGTTAGCGGCCCAATGTTCTTCTCTAACAATATGCATACTCAAACCATTTGATCATGAAAATCGCCCTTACTTCAGACAAGACGAACATGCATAGCAACTCACATGATATTCAACAAAAGTGTAAAAGTTGATGGCGTCCCCAGAAACATGGTTACCGCTCAACAAGCAACTTATAAGAAATAAGATACATAGCAACATATTCAATACCACAATAGTTTTTAAGGCTATTTTCCCATGAGCTATGTATTGCAAAGACAAAGAATAGAATTTTAAAGGTAGCACTCAAGTAATGTACTTTGGAATGGCAGAGAAATACCATGTAGTAGGTAGGTATGGTGGACACAAATGGCATAGTTTTTGGCTCAAGGATTTGGATGCACGAGAAGTAATCCCTCTCAATACAAGGCTTAGGCTAGCAAGGTTGTTTGAAGCAAACTCAAGTATAAACGGGTACAACAAAACTTACATAAGATCATATTGCAAGCATTATAAGACTCTACGCTGTCTTCCTTGTTGTTCAAACACCTTAACCAGAAAATATCTAGACTTAGAGAGACCAATCATGCAAACCAAATTTTAACAAGCTCTATGTAGTTCTTCATTAATAGGTGCAAAGTACATGATGCAAGAGCCTAAACATGATCTATATGAGCACAACAATTGCCAAGTATCAAATTATTCAAGACATTATACCAATTACCACATGAAGCATTTTCCGTTTCCAACCATATAACAATGAACGAAGCAGTTTCAACCTTCGCCATGAACATTAAAAGTAGCACTAAGAACACATGTGTTCATATGCAACAGCGGAGCGTGTCTCTCTCCCATACAAAGAATGCTAGGATCCAATTTTATTCAAACAAAAACAAAAACAAAAGTAAACAGACGCTCCAAGTAAAGCACATAAGATGTGACTGAATAAAAATATAGTTTCACTAGAGGTGACCTGATAAGTTGTCGATGAAGAAGGGGATGCCTTGGGCATCCCCAAGCTTAGATGCTTGAGTCTTCTTGAAATATGCAGGGATGGACCACGGGGGCATCCCCAAGCTTAGACTTTTCACTCTTCTTGATCATATTGTATCATCCTCCTCTCTTGACCCTTGAAAACTTCCTCCACACCAAACTCGAAACAAACTCATTAGAGGGTTAGTGAATAATTGAAAATTCATATATTCAGAGGTGACATAATCATTCTTAACACTTATGGACATTTCACAAAGCTACTGAAAGTTAATGGAACAAAAAAATCCATCAAACATAGCAAAACAGGCAATGCGAAATAAAAGGCAGAATCTGTCAAAACAGAACAGTCCGTAAAGACGAATTTTTAAGAGGCACCAGAATTGCTCAGATGAAAATGCCCAAATTGAACGAAAGTTGCGTACATATCTGAGGATCACGCACGTAAATTGGCAGAATTTTCTGAGTTACCTACAGACGGGGCTACTCAATTTCGTGACAGTAAGAAATTTGTTTCTACGCAGTAATCCAAATCTAGTATCAACATTACTATCAAAGACTTTACTTGGCACAACAATGCAATAAAATAAAGATAAGGAGAGGTTGCTACAGTAGTAACAACTTCCAAGACTCAAATATAAAACAAAAGTGCAGAAGTAAAATAATGGGTTGTCTCCCATAAGCGCTTTTCTTTAACGCCTTTCAGCTAGGTGCAGAAAGTGTGAATCAAGTAACATCAAGAGATGAAGCATCAACATCATAATTTGTTCTAATAATAGAATCATAAGGTAACTTCATTCTCTTTCTAGGGAAGTGTTCCATACCTTTCTTGAGAGGAAATTGATACTTAATGTTACCTTCCTTCATATCAATAGTAGCATCAATAGTTCGAAGAAAAGGTCTTCCCAATATAATGGGACAAGATGCATTGCATTCAATATCCAAGACAACAAAATCAACGGGGACAATGTTATTGTTAACCGTAATGTGAACATTATCAATCCTCCCCAAAGGTTTCTTTATAGCATTATCAGCAAGATTAACATCCAAATAACAATTTTTCAATGGTGGCAAGTCAAGCATATCATAGATTTTCTTAGGCATAACAGAAATACTTGCACCAAGATCACATAAAGCATTAAAATCATTGACCCTCATCTTAATGATGGGCTCCCAACCATCTTCTAACTTCCTAGGAATAGAAGTTTCAAGTTTTAGTTTATCTTCTCTAGCTTTTATGAGAGCATTTGTAATATGTTTTGTAAAGGCCAAATTTATAGCACTAGCATTAGGACTTCTAGCAAGTTTTTGTAAGAACTTTATAACTTCAGAGATGTGACAATCATCAAAATCTAAACCATTATGATCTACAGCAATGGGATCATTGTCCCCAATATTTTGAAAAATTTCAGCAGTTTTATCACAAGCAGTTTTAATGAGCTCAGCGAGCTTTAGGCAGTTTTGCACGCTTTGCACTAGGAGTAGAAACATTGCCAACACCAATTATTTTATCATTGATAGTAGGAGGTGTAGCAACATGTGAAGCATCAACATTACTAGTGGTGGTAATAGTCCAAACTTTAGCTACATTATTCTCTTTAGCAAGTTTTTCGTTTTCTTCTCTTTCCCACCTAGCATGCAATTCAGCCATCAATCTAATATTTTCATTAATTCGAACTTGTATGGCGTTTGCTGTAGCAAATGACTTAATATCTTTATCTTCATTAGGCATAACTTTCAATTTTAAAAGATCAACATCAGCAGCAAGACTATCAACCTTAGAAGCAAGAATATCAATTTTACCAAGCTTTTCTTCAACAGATTTGTTGAAGGCAGTTTGTGTACTAATAAATTCATTAAGCATGGCTTCAAGACCAGAGGGTACATTCCTATTATTGTTGTAAGAATTACCATAAGAATTACCATAACCATTACCATTATTAGAAGGATATGGCCTATAGTTGTTACCAGAATTATTCCTATACGCATTGTTGTTGAAATTATTACTTTTAATGAAGTTCACATCAACATTCTCTTCTTGAGCAACCAATGAAGCTAAAGGAACATTATTTGGATCAACATTAGATCTATCATTCACAAGCATAGACATAATAGCATCAATCTTATCACTCAAGGAGGAGGTTTCTTCAACAGAATTTACCTTCTTACCTTGTGGAGCCCTTTCAGTGTGCCATTCAGAGTAGTTGATCATCATATTATCAAGGAGCTTTGTTGCCGCCCCCAAAGTAATGGACATAAAGGTACCTCCAGCAGCTGAACCCAATAGGTTCCTCGAAGAAAAATGTAATCCTGCATAGAAGGTTTGGATGATCATCCAAGTAGTTAGTCCATGGGTTGGGCAATTCTTTACCAAAGATTTTATTCTTTCCCATGCTTGAGCAACATGTTCATTATCCAATTGCTTAAAATTCATTATGCTACTTCTCAAAGATATAATTTTAGCAGGAGGATAATATCTACCAATGAAAGCATCTTTACATTTAATCCATGAATCAATACTATTCTTAGGCAAAGATAGCAACCAATCTTTAGCTCTTCCTCTTAAGGAGAAAGGAAACAATTTCAATTTTACAATATCACCATCTACATCCTTATACTTTTGCATTTCACAAAGTTCAACAAAATTATTAAGATGGGTAGCAGCATCATCAGAACTAACACCACAAAATTACTCTCTCATAACAAGATTTAGTAAAGCAGGTTTAATTTCAAAAAATTCTACTGCAGTAGCAGGTGGAGCAATAGGTGTGCATAGGAAATCATTATTATTTGTGCTAGTGAAGTCACACAACTTAGTGTTTTCAGGAGTATTCATTTTAACAGTGGTAAATAAAGCAAACCAAGTAAATGCAAGTAACTAATTTTTTTTGTGTTTTTAATATAGAGAACGCAAACAAGACAGTAAATAAAGTAAAACTAGGAACTAATTTTTTTGTATTTTTGATATAGAGACCAAACAAAGTAGTAAATAAAATAAAGTAAAGCAAGAAAAAAACAAAGTAAAGAGATTGGAAGTGGGAGACTCCCCTTGCAGCGTGTCTTGATCTCCCCGGCAACGGCGCCAGAAAAAGAGATTGATGCGTGCAGTTAACACACGTCCGTTGGGGACCCCAAGAGGAAGGTGTGATGCGTACAGTAGCAAGTTTTCCCTCAGTAAGAAACCAAGGTTATCGAACCAGTAGGAGTCAAGGAACACGTGAAGGTTGTTGGTGACGGAGTGTAGTGCGGCGCAACACCAGGGATTCCGGCGCCAACGTGGAACCTGCATAACACAATCAAAGTACTTTGCCCCAACGTAACAGTGAGGTTGTCAATCTCACCGGCTTGCTGAAAACAAAGGATTAACCGTATAGTGTGGAAGACGATGTTTGTTTGCGAAGAACAGTAAAGAACAAATATTGCAGTAGATTGTATTTCAGATGTAAAGAATGGACCGGGGTCCACAGTTCACTAGTGGTGTTTCTCCCATAAGATAAATAGCATGTTGGGTGAACAAATTACAGTTGGGCAATTGACAAATAGAGAGGGCATAACAATGCACATACATGTCACGATGACTACTATGAGATTCAATCAGGGCATTACGACAACGTACATAGACCGCTATCCAGCATGCATCTATGCCTAAAAAGTCCACTTTCAGGTTATCATCCGAACCCCTTCCAGTATTAAGTTGCAAACAACAGACAATTGCATTAAGTATGGTGCGTAATGTAATCAACACAAATATCCTTAGACAAAGCATTGATGTTTTATCCCTAGTGGCAATAACACATCCACAACCTTAGAACTTTCTGTCACTGTCCCAGATTCAATGGAGGCATGAACCCACTATCGAGCATAAATACTCCCTCTTGGAGTTACAAGTATCAACTTGGCCAGAGCCTCTACTAGCAACGGAGAGCATGCAAGAACATAAACAACATATATGATAGATTGATGATCAACTTGACATAGTATTCCATATTCATCGGATCCCAACAAACACAACATGTAGCATTACAAATAGATGATCTTGATCATGATAGGCAGCTCACAAGATCTAACATGATAGCACAATGAGGAGAAGACAACCATCTAGCTACTGCTATGGACCCATAGTCCAGGGGTGAACTACTCACACATCAATCCGGAGGCGATCATGGCGATGAAGAGCCCTCCGGGAGATGATTCCCCTCTCCGGCAGGGTGCCGGAGGCGATCTCTTGAATCCCCCGAGATGGGATTGGCGGCGGCTGCGTCTCTGGAACTTTTTCCGTATCGTGGCTCTCGGTACAGGGGGTTTCGCGACGAAGACTTTAAGTAGGCGGAAGGGTAGGGTTGGAGGCGGCGCGAGGGGCCCACACCATAGGGCGGCGCGGGCCCCCCTCTGGCCGCGCGGCCCTATGGTGGCGGCGCCTCGTCGCCCCACTTCGTAACCCTTTCGGTCTTTTGGAAGCTTCGTGGAAAAATAAGACCCTGGGCGTTGATTTCGTCCAATTCCGAGAATATTTCCTTTGTAGGATTTCTGAAACCAAAAATAGCAGAAAACAACAACTGGCTCTTCGGCATCTCGTCAATAGGTTAGTGCCGGAAAATGCATAATAATGACATAAAGTGTGTATAAAACATGTGAGTATCATCATAAAAGTATCATGGAACATAAGAAATTATGGATACGTTTGAGACGTATCAATCTAATATCGTTAAGCTTTGCGAATCTTTGAGGGTTAGTCTCTTCATCTCCTCGTTGCTACCGTCTACTAGATTAGATCTTGGCTTGTGTTTCGTTCTTGCGGTAGGAAATTTTTTGTTTTCTATGCTACGAATCCCATCACTTGTATCTTAATTGCAGGATTGCTTGAGAGGAATATCTTTGACCTCTACCTCCCTGAGTTCGATAAACCTTGGGTGATTCACTTAAGGGAAACTTGCTGCTGTTCTACAAACCTCTGCTCTTGGAGGCCCAACACTGTCTACAAGAATAGAAGCGTGCGTAGACATCAAGCTATTTTCTGGCGCCGTTGCCGGGGAGGTAAGGTAAAAGGTACTCACATCCTCCGACTACTAAGCTATTTCCTAGCACTGTTGCCGGTGTGTGAGTGCTCGAAGGTATCTTCTTTAGATTCTGCAATTATATCTTTTTGTTTCTTGTTTTTATTTTCACTAGTTAGGCTTAATGGAAAACAACAAAAAAATTATAGATCTTTATGAACTTTATATTGAATTAGGACATGATGTGTTTGAAGAGTGAATTAAAAAACCCATGGAACTTTGTTTGCAAAATAGTTGTAGCAATGTTATTAGCATGAACTCTTTGAATACTATTATTGCTAATGCTATGGAAGAATTTAAGCTTGGGGAAGCTGGTTGTGATATTTTTAGTCCCCCAGGTTTTGAGGAGAAAAAATACTTTGATGATACTTTGCCTCCCATTTATGATGATTATAATGATAGTGGTATTTTGGTGCCACCTACTATGGAGGATAAAGGTTATTATGATTATACCATGCCTGCAATTTATGATGATTACAATGATGAATATGATATTTTCAGTCCACCTACTATTGAGGAGAAAATTAATTATGATTACAATATGCGTCATATATATGATGATTATGGTGATGAGAATAATAATAAAGGCTATCTTATTGAATTTTCTCCCACTACAATTAAAGTAATGATTATGCTTATGTGGAGAGTAATGATACTTTTATGCATGTGAATAAGAATGCTTTATGTGATAGTTATATTGTTGAGTTTGTTCATGATTCTACTGAAAGTTATTATGAGAGAGGGAAACATGGTTATATGCATCTTAATAATATTAAGTTTCCCCTCTTTATGTTGAGAATCTTGAAGTTGCGCTAGTCTTGTTTTCCTATGCTTATTGCATAATGCTTACATGACTTGTTTATTTACAAGATTCCTTTTCATAGGAAGTGGGTTAGGCTTAAATGTGTTTTGAATTTGCTTCTTGATGCTCTCTTTTACTTCAACTCTTATTTCTTGTGTGAGCATCATTAAAATTACTGAGCCTATCTTAATGGCTATAAAGAAAGCACTTCTTGGGAGATAACCCATGTTTTTATTTTGCTACTGTTTTGTTGTGTCTTGGAAGTTGTTACTACTGTAGCAACCTCTCCTTATCATGTTTGTTTTGTTTTTGTGCCAAGAATTGCCTCTAATGGTAAGAAAGTGGTATTTGGGATATTTGCAATCTTGTTTACTGTTTCTGGTTCGTCACGAGAAAAATCGTCAAAAATCACCAGACGTAAGTTTGAGCTGCCAATTTACGAGCATCTTCCCCAGGTATTTATCTGACTTTCATTAGTTCAGAGTTTTTCGAGTTACGCAGCATAACTATTTTCAAAAATCAATTTTTACGAACTGTTCTGTTTTGACAGATTCTTGCACTATTTTGCATTTGCATCTTTTTGCCCATCTTTTTGAGTTCTCTTTATCAAAGAACCTTATTGAAGTTGTGCTATAGTAGCTAATGCTTATTAAAATGCTTTTTATATGTCATACTGAACTTTGTAGATTTGATTAATATTATCATTGCACTAACGCTGCTAATGAGATTTGTGATGAGTTTTGTATGAAGGAAGTTTTCAAGTGTAGGAAAGAAGAATGATGAGATGAGATGAAGAATGGACAAAAGCTCAAGCTTGGGGATGCCCATGTCACCCCAAGATATATTCAATAAGTACAAGCGTCAAAGCTTGGGGATGCCCAAGGCATCCCCTTCTTCATCAATAAAAATATCAGGTCCTGTTTCTGTTCACTATATTTTTATTGCTTCATATATTATGTGTTATTCTTGGAGTGTCTGTGTGCTTTTATTTTCGTTTTGTTATTTTCATTCTCTGAATAAATCGGATCCTAAACATCCTTGTGTGGGAGAGAGACATGCTCCACTTTTTCATAATGAACACTGGTGTTCTTAGCTTTATTTTAATGTTCATGGCGGAGTTGAAAACCGCTTCGTTGATTGTTATTTGGTTGGAAACAGAAAATGCTTCATGTGGTAAATGGTATATGGTCTTGAATAATTTGATACTTGGCAATTGTTTTGAGCTCTCATAGATCATGTTTAAGCTCTTGCATCATGTAGTTTAAACCTATTAGTGGAGAACTACTGTAGAGCTTGTTGAAATTTGGTTTGCATGATCGGTCTCTCTAAGGTCTAGATATTTTCCGGTAAAAGTGTTTGAGCAACAAGGAAGACAATGTAGAGTCTTATAATGCTTGCAATATGTTCTTATGTAAGTTTTGCTGTACCGGTTCATACTTGTGTTTGCTTCAAACAACCTTGATGGCCAAAGCCTTGTACTGAGAGGAAATGCTTCTCGTGCATCCAAAAACCTTGAGCCAAAACTCATGCCATTTGTGTCCACCATAACTACCTACTATGTGGTATTTCTCTGCCATTCCAAAGTAAATTGCTTGTGTGCTACCTTTAAAATTTCATTACTTGCCTTTGCAATACATAGCTCATGGGAAAATAGCTTAAAAACTATTGTGGTATTGAATATGTCGCTTATGTATCTTATTTTTTTTAAGTTGCTTGTTGAGCGGTAACCATGTTTCTGGGGACGCCATCAACTTTTTACACCTTTGTTGAATATCATGTGAGTTGCTATGCATGTTCGTCTTGTCTGAAGTAAGGGTGATTTATCATGATTAAATGGTTTGAGTATGCATATTGTTAGAGAAGAACATTGGGCCGCCAACCAAAGCCATGTATCATGGTGGAAGTTTCAGTTGGACATTAAACCTCAATCTCTTATGAGAATATTATCTGTTGTTAAATGCTTAAGCATTAAAGAGGAGTCCATTATCTGTTTTCTATGTTGTCCCGGTATGGATGTCCTCAAGTTGAGATCTATCAAAACTGAGAAATCAAATGCGATCTATCTCCTTGGACCTTTGTACAGGCGGCATAGAGGTACCCCTTTGTGACACTTGGTTGAAACATATGTAATGCAATGATAATCCATGGAAATCCGAGCTAATTAGGACAAGGTGCGAGCACTATTGGTATTCAATGCATGAGGCTTGCAACTTATAAGAGGTTTTATGCATAACACATATGAATTATTACTACCGTTGACAAAATTGTTTCCATGTTTTCAAAATAAAAAGCTCTAGCACATGAGTAATCCATGCTTCCCTCTGCGAAGGGCCTTTCTTTTACTTTATGTTGAGTCAGTTTACCTACTTCTTTCCATCTTAGAAGCAAACACTTGTGTCAACTGTGCATTGATTCTTACATACTTGCTTATTTGCATTCATCATATTACTTTGTATTGATAATTATCCATGAGATATGCATGTTGAAGTTGAAAGCAATTGCTGAAACTTAAATCTTCCTTTGTGTTGCTTCAAACCTCTTATTAAGAATTTATTGCTTTATGAGTTAACTCTTATGCAAGACTCTTTGATGCTTGTCTTGAAAGTACTATTCATGAAAAGTTTTTGCTATATGTTATCTATTTGTTAGCAAACTATAGATCATTGCCTTGAGTCACTTCATTCATCTCATATGCTTTACAATAGTATGATTAAGATTATGTTGGTAGCATGTCACTTTAAAAATTATTCTTTTTATCGTTTACCTACTCGAGGGCGAGTAGGAACTAAGCTTGGGGATGCTTGATACGTCTCCAACGTATCTATAATTTCTGATGTTCCATGCTAGTTTTATGGCCATACCTACATGTTTTGCTCACACTTTATAATATTTTTATGCATTTTCCGGGACTAACCTATTAACAAGATACCGAAGTGCCAGTTCCTGTTTTCTGCTGTTTTTGGTTCCAGAAAAGCTGTTCGGGCAATATTCTCGGAATTCGACGAAACAAAAGCCGAACCTCCTATTTTATCGAGACGGGCCCAGACACCGAAGGAGAGACGGAGAAGGGCCAGGGGGCCCCACACCACCTGGCGGCGCGGCCAAGAGGGGGGCGCGCCCCCCTAGGGTGTGGGCCCCTCGGGACTCCACCGACATCGCCCTTTTGCCTATAAATTCCCTCGCGACGGAAAACCCTAAATCAATCTATCATACTCTAGAAAGACTCCAGGGGCGCTGCCGCCATCGCGGAACTCCGTTTCGGGGGACAGAAGTCTCTGTTCCGGCACGCTACCGGGACGGGGAATCGCCCCCGGAGTCATCTCCATCGACACCACCGCCATCTTCATCGCCGTTGCTGTCTCCCATGATGAGGAGGGAGTAGTTCTCCCCCGAGGCTGAGGGCTCTACCGGTAGCTATGTGGTTCATCTCTCTCTCCCATGGTGTGATCTTTATGAATATGTAGATGTTACTCTTGTCTATTATCCACTCTAGAGGTTACTTTAATATGAACTCCGGATGTTGTGGAGCTTGTTTACTCCGGCTTGAGGTGTGCTCTTGTAGCCCTACACAATGAATGGTGTTTGTTATCCAACAAGAGAGTGTTTGAGAGTAGTACTTATTTGTTCATCTATGTGATCGTAGGCTTTGCAATCTAGATGTCATATGCTATTCAAGTGTTTTATTATGTGAACTTTGGAGTTATTGTGACCTCGGTGTAATGGTGACAGTGTGTGCGCCGTGTGTAACTCCCTTATGAATGGTGGTGTGTTAGTACCTCCTATGAATGCTCACGGTGACAGTGTGGGGTGTTTATTAGTACTTGGGAATATGCCTTTGAGGTGTGCTTTTGCACACTTGCCCAATGAATTTGAGTTCTTTATCCAACAGGAGAGTAGTATGATGAAGTGCTTATATTTATATTCAATTATGATTGCAATGTTGAGAGTGGCCACTAGTGAAAGTAGGATCCCTAGGCCTTGTTTCCAAATACTGCAAACATCGCTTATTTACTGTTTTACTGCATCTTTACTTCCTGCAATATTTACTTTAGATCGTAATTACCGTTTACCACCATCTATACCACCTGCGTTTTAATATCTCTTCGCCGAACTAGTGCACCTATACATCTGACAAGTGTATTAGGTGTGTTGGGGACACAAGAGACTTCTTGTATCTTAATTGCAGGATTGCTTGAGAGGAATATCTTTGACCTCTACCTCCCTGAGTTCGATAAATCTTGGATGATTCACTTAAGGGAAACTTGCTGCTGTTCTACAAACCTCTGCTCTTGGAGGCCCAACACTGTCTACAAGAATAGAAGCGTGCGTAGACATCAGTCTACAACCCGTAGGCATTGATAAGTTAATACCTTATCACTACAGGCATCAGCAACAACGTGGAACCTGCACACAACACAATCAAAGTACTTTGCCCCAACTTGCAGTGAGGTTGTCAATCTCACCGGTTTGTTGAACACAAAAGATTAGACGTATCGAGTGAAAAGAGGTGTTTGCAATAATTAAAGAGAATATAGCTTTGCAGTAAGTAAACAGAACATGATTGCAGTAGATGAATTTAATAGTGTAAAGGAAAGGACTGGGGTCCACAGTTCACTAGAGATGTCTCTCCATAAAGATAAATAGCATGTTGGGTGAACAAATTACAGCTGGACAATTGACAGAATATCGACCATACATGACAAGATGATTACTATGAGATTTGTTTGGGCATTACAACATAATACATAGACCGTAATCCCACTGCGTCTATGACTAATAATCCATCTTTCGGTTATCGTTTGAACCCCTTTCAGTATTAAGTTGCAAGCAGCAGATTATCGCATTAAGCAATGTGTGTAAAGTAAACAATAGAATTACCCTCGGATAAAACATTGTTGTTTTCTCCCTAGTAGCAATAGCACATCTACAATCTTAGAAGTTATTGTCACTCTTCCATAAAACTAGAGGCATGAACCTACTATCGAGCATAAATACCCCCTCTTGGAGTCACAAGCATCTACTTGGCCAGAGTATCTACTAGCAACAGAGAGCATGCAAGATCACAAAATAACATATGACATGAATATATAATCGACCTCAACATAGTATACAATAATCATCGGATCCCAGCAAACACAACATGTAGGATTACATAAAGATGATCTTCATCATGTAGGGCAACTCACAAGATCTATACATGAAGCACAAACTGGAGAAGACAACCATCTAGCTACTGCTATGGACCCATAGTCCAGGGATGAACTACTGCAATGCAGATGCCTCCAGCGATGATTTCACCCTCCGGCAGGATGCCGGGAAGAGCTTCAGAACCCCCGAGATGGGTTCTGCGATGGCGGCCGTGACGGAACTTTTCGTGGATGGAGGCTCAGGTATTCAGGGTTTCCAGAGATCGTGATTAAATAGGCGGAGGGGCGATGTCGGTGGAGGCCAGGGTGGCCCACACCACCCCTAGGCGCAGGCCAGGACCAGGATTTCAACAATGGAAGCAATATATTAGAAAGTTCCTTAGCTCTCTGGTCCGAGATGTTAAGTGGCACAAGATTGGACTTCTGGAAATTAATTTTTAATCCAGTTGATGTAGCATAATCAATGAGCACATTCTTCAAATGAGCCACCTCAATTGGATTAGCTTTCATCACCAAAATGGTATCATCGGTGTATTGGATAATCGGAAAACTTTCCCCATATGGAAATGGCAAAGAAATTCTGCCATCTCTTAGTTCTTTATTGATAACCACTTGCAACAGTTCAGCAGCAACAACAAATAAGAGAGGTGATAGTGGATCAGCTTGTCTCACCCCTCGTTTGCAATGAAAAGATTTACCTGCTACTCCATTTAAAAGGATTGATGAATGTCCAAAGGAGAATATACATTTGATCCATCTCAGCCAAATATCATCAAAACCCATATGCCTCAGAATATTCAAAATTGTGTCATGTTCAATCATAGCAAAAGCTTTCTCGAAGTCTAATTTAAGAATAATGATCTCTCTTTTAGATGACTGACATTGATGAAGGAATTCAAATGCCCAAGCAAAGCAATCTTGAATGGTTCTCCCCCGAATAAATCCATATTGATTCTTACTGACCAATTGTAATATCCACTGTTGTAATCTATCAGCCAAAAGTTCAGTGAGAAACTTGATACAAGAGTTTAGTAATGAGACTGGTCTATAATCATTTACTGTAATTGGTGCTTGCTTTTTTGGAATCAAACTGATAAGTGAATTGTTTATACTACCCAAAAAGGCATTTCCTTCAGCAACTCTTGACATAAGCTATAGAATTCAGGAGCTACAATTTCCCAACATGTTTTTAAAAAACAACCATTAAAACCATCCGAGCCTGGCGCTTTATCAATTGGTAGTTTCTTAATGACATTATCAATCTCTTCCTTAGTGAATGGTGTTGATATGCTATGCAACCCTTGCAATGTATCTCAGTAACACCGAGCCTCTTTTTGTATGCCTAAAAAAGTTCATGAGCTTTCCCATCATGATCTGATATTATAGTGCCATCCTCTTTGGTTATTGAAGCAATCACATTTTTTCTATGCCTTTCCGTTGTTATTATATGAAAGAACTTTTAATTTTCATCACCGAATTTGATCCATCTTTCTATACAACGCTTCTTCCAGTACTGTTGTTTATAAGAGAGCAACCGACTCATATGTCTTTTTAGAATTCTGCGAAAATTATTCTCTGGAATCGTAAGAACCCTAACTTTCTCAATATCATCAACTTGCTTGAGCACTTTCTCACAACTGTCAATAAGGAGTGATAGTTTTGATTATTGCTCCAATTCTTCAAGGCCATTTGGACATTCTTGATCTTGGCATTAATTCTCAAACCTGAAAACCTTGCTTCTGGGAATAGTGTACTGAATGGATATAAGACATGGAATATGATCAGAAACAGGTCTGTGTAAAGCCTTTACTGTAGCATTGGGAAAAGATGAAGTCGAATTATTCGACGTTAGAAACCAATCTAGTCTTTCCAATAAAGGGTCACTCTGCATATTAGACCAAGTAAATGTTCCACCTTGTAATGGTAGATCAATGAGATTTTGAGCTCTTATTATATCATTGAATAATAACATGTCATCCACATTGCCTCCACCCCTGTTTCTATCAGTGAGATATATAGAAATTGTAATCCCCCATAAGAATCCAATTATCAAGATCGTCAATATTAATGTCATATAACCTATGAATGAAATTGTTTCTGTTATCACCATCACATGGGCCATAGATGTTTGATAATATCCAATAACTTCTTGACTAAGTAGAGTAGAATTTAATTGTTGTAGCTCCAGCTAGATTCTCAACCAATTCTCCTCTAAAGATAGCACTATTCCATATAACTACAAGTCCACCAGAGCTACCATCCGAAGGGAAGCAAATGAACTTATCAAACCGCCTCGGGCAGAATTTTCTAATATAAGAATGATCAAAGCTAGCCCTTTTTGTTTCTTGCAAGCAAATAATGGAACAACCAGAGGCATCAATGTGTGATCGTAAAGCATTATGTTTATCCTTTGAATTAATACCTCTTACGTTCCAACGTAAAATGTGCCAATGCCTAAGTATTGAGTTCATCAAGTCCAAATATGAATAATAAAATAAAACAGGAAGAACAACCTGTATTTAAACGAATAAAGTTCCAGAAACTAATATGAAATAAATGTTCCAAGAATAAATCATAAGGGGTTTTATTAAAAGCTTGAGTGAGATGACTTGCTTGAGTCTTCACCATCAGCGTCCTTCTTCTCCAGCTTGTCCTTCTCCAGCTCTTCTGGAGGGATGCCACAGATGTTGACACCAATCTTCTGCAATATTGGGGAGTTGGAGGAGGAACTGGTGGTGAATCATCCATGGAGGGTTCAATAATATCCTTTGGTGGTGTGGAGGAAGCATCAGGTATTATGCGGCTCTGAACTTTAGACTTTCTCTTCTTTGAATCTGTCGGCATGTTAACTTTAAACCCCTTGTAAATATTGTAAACCATAAGAGAAATATTAGTGTAATGTAATAACAAACTGAATAATATTTACATTTGAAATATCCATAACCTTAGGAATCTCGGTGAAGACATTTAAAACTATTTATTTATATTGATCGAGCAAACTATATAACATCATTCTTATTTCTAACAATAACTACTTGTGTACACGTGTCTATATATATGTTTCTCTTGAATTAATCACAAAAAAGAATATGAGGGTCGGTGTTGTTATGCATATTTGGAATTCTATTCTCGTAAAGTGGTTGAGGCAGGAACAGGGGACTAATTTATGTGCATTCTACGTTTGCGAGTTCGCATAACGACCAGTGAGCAACGCGGAGCTGATTTCATTCATGTACGTAAACAGTATTCATAATTTTGTTTTTTTACCATCAATTGTGTTGAGTTTCATTCATAATTTATTTTATGATGATTTAATACATATACATACAACTCATATATTCATATTGATCTCCTTCTTTTAAAGAACGAAAAGATGGGGGACCAGTACAAGCAATTTAAGAGGAATTGTCAGGATTTTTTTCTTACAGAGGTCATATCTGCAAAGGGAGAATACCGTTGCCGCTAGTGCCTCCATGTAATTTACTGATCTCTATGTAATTAGATAGATAATGTATCAAATTGTATTATATTATGTATGCTCGATCATAAGAGAAATTATATAATATATGCATCAGCGTGCACAATATGTAGTACAATAGAATATGTATAATAAAACTTGTTTGAAATGAAAAAGAATTGAATGGAAAACACAAAATGAAAATGGAAAAAAGAAAATAAAGGTGCTAAACCCTAAACCCTAGCGCGTCCTTTACCAACCGGGACTAAAGGTCCTCCAACCCAGCGCCCACCCGCAGTCCACGTGGAGGGCCTTTTAGTCCCGGTTTGTGGGCAACCGAGACTAAAGAGGGGAACCTTTAGTCTCGATTCTGTAGTCCCGGTTGGGGAACCGGGACTAGAGCCCGGTCCTAACCGGGACTAGAGCCCCTTTTTCTACTAGTGGGTATTCACTATGCTGGGTATCCAAAGGTAATTGAGGGTTAAGTGACTCAAACTAGATATCTTATGCTAATGAGACTAATGCCATGAGTGGTTATTTGTTTAGATTTGGTGGTGTTTCGTAGAAGTTATGCAAGCAGACCATTTTAACGAGGTCAACAATAGAAGGACAACTCACAACACTAGATACTGCTACTTTTGAAGCGGAGTGATTTCGTGAGCTCTTGATGAACTTACTATGGTCGAAAAACCAATACCCTCAATTCTGATGAACTGTGATAATCAAACTGCGATCATCAAACTAAACAATTCTAAGGATAATACAAAGATATCAAGGCATGTGAAGAGTAGATTGAAATATGCCAAGAAAGTGAGAAAGTGTGTAGTTATTGCGTTGGATTATATCCAAACATCTAGACACTTGGAAGATCACTTCACAAAGGGGTTATCATGTAATGTGATAGAGAGTGCATCGAGGGAGATGAGTTTGACACCGACGTTATGAGTTGTTAATAGTTATCCCTATATTAATTTTACCACTCTGTGAAAATGCAATACTCTCCAAATCTACATCGCAGGTTGATATGTATCTTAATGTGTTCTATGTGGCTTGTTTAAGCAGAGATGTTATCCTGCAAAACATCTTTTGAAGAACAGACATATATAAGTCTGACTGTCAAACAATCGCAATCCATAAGAGTTGGGTTATCTCTAATAAATTTATTAATTACCTAGAATATGATGCATAAGCTCCAAATCGCGAGGAAGCCATGCAGCAGCCCTGTGTCGGTCTAGGCTTTGTGGGAAATAGTGCGCAAAAAACTTGTAGTTAAGGCATAGTCCACTATTCAAGTTGCTAGCTAGTGTAGCATAAAGCTTTAAGTGAAAGTTCAGCTTAACAGTCTCCACACTATATACCGGTATATAAACATTGTTCTGGAACAAAACGACACAATGTGCCATTGAAACTTTGTGAGGGATTGTTGGAATTTGGTGTTGGGCCTATGGCCCATAGCAAATACAAATTCTGAAATGCTTGTTGGCCCATTCCTGTATGGCAAGGGGTGGGACTAAAGTTTATCCCCTCTTTGCTAGTTGGGAGATATGTGGAGTGATCTATAAGATGAGTTGTTCTATCTCTTGTAAATAAGTGAGAAGATAAGTAGCCCTCGCACACTCCTCCTCCTCCCCCGCTCGCCTCGTCATAACACGCCGCGTCGTGGCTTGCGGGAATGAGCCGATGTGAGGTTCTATCTACACATCTCGTTTATATTTTTACTGCTTGGAAAATTAATCGTGTATTAATTTACGAATCATTAGCAGGGACGTTAACTCAGCCGTTTCTGGATTGTTTGGATCGTGGGCCGGGTGGGGCTGTACCGACTAGGGGTGGGTTGCATCCCACATCCTACCCGACCTGCAATATATATTGGCAAACAAAAACCCTATCCTATACGGGACACATGCAATTGCCTCCTTCTAGAACCTTGCACCATCGCCATCGTCTTCCTCATCATCTCTTCCGGCGTGCACTGAAGGACGAGATAGTAGGCCTTCAAAACCTTGCCTCTCGTACACATGTATGGGTGAGGGCGATCATGTTTTTGGGGAGCGCGTACGCGTGACTACTGGCAACGCAGCATCGTCCGATGACGAGTTCCCCAACGTCGACTTCTTCCTAGACGTCAACGACCTCTTCGACAACCGTACCTCAACATGGGAGACAACACCGACGTTGTTGCTGCCGCCGTTGCTACTGCCGATGCTTAAGCTGCACCATATATGGCTCTCATCTCTCTCTGTCAGACCTTGCTAGAGTTTCTAGTTCTAGTGTTTAGAGTAGATGCGATAGGTTTGTCCTGCTTAAATGTTATTTGCTCATCTACTCTGCTAGTTTGCATGATTAGGTTTATTGTTGTTTATGTGATCATGCTATGTCATTTACTTATCCGAATTAAATTATATGGTAATTTGCTTATATTTTCAACACCATATACTACTGAAGCCACACGAAACTAGGTCCTCGGTTCCACTCCCTCCCCCGGTCCTGCTGCGCCTATCATGTGTCTTGCCATGATATGAGGCTCATCTCATATGTTGTGTCAGACTCTAGACTCTGTGCCAAAGCTTGTATTAGTTGATTGTGACCAACATGCTTCTCTCCCACAAAGGAAAATAAAGACCCGCGTGGACATCAAAGCAGCGGTTTACCTGTGTCATGCCTTTTTTTAGTTTGGAAGTAATGATCTATATCAGTACTAACTTTAATTTCCACCCTCCTTTTTTTCACAAACTTTTAAATTCAATTACACCACTTAGAATCATAACCCTTCATGCGTAAAGCATGTTGTACAAAAGACAAATTTAGTCTAAACACTTGTGAAGAATGACCACTCCCTCTAAGATGTCTTCCCGACATGAAAGTTGTTTGTGTGGGCTGAACCACAATTTCAGCTACATGAAAGTTGTTTGTGTGGGTTGAACCACAATTTCAGCTACATCCGAAACACGGTTTGTCCCTACCTTAGTTAACATTTTTTTTTGAAGAAAGACTTAGTTGACATTTTAAAACTTAGGTTAAGAAGACATATGGGACTATATTGTTGTATTTGTATTGCATCTTCGCTGAAATTTAAATGGAAACGAGGTAGCTCTCCCTTGTGAAAGGTAAACAATATTTCCATCAAGTCTCAGTCTCCTTTTATAATATTCCAAAATTTCAGATAGAATTCAGTGGGGAAATGTCTAGTCCCGGTGCTTTATTATTTTTCATTTCGATTACAACGCCATGAACCTCCTTTTCGTTAAAGTCAGCTGTTAAAATAATGTTTTCAGCAGCGGATAATTGTTTGATATCATGTGACTGACTCATCCATCACACAATACTACCCTGTGTCCTCCTCATGATACGAGGCTCATCTCACACGTTGTGTCAGGTTCTAGACTTTGGGCCAAAGCTACTATTAGCTGATTGCAATTTTTCTCCCCCGCAAAGGAGAATAAAGATCCGCGTGGACATCAAAGCAGCGGTTGAGGTCTACATAACATAAGCTAGCTTTGACGGATTCTCCTAGCCGATGTACACGTTGATTCGCATTGATAGGCAGATAGAGGTGTGTCGACAACCAGGCATCTGTACTCGACGGTGGTGTATAACTGCATAAGCACTTGATTTGAAGCCACATGGATTAAACGTAAGGTTTGATTACGTTTAAGCTATGTATCCGGAATTCGTCAAAAGTAGGCCATGTCACAGCTAAAATAGCCAACTGATCGATCCAACCAAGAAGACAAATTTCTGTTGTACCTTCCACGCAATCTCCGCTAACTCAGTCCACGCACGCAAGCTAACTTTCCTAGTCATAAGAACCCAATAGTTGACTGAAGAAATGAATGATAAACAAAACAAAGAGCAGATCGACTCCTAAAATCAGCTAAATCCAGAAGTAAACAAGCACCAAATTACCGCATCCGAACACCAACTTTTTTGGTTGATTCCTTCATGAAGAGAACCGCAAGAACTCAATCAGATACATACAACTTACAGCACAGTGATGGCAATAATCAAGAACACAAGGAAGAACAGAGGGGGGAACAAAGAGAGGAGAAAGACTCAGCATGTATATGTATATATCCATCTTTACAGACCAACCATGATCACCAGGCATCAAAAGGAAATATATAAACAGCAACAGAAAACTTTGCTTCTTGCAGCTCGATCGGTCTGCTCTTTTCTTGGTGCTAGATAGTAGGAGTAGCTAGGAACCTAGGACCATCCGTAGACGATGTGCAGGTAGCGGTCTTTGACCCACCTGAAGCTCTTGCGGAAGGAGCCCTTCACCTTTCCCTCCACCGCGTACGCCTTGTACGCCGCCACGCGCCGCTTCCGCTCCATGTCCGGGTCGCCCAGCGCCAGCCACCGCCGCTTCGACTTGCTCCTCTTCACCTCCTCCTCCTCCACCACCGTCGACACCGACCCTGCCCCGGCGCCGTGCCCGTACTCGTACTGGTACTGGTACGACGACGCCCCTCCGCCGCCGTAGGACAGGGACCGGAAGTCCGGCCGCGCGCCGCCGGCGTAGGGCTCGATCTGCATGCGCCCGCCGGCGTAGGGCTCGATCTGCATGCGCCCGCCGGCGTACGACTTGGAACGGTAGCCGCCGTCCATGGCAGAAGGCAGCGGCAGGAGCAGTTGGAATTCCCCTCTGCCCTTGCGATGGTTTCTTTGGTGACGAGGGCGGGGGGGAGAGTAGGATCAATCAAACAACAGTGGCAGTAGTAGTAGAGGAGAAAAAAGTGAAGGGGTTTTGGTGTCGTTGGGAATTTGTAGCTGAATCTCCACTACTTATAAAAGGGTGAAGTTGCCAGGAAAATTAAATCCTAGCCGTTCACACAAGCCAATCGCACGATCCAGGTTCGCATGTTCTCCCTCAGTCCCTCCATCTCTCGCCCACGACCACAGAAGGCTAATTAAACTTCCCCCGCTAACTGCTCAAAAAAAAAAATTCCCCCGCTAACTGCTCTTCCCCTTCCTCCATCTTGCTGCGGAGCTCCTGAATCTCCGCTCTCACATCTCACGGCCCCAAACCGAACGCCATCACACCTATCCGCCGAGGAAATCACGCTCGCAAAGTAATGGATCTGTCTTGCCTCTCTCACCACACCCTCCCCTCAGGCCCGTTGTTGACGCTGGATTTACCTTCACGAACTTCCACTCCCTTGGCTCGGATGGATCACTCCTCTCCACCGCAACCTGGATACGTAGTATGAGGTAATCAATCCCCTCACCCCGACGCTAACTACTTTCACCGCGTGGATGCGTTGTAATGGAAGTCGCAGACGGGACGTCTAGGATATGGCCGCGGTCGCCATGGCTGCCACAGCCCCACTCCTCGCGGCTGTTGAGTAGTGGCTGCATATTATGTACGTAGACACCCAGGGATTGCAGGTACATGACGCGAATCACCCCAGGCAACACAATCGAATCAAGCTTCATCTGCCATGATACATTTACACTCTGTCCTTCGGCATGCTGGTACGCCAAACTACTTTCGGTAACCCTAGCGGTGGTTGGTGTATAGCAGTCAAACTGAGTCTGCTAAGTATTTGTTTGTAGATTATTTCCCTAGGACCTTTTTCACCTGACCCACGTCAAGGCTAATGTAGGTTTGTAGGTTTTCGTCTTCTCCAACATCGAGCTCGAGAAAGATAAGCTCTGGTAGATTATTTGGTGACTCATTATTTATACACATTGCTGCATATATTTATCTTTTTTTTTTTTGAGCAAACACCAGGAGCTCTCCCTATTCATTTAGGAAGAAAGGAAAATGATCCAGTTTATGAGGAAAACCGGGTCAAAAACCATACATACTTGGGTACCTCCGACATGCGGACTACTCCCAAATTCTAAAAACGACACAATAAGATCGAACAACCCGTCAACGACAAAGTGCTACATATTTGACAAAACGACACGAAGGTTGCATGAAGTGCATCCATCATGTAATCTCACCAGCCTTCTTCTTGGCGCCGACCTTATTGCCCTTGGGCTTTTTCACCTTCTCCACATTCTTCACAAGGGAGCCAAGCATCGTGATGGAGCGAGGCGACAAAGGGGTCTTAAACTTGTCAATGAAGGCAGCAAGGGCGTTGTCATCGAACTCATCGTTCTCTTTCAAGATGCCCAAAACACGCGCAAGCAACTCCTGAGATATATTTATCTTTCAGAGGTTCTGGTTCTGGTATGTCCCTGAGATAACCTCTTCTCATTTTGTTGATATTTCTGAAAGACATCCTTCTTTCAGTTTTTTTTTCCAGAGGAATATCATATATTTACGGTGGAGCTGCTATAACATCTATTAGGTAGCAAATCAGTATATACATATTGTACTTCCGTATTTTCGTTATGTAACCGGAATCTGCCACAACCTAATGGAAATTTGGGATTTGGCCTGCTTATTGCATAAACACTATACCATTTTTTACTTTACTGTATAGTTCACCACTTATTTCGTTATGCTTGTGCAAACACTATTGGTGGTTATTTGACCTCACAAAATTTGTTTCTTGGACAGAGCTTCCTCTGTCCCGGGTGGTGCTGAGTAACTCAACCTACTGAAACGAAGATAGTGATGAGAAATGGTGGAGTTCAGCATGCCGCCCAGCATTATGATCTCCCCTCTATTCTTTCTGGTAATCCACTTTGATCACTTCTGCAGTAATAATTTTCTAAGCTTAGACTTACTATTAATCACAAGAGGAGCAGAAGGACATGTATTAAGGATGAATGAAACCGTGTTGGCACCTTGGATATATTTGCGGTGTTAGATTCTCACCCCCTTGGTTCTCATCTATAAGTTTGGTGGCACCCATCAATTCATAGTTGCAGTACAAAATTATTATAGTAAGTATTCGAGAAGTACATATATTATTCAGCAAATCTCTGCAATACTGCTTTTTGGAACTTTAGAACTAAACTTACAAATATATCAACTATTATTATTTATACTTGAAAGTTATAGACAATGGAATAATGTTTTCAACAAGGTCTACAATATAGTTCGGGAAGTCAATTTTACAACCGCGCCTTCTAGATTTATTCTTTCAAATACATGATTATTTGTCTAGCAAATTATTATACGCATTAATACTTATCAGATTTATTTGGTTGACAGTGGATGAGTAATGTTTAAAAAATCTAAAACGAACAAAAATTATGTGCATTACTAATAATACGTGCGTTGCACGTGCCACACTACTAGTGGACGGAAGTGGGAGATTATACTAGTGACGAATCGCGCGGTTTTGTCAACTCTTGTGATGGAATATTTGGATTAAGGGAATAAGAATACACCCCAATTGTTGCAATTGTATGACACGAGCAAATGCCGACTTGCGAGAAAGCAACATGCCGTGTTTTCAATCAGTGGAGCTACCGGCTGGCCTGGCCTATGTCTTACATTCTCGTTTCATAATTCGCCGGTGTGTAAGCTGACGCGGTCTTCTGCAATGTCTACACATCTGACGTATGATATATGGCACCAACGTTGGAATTATGGATTGTAAAAAAAAAAAAGGTTAGGGCATCTCCAGCGGCGCGACGCAAACGGACGCTGAGCGACCATTTGTGTCTGCCATGACCGAAAATGCGTCGTGCACCCTCTCCAGCGACGCGACGCAAAGTGACCGGGCCGTCCGCAGAGACGCAAACCTGGCCCAAATATGCGCCAGGTTTGCGTCTCGGCGGACGCTGCGCGGACGCGCAAAGTGACCGCTTGGTCCTGGCACGGGCCCGCCTGGCAGCGTCACAACTGCTTCATCTTCGGCGGCATTACTTGCGGGCAGCGCGCCGCAACCTTTGTAGGGCCGCGTTAATGGCGTGCCTCGGCTTCCGCGAGCGTGCGCAGCTAGCAGACGCAGCGTCGATGCGTCTTCTCCGCCAGTACTGGCAGCGAGGCGTCGCTTCGGCAGTCTGCGGCTGCCTCGCGTGCCGCGCGTAGTAATGGCGATGCCCCGCGTGGCGCGGCCGTCGCCCTGCCTCCGACCTATATAAAGAGGGGTGCCAGCATCTCATCTCATCCGCACTAAACCCTAGCCGCCGCTGCCGTAGCGCCACTCAGTAGATCCACCATGAGCAGCCACTCAGTAGATCCACCATGAGCAGCGCCGGGCGCGGCCAGGCTGCCGCGCCTCCACCTCCACCTTCACCTCCCACTCCACCTCCCCCGGCCTCGAGCTCCGACGACGGGTTCGACTCCGACGACAGCACCGACCTCCTCCACCCGGTCAGGGACGCCGCGGACCTGGCTGAAGCGGAGAAGGAAGCAGAGGAGGAGCGGGCGGCCCATGCGGCTGTCGACGCCGAGCTGGAACAGCGCAGGCTGGCGGCCGCCGCTGCAGCCGAGGACTCTGACTCGGAGATTTCATGGTCATCCGATGACCCTGATGCGCCGACGCCGGAGGAGAAGGCGGCGGAGCAGCGGGCCCTCGTCGAGTCTTTCGAGACGCTCAAGGACGAGGCCGCCAACGCGAGGCTGGAGCAGGCACTGCAAGAGGACGCGGCGGCGCACCGAGCCATAGCGGCCGCGCGGGAGGCGGCGGAGAAGCAGGCCACGGAGCGACGCAACGACGGTGCCGGCCCGTCAGGAACCAAGTAGTCTAGGTCTTGTATAGTTTTTATGTACTTTCTATGTTTGGTTTTCATATGTAATCAATCGCTCGTGGTAGAAAACCAAAGGAATTGTATGAAGATCAAACTATGTTGCAATTCAAAAATGGGTCGCCCCGGTGGGAGCACACCCAGACGCAAACGGACGCGCGGTCAAAATATGTCCGCTGGGCGACGCAAACGGACGCTGCCGACCACTTTTGGGCGTCCGAAATGCGTCGCGCCGCTGGAGATGCCCTTATAATTTTGGACACACGACGACTTGTCAGCTAATTAGAGTCCATATTTTATTTTCCATTTTATTTGGTCGGTTCCAAAATTGTTCCTCTAACTTCTAGGCACCTTAGATTTATGTCCAAGTCCATGCCCTGAGCCGTCTGATGTGTTTCTATTCAGATTCAAAGCAAGATTCCAAAAGTCAAGTAGCAATATGGACTTATAGATACATAAAAATAATACTCCATTTTTAGGTGTAGATGAATAATAAAATTAGCCAGATGGGTTATTGTCTCCGAATAATATGTAAAGGTGGTTCTTGGTAGGTGCATCCAACTATAGTGCCAGATCATAAACTCTGTGTGATCAGTTGGTTATAAACTCTATTTTTTCTTAGTATGCATAAAAGTAGTGGTAGTTTGTAAAAAAAAAGTTTGAAGGGTCGGCTGACCTCACAGCTTGTACATGGAATCGCTACTGGGTGTATTGACATTAGCTAATCTCCTTATGTGTTGTTACAACACTGTTATTGCAGAATCCAAGAAATGGGCCATGTTCGGGCTTGACATGGTCTCACAGGACATACACCCTAAGTATTGGACTCCTTATACATGGATGCCAAAGACGATGTGGTCATCCTCCGATTGACCGAATGAGTCTCATGATGAACTTGTTTAGCCCAATATTCTTCCTTTTAGACAACTCCAGTCTCACTTTAAGTAACAACACAATTTCTTCAGTTAACATCACTTGGTAGAGCATACTGAAAAGTAAGGGCCGGTTTGGCATCAAACTATTTTCGAAGTATTCGGAGAATACTTTAGTTTTTAAAAATACTAAAGTATGAAATACTTTAAGGTGTTTGGATCCAATCAATATTGTGATTTTAAAACTAAAGTTTTCGTTAGAACTATGTTTTTTTTTGAAGTTTTGAATAAAGAGGCCTAACCCTCTTCTTCTAAAAGTGAGAAAGGAGAAAAACAGAAGTATTGCTTTGCCAGGCACTCAAATACTATAGTATTGATTGATATACTTTAGTTTTAGAAAAACTTTGTTGGCAAACTAGTAAATTTTATCTTTAAAAGAAAATTAGAATTAGAAGTCATTAACTCAAGGAGTTTTATGGCTATTAGTACAACTACAAATTATTTTATATCTCTTTTGTGTAAATCAATAATATTAGAATGCATGTACACTACAAAGTTATCCTATCTCACTTACTCTAGAGAATGGAAATATAATGTCACCACTAAGGTTTAAGTCATTATGGATACTACTTAATTTGGATTCACCTTTATAATATTGGATTTTTCCAAATAAATTGTAAGAACACTCATGTGCTAATGCACAAAATACCACGATATAACTCGCTTATATTTAGTGTGACCTGTGTAGCTCCAGTAAACCATGATAGACCCACAGTTAGAGCATCTACACCAGCGCGCCCCAAATAGGTGCCAGCATGTGCGCCGATAGTGTGCTATGGGGCGCACCGGTGTAAGGGTACTTCACCCTTAACCGTTGTTTTCGCTAATGAAGACACCAGAGCTAATGTGTGGACTCGTGGTATCTACAAGTGTGTACGCATATTTTAGTCCGCAAGTGTGGTTGGAAAGTGGTGAGAGACCCCCCCTCCCCATTTGGCTCTCAAGAGAAGCGCCAGTGTTTTAACTATTTTCTCTATTATTTTATTCTTGAGTCGATAGGAAGCACCGCATTGTAAAGAGCAGTCAATGAGCTCATTGCGGATGTTGCCTAAGACTTATACACACATCCTACCACCAAATTTACCCATCACATTTTTTGGGTGAGTTTTTTTTTTTGGAGAAATCTTTGTTTGAGAAATTTATGGCGATTTCGGAGCACAAACCGGCGGTTCCGGTTTCCCCGCTGGAAATTTTTGGCGTCGCCAGATTTCTCCGATATGTACCGAAAGGTATATCAGAGAGCAATTCCGGCGAAACCGAAAAGGTTCCGGCATGCCGGATACAAACCGGCAAGGAAACCGACATGCCAGTTTTGGTTCGGCCCAAGCTGCACCCTAACCAAACTGGCAAGGAAACCATTCGTGCCAATTTTGCCGCCATTTTGGGTCACGGGATTTTTTCTAAATGATTATATTTCTCCTTGGACTATAAATACCCCTTCTTCTAGCTTGAGAGGGTTAGGTCAACCATTCATATCATATCCTTGGGTTCTCTCTCTCACACATACACACACACATACACACACACAAACACCATTGTTGAAGCACGAAAAAGCTTGGATCTCCCATTCTACCCAACCAAAGCCAAATCCCTTTGGTAGAAAGCCAAAGGAGGTCCCAATCTACGATCCCGGCGAGCCAAACTTCATTCCCCCTTGAGTTCATCTAGCAAGCTTGTTACTCTTCGGTTTGTGGAAAACCCTAGGCGGCTGGGGTCACTCGGAAGCACCCAGATTGTGGATTTGCTCCAAGAAGAAGTTTGTGAGGGTTTGGAGAATACCTTAAATTCTACCACAAGTGAGTGAGTTATTCCTTCATGGGATAGGCTCAGAAGAAGAAGGTGAGCCTTCGTGGCGTTGGGAAGTTCTTCGTGGGATCTCACACCTCTCCAACATGACGTACCTTCCTCACAAGGAAGGGAACGCGAGAATACATCTTCGTCTCCATGTGCTTCGGTTATCTCAGCTGATTCCTTTACTTGTGTTGCTTACTTTTGTGATATCCTTCGTTCTTGAAGTACCTTCTATCATCTCATATAGGTTACCTCACCTAGTTTGCATTAGGTGCACTTACTATTCCGCAAAACCTAAAATGGCAAGAGAATTTAAAGAAAAATTGTAGAACCTATTCACCCCCCTCTAGGTTAGCATCTCTATTCTTTCAATCGGTATCAAAGCAAGGAATCTTTCTAAAGGCTTTACCTCCTTAAGAGAGAGATGGTTTTCTCTGATGATGAGCATGGCACTATAAATATACGGACAAAGAGTTTACGGAAATGATGGCCAAGTAAGCCCTTGAAGAAAAGGTTAAGGCCGATTCTTATATCAATGATCGACTTCAAAAAATTGAGTTGATGTTGAAGGACATTAGGATCCTGAAAGTTCAGAGATGGTAAACCTAGAGGGGGTGAATAGGTTTCTACAAGTTTAAATTCTTTCTTTGCAATGTTAGGCTTTAAGGAATATAAAGGTGAGCCTAATGCAAACTAGGTGAGGCACCCTATATGACGATATAAGTAACTCCAGCACGAAGGCTCTCACAGGAAGATATATCACAAGTAAAGAGTTCGGTTAGAGATAACCTATAACACACGCAGACAAAGGTTTATTCCCGTGTTCCCTTCCTTTGCAAGAAGGTATGCCACGTTTGGTGAGGTGGGGGTCCCATGAAGGATTGATAACCCACAAGTATAGGGGATCGCAACAGTCTTCGCGGGAAGTAAAACCCAAATTTGTTGATTCGACACAAGGGGAGGTAAAGAATACTTATAAGCCTTAACAACTGAGTTGTCAATTCAGCTGCACCTGGAAAAGCACTAGTAACAGGGGTGATGTGAAAGCAGCAGTAATATGAGAGCAGTAGTAACAGTAACACAGAAAGAGCAGTAATATGAGAGCAATGGCACCAGAAAATAGTTGATACTACTTCCAATGACATATAGGACCGAGTATATGATGATGAGAGATGGACCGGGGTTCCCAGCTATCTACACTAGTGGTAACTCTCCAATAACAAGTGTTGGGTGAACAAACTACAGTTGTGCAATTGATAGGATTGAAATAGCATTAAGACAGAACATCAAGATTATTAATCATGTAGGCATGTTTTCCATATATAGTCATACGTGCTCGCAATGAGAAACTTGCATAACATCTTTTGTCCTACCAGCCAGTGGCAGCCGGGCCTCTAGGGAATCTACTGGAAATTAAGGTACTCCTTTTAATAGAGCACCAGAGCAAAGCATTAACACTCCGTGAAAACATGTGATCCTCATACCTACGCCTTCCCCTCTAGTTATCCCAGTTGCTGTCACTCTGGGGCCTCGGGTTCCGGACATAGACATGTGCAAACAACTTGTAGATACAATCTAAGCAATAAGTATAGAGCTTAAATCTAAGATTATGCCACTCGGGCCCTAGTGACAAGCATTAAACACAACAAGATTGCAGCAACAATAACTTCACAAACTTTATAGATAGACTAATCATAATGTAACAATCCATCGGATCCCAACAAACACAACACCGATTACATCAGATGAATCTCAATCATGTAAGGCAGCTCATGAGATCATTGTATTGAAGTATGTCGAGGGTGCTCCTCGGCAATGCCCTCCGATAGGGGCTTAGGGTTGATGGAATCCTGCAAGCTGACACGAGACATCGGTTCACAGACAAGCGGGGAGAGCGATTTACCCAGGTTCGGGGCCCTCGATGAGGTGAAACCCTTACGTCCTGCCTGTCTGTTCTTGATTATGATGATAATGAGTTACAATGGGGTGCCGAATAGTTTGGCTGTGATCTCGTCGAGATGGCTAAATTCTAGGGTAACCTAGTTCTAAGCTTCTGCTGGCTATGATCGCTCAGATTGATTGATCTCCCCTCGATAGCCCCTCTCCTGGCCTTTATATAGGAGGCCAGGTCCCAAGAGGCCTAATCGAGTACGACTAGGTTTACAGTAAATCTATCTCCAAACATTCCTTGTTCGGCTCCTTCCGTGTCTTGTACTTCAAGGAATCTTCCTAGCGGCCCACCTTGCCATCGAGTGCTTCATGGGCCTCTATCTAGGAAATACAGTATAGGGCAACATTGGTTACCCGAAGGGTAATGCCCACGTCAGTAGCCCCCGAGTGTCTAGCCGAAGGTAGTTCGGGTAGAGACTAAAGCATGCCTTCTTCCGATGTCCTTCTCCTCAGTCGTTCTTGTTTTCCTTCTGTCTACATCATCCTCTTCTATCGGGTGCGCGTCAGCGCTCCCGATGGGAGTAGCCCCCGAGTCTAGGTACGGATGCTTGCAATCCGTGCGTAGACTCAAGTTGCACCACTCGAACATTCTTCTATGCCGAAGTTTTTCTGCAAATCTTCGTAGGTCATCCGATATATTTTTCTCATGCAAGGGATAATGAGTAACGTGCCCAACTTTTGCTGGTTAACTTTTGCTGGCAAAACAACATTACCCTACACAGAATCAAGTTCCCGGGCATGATCCTGGAGTGCGAAAAAAGTTCTGTCGGGTGCGCGTTCAGCGCTCCCGATGGGAGTAGCCCCCGAGTCTAGGCACGGGCGCTTGGAACCGGGCGCAGACTCGAGTCGAACAATTATCTCTTATTGCAAGGCCTTCTGTTCAATTTCTTCGAGTGCTCATTATGTCGGGTGCGCGTCAGCGCTCCCGATGGGAGTAGCCCCCGAGCCTAAGTGCAGATGCTTCGCAATCTGTGCATAGGCTCAAATTCGCCATCCGATACTTTTTTATTCCTTCGGCTGTTGCTGTCAGCGTCCATGATGTCATTGATGACGCGTCGCTGCCGTGGCTCGATCGACAAGACTTGACCTGACGGGCCCACCCTAGTTCTGCGCGGGCAGGTTTTAGGATTTGACCAGTGTATGCGCAGCGACCGAGGCGTCTCCTCGATTTTCGCGCGACGTGGGAATAATGGGCCGCCGGTTCCTTTCCCGTTTCAAGCGCCACGTGTACAACCAGATCCGCTCCACCTCCCACGACGTCTGTGGAGTTATGGCCACGATCCCACGTAATTCTTCATGGTATAAATAGAGGACTTCCTCGTTTTTTACTTTTTTACGCCTCCCACTGCTCATCTCCTTCACCCATCCTTTCCTGCTTCCTTTGTTCTTTCCCTCAAAAGCTTCAGACGCCATGGGCAAGAAGAAGGGCGCCAGCACCTCGGACGCGGCCAAAGTTAGCCGCGACTGGAGCGCCTCTGCCATTTCCAACCGCGACATCAACAGACTGCGCGCCCTTGGCTTCATCTCCGCATCTGAAGATGACATTCGTCTTCCAGGTGCGGTTTCTCGCCCAAAGCCCCCGAAGGGTTTCACTGTCATGTTCGTCGCCTTTTTGTTCCGTGGTCTTTCTCTTCCGGCCCACGAGTTCCTTCGCTCTCTTCTTTTCTTTTACGGGATCCAGCTCTCGCAGCTGACCCCAAACTCCATCCTCCATCTTTCTATCTTCATCACTGTCTGCGAGGCCTTCCTCGGCGTTGATCCTCACTGGGGTCTTTGGAGGAAGATCTTCTACGTGAAGCGCCACAACGATAGCAACGGCCCCCTCGTCGTCGGTGGCGTTGGCTTTGTTGTTAGGAAGGAGGTCGATTACTTTGACTATCCAATGAAGGAGTCCGTCCAGGGCTGGCGCAACAAGTGGTTTTACCTGCGTGATCCCATAGTGCCTGAGCGACGTTCAAACCTTCCCCCTTTTGTGGATGTCTTGATAGCTAAGCCGAAGAAGTCCTGGCGAAACACCCTTTCTCCTGAAGAGAAGGTGGTAGCCGACAGGCTTTTCGACCAAGTCGTCGTTTTGAAGAATACAGGGGGCTTGACGATGTGCGGCACTGAAGTAGTCTCAGTGTTCCTGCAACGTCGAGTACAGCCACTAATGTCTCGTCCCCACCAATTATGGCTTTACACTGGCAAGAGTGACAAGTCCAGGGTTATCTCTGCCGACCTTTCGGCTGAAGAGCTCCGTGACGAAGTCCGTCGTCTGACATGCCTCAGCATGAAAGACAACATTATCTTGACATCGGCTCATCCTCCTTATGATCCTCACCATCTTCCAACTGAGGTAATTTTTCACCGTTGTTTTCTTTTTGTTGTCGCTTCTATCTTTTACTGTGCTTTACAGACCCTTCTTCTTTCGACAGGCCCCCTCCGTTACTCAATGCTACCCTCCTCCACCCGAAAGTGGCGTGGAACCGGAGGATGATGATGACGAATCGGAGGAGACCGAGGACGCCCAGCATGCCCTTGAGGACATCGATGTCCAAGAGGAAGAAGTTGCCGAGGATGATGCCTTCATCAGGAGCAGGCGTCACAAGGAGATACACGATGATCTCATTACAACGGCTGAATCAAGTCCTAGCGGAGGAGATAATGATCCCGATGAAACCGCTTCGCCTCCTCCTACTAAGAAGAGTTCAACAAGTTTCTTCGCAGGCGAAGATGATCTGGACCTGTGAGCGTCTATACTCTTTTCCTGATTTATTTCATATCATTTTGTATGCTAACAGTGCACTGTACTTAAGCAGCTCTGACGATGATGATGAAGTTACTCTTGCGAAGAGGGCCAAATTATCCTCTGGGAGAGCGACATCGGCTAAGGAATCGAACCCCACTCCCGCCAAGTCGACGCCTCCGCCGTGAACAGGTGTAGAGAAGATTCCAGTGTCGAAAGTTATTCCTCCTGGCGATGCTCCCACCCCGTCGGCTGGTCGTGATCATGTAAGTATTCATTTTGCCTTGTTTTTACCGAATTTTCCTCATGTCGACTGAATCTCCCTGGTTTTCCTTGCGGCAGCCGGTTTATGCTACAGTTGATGCTGTGATTGATTTCGCCGAACAGTTTACTCGACTGGAGGCTGAAAACGTCCAGCTTCGAAAGACTGTCAAATCTTTGGCTGATCAGGTGCTGGAGGCCAACAGGCTCGCCACCGATGCCAAGAAGGAAAACGCCTTGCTGAAGGAGGAGCTGACAAAACTGAAGAAGCAGATGAAGGATGATCAGGATGCCAGGCGTGCGACAGCGGCTGCAATCGACAAGAAGGAAGGTGTTCGACGTCATCAGCTTTGGGTAGACTCCACATCCGATGCCTTGTCACTTGCTGCTGAGTCAAACGTCCAAGTCCTAGGGCTTCTGCAAAAGACTAGAGGAGCACTATCGAGGCTGTACTCAATGATCTTCCCGAAGCTGAAGCAGGACAAGACCCTTGGCGAGATGGCGGATGCTTTTCTTGTCGATTCTCCCGATCCCGTGGAGGTATTGAAACGCCGTTCTCGCTTGTTTGGGGCGGTTCTTACTTTTCAGCTTCTAATGGGCCATGGGATGGGATCTAGTCTGGAGGATTTGTCTAAGGCCTTGCCTGTGGATGACAACAACCATGTGATCGACCTTGAACCCTTTAAAAGGTCGGCAGTGACTTGCGCCAACCGACTTCTGAAGTTGGTAGATGAAGCACAGGCTAACAGAACTTCCGAAGCTGCTCCTGAGTCGTCATCAGTGCCTCCCTGAACTTTTGCTTTTAAAGACTTGTAATCGGGATTACTTGCACATTAATTTAGATCCATTTGACTTCGGCTCTGTTGCCAGTTCGAAACGCTCTTTTGAATGTAATATATATGTCCAGCGCTCCCGATGGGAGTTTTCCTCTCTTTTTTTTTATGTTAATGCTGGCCTGAACTGGGGATTATACTGCAGATTTCGTCATCTTCTTCCCGTGCCAAACTTTTTCCGAATCCTTCGAATAATGACGAATCAGACCTTGTTCGCCGCTTATGTGACCAAGTGTCTTGTCTAAATAAAGACATTACTTCTCTTCGCCCGATGGCAGCCTTGGTGAAGAAAAAGGGAGAGATAGCGACTGCTATCGAACAGTACGCTCTCGATGGTCTTCATGTTGCTACCGAAAGCTTGGGCTGTAAGTATTAACCCATCTTTTGATTCCTGACGTAGCCTGAATGTTCTTTTAACTGACACTCGTTCCTTTCCAGTCGTAGCTTCGGATGCAACTGAGGAGAACAAGAAGATCCATGAAGAGGTCGAGGCGATGACTAACGTTGTGCACCCGAATCACGGTTTATGGCTACATCGTCCGAAGGCTGTTGTCATGGCGAAGTTTAAGTATCGGGTGGGGAAGGCGCATTATTACTTTGATAAGTTCCATGCTCATCTCACGATGGTTTGGAACACCTTGTTCCCTCTAGACCAAGCACCCGAAACCTTATCTGCCCTGTTCACTCGATTCAAGTCTCCCGAAAGGATTCGACAGTTGGTGCGGAAGGAGCTCCTGGCTGGTGCTGAGCTTGCCTTTGCTTCAATATTGGCTTGTCATCCATCTTTAGACTTGGGAGTCATGGCAAACACTGAGAGGAGCTTAGGCCAATATTATGATATTGCTAGAGGTCCTGCTTACACCATTGTTTCTCGGATGGAGTCGTGCCTTGAGAAGGATCTGAAGGCCCATTGGGACCGGGGAGCCCGATCATGAATGTAATAACCTTATACCTGCATAAGATTGTTTTGTATGAATTTACTGCGTACGTTGCACGCTATGTTAGTTTGATTGATGTTTTATTGTCGAGGGCGGCTGAGTGATCAGTTCAACCTGCTCTCCCGACGACTTCGTTGAATTATGCAATGTTATTGTGAAGCCTATATGTAAGTTTTGTGAGAGCGAGACCCATCGACTTAGTCGAGGGAATTAGACGCTTGGCTTCGTCACGCGGTGCACCGGTTTGAGCCTTATTTTGTGATAATGTAACTATCGACTGCAGCACTCGCATATTTGCTCGAGGCTTGGATTGGTTGTTTGTGTGCATCATTAATCTTAGCTCCTGTTGAGAGTATTTAATTAATGACGCTATGTAAGCTTATTTTTAGGCCAACGCTCCCGATGGGAGTAAGAGCCGATGGCGAGGCCCCATAAAGTATGTTCGGGTGATAGGGCCTGGAGCAAGAAAAAAGATAGAGAACCTGATTAGAACTTTTATTCATAATGCAAAAGCAACCTTAAGGGCTGTCGGGTAATTAAAAACAATCGTATCCTATGTATAGAACCGTCGCAAGTGTGCGACGTTCCACGGATTCTCAACGTCTTTTCTGGAAGCTGGGTTTCTGAGCCGATAGGCTCCTCCTGGTATCACTTCAGTGACAATATATGGTACTTCCCATGGGGATTCGAGCTTCAAGGGTATCTCCTGCTTCAGCCGAAGCACCATATCCCCGACGCTAAAGCTTCGGCTGCGTATTCGTCGACTGTGATAATTTCTCAGCGCCTGCTGGTATACCGTCGTTCTTGCCAAGGCAATATCTCGTGCCTCGTCGAGGAGGTCCACAGCGTCCTGTAGCGCGATATTGGAAGAAGACTCCGTGTATGCTGTCACCCGAGGTGCTTCAAACCGAACATCGGCTGGCAGGACTGCCTCGGCTCCATGCACCAGGAAGAATGGGGTGTACTGAGTCGACCTGTTAGGCGTAGTACGCAAACTCCAAAGCACGGATGGTAACTCTTCGACCCAAGCTCCAGCTGCACCTGTAAGGCGTTTCTTGAGGCCATCCCCTATGAGACCGTTGATCCTTTCCACCTGGCCGTTGGTCTGTGGGTGGGCTACTGATGCAAACTTTAGCTTGATTCCTCCGTCATCGCAAAATTTTCGAAACTCTTTGGAGTCAAAGTTGGTTCCGTTGTCTGTGACGATACTGTGAGGCATACCAAATCGACATGTTATTCCTCTGAAGAATTGTACTGCTGTTTTTGCTTTCTGGTTTCGCACCGGTACTACCTCGATCCACTTTGTGAATTTGTCGACCGCGACCAATAGATACGTGTGTCCTCCAGGCGATGATCTCGGCAGCGGTCCAACTTGGTCGACTCCCCATTGAGCGAACGGCCACGCCAGAGGTATCGTCATCAGGTCTGTGGCAGGGGCGTGTGGTTTTGGTGAAAACCGCTGGCAGGGGTCGCACTTCATGACCAGGTCTCGAGCATCCGATGCCGCTGTTGGCCAGTAAAATCCCGCTCTGAAGGCCTTCGCCACAAGGGCCCTGCTTCCTGCGTGATGTCCGCAAGTTCCTTCGTGTATCTCGCGCAACAGTGCTCTTCCGTCGTCAATGGCAATGCATCTTTGGAAAATACCGGAAATGCTGCGCTTGTAAAGTTCACCGTTTACTATGGCGAAGGCTTTCGATCGTCTAACGATTCGTCTCGCTTCTATCGGGTCCTCCGGTAACTCCTGCTTCGTTAGATATGCTAGGAACGGCTTGGTCCATAGTGGCTCGAGGAGGAGGACTTGTTCGGCAGGGGGAGTCGGACATTCTTCGGCAGCTTGCTGCGAGCTCGCCTTTAATTCATCAGCCGACGGTTCGGGAGGTACCGACGCCTTCTCTTTTATTGATCGTTGAGTGATCACTTCGTAAAACACTCCGTCTGGAATAGGGGAGCACATGGACCTGATGTTTGCCAAAGTGTCGGCTTCCTCGTTGCTGGCTCTGCTGATATGTTTGAGCTCACATCCTTCGAATTTAGCTTCCATATTTTGATACAGCTGCCGATAAGCGATCATGTTGTCGCTGACCGCGTCGCATAAGTTCATCGACTGCTGCACCACCAAGTTTGAATATCCATAAATTTCCAGACGAGTTGCCCCGCATGCCTTTGCCATTTTCATTCCGTGCAGCAGCGCCTCGTATTCTGCTTCATTGTTCGTCGGTAGTGAGAAATTCATACGTAGTATGTACTTCATCTTATCTCCCTGTGGTGATATCAGCACCACTCCTGCTCCTGCACCTATGCTTCGTTTTGACCCGTCAAAGTACATTATCCACGATCCCGACATGTCGGGTGCTGCTGGTGTCTGTGATTGGATCCAGTCTGCCACGAAATCTGGGAGGATTTGGGATTTTATCGCTGTTCGATTGACGTAGGTTATATCGTGTGGCGCTATCTCGATAGCCCATTGGGACACTCGACATGTGGCCTCTGGGTTGGTCATTATGTTCTTCAGTGGTGCTTCGCTCACGACGATAATCGGGTGCTCTGTGAAGTAGTGTCGTAACTTGCGAGCTGATCTCCACACTGCGTATGCCAACTTCTGATGATGGGGGTACCTCTGTCTTGCGGGTGTGAGCACCTCACTGAGGTAGTAAACGGGCCTTTGCACGCCATGAACTCTCCCTGCTTCTTCTCGCTCGACGACCAATACGCTGCTAAAGACTTGGGCTGTCGCAGCTATATACATTAGCAGTGTTTCCTTCTCCCGTGGGGTTACAAGGACTGGAGATGTCGACAGGATTTTCTTCAGGTTGTCGAAGGATTCCTGCGCCTCCTTTGTCCACTCGAATTTATCTGATTTTTTCATCAGATTGTAGAAAGGCAAAGCTTTTTCTCCTAGCTTGGCAATGAACCTGCTGAGCGCTGCTAATCGTCCTGCCAGTTGCTGCACTTGGTGTAGATTCTTTGGCAGCTCCATGTCGAGAATAGCTTTGATTTTCAAAGGGTTGGCTTCAATCCCCCTAGCCGAGATGAAGTACCCTAGTACTTGCCCTCCTGGCACTCCGAAGAAACATTTTTTGGGATTCAACTTGATTTTATACTTGTCTAAGTTGTCAAAGGTTTCCCGCAAATCATCGACGAGAGTGGCAATGTGCTTTGTTTTCACCACGATGTCGTCAATGAAGACTTCGATGTTTCTCCCGATCTGCTCTCCGAGGCAAGCCTGCATGCAGCGTTGATAAGTTGCTCCTGCATTTTTTAACCCGAATGTCATGACGTTGTAACAGAAAACGCCGTGTGGGGTGATGAACGCGGTTAGCTCCTGGTCTTCTTTCTTCAGCTTGATCTGATTATATCCGGAGTACGCATCAAGGAAGGAGAGGCGATCACATCCGGCTGTGGAGTCGACTATCTGATCAATGCGAGGCAGGGGGAAGTGGTCTTTCGGACAGTGTTTGTTGAGGCTGGTGTAGTCGATACACATACGCAAAGCGGTGCTGTCCTTTTTGGGTACCATAACAGGGTTGGCCACCCACTCAGATTCCTTGAGCTCTCGGATGAATCCTGCTTTATGGAGTCGATTGACTTCCTCGCGAATTGCTCTTCTCTTCGGCTCGGAAAATCGGCGCATCGACTGCTGCACTGGCTTGGCTGTCGGATCAACATTAAGGGCGTGCTCAGCGAGTTCCCTGGGGATACCTGGCATGTCGGATGGTTCCCATGCAAATATCTCCCAGCGCTCACGGAGGAACTCGATGAGCGCGCCTTCCTATGCTACCGTAAGGTCAGCCGACGTATTGACCGTTTTCTTCGGGTCAGTGGGATGCACCTGCAGCTTCTTGGCTTCCTTTGTAGCATTGAACTCATCGGATCTTACGTTTCGGTTGTCGGCTGGTGGTTGCGTATGATCTATGGCAGCGTCGATTGCATTAAGTTCTTCCTTGGCACCGAACTTCGAGGCGATCTTCTGGAACTCCCTATCGCAGGTGTCTGATCGAGCAAAGCTTCCATGAACGGTTATTGGGGTCCCGTTGTTGCCTGGTGATACGTCCCAAACGTATCTATAATTTCTTATGTTCCATGCTACTTTATTGATGATACTCACATGTTTTATACACATTATATGTCATTATTATGCATTTTCCGGCACTAACCTATTGACGAGATGCCGAAGAGCCAGTTGCTGTTTTCTGCTGTTTTTGGTTTCAGAAATCCTAGTAAGGAAATATTCTCAGAATTGGACGAAATCAATGCCCAGGGTCCTATTTTCACACGAAGCTTCCAGAAGACCGAAGAGGATAAGAAGTGGGGCCACGAGGCGGCCACACGCTAGGGCGGCGCGGCCTGGGCCTTGGCCGCGCCGGCCTGTTGTGTGGGGCCCTCGTGTGGCCCCCTGACCTGCCCTTCCGCCTACTTAAAGCCTCCATCGCGAAACCCCCAGTACCGAGAGCCACGATACGGAAAACCTTCCAGAGACGCAGCCGCCGCCAATCCCATCTCGGGGGATTCAGGAGATCGCCTCCGGCACCCTGCCGGAGAGGGGAATCATCTCCCGGAGGTCTCTTCATCGCCATGATCGCCTCCGGATTGATGTGTGAGTAGTTCACCCCTGGACCATGGGTCCATAGCAGTAGCTAGATGGTCGTCTTCTCCTAATTGTGCTATCATGCTTGATCTTGTGAGCTGCCTATCATGATCAAGATCGTTTCTTTGTAATCCTACATGTTGTGTTTGGTGGGATCCGATGGATATTGAATACTATGTCAAGTTGATTATCAATCTATCATATATGTTGTTTATGTTCTTGCATGCTCTCCGTTGCTAGTAGAGGCTCTGGCCAAGTTGATACTTGTGACTCCAAGAGGGAGTATTTATGCTCGATAGTGGGTTCATGCCTCCATTAAATCTGGGACAGTGACAGAAAGTTCTAAGGTTGTGGATGTGCTGTTGCCACTAGGGATAAAACATCGATGCTTTGTCTAAGGATATTTGTGTTGATTACATTACGCACCATACTTAATGCAATTGTCTGTTGCTTGCAACTTAATACCGGAAGGGGTTCGGATGATAACCTGAAAGTGGACTTTTTAGGCATAGATGCATGCTGGATGGCGGTCTATGTACTTTGTCGTAATGCCCTGATTAAATCTCATAGTACTCATCATGATATATGTATGTGCATTGTTATGCCTTCTTTATTTGTCAATTGCCCAACTGTAATTTGTTCACCCAACATGCTATTTATCTTATGGGAGAGACACCGCTAGTGAACTGTGGACCCCGGTCTATTCTTTACATCTGAAATACAATCTACTGCAATACTTGTTCTTTACTGTTCTTCACAAACAATCATCTTCCACACAATACGGTTAATTGATACGTCTCCGACGTATCGAGAATTTCTTATGTTCCATGCCACATTATTGATGTTATCTACATGTTTTATGCACACTTTATGTCATATTCGTGCATTTTCTGGAACTAACCTATTAACAAGATGCCGAAGTGCCGCTTTGTTTTCTGCTGTTTTTGGTTTCAGAAATCCTAGTAAGGAAATATTCTCGGAATTGGACGAAATCAAAGCCCAGGGGCCTATTTTTCCACGAAGCTTCCAGAAGTCCGAAGGAGAGACGAAGAGGGGCGACGAGGGGGCCACACCCTAGGGCGGCGCGGCCCCCCTTGGCCGCGCGGCCCGTGGTGTGGGGCCCCCGTGCCGCCTCTTGACCTGCCCTTCCGCCTACAAATAGCCTCCGTGACGAAACCCCCGCACCGAGAACCACGATACGGAAAACCTTCCAGCAGACGCCGCCGCCGCCGATCCCATCTCGGGGATCCAGAGATCGCCTCCGGCACCCTGCCGGAGAGGGGAATCATCTCCGGAGGACTCTACGCCGCCATGGTCGCCTCCGGTGTGATGTGTGAGTAGTCTACCCCTGGACTATGGGTCCATAGCAGTAGCTAGATGGTTGTCTTCTCCCCATTGTGCTATCATTGTCGGATCTTGTGAGCTGCCTATCATGATCAAGATCATCTATCTGTAATTCTATATGTTGCGTTTGTTGGGATCCGATGAATAGAGAATACTTGTTATGTTGATTATCAAAGTTATGCTTATGTGTTGTTTATGATCTTGCATGCTTTCCGTTACTAGTAGATGCTCTGGCCAAGTAGATGCTTGTAACTCCAAGAGGGAGTACTTATGCTCGATAGTGGGTTCATGCCTCGCATTAACACCGGGACGATGTGAGAAAGTTCTAAGGTTGTGTTGTGCTGTTGCCACTAGGGATAAAACATTGATGCTATGTCTAAGGATGTAGTTGTTGATTACATTACGCACCATACTTAATGCAATTGTCTGTTGCTTTGCAACTTAATACTGGAGGGGGTTCGGATGATAACCTGAAGGTGGACTTTTTAGGCATAGATGCAGTTGGATGGCGGTCTATGTACTTTGTCGTAATGCCCAATTAAATCTCACTATACTCATCATGATATGTATGTGCATTGTCATGCTCTCTTTATTTGTCAATTGCCCAACTGTAATTTGTTCACCCAACATGCTGTTCGTCTTATGGGAGAGACACCTCTAGTGAACTGTGGACCCCGGTCCAATTCTCTTTACTGAAATACAATCTACTGCAATACTTGTTCTACTGTTTTCTGCAAACAATCATCTTCCACACAATACGGTTAATCCTTTGTTACAGCAAGCCGGTGAGATTGACAACCTCACTGTTTCGTTGGGGCAAAGTACTTTGGTTGTGTTGTGCAGGTTCCACGTTGGCGCCGGAATCCCTGGTGTTGCGCCACACTACATCCCGCCGCCATCAACCTTCAACGTGCTTCTTGGCTCCTCCTGGTTCGATAAACCTTGGTTTCTTTCTGAGGGAAAACTTGCTGCTGTGCGCATCATACCTTCCTCTTGGGGTTTCCCAACGAACGTGTGAAATACACGCCATCAAGCATATTTTCTGGCGCCGTTGCCGGGGAGTTCAAGACACGCTGCAAGGGGAGTCTCCACTTCTCAATCTCTTTACTTTGTTTTTGTCTTGCTTAGTTTTATTTACTACTTTGTTTGCTGCACTAAATCAAAATACAAAAAAAATTAGTTGCTAGTTTTACTTTATTTGCTATCTTGTTTGCTATATCGAAAACACAAAAAAATTAGTTTACTTGCATTTACTTTATCTAGTTTGCTTTATTTACTGTTGCTAAAATGGCCAACGCTGAAAATACTAAGTTGTGTGACTTCACAACCACAAATAATAATGATTTCTTATGCACACCTATTGCTCCACCTGCTACTACAGCAGAATTCTTTGAAATTAAACCTGCTTTACTGAATCTTGTTATGCGAGAGCAATTTTCTGGTGTTAGTTCTGATGATGCTGCTGCCCATCTTAATAATTTTGTTGAATTATGTGAAATGCAAAAGTATAAGGATGTAGATGGTGATATTATTAAACTAAAATTGTTCCCTTTCTCCTTAAGAGGAAGAGCTAAAGATTGGTTGCTATCTCTGCCTAAGAATAGTATTGATTCATGGACTAAATGCAAGGATGCTTTTATTGGTAGATATTATCCCCCTGCTAAAATTATATCTTTGAGGAGTAGCATAATGAATTTTAAACAATTAGATACTGAACATGTTGCTCAAGCTTGGGAAAGAATGAAATCTCTGGTTAAAAATTGCCCAACCCATGGACTGACTACTTGGATGATCATCCAAACCTTCTATGCAGGACTAAATTTTTCTTCACGGAATTTATTGGATTCAGCTGCTGGAGGTACCTTTATGTCCATCACTCTTGGTGAAGCAACAAAGCTTCTTGATAATATGATGATCAATTACTCTGAATGGCACACGGAAAGAGCTCCACAAGGTAAGAAGGTAAATTCTGTCGAAGAAACCTCTTCCTTGAGTGATAAGATTGATGCTATTATGTCTATGCTTGCGAGTGGTAGGCCTAATGTTAATTATAATAATGTTCCGTTAGCGTCATTGGTTGCTCAAAAAGAATATGTTGATGTGAATTTCATTAAAAATAACAATTACAATGATTCTAGGCCATATCCTGCTAATGGTAATTCTCATGGTAGATATGTTTCACCTAATGAAGAGAAGATACTAGAAATCGAAAGATCCACTAAGAGCTTTATGCAATCACAAATTGAGCAAAATAAATTGTTTACTAAAACTTTGAATGAGCAATCTACCTTGTTGAAGAATATAGGGAATCAACTTGAAAATCTGAATAGGGAGATCTCGGGGTTGCAAACTAAACTTGCTAGTGCTGAAAACCGAATCTCATATATGTCTGCATCACAATCTTCTTTAATTAATAAAATGGCTGCTAAACCTGAGGATTTAGATGATAAAATTACTACTACAGCAAATGCCATTCAAGTTAGAATTAATGAGAATATAAGATTAATGGCTGAACTGCGTGCTAGGTGGGATAGAGAAGAAAATGAAAAACTAGCTAAAGAGAAGAATATAGCTAAAGTTTGGACTATTACCACCACTAGTAATGCTAATGCTACACATGTTGCTGCACCCACTACTAATACTAATAAAAGAATTGGTGTTAGCAATGTTTCCACTTCGAATGCAAAGCGCGAAAAACTGCCTGAAATTGCTAAAACTGCTGAAACTGCCTGTGATAAAGCTGCTGAAATTTTTTCCAACATTGGGGATGATGATCCCATTGCTTTAGATTATAATGGTTTGAATTTTGATGATTGCCACATCTCTGAAGTTATAAAGTTCTTGCAAAAACTTGCTAAAAGTCCTAATGCTAGTGCTATAAATTTGGCTTTCACGCATCATATTACAAATGCTCTCATAAAAGCTAGAGAAGAGAAACTAGAGCGTGAAGCCTCTATTCCTAAAAAGTTAGAGGATGGTTGGGAGCCCCTCATTAAGATGAAGGTTAAAGATTTTGATTGTAATGCTTTATGTGATCTTGGTGCAAGTATTTCTGTTATGCCTAAGAAAATTTATAATATGCTTGACTTGCCACCGCTGAAAAATTGTTATTTGGATGTTAATCTTGCTGATCATTCTACAAAGAAACCTTTGGGTAAAGTTGATAATGTTCGCATTACCGTTAACAATAACCTGGTTCCCGTTGATTTTGTTGTCTTGGATATTGAATACAATGCATCTTGCCCCATTATATTGGGAAGACCTTTTCTTCGAACTGTTGGTGCTATTATTGATATGAAGGAAGGTAATATAAAATATCAATTTCCTCTCAAGAAAGGTATGGAACACTTCCCTAGAAAGAGAATGAAGGTACCTTTTGACTCTATTATGAGAACAAATTATGATGTTGACACTTCATCTCTTGATAATACTTGATACACACTTTCTGCGCCTAGCTGAAAGGCGTTAAAGAAAAGCGCTTATGGGAGACAACCCATGTTTTTACCTACAGTACTTTGTTTTTATTTTGTGTCTTGGAAGTTGTTTAATACTGTAGCAACCTCTCCTTATCTTAGTTTTGTGTTTTGTTGTGCCAAGTTAAGTCGTTGATAGAAAAGTAAGTACTAGATTTGGATTACTGCACAGTTCCAGATTTCTTTGCTGTCACGAATCTGGGTCCACCTCCCTGTAGGTAGCTCAGAAAATTAAGCCAATTTACGTGCATGATCCTCAGATATGTATGCAACTTTCATTCAATTTGAGCATTTTCATTTGAGCAAGTCTGGTGCCATTTTAAAATTCGTCAATACGAACTGTTCTGTTTTGACAGATTCTGCCTTTTATTTCGCATTGCCTCTTTCGCTATGTTGGATGAATTTCTTTGATCCACTAATGTCCAGTAGCATTATGCAATGTCCAGAAGTGTTAAGAATGATTGTGTCACCTCTGAATATGTTAATTTATAATGTGCACTAACCCTCTAATGAGTTGTTTCGAGTTTGGTGTGGAGGAAGTTTTCAAGGATCAAGAGAGGAGTATGATGCAACATGATCAAGGAGAGTGAAAGCTCTAAGCTTGGGGATGCACCCGGTGGTTCACCCCTGCATATATCAAGAAGACTCAAGCGTCTAAGCTTGGGGATGCCCAAGGCATCCCCTTCTTCATCGACAACATTATCAGGTTCCTCCCCTGAAACTATATTTTTATTCCATCACATCTTATGTGCTTTTTCTTGGAGCGTCGGTTTGTTTTTGTTTTTTGTTTTGTTTGAATAAAATGGATCCTAGCATTCACTTTATGGGAGAGATACACGCTCCGCTATAGCATATGGACAAGTATGTCCTTGGTTTCTACTCATAGTATTCATGGCGAAGTTTCTCCTTCGTTAAATTGTTATATGGTTGGAATTGGAAAATGATACATGTAGTAATTGCTATAAATGTCTTGGGTAATGTGATACTTGGCAATTGTTGTGCTCATGTTTAAGCTCTTGCATCATATGCTTTGCACCCATTAATGAAGAAATACATAGAGCATGCTAAAATTTGGTTTGCATATTTGGTTTCTCTAAGGTCTAGATAATTTCTAGTATTGAGTTTGAACAACAAGGAAGACGGTGTAGAGTCTTATAATGTTTTCAATATGTCTTTTATGTGAGTTTTGCTGCACCGGTTCATCCTTGTGTTTGTTTCAAATAAGCCTTGCTAGCCTAAACATTGTATCGAGAGGGAATACTTCTCATGCATCCAAAATACTTGAGCCAACCACTATGCCATTTGTGTCCACCATACCTACCTACTACATGGTATTTTCCAGCCATTCCAAAGTAAATTGCTTGAGTGCTACCTTTAAAACTCCATCATTTACCTATGCAATATATAGCTCATGGGACAAATAGCTTAAAAACTATTGTGGTATTGAATATGTAATTATGCACTTTATCTCTTATTAAGTTGCTTGCTGTGCGATAACCATGTTTACTGGGGACGCCATCAACTTTTCATTGTTGAATTTCATGTGAGTTGCTATGCATGTTCGTCTTGTCTGAAGTAAGGGCGATCTACACTGAGTTGAATGGTTTGAGCATGCATATTGTGAGAGAAGAACATTGGGCCGCTAACCGAAGCCATGTTCCATGGTGGAAGTTTCAGTTTTGGACAACAATCCTCAAATCTCTAATGAGAAAAGAATTAATTGTTGTTGAATGCTTAAAGCATTAAAAGAGGAGTCCATTATCTGTTGTCTATGTTGTCCTGATATGGATGTCTAAGTTGAGAATAATCAATAGCGAGAAATCCAATGCGAGCTTTCTCCTTAGACCTTTGTACAGGCGGCATAGAGGTACCCCTTTGTGATACTTGGTTAAAGCATATGTATTGCGGTGATAATCCAGGTGGTCCAAGCTAATTAGGACAAGGTGCGGGCACTATTAGTACACTATGCATGAGGCCTGCAACTTATAAGATATAATTTACATGATGCATATGCTTTATTACTACCGTTGACAAAATTGTTTCATGTTTTCAAAATCAAAGCTCTAGCACAAATATAGCAATCGATGCTTTTCCTCTGCGAAGGACCATTCTTTTACTTTCAATGTTGAGTCAGTTCACCCATTTCTCTCCACCTCAAGAAGCAAACATTTGTGTGAACCATGCATTGATTCCTACATATTTGCCTATTGCACTTATTATATTACTCTATGTTGACAATATCCATGGGATATACATGTTACAAGTTGAAAGCAACCGCTGAAACTTAATCTTCTTTTGAGTTGCTTCAATATCTCTACTTTGAATTATTGCTTTATGAGTTAACTCTTATGCAAGACTTATTGATGCTTGTCTTGAAGTGCTATTCATGAAAAGTCTTTGCTATATGATTCACTTGTTTACTCATGTCATATACATTGTTTTGATCGCTGCATTCACTACATATGCTTTACAAATAGTATGATCAAGATTATGATGGCATGTCACTCCAGAAATTATCTGTGTTATCGTTTTACCTGCTCGGGACGAGCAGAACTAAGCTTGGGGATGCTGATACGTCTCCGACGTATCGATAATTTCTTATGTTCCATGCCACATTATTGATGTTATCTACATGTTTTATGCACACTTTATGTCATATTCGTGCATTTTCTGGAACTAACCTATTAACAAGATGCCGAAGTGCCGATTCTTTGTTTTCTGCTGTTTTTGGTTTCAGAAATCCTAGTAAGGAAATATTCTCGGAATTGGACGAAATCAAAGCCCGGGGGCCTATTTTTCCACGAAGCTTCCGTAAGTCCGAAGGAGAGACGAAGAGGGGCGACGAGGGGGCCACACCCTAGGCGGCGCGGCCCCCTTGGCCGCGCGGCCCTGTGGTGTGGGGCCCCGTGCCGCCTCTTGACCTGCCCTTCCGCCTACAAATAGCCTCCTTGACGAAACCCCCGATCACGAGAACCACGATACGGAAAACCTTCCAGAGACGCCGCCGCCGCCGATCCCATCTCGGGGATCCAGAGATCGCCTCCGGCACCCTGCCGGAGAGGGGAATCATCTCCCGGAGGACTCTACGCCGCCATGGTCGCCTCCGGTGTGATGTGTGAGTAGTCTACCCCTGGACTATGGGTCCATAGCAGTAGCTAGATGGTTGTCTTCTCCCCATTGTGCTATCATTGTCGGATCTTGTGAGCTGCCTATCATGATCAAGATCATCTATCTGTAATTCTATATGTTGCGTTTGTTGGGATCCGATGAATAGAGAATACTTGTTATGTTGATTATCAAAGTTATGCTTATGTGTTGTTTATGATCTTGCATGCTTTCCGTTACTAGTAGATGCTCTGGCCAAGTAGATGCTTGTAACTCCAAGAGGGAGTACTTATGCTCGATAGTGGGTTCATGCTCGCATTAACACACAGGACGATGTGAGAAAGTTCTAAGGTTGTGTTGTGCTGTTGCCACTAGGGATAAAACATTGATGCTATGTCTAAGGATGTAGTTGTTGATTACATTACGCACCATACTTAATGCAATTGTCTGTTGCTTTGCAACTTAATACTGGAGGGGGTTCGGATGATAACCTGAAGGTGGACTTTTTAGGCATAGATGCAGTTGGATGGCGGTCTATGTACTTTGTCGTAATGCCCAATTAAATCTCACTATACTCATCATGATATGTATGTGCATTGTCATGCTCTCTTTATTTGTCAATTGCCCAACTGTAATTTGTTCACCCAACATGCTGTTCGTCTTATGGGAGAGACACCTCTAGTGAACTGTGGACCCCGGTCCAATTCTCTTTACTGAAATACAATCTACTGCAATACTTGTTCTACTGTTTTCTGCAAACAATCATCTTCCACACAATACGGTTAATCCTTTGTTACAGCAAGCCGGTGAGATTGACAACCTCACTGTTTCGTTGGGGCAAAGTACTTTGGTTGTGTTGTGCAGGTTCCACGTTGGCGCCGGAATCCCTGGTGTTGCGCCGCACTACATCCCGCCGCCATCAACCTTCAACGTGCTTCTTGGCTCCTCCTGGTTCGATAAACCTTGGTTTCTTTCTGAGGGAAAACTTGCTGCTGTGCGCATCATACCTTCCTCTTGGGGTTGCCCAACGAACGTGTGAAATACACGCCATCATTAATCCTTTGTTCACAGCAAGCCGGTGAGATTGACAACCTCACTGTTACGTTGGGGCAAAGTACTTTGGTTGTGTTGTGCAGGTTCCACGTTGGCGCCGGAATCCCTGGTGTTGCGCCGCACTACACTCCTCCGCCATCAACCTTCAACGTGCTTCTTGGCTCCTCCTGGTTCGATAAACCTTGGTTTCTTTCTGAGGGAAAACTTGCTACTGTCTGCATCACACCTTCCTCTTGGGGTTCCCAACGGACGTGTGTTAACTGCACGCATCAAGCTCTTTTTCTGGCGCCGTTGCCGGGGAACGAAGAAAAGTTACACCACAAAGATTTTCAACTCCCACGTCAACAGCTCTTTTTCTGGCGCCGTTGCCGGGGAGATCAAGACACGCTGCAAGGGGAGTCTCCACTTCCAATCTCTTTACTTTTTTTTTTGTCTTGCTTTATTTTATTTACTACTTTGTTTGCTGCACTAAAACAAACACAAAAAAATTAGTTGCTAGCTTTACTTTATCTACTATCTTGTTTGCGTTCTCTATATCAAAAACACAAAAAAATTAGTTACTTGCATTTACTTTATCTAGTTTGCTTTATTTACTGTTGCTAAAATGAATACTCCTGAAAACACTAAGTTCCGTGACTTCACAAACACAAATAATAATGATTTCCTATGCACACCTATTGCTCCACCTGCTACTACAGCAGAATTCTTTGAAATTAAACCTGCTTTACTGAATCTTGTTATGAGAGAGCAATTTTTTGGTATTAGTTCTGATGATGCTGCTGCCCATCTTAATAATTTTGTTGAACTATGTGAAATGCAAACGTATAAGGATGTAGATGGTGATATTATAAAATTAAAATTGTTTCCTTTCTCCTTAAGAGGAAGAGCTAAAGATTGGTTGCTATCTCTGCCTAGAAATAGTATTGATTCATGGACTAAATGTAAGGATGCTTTTATTGGTAGATATTATCCTCCCGCTAAAATTATATCTTTGAAAAGTAGCATAATGAATTTCAAGCAATTAGATAATGAACATGTTGCTCAAGCATGGGAGAGAATGAAATCTTTGGTAAAGAATTGCCCAACCCATGGACTGACTACTTGTATGATCATCCAAACCTTTTATGAAGGATTGAATTTTTCTTCGCGGAACCTATTGGATTCAGCTGCTGGAGGTACCTTTATGTCCATCACTTTGGGGCGGCTACAAAGCTTCTTGATGATATGATGATAAATTACTCTGAATGGCACACGGAAAGAGCTCCACAAGGTAAGAAGGTAAATTCTGTCGAAGAAACCTCCTCCTTGAGTGATAAGATTGATGTGATTATGTCTATGCTTGTGAATGGTAGATCTAATGTTGATCCAAATAATGTTCCTTTAGCTTCATTGGTTGCTCAACAAGAAAATGTTGATATGAACTTCATTAAAAGTAATAATTTCAACAACAATGCTTATAGGAATAATTCTGGTAACAACTATAGGCCATATCCTTATACTAATGGTAATGGTTATGGTAATTCTTATGGGAATTCTTACAACAATAATAGGAGTGTACCCCCTGGTCTTGAAGCCATGCTTAAAGAATTTATTAGTACACAAACTGCTTTTAACAAATCTGTTGAGGAAAAGCATGATAAAATTGATATTCTTGCTTCTAAGGTTGATAGACTTGCCTCTGATGTTGATCTTTTAAAATTGAAAGTTATGCCTAATAAGGACATTGATAATAAGATTGCTACTACAGCAAATTCCATCCAAGTTAGAATTAATGAGAATATAAGATTAATGGCTGAATTGCGTGCTAGGTGGGATAGAGAAGAAAATGAAAAACTAGCTAAAGAGAATAATGTAGCTAAAGTTTGGACTATTACCACCACTAGTAATGTTAATGATTCACATGTTGCTACACCTTCTACTATCAATGGTAAAATAATTGGTGTTGGCAATGTTTCTACTCCTAGTGCAAAGCGTGCAAAATTACCTGAAATTGCTAAAACTGCTGAAATTTTTTCCAACATTGGGGACAATGATCCCATTGCTGTAGCTCATAATGATTTAGATTTTGATGATTGTAACATCTCTGAAGTTATAAAGTTCTTACAAAAACTTGCTAGAAGTCCTAATGCTAGTGCTATAAATTTGGCCTTTACAAAACATATTACAAATGCTCTCATAAAAGCTAGAGAGGATAAACTAAAACTTGAAACTTCTATTCCTAGGAAGTTAGAAGATAGTTGGGAGCCCATCATTAAGATGAGGGTCAATGATTTTGATTGTAATGCTTTATGTGATCTTGGTGCAAGTATTTCTGTTATGCCTAAGAAAGTCTATGATATGCTTGACTTGCCACCATTGAAAAATTGTTATTTGGATGGTAATCTTGCTGATAATGCTACAAAGAAACCTATGGGGAGGATTGATAATGTTCATATTATGGTTAACAATAACCTTGTCCCCGTTGATTTTGTTGTCTTGGATATTGAATGCAATGCATCTTGTCCCATTATATTGGGAAGACCTTTTCTTCGAACCGTTGGTGCTACTATTGATATGAAGGAAGGTAATATTAAATATCAATTTCCTCTCAAGAAAGGTATGGAACACTTCCCTAGAAAAAGAATGAAGTTACCTTATGATTCTATTATTAGAACAAATTATGATGTCGATGCTTCATCTCTTGATAATACTTGATTCACACTTTCTGCGCCTAGCTGAAAGGCGTTAAAGAAAAGCGCTTATGGGAGACAACCCATGTTTTTACTACAGTACTTTGTTTAATATTTGAGTCTTGGAAGTTGTTACTACTGTATCAACCTCTTCTTATCTTTATTTTATTGCATTGTTGTGCCAAGTAAAGTCTTTGATAGTAAAGTCAATACTAGATTTGGATTACTGCGCAGAAACAGATTTCTTGCTGTCACGAATCTGGGCAGAATTCTCTGTAGGTAACTCAGACAAATCTGCCAATTTACGTGCGTGATCCTCAGATATGTACGCAACTTTCATTCAATTTGGGCATTTTCATCTGAGCAAGCCTGGTGCCATTTTAAAATTCGTCTTTACGGACTGTTCTGTTTTGACAGATTCTGCCTTTTATTTCGCATTGCCTATTTTGCTATGTTCGATGGATTTGTTTGTTCCATTAACTTTCAGTAGCTTTGTGCAATGTCCAGAAGTATTAAGAATGATTATGTCACCTCTGAATATATAAAATTATGCACTGACCCTCTAATGAGTTTGTTTCGAGTTTGGTGTGGAGGAAGTTTTCAAGGGTCAAGAGAGGAGGATGATACAATATGATCAAGAAGAGTGAAAAGTCAAAGCTTGGGGATGCCCCCGTGGTTCATCCCTGCATATTTTAAGAAGACCCAAGCGTCTAAGCTTGGGGATGCCCAAGGCATCCCCTTCTTCATCGACAACATTATCAGGTTCCTCTAGTGAAACTATATTTTTATTCAGTCACATCTTATGTGCTTTGCTTGGAGCATCTGTTTGCTTTAGTTTTTGTTTTGTTTGAATAAAGTCGGATCCCACAATCCTTTATATTGGAGATATTACGCTCCGCTGTTTCGTATGAACACATGTGTTCTTAGCTTTATCTTTAATGTTCATTGAGAAAGTTGAACTACCTCATTCATTGATATATGGTTGGAAACGGAAAATGCCGCATGTGGTAAATGGTATAATGTCTTGAATAATGTGATACTTGGCAATTGTTGTGCTCATATAGATCTTGTTTAAGCTCTTGCATCATGTACCTTGTACCCATTAATGAATAACTACATAGAGCTTGTTAAAATCTGGTTTGCACGATTGGTCTCTCTAAGTCTAGATATTTTCTGGTTGAGGTGTTTGAACAACAAGGAGACGATGTAAAATCTTATAATGCTTACAATATATTTATATGTGAGTCTTGCTGCACCATTTTATACTTGAGTTTGCTTCAAACAACCTTGCTAGCCTAGCCTTGTATTGAGAGGGATTCTTCTCGTGCATCCAAATCCTTGAGCCAAAATCCATGCCATTTGTGTCCACCATACCTACCTACCACATGGTATTTCTCCGCCATTCCAAAGTACATTACTTGAGTGCTACCTTTAAAATTTCTATTCTTTACCTTTGCAATATATAGCTCATGGGACAAAATAGCCTTAAAAACTATTGTGGTGAAGAATATGTACTTATGTGTCTTATTTCTTAGTAAGTTGCTTGTTGAGCGGTAACCATGTTTCTGGGTGACAAGGTATCTACTTGTCAATGCCTATGGATTGTAGGCTAGGGTTTAGTTGGAAGTAGAGGGTAAGTAGATCTCGAAGGTTTCAGCCGAAAAGTACTCGACGATTATGAAAACTAGGGTTTGTAAACAGTGATTCGATGATCTCTTTGTCCCTCGACCCCCCCTTATATAGGAGGCGGAGCCGAGGGATTCGTGTTATACAAGTTACAGAGTTCGGGAAGGTTTCTAACTCATCCCGCAAGATTACAAATAATGCTTCCTATTACAACTCTAACTTTCCTTAATAATATCGTGGGCTTCCGAATCTTCTTATTCTTCGGGTAGTGGGCCTTCAGTAAACCCCGGGTACTATCTTCGGCAGGCCCATTTGGGATGCCTATGTCAGTAGCCCCCGAGATTTTGCTTGAATCGCAGAGTTAAGGAAAATCTCCACAGTTTATTTTTATTCGACAACTTCAATTCCTCTATATTTCTTCTCATAAACTTCTATATTGTACAGGGATAACGGTAGTTGGGGCTAGTTCATCTGACGGATCAGGTACTAGTTAACTGCTCTCGTGGCAATCCGCAAAAACCTACTTCAAGATCACGTCCCTGGACATGACCTCGGGATACTGGTGTAAACTTCGACAGGCGCCGCTTAAGGTCTTACCATTCTGTCGAGTCCCAGTAAAATTTATCGGGTACCTAACGCGTCCGTTAGGATTTTTCTTCGTATCTGTTGATACGGATAAAAGTAGCAGAGCGCAGTCTTCGGCGATGCCACGCCCAGCAGAACGGATCTGGGGTCTTACCTTCGCAAATTTGCGGCATTCAGAAATTGATCGCAACTTTGGCGTTCTGAGAATATATTGTCGAGTGCTTTTTCGGCTGTTGGAATAGCACATTTTATCGAGTCAAAGATGACTTATATTGTTCTCCCGATGGGAGTATATGCAGAGTTAATTATAACTCGAAATATACTCTTTTGCTCTTCTATCTTTCTTTTTCTCTTTCTTTTCTTTCTTCTTTATAATTTCATCGGGCACGCGACAGCGTTCCCGATGGGAGTAGCCCCCGAGGCTACAGCCAAGGATTTGTTCTTGGTTGTAGGCTCCACGCCTCATGCCACTATATTCTCTTTTTATCTCCCGAAGTTTTATAATTTCTCGGGTGCGCGAACAGCGCTCCCGATGGGAGTAGCCCCCGAGGCTATGAACAAATATTTGTATTTGGTCATAGGCTCACGCCATTTCTATTTTGTCTGTCTAGATCTTTTTTCCTTTTTTCCAAAGTAGCCCCCGAGCATTTGATCAGAAACTTGTATTTGATCAGAGGCTCAGCATTATTCTTTCCATGTCACCTTTTATGAAGTTGTGTAGTCGAATTTTTCCTTCTGCCAAGGTGACGTTATTGCTGACGATAGCCACGATTGCTAGTCAGAATTTTGCGACAAGTCTGTTCTCGCTGCCATGCGGGCCCAATTGATCCACTTTCTTGACACGTCGTGCGGGTGGGGGACACACGTTCTCCGCTTTTTCGGGCACACGCACCATAACTTCCCCAGTGTTAAGTTACTTTTTTACCCTTGTTGCCACGTGGTTATCATCTGTCACACATATTCCTTATCCAACGGTTCGTCGTTTCGCCGCACCCTTATATAAGATCATCGTCTTCCTCCTTGAGCACTTCCGCTCGCGCCGTCCCCCCTTTTCCCATCTGCAAATTTCCTCCTGCAATCCACAATCTCCTAAGCTCCTCGCTTCCAAGCTGCAAACCCTGCGCCATTGTTGATGCCACCGCGTCGATTAACAAGGCACAGTACGCCGGAATCCTCCATGGCCGCCGTTGATCTTGGAACGGTGGAGTGGGAAAGATCCAAAATTTCCACTCAAGACGTCAATATGCTGAAGAAGCTGGGGATCAGCAAGAAACCCAAGGCATTGTGCTTCCCCAGTGAGGAGAGCTACCCAACCCCTCCAATGGGGTACCGGGTAAGTTTTGTCGACCACCTCATCCGCGGTCTTTCCGCCCCTATTCATCCTTTTCTCCGCGGACTGCTCTTTGTCTATGGTTTGCAACTCCACCACCTCACGCCGAATTCAATCCTCCACATCTCTATTTTCATCACTTTGTGCGAGGCCTTCCTTGGCGTCCAGCCTAACTGGGCGCTATGGAAGCGCATTTTCTTCTGCCGCCGCAATGGCTCGCCCAATGTCGCCTATAATATAGGCGGCGTTGTAATTTCTGTTCGGCCCACTGTCGACTACTTCGACGTCAAGCTCCCTGACTCAGTTCAAGGATGGCGCAAGAAGTGGTTGTACATTCAGGAGGATAACCACGGATGTGCGGAGGACAACATCCCTCCTTTTGATGGCGCCGAAAAAAATCTTTCGCCGCCGCTCATGGGACGCGGAGGCCACCGAAGAAGAAAGGGCGTCGACAGAAACCTTGATGGCTCGTATCCACGAGTTACAAAATACTCGCGGCAAGGAGTTATCGGGTATCCAAATCACTGCATACTTTCTTAGGACTAGGGTGCAGCCGCTTCAGGCTCGCAAGCATCCTCTCTGGAAATATGCCGGCGACAAGGACGTAGATCGGCTGTCGGTGAATTTGGAGGTCAAGGATTTAGAAAGACTTGTCCGAAAAATTTCATCCCTCAGCAAAAAAGATGCTGTCCCTTCTTCTTGTCGAGTGACGCCATTCAGCGCCGCCAATCCACTTCCCGAGGTAATCTTTGTCTATTGTCCTGGTGTTGCTTTGCTATATTTTTTGTAACTTTATCTCTGATATCGGTCCCTGTTTTTATTTTGCACAGAATCATCCAGACCTTATCTCGCTTCCTCCTCTCCCTGAAGGTGGAGAAGTCGAAGAAAGGGCCATTGTCACTGATGACAATCAGGAAGCTCCATCTTTTGTGAATGAACCCGTGGATTCGTGAAAATCTGCTGGTTCTTCCGAAGGTACTGCATCGGCACAATCTCCTCCTCCCGCTGTCTCCCCGAAAGGCAAAAGGAAGAGGAATGATGTCAAAGATTCCGGCACTTCCAAAGCCGAAGAAGTTGATCCTTCACATCAGAAGGCGGCTTAAGATCCTTATCTTGAATCCCTCATCAGCTCGTAAGTTATTTTTATTTCTCCTTTTTTCTGTACTCGAAATGTTTGTCTTGTCTTGCTTTTTATGCCGTCGAGTTTTAATCACAGCGATGATGAGGAAGAAACACCAACTGTTGACGTGGCTCCTCGGACGAGCACGTCACATACTTTGCTTGCCTCGGATACGCTAGTTGAAGGAGAAGAATCCTCGCCTCCTCAACGAGACGTCGTCACCACTACTCCGCCATCAAGCCCCCTTGCTCCTTCACCAAAAAGGACAAGGATTGAAACGATCACTGAGCCTGCCCCTCAATTGGGTAGCTCTTCTACTCTGCTCTTGGATGATGTAAGTTCTCTTTTTTTTTATTTTCTTGCCGATATCTATATTTCCTCTATTTTGCTTTTTCACGCCTTCAATTTTTTTTTATACCGATGTTTCTCTTTCTTTGTTCTTCTTTGACAGCCCATGATCAAAGAGCTTATCCGCATCGGGTCCCAATGCATTGGGTACCGTGAGTATGCCAGCAGAACTGAAGGTGATAACTTTTTTTTGCTGTTGTTGTTTCTGACTTCTTGCTCCTGTCGTTTGTCGCAATTTTTGACCTTTCTTTTTTATTTCGACAGAGAAACTTGCAGAGGCCAACAAACGTGCCGAGGTACTTGCTCAAAAACTGGAGCAAAGTGAAGCGGCCCGCAAGAAAGCCGAACTTGTTGCTAGCGAAGCCAAAACAGAGGCTGATGAATCCAAAGCAAAAGCTGCTAGTGTCTTGGAACTGCAGAAGAAACTTGAAGATGCTGAAACTGCTTTAAACGAGCACAAAGCCGCACAGACCACTCGTGAGCAAGGGATCCTCAAGCGCCTGAAATCGCAAAGTCGACGCATTCAGGGTAATGTTATCGATCCCTTCTATTTTTTATGGGACCTGCTTTTTCCTTGCTTTTGACCGGCGTTGATTCCCTTTTGCAGGTCAGACAAACCAAGAGTTTGAGCTAGAGAATCCCGACAATGATCCTCTCCTAGATACACTTTCTTATCTGGAGCTTCATGGATCCGAAATTCGTGAAGGCGTGGCGAATGCTGACGCGGGACTGTCGGCGCTGTTTCCCTATTTCTTCCCGAAGAAAGAGGAGCCCAAGACTTTCCTTGCCCTTGCCCAGAGCTTCAATTCATCAGAGGACCTTGGACTGAAGATGCGCCAGGAGAACATGAAGATTGCTGTCGAGAGTACTGTTGCCTTGGTCGCTGACAGCCAACAAACTGTTGATTGGATGAAGGTTGGCGACACCAATCAGATAGAGCAGTCAAGATGGAGGTCGTTGATTAAGGCAGCCAAGCCCAACACGAAGAAAATCCTGGCCTATCTCGGGATCAAACCAGCTTCAACTCCTAGCTCATCAAGGCCGGAGGTCTAGTTGCATGCCTCTTTGTTTTTTGCTTTCTTTGTCTCTTTTGCCCCTGTCGCCAATTTAGCTGTGGCGACCATTATCCTGGTAGTCCTTTTGGAGAAACTTCTTTTGTAATGCCTATGTAAATTTGTCTAGAAATTAATGAAATTCCCTCTGGCATTATTATTGATCCTGGCGCTTTCTTTTCCAGTTAATATTTGACAACTATTCGACCAATCCTTGCTCTGCCGATGCTTCACCTGCTTCTTCCTTCTCGAAGAAAATGCTAATCGATGATAACCCTCTCGAAGGTTCTTCAAGCAAACATTTGTCGGAAGATTTGCAAGAACTTCGACAACAACTTCAATCCATGAAGAAACAAACTCTTGCGATGATGGAAAAATTTCGACAAGCGTCCGAGAGAGAGGAAATTGCTCTTCAACAGGCAAAGGAAGCCATCGCTGCGAAGGATGCTGCTGTTGCTGAAGCTGCTGAAGCTTCTTCTCGCGAGAATTACATGCTTCAGCTAATGACTGATGCCAGTTTGGACATGACAGGTATGATTCCCGCTCGTAACCATATTGGATATTATTCTTCACCATTCGTTCCTTGATTTTTTGTTTGATGTGTCAGGCTCGTTTCTGGATGCTGCTGCCGAAGACCAATGTGTTGAAGCTCGAACCACTGTTTTGCTGAGACTGGCTGCGCAACATGGGTCTAACTTTTGGGTTACTCCTGAGCGCACCCGCCAAATCGTCAGATTTCAAGATCGCGCGGCTCAGGTCTGCGATTTCCTTGACTTCTGTACGAAGACTTTATTCTTAGTTTATGGGACCATGTTCCCTCGGAACAAAATGCCAGAAACCCTTCCAGCTTTAATGGAGAAATTTCGAGATGCTCCTCGAATCCATGGCTTTGTGCGAGCTCAACTTTCTGCTGGCGCAAGATTTGCCATGATGATGCTCGGAACAAAATGCCAGAAACCCTTCCAGCTTTAATGGAGAAATTTCGAGATGCTCCTCGAATCCATGGCTTTGTGCGAGCTCAACTTTCTGCTGGCGCAAGATTTGCCATGATGATGATAAAAATTTGTCATCCAAAATTGCCCATAGATCAAATTGTTCCTACTTGTTTGGCGAAGATGGCAAAGAAAAAGAGAAATATGGGCAAGATTGATGATTTGGTGACTCCCGTTGCTGAAGATATGATGGATGAACTTCTTCGGATGGATTCTGAGTTCTTCGTGAAGGGAAGCTATGCTGAACATAGTACTCGTCCTTCTACTGAGCGGATAACCATAGATCATGTGCTAGGTTTCCCTTGAAAACTTTTTCCTCTTCTTTGCTGTGTTTCTGTCATTGATACATCTTTGTGTACAATCTATATTGTCAAGCTGTGTTTTTGATCACTGAGCCCCCGAGCTTTTGGCTGGAGTCTATACTGTTTTTCTATCTCGGAGGTTTTCCCTCCTGTCATAATAAGATATCTCTGTTTTTTCATTGATGGGTTGGAAGCCCCCGAGTGTCGTGGTGTCAAAGTTCTATATTTTTGTTGCGAGGTTCTTGGACCAAAGCAGTAAATTTTTTGGCGCGTACACTATATTTATAATTTTATTAGCTTCCGATATTTGGCGAGGTATTTAGTGTACCAAGGCGAAATATTTTGGTAAGTCTAATATGTCTATATTGTACGTATTTTGAAACTTGAAAGCTTTGAGCCCCCGAGCGTGTCGAAGAATAAGAAATATGTCTCCACTATCTTTATTATATTGCAGCGCCGCGAGCCCGCCTCATTAAAAACCTTTCCGGCCCCACTCGGTGCCCCGAAAAGGAAAAGAGTGCGTCTGAAAACTCGCGGGCGTTTCAGTACATTGTATTTTTACAGAGAAGGACTATATTTCGACTCTAGGCGTAGAACCGCCTGAGCTGTGCTACGTTCCAGGGGTTTTTCTCGGGAACCCCTGTCTTCTTGTCCTTTATCCTGTACGCTCCTCCTTCAATTACTTCCGTTATGACGTAGGGGCCAAGCCATGGCGACTCGAGTTTTTCAGTGCGCTCTTGGTTGAGTCGCAAAACTAAGTCTCCGACTTGAAAAGATCTTGGTCTCAAACATCGACTGTGGTAATTTTTCAGGTCCTGCTGATATTTGGTTACCCTTGATAATACTTCGTCTCGAGCTTCGTCGAGTGCGTCGACGTCGTCTTCCAATGCTTTCCTGGAAGCTTCTTCATTATACTCTGTGACTCTGGGGGAGTCGTGCTCTATTTCTATTGGCAGTACTGCCTCTGCTCCATGGACAAGGAAAAACGGGGTCTCCTGTGTCGCTGTATTTGGTGTTGTTCGGATGCTCCATAACACACTTGGTAGTTCTTCTGGCCAGGTATGTCGAGCTTTTTCCAGTGGTCCTAGTAGGCGTTTCTTGATGCCATTGCAGATGATGCCATTGGCTTTCTCGACTTGACCATTGGTTTGAGGATGTGCAACTGACACGAAGTGCAATTTGATGCCTACCTCTGCACAGTACGCCTTGAACTCCTTTGACGTAAAGTTGCTGCCGTTGTCTGTGACAATGCTATGAGGTACTCCAAATCAAAAAACGATGTCCTTCACGAATTTTATTGCTGATGCTGCATCTGGTGAATTTATCGGCTTTGCTTCTATCCACTTGGTGAATTTGTCGACAGCAACCAGCAAGTACTCATATCCTCCTGGCGAAGCTTTGTGCAACTTGCCCACCATATCAAGTCCCCATTGGGCAAAGGGCCATGACAATGGTATTGGTGTTAATTCCGCCGCTGGAGAGTAAGGTTTGGCGGCGAATCTTTGACACTCGTCGCAAGTCCTTACTATTTCCTTGGCATCCTCAATTGCTGTCAGCCAATAGAATCCTGCTCGAAAAACCTTGGCTGCAATAGCTCGACTACTTGCGTGATGGCCACATATTCCTTCGTGTACATCCTTAAGAATTATTCTTCCTTCTTCAGGTGTGACACACCTTTGCAGGACGCCTGAAATACTTCGCTTGTATAATTCTCCTTTGATCACTGTGAAAGCTTTGGATCGTCGAATAACTCGCCTTGCTTCAACTGGATCATCGGGTATTTCTTTCCTGGAGATGTATGATATATATGCTTGCATCCATGGAATTTGAACCATCATCACAAGTTCTTGGTCCTCTTCATCCTCCGTGGTTTCTTTGAGAAGCGTCGAAGTTTTCTCTTCTTTTGCTTTTTTCTGCACCTTTTTTGGTTTCGTGGATCTCTCCGCTATTTCTTCCCAAAATACTCCTGGCGGGATTGGGAGGCACTGCGACCCGATGTTTGCGAGAACGTCGGCTTCATCATTACTCAATCGGCTGATGTGGTTTACTTCGCATCCATCAAACAGCTTCTCGAGCTCATTGTACACCTCCTTGTATGCCATCATGCTATCATTGACTGCGTCACATTGGTTCATAACTTGCTGAGCCACCAATTGTGAGTCGCCAAAGATTTTTAGTCGAGTTGCACCGCAAGCTTTCGCCATCTTCATCCCGTGTATGAGGGCTTCATATTCTGCTTCATTGTTAGATGCGTTAGGGAACGTCATCCGAAGGACGTATTTCAACTTGTCGCCTTCAGGTGATATAAGTACTACTCCTGCGCCAGCTCCTTCTACTCTCTTGGATCCATCGAAGTTCATGGTCCAAGTTCTCGATAAATCTGGGGGTCCCGTGTTTTGTAGCTCCATCCACTCTGCAATGAAATCTGGCAGAACTTGCGACTTGATTGCCTTTCTTTTTTCATACGTGATGTCCCGAGGGGAAAGTTCTATTCCCCAAAGGGAGACACGCCCTGTAGCTTCTGGATTGTTCAGTATATTTGAAAGAGGTGCTTCGTTGACTACTATTATCGGATGTGCCGAAAAATAGTGGCGCAACTTCCTTGCCGTTGCAATTACTCCATATGCTAGTTTCTGGTACTGCGGGTACCGCTGTTTGGAAGGCGATAAAACTTCACTGATGAAATATACTGGCCTTTGCACTCCATGGAGTTTTCCTTCTTCTTCTCTTTCGACAACTAGCACCGTGCTAACCACTTGGGGCGTGGCTGCAATATACAGCAGGAGAGGTCCCTTTTCCTTCGGCGCCACCAAAATTGGTGGTGTCGAGATTGTACGCTTCAAATCCTCGAAAGCTCTGTCGGCCTCTTCATTCCACTGAAATTTATCTCCTTGCTTTATTAGAGCGTAAAATGGTAGTGCTTTTTCTCCCAGCCTGGCGACGAATCTGATCAAAGCTGCGACTCGCCCAGTTAGCTGCTGTATTTCTTTCAACTTTGTTGGCTTCCTCATTGTTACGATAGCTTGTATTTTATCGGGATTTGCTTCAATCCCTCTTGCTGAAACTAGAAACCCCAGAAGTTCTCCTGCTGGGACGCCAAAGGAACACTTCGCCGGGTTCAGTTTTAGGTAGAATTTGTCAAGGTTGTCAAAGGTTTCCTTGAGATCCTCGATCAGCGTTGTTCCTTTTTTGACGTTATGATGACATCGTCAATGTATACTTGCACGTTTTTCCCAATCTGTGTCGCCAAACACTTCTGCATCATCCTCTGATATGTTGCTCCCGCATTTTTTAGACCAAAGGGCATTGTTCTGTAGCAAAACATGCCGTAAGGTGTAATAAACGCTGTCTTTACTTCATCTTCTTCTTTCAATCTGATCTGGTTATAACCAGAATATGCGTCCAGGAAGGAAAGACGTTCACATCCAGCCGTGGAGTCGATAATTTGATCGATCCTCGGGAGGGGAAAGTGATCCTTTGGACAATGTTTATTGAGACACGTAAAGTCGACGCACATGCGAAGGACCTTAGTGTTTTTCTTCGGCACCAACACAGGATTTGCTACCCATGTGGCTTCTGTAAATATTTCTTTGATAAAACCAGCTTCTCTTAGCCGATCGATTTCTGACAGCATGGCTTTGCGGTTTGGTTCCGAAAAACACCGCAGAGGTTGTTTGATTGGTCTCGCTAATGGATCCAAGTTTAGGTGGTGCTCGGCAAGTTCCCTGGGTACTCCTGGCATGTCAGCTGGACACCATGCGAAGATTTTCCAGTTCTCACGGAGGAACTCGACGAGCGCGCTTTCCTATGCGAGGTCCATGTCGTTTGCGATGGATGTCGTCTTTTTCGGGTCTGTCGGGTGAATCTGCACCTCCTTAGAATTTTTCTCGGTGTTGAAAGTTGATTCTTTGTTTGGCCTTCCAACGTCTGGCAGCACGTCATAGTCAGTCATACTCCTTGACGCCAGATACTCAGCTTGCATCCCGAAAGTTTCTGATATCCGGTGAAAATCTTTATCGCACTTATCGGCTAAGGCGAAGTTTCCTTTGACTGTGATTGGTCCCTTTGGTCCAGGCAACCTCCACAACAGGTATGTATAATGTGGCACCGCCATAAATCTAGCATATGCTGGTCGTCCCAACAGAGCGTGGTATTGCGACGGAAAATCCACGACTTCAAATTCCAGCCTCTCGATTCTATAATTCTCTCGGGTTCAAAACTGGACGTCGAGATTGATCTTCCCTAATGGATAACTTGGTTTCTCCGGTGTGATACCGTGGAACCTTGTGTCTGTTGGCTTCAAGTTTGCTAGGGATATGTTCATCTTCCTTAATGTATCTGCATACATAAGGTTTAAGCTGCGGCCGCCATCTATGAACACTCGAGAGACATCAAATCCCGCAATAACTGCTGGTAAAATAAGTGCTGACTGCCCTGGTCGAGGAACTTGCTGCGGATGATCTGCTATGGTGAAGCCAATATCTTGCCCTGACCAGTTAAGATACTCGACTGTTGGTGGAGGCATTTTTTCTGCCATGAACACCTGTCGTGAGATTACTTTCTGAGCTCTATTGGATGGCCTTCCCTTCTGAATCATCGACACCGCTCCGTTGGAGTTAGGATCAACATAAGGTGGTGGTGGAGGTGCTGCCGCTATTCTGAGCTGATGTCGATTGTCGTCTGTAATCGCGGGGGGCGGTGGTAAGTGAATCTCACTCCTGGGTTCTCGAGGATTTCTCTGTGCTGCCCGAGCGTTAGCGTGCTCTGCCCACCTTAGCATTGCCTGGAAATTGCGACAATCTTTCTGCAGATGTCCTGACTGTCTTTTTCCATTGCTGTCGAGGAAAAAATGCATCTGACACGGCCCATTCATCATCTCTTCAGGGGACACGAAAGGCCTCGGGAACCTAGGACCGCTATTTTGCCTGTTGTTTCGAGAATCGTCTCTATTATCGCCTCGCTGCTCATTGCTTCTCTGATAATCATCTCTGTTGTTTCCTCCTGTGTTTGCTCGAAATCCTTCCGAAATTTGTCCTGGAGCATCATAATTCGGGTACTGCCAAGGAAATCGTCGCCTCGGTTGATAATTTCGACCACGGTCCTCCTCTGGAGACCTGTGCCGTTTGTTGTGGACAGCATCTTCTCCATCTGCCCATCTGTTTGCTATTTCCATTAACGCGGATACTGTCTTTGGGTTGGTCGTTCCCAAGTCCTCGACGAAATCTCCACGCCTGATTCCTGCGACAAACGCATCTATCGCTCTCTCGTCAGATATATTTTCTGCCGAGTTTTTGATGATGTTCCACCTTTGGATGTATTTTCTCATTGGCTCCCGGCTTTTGTCGACATGCTCTCAACTCCTCCAACGACGCAGGTTTCTTGCATGTGGATCGGAAGTTCTTGACGAACACATCCTCGAAGCTTTCCCAGCTGTTGATAGATCCTGGGGTAAGTTTCTTTATCCAAGATCGTGCGGCTCCACTCAGATGCACCTGGATGCTTTGCATAGCTGTTGCTCTGGTTCCTCCTCTGAGCTTTACTGTCTCGAGATAATCAACTAGCCAATCCTCTGGATCTTGAAGGCCGTTGAATTTCTTGAAGTTGTCGGGTAACTTGAATCCTGAAGGGACTCGAGTTTTTCGGACTCTCCTCGTGAAGCACGGCAAACCGCACATATCTTCGTCGTTAAGCACCGGGGATTGCCGATGTTCCCTTCTGCTTTGCCGTGCTCTATCGACCCTTGCTTGTGCTGCCGTGTCTCTTGCTCCGCTTGGTCCTTCAGGGGCTGCCGCTGTTGCTGCTGCAGGTCGTGGACTATTTTGCCTTGCCGCTCCTTCGGGAGGCGTTGTTACAAACGCTGTCCCCATAGCTCCAACTCCTGCTATCGCCATATTGTATAGTGTTTCCCTTGGATCGCCTGGAGGTGGTTTAGATGCGAGGATAAAAGCGTGTGTCGCCATATACCCAGCCTCTGGTGTCTTAGGGATGATGTTTCCTCTTGTATCTATCGACATAAAAGACATGTCGAGGTTTTGGACCAGGTGCTCTCTTTCTGCTTCGGGTATGTGTTGTAACTTTGATCTTGCTCTGTTCCGAGCCTCCCTGTGGCTATCACCCGAAGTTCTAGATTGCCGACTTAAATCTGCCCTTCTCCTGCTAGATGCAGAAGCTGCCTCCTTTCTTCTGTTCAACTCAGCTGTCTGTTTTTCCAGTTCTCTTGCAGCTCGTGCGAGCCTATATTGATATGCTTGCAATTCCTCTGGTGTGGCTGTGGTGGCCATTGGTTCTGAACCGTTCATAGCTCTTGCGGCTCTATCCCACGCTGCCTGCGAAAGTTGAACTCTGTCTCGCGGCTGTGGCCCGACGTATTTATTGCCCAGGCCTCGTCGCAGATCGGAGGGATCGACGTATGGATTTCCCAGATCGTCGAAAGCCTTAGATGTTTCCTCTTGATCTTCAATGGCATAAATCTGATGATATTTTGTATTCAGATCTATGTTGGGTTTGGTGACACCATCATTGAGATTGATGAAGACCTTGCCCACTGTGATAGATTTGTCGATGAAGTCATAACTGTCGACATCGCTTGAGCCATCGCTTATATATGAGTCCGCAGATGACTCAAACGACAAGTCGCTGAAGATCTTGGCGAGTTTCTCTCTTGCCCTGGTGCTGACGTAGTGTGTCGACGAAGTTTCTTCTTCTCCTGATTCGGTTGACGATGTATAGCTTGAAAAATCAAAATCGACCGCTGACGATTCCGACGAAATCGGAATTTCGACACGATACGATCCTTCCTTCTCGACGCGAAAGCGAAACCTTCCGAACGTCATCTCCATAGGCTCCTCCAGATACGCATTTGCATCCAAACGGGAGGGTGGGTGAGGAACAAAATCGACAGGACCAGCAGCGATCTGTTTACCTCGATCCATTGCGTTGCTTGCGGTTGATGATGTCGAAGATCTTGAACGTGCCATCGAGATCAGATCCTTACGCCTCTAGTTCCCACAGACGGCGCCAATTGACAAGGTATCAACTTGTCAATGCCTATGGATTGTAGGCTAGGGTTTAGTTGGAAGTAGAGGGTAAGTAGATCTCGAAGGTTTCAGCCGAAAAGTACTCGACGATTATGAAAACTAGGGTTTGTAAACAATGATTTGATGATCTCTTTGTCCCTCGACCCCCCCTTATATAGGAGGCGGAGCCGAGGGATTCGTGTTATACAAGTTACAGAGTCCGGGAAGGTTTCTAACTCATCCCGCAAGATTACAAATAATGCTTCCTATTACAACTCTAACTTTCCTTAATAATATCGTGGGCTTCCGAATCTTCTTATTCTTCGGGTAGTGGGCCTTCAGTAAACCCCGGGTACTATCTTCGGCAGGCCCATTTGGGATGCCTATGTCACTGGGGATGCCATCAACTCTTTTACCTTTGTTGAATATCATGTGAGTTTCGTCTTGTCTGAAGTAAGGGCGGTTTTCACAATCAAATGGTTTGAGTATGCATACTGTTAGAGAAGAACATTGGGCCGCTAACTAAAGCCATGAATCATGGTGGAAGTTTCAGTTTGGACATAAAACCTCAATCTCTTATGAGAATATTAACTGTTGTTGAATGCTTAAGCATTAAAAGAGGAGTCCATTATCTGTTGTCTATGTTGTCCCGGTATGGGTGTCTAAGTTGAGAATGATCAAAAGCGAGAACTCCAATGCGAACCTTCTCCTTAGACCCTTGTACAGGCGGCATAGAGGTACCCCTTTGTGACACTTGGTTGAAACATATGTTATGCAATGATAATCCGTGTTAACCCAAGCTAATTAGGACAAGGTGCGAGCACTATTAGTATACTATGCATGAGGCTTGCAACTTATAAGATGTCTTATACATAACTCATATGCTTTATTACTACCGTTGACAAAATTGTTTCTTGTTTTCAAAATAAAAGCTCTAGCACAAAAATAGTAATCCATGCTTCCCTCTGCGAAGGGCCTATCTTTTACTTTATTGTTGAGTCAGTTTACCTATTCTTTCTATCTTAGAAGCAAACACTTGTATAAACTGTGTGCATTGATTCTTACATGTTTACCTATTGCACTTGTTATATTACTTTGTGTTGACAATTATCCATGAGATATATATGTTGAAGTTGAAAGCAACCGCTGAAACTTATATCTTCCTTTGTGTTGCTTCAATGCCTTTACTTAGAATTTATTGCTTTATGAGTTAACTCTTATGCAAGACCTATTGATGCTTGTCTTGAAAGTATTATTCATGAAAAGTCTTTGTTATATGATTCATTTGTTTACTCATTATCTTCATCATTGCTTCGAATCGCTGCATTCATCTCATGTGCTTTACAATAGTATGATCAAGATTATGATAGCATGTCACTTCAGAAATTATCTTTGTTATCGTTTACCTACTCGAGGGCGAGTAGGAACTAAGCTTGGGGATGCTTGATACGTCCCAAACGTATCTATAATTTCTTATGTTCCATGCTACTTTATTGATGATACTCACATGTTTTATACACATTATATGTCATTATTATGCATTTTCCGGCACTAACCTATTGACGAGATGCCGAAGAGCCAGTTGCTGTTTTCTGCTGTTTTTGGTTTCTGAAATCCTAGTAAGGAAATATTCTCGGAATTGGACGAAATCAACGCCCAGGGTCCTATTTTCACACGAAGCTTCCAGAAGACCGAAGAGTATAAGAAGTGGGGCCACGAGGCGGCCACACGCTAGGGCGGCGCGGCCTGGGCCTTGGCCGCGCCGGCCTGTTGTGTGGGGCCCTCGTGTGGCCCCCTGACCTGCCCTTCCGCCTACTTAAAGCCTCCGTCGCGAAACCCCCAGTACCGAGAGCCACGATACGGAAAACCTTCCAGAGACGCAGCCGCCGCCAATCCCATCTCGGGGGATTCAGGAGATCGCCTCCGGCACCCTGCCGGAGAGGGGAATCATCTCCCGGAGGTCTCTTCATCGCCATGATCGCCTCCGGATTGATGTGTGAGTAGTTCACCCCTGGACCATGGGTCCATAGCAGTAGCTAGATGGTCGTCTTCTCCTAATTGTGCTATCATGCTCGATCTTGTGAGCTGCCTATCATGATCAAGATCGTTTCTTTGTAATCCTACATGTTGTGTTTGTTGGGATCCGATGGATATTGAATACTATGTCAAGTTGATTATCAATCTATCATATATGTTGTTTATGTTCTTGCATGCTCTCCGTTGCTAGTAGAGGCTCTGGCCAAGTTGATACTTGTGAATCCAAGAGGGAGTATTTATGCTCGATAGTGGGTTCATGCCTCCATTAAATCTGGGACAGTGACAGAAAGTTCTAAGGTTGTGGATGTGTGATGGCGTGTAACTCACACGTTCGTTGGGAACCCCAAGAGGAAGGTATGATGCGCACAGCAGCAAGTTTTCCCTCAGAAAGAAACCAAGGTTTATCGAACCAGGAGGAGCCAAGAAGCACGTTGAAGGTTGATGGCGGCGGGATGTAGTGCGGCGCAACACCAGAGATTCCGGCGCCAACGTGGAACCTGCACAACACAACCAAAGTACTTTGCCCCAACGAAACAGTGAGGTTGTCAATCTCACCGGCTTGCAGTAACAAAGGATTAACCGTATTGTGTGGAAGATGATTGTTTGCAGAAACAGTAGAACAGGTATTGCAGTAGATTGTATTTCAGTATAGAGAATTGGACCGGGGTCCACAGTTCACTAGAGGTGTCTCTCCCATAAGATAAACAGCATGTTGGGTGAACAAATTACAGTTGGGCAATTGACAAATAAAGAGGGCATGACCATGCACATACATATTATGATGAGTATAGTGAAATTTAATTGGGCATTACGACAAAGTACATAGACCGCCATCCAACTGCATCTATGCCTAAAAAGTCCACCTTCAGGTTATCATCCGAACCCCCTCCAGTATTAAGTTGCAAAGCAACAGACAATTGCATTAAGTATGGTGCGTAATGTAATCAACAACTACATCCTTAGACATAGCATCAATGTTTTATCCCTAGTGGCAACAGCACAACACAACCTTAGAACTTTCTCACACCGTCCTGTGTCAATGCAGGCATGAACCCACTATCGAGCATAAATACTCCCTCTTGGAGTTACAAGCATCTACTTGGCCAGAGCATCTACTAGTAACGGAGAGCATGCAAGATCATAAACAACACATAGACATAACTTTGATAATCAACATAACAAGTATTCTCTATTCATCGGATCCCAACAAACGCAACATATAGAATTACAGATAGATGATCTTGATCATGTTAGGCAGCTCACAAGATCCGACAATGATAGCACAATGGGGAGAAGACAACCATCTAGCTACTGCTATGGACCCATAGTCCAGGGGTAGACTACTCACACATCACTCCGGAGGCGACCATGGCGGCGTAGAGTCCTCCGGGAGATGATTCCCCTCTCCGGCAGGGTGCCGGAGGCGATCTCCTGGATCCCCCGAGATGGGATCGGCGGCGGCGGCGTCTCTGGAAGGTTTTCCGTATCGTGGCTCTCGGTCCTGGGGGTTTCGCGACGGAGGCTTTAAGTAGGCGGAAGGGCAGGTCAGGAGGCGGCACGAGGGCCCCACACCACAGGGCCACGCGGCCAAGGGGGGGCGCGCCGCCCTAGGGTGTGGCCCCCTCGTGGCCCCTCTTCATCTCTTCTTCGGACTTCTGGAAGCTTCGTGGCAAAATAGGACCCTGGGCGTTGATTTCGTCCAATTCCGAGAATATTTCGTTACTAGGATTTCTGAAACCAAAAACAGCAGAAACAAAGAATCGGCACTTCGGCATCTTGTTAATAGGTTAGTTCCAGAAAATGCACGAATATGACATAAAGTGTGCATAAAACATGTAGATAACATCAATAATGTGGCATGGAACATAAGAAATTATCGATACGTCGGAGACGTATCAGCATCCCCAAGCTTAGTTCTGCTCGTCCCGAGCAGGTAAAACGATAACACAGATAATTTCTGGAGTGACATGCCATCATAACCTTGATCATACTATTTGTAAAGCATATGTAGTGAATGCAGCGATTAAAACAATGTATATGACATGAGTAAACAAGTGAATCATAAAGCAAAGACTTTTCATGAATAGCACTTCAAGACAAGCATCAATAAGTCTTGCATAAGAGTTAACTCATAAAGCAATAATTCAAAGTAAAAGCATTGAAGCAACACAAAGGAAGATTAAGTTTCAGCGGTTGCTTTCAACTTGTAACATGTATATCTCATGGATAATTGTCAACATAGAGTAATATAATAAGTGCAATAAGCAAGTATGTAGGAATCAATGCACAGTTCACACAAGTGTTTGCTTCTTGAGGTGGAGAGAAATAGGTGAACTGACTCAACATTGAAAGTAAAAGAATGGTCCTCCATAGAGGAAAAGCATCGATTGCTATATTTGTGCTAGAGCTTTGATTTTGAAAACATGAAACAATTTTGTCAACGGTAGTAATAAGGCATATGTATCATGTAGATTATATCTTACAAGTTGCAAGCCTCATGCATAGTGTACTAATAGTGCCCGCACCTTGTCCTAATTAGCTTGGACTACCGGATCATCACAATGCACATGTTTTAACCAAGTGTCACAAAGGGGTACCTCTATGCCGCCTGTACAAAGGTCTAAGGAGAAAGCTCGCATTGGATTTCTCGCTATTGATTATTCTCAACTTAGACATCCATACCGGGACAACATAGACAACAGATAATGGACTCCTCTTTTATGCATAAGCATGTAACAATAATTAATAATTTTCTCATATGAGATTGAGGATATTTGTCCAAAACTGAAACTTCCACCATGGATCATGGCTTTAGTTAGCGGCCCAATGTTCTTCTCTAACAATATGCATGCTTAACCATAAGGTGGTAGATCTCTCTTACTTCAGACAAGACGAACATGCATAGCAACTCACATGAAATTCAACAAAGAGTAGTTGATGGCGTCCCCAGTGAACATGGTTATCGCACAACAAGCAACTTAATAAGAGATAAAGTGCATAATTACATATTCAATACCACAATAGTTTTTAAGCTATTTGTCCCATGAGCTATATATTGCAAAGGTGAATGATGGAATTTTAAAGGTAGCACTCAAGCAATTTACTTTGGAATGGCGGAAAATACCATGTAGTAGGTAGGTATGGTGGACACAAATGGCATAGTGGTTGGCTCAAGTATTTTGGATGCATGAGAAGTATTCCCTCTCGATACAAGGTTTAGGCTAGCAAGGCTTATTTGAAACAAACACAAGGATGAACCGGTGCAGCAAAACTCACATAAAAGACATATTGAAAACATTATAAGACTCTACACCGTCTTCCTTGTTGTTCAAACTCAATACTAGAAATTATCTAGACCTTAGAGAAACCAAATATGCAAACCAAATTTTAGCATGCTCTATGTATTTCTTCATTAATGGGTGCAAAGCATATGATGCAAGAGCTTAAACATGAGCACAACAATTGCCAAGTATCACATTACCCAAGACATTTATAGCAATTACTACATGTATCATTTTCCAATTCCAACCATATAACAATTTAACGAAGGAGAAACTTCGCCATGAATACTATGAGTAGAAACTAAGGACATACTTGTCCATATGCTACAGCGGAGCGTGTCTCTCTCCCATAAAGTGAATGCTAGGATCCATTTTATTCAAACAAAACAAAAAACAAAAACAAACCGACGCTCCAAGAAAAGCACATAAGATGTGATGGAATAAAAATATAGTTTCAGGGGAGGAACCTGATAATGTTGTCGATGAAGAAGGGGATGCCTTGGGCATCCCCAAGCTTAGACGCTTGTGTCTTCTTAATATATGCAGGGGTGAACCACCGGGGCATCCCCAAGCTTAGAGCTTTCACTCTCCTTGATCATGTTGCATCATACTCCTCTCTTGATCCTTGAAAACTTCCTCCACACCAAACTTAGAACAACTCATTAGAGGGTTAGCGACAATAAAAATTAACATATTCAGAGGTGACACAATCATTCTTAACACTTCTGGACATTGCATAAAGCTACTGGACATTAATGGATCAAAGAAATTCATCCAACATAGCAAAAGAGGCAATGCGAAATAAAAGGCAGAATCTGTCAAAACAGAACAGTTCGTATTGACGAATTTTATCGAGGCACCAGACTTGCTCAAATGAAAATGCTCAAATTGAATGAAAGTTGCGTACATATCTGTGGATCACTCACGTAAATTGGCATAATTTTCTGAGCTACTACAGGGAGGTAGACCCAGATTCGTGACAGCAAAGAAATCTGGAACTGCGCAGTAATCCAAATCTAGTACTTACTTTACTATCAAAGACTTTACTTGGCACAACAAAACACTAAACTAAGATAAGGAGAGGTTGCTACAGTAGTAAACAACTTCCAAGACACAAAATAAAAACAAAGTACTGTAAGTAAAAACATGGGTTGTCTCCCACAAGCGCTTTTCTTTAACGCCTTTCAGCTAGGCGCAGAAAGTGTGTATCAAGTATTATCGAAGGGTGGTACTTCTACAGCGGGGTGTGGATTTTCTCAACCAGGCATAGTATATTAGATACATAAGTTTTAGCATCTCCCTTTTCATTAGTCTTAGGCGTGCTACTCTCATCAAACAAATTTTCAGGAACAAGCCAAGCATAGTTATTTTCTAGTGCATCATTCATAGCTAAGAGTTTACATGGTATTGGTGCTTTGATCTCCCCTCCATCATTAATATTATTAGTGTACTTTATTCTATCCATATCCTTCTTTTCAAAGAGACTAACAAAATTGGTGTAAGAACCAAGCATATTAAATTTAGCAAAGACCTTTCTAGCCTCTCTCGCTATACCACCAAATTCTCTAAGAAGGGTTTCTAAAACAAAATCTTTCTTTTCCCCTTCTTCCATATCACCAAGTGTGAGAAACATGTGTTGGATTATAGGATTGAGATTAACAAATTTAGTTTCCAACATGCGAACTAAAGCAGCAGCAGCAATTTCATAGGTAGGGGCAAGGTCTACCAAGTGTCTATCCTCAAAATCGTCAATGGTACTAACATGGTTGAAGAATTCTTCTATATTATTTCTCCCAATTATAGACCCACGTCCTACCGGTATGTCTTTCGTGGTAAAATTAAAAGGAAACATGATGAAATAAGTAAAGTAAATGCAAGTAACTAATTTTTTTTTGTGTTTTTTAATGTAGAGTGCAAGACAGTAAATAAAGCAAACTAGATAAAGTAAATGCAAGTAACTAAATTTTTTTGTGTTTTTGATATAGCAAACAAGATAGCAAATAAAGTAAAACTAGCAACTAATTTTTTTGTATTTTGATTTAGTGCAGCAAACAAAGTAGTAAATAAAACTAAGCAAGACAAAAACAAAGTAAAGAGATTGAGAAGTGGAGACTCCCCTTGCAGCGTGTCTTGATCTCCCCGGCAACGGCGCCAGAAAAAGAGCTTGATGGCGTGTAACTCACACGTTCGTTGGGAACCCCAAGAGGAAGGTATGATGCGCACAGCAGCAAGTTTTCCCTCAGAAAGAAACCAAGGTTTATCGAACCAGGAGGAGCCAAGAAGCACGTTGAAGGTTGATGGCGGCGGGATGTAGTGCGGCGCAACACCAGGGATTCCGGCGCCAACGTGGAACCTGCACAACACAACCAAAGTACTTTGCCCCAACGAAACAGTGAGGTTGTCAATCTCACCGGCTTGCTGTAACAAAGGATTAACCGTATTGTGTGGAAGATGATTGTTTGCGTAAACAAGAGAACAGGTATTGCAAGAGATTGTATTTCAGTATAGAGAATTGGACCGGGGTCCACAGTTCACTAGAGGTGTCTCTCCCATAAGATAAACAGCATGTTGGGTGAACAAATTACAGTTGGGCAATTGACAAATAAAGAGGGCATGACCATGCACATACATATTATGATGAGTATAGTGAGATTTAATTGGGCATTACGACAAAGTACATAGACCGCCATCCAACTGCATCTATGCCTAAAAAGTCCACCTTCAGGTTATCATCCGAACCCCCTCCAGTATTAAGTTGCAAAGCAACAGACAATTGCATTAAGTATGGTGCGTAATGTAATCAACAACTACATCCTTAGACATAGCATCAATGTTTTATCCCTAGTGGCAACAGCACAACACAACCTTAGAACTTTCTCACATCGTCCCAGGTGTCAATGCAGGCATGAACCCACTATCGAGCATAAATACTCCCTCTTGGAGTTACAAGCATCTACTTGGCCAGAGCATCTACTAGTAACGGAGAGCATGCAAGATCATAAACAACACATAGACATAACTTTGATAATCAACATAACAAGTATTCTCTATTCATCGGATCCCAACAAACGCAACATATAGAATTACAGATAGATGATCTTGATCATGTTAGGCAGCTCACAAGATCCGACAATGATAGCACAATGGGGAGAAGACAACCATCTAGCTACTGCTATGGACCCATAGTCCAGGGGTAGACTACTCACACATCACTCCGGAGGCGACCATGGCGGCGTAGAGTCCTCCGGGAGATGATTCCCCTCTCCGGCAGGGTGCCGGAGGCGATCTCCTGGATCCCCCGAGATGGGATCGGCGGCGGCGGCGTCTCTGGAAGGTTTTCCGTATCGTGGCTCTCGGTCCTGGGGGTTTCGCGACGGAGGCTTTAAGTAGGCGGAAGGGCAGGTCAGGAGGCGGCACGAGGGCCCCACACCACAGGGCCGCGCGGCCAAGGGGGGGGGCCGCGCCGCCCTAGGGTGTGGCCCCCTCGTGGCCCCTCTTCGTCTCTTCTTCGGACTTCTGGAAGCTTCGTGGCAAAATAGGACCCTGGGCGTTGATTTCGTCCAATTCCGAGAATATTTCGTTACTAGGATTTCTGAAACCAAAAATAGCAGAAAACAGCAACTGGCACTTCGGCATCTTGTTAATAGGTTAGTTCCAGAAAATGCACGAATATGACATAAAGTGTGCATAAAACATGTAGATAACATCAATAATGTGGCATGGAACATAAGAAATTATCGATACGTCGGAGACGTATCAATGTGCTGTTGCCACTAGGGATAAAACATCGATGCTTTGTCTAAGGATATTTGTGTTGATTACATTACGCACCATACTTAATGCAATTGTCTGTTGCTTGCAACTTAATACCGGAAGGGGTTCGGATGATAACCTGAAAGTGGACTTTTTAGGCATAGATGCATGCTGGATGGCGGTCTATGTACTTTGTCGTAATGCCCTGATTAAATCTCATAGTACTCATCATGATATATGTATGTGCATTGTTATGCCTTCTTTATTTGTCAATTGCCCAACTGTAATTTGTTCACCCAACATGCTATTTATCTTATGGGAGAGACACCGCTAGTGAACTGTGGACCCCGATCTATTCTTTACATCTGAAATACAATCTACTGCAATACTTGTTCTTTACAGTTCTTCGCAAACAATCATCTTCCACACAATACGGTTAATCCTTTGTTCACAGCAAGCCGGTGAGATTGACAACCTCACTGTTACGTTGGGGCAAAGTACTTTGGTTGTGTTGTGCAGGTTCCACGTTGGCGCCGGAATCCCTGGTGTTGCGCCGCACTACACTCCTCCGCCATCAACCTTCAACGTGCTTCTTGGCTCCTCCTGGTTCGATAAACCTTGGTTTCTTTCTGAGGGAAAACTTGCTACTGTCTGCATCACACCTTCCTCTTGGGGTTCCCAACGGACATGTGTTAACTGCACGCATCACCTGGCATCTTCAGTTTTAGGTACGCATAATGAGGCACGGCCATGAATTTAGCAAACGCGGGCCTGCCAAGGATGGCGCGGTATTGAGACTCCCAGTCGACTACTTCGAACTCGATCTTCTCTTTTCTGAAATTGGTGGGCGTACCGAAGACTACGTCCAATGATGTTTTACCAAGGGAGTAAGCGGGTCGGGTCGGTATAATGCCGTGGAATCCTGTGTCAGACTCTCTTAGCATATCGACTGTTAGACCCATTGCTCTCATTGTGTTGGCGAATAGTAGGTTCAAGCCACTTCCTCCATCCATGAATACTTTGCTCATGTTGTACCCTCCGATCTGCGCCTCAAGGACAAGGGCTGCATGACCTGGTCTAGGGACGGCTTTCGGGTGGTCTGTCCTGTCGAAGGAGATGCTTTGTTCCGACCAGTCGATGAATTCGGGTGTGTCAACCATGGCAACTTCCGCATACTTCACTTCTCGTGAGAATTTCTTGATTTCCCTTTTTGAAAAGCTGGTTTTATGTATCATGTTGACCTGCCCGCGTGGTTCTGGGAACGCCTCGGCCGGTATATACTCGTCTCTTTCCATCGGTTCGTACGGCTTTGGTACATACGGTTCTGGCTGGTAACTGTAAGATCTTGCCCTCTTCTCCATTATGTGAACTCTTGATATAGCTTCGCCTCTAAGATCATCACAGAATTGTCGAATCTCCAGGAAGTGTCGGCAGTTCCTTAACAGGTGACTGGATTTCTCTCTACCGTCCTTCGGGTCAATGTAAGAGTGGAGGTAGCATGGTGCCTCGAGTTGCTCTGTGGCTGATAAGTATGGCGAACGGGTGCGGCCATTGATTGGTTGCTTGTCCTGCTGTCCTCGTTCGGTCTGCTGAAGGTGAGTCGCTGTACATTCTTCCTCTTCACGGCGCACATCCCTTTGTCTTTTCCTTCGTCCCGCTGCAAGGTCGAAACTTCCTCGGCTGCTTCCTTGCGTGTTCCCGGGCGGGATTTCTAAGGGTGCTACCGGAACGTCACCTGCCGAGATTGAGGTTTTCGAGCCAGATGTACCTGCCCTGGGAAGGCGAAGGAAACCTCCGGAGTCGATGATAAAGTGAACACCTCCGAAGGTTGCGGTCATGTCGTCATGCGATTATGTGGAGATCGGATGCGACGGCTCGAGATGTGGTACGAACTCAAAGGATCCGCAGCGGATCGGGTCTTTTGGATCTGGTGGCGTTGGCGACTCGAGTACGAACGCCACAGATGTGACTGGTATTGCCGATGACCTGCCTTGTGCCGACAGGGTTCCCACAGACGGCGCCAATTGTCGAGGGTGCTCCTCGGCAATGCCCTCCGATAGGGGCTTAGGGTTGATGGAATCCTGCAAGCTGACACGAGACATCGGTTCACAGACAAGCGGGGAGAGCGATTTACCCAGGTTCGGGGCCCTCGATGAGGTAAAACCCTTACATCCTGCCTGTCTGTTCTTGACTATGATGATAATGAGTTACAATGGGGTGCCGAATAGTTTGGCTGTGATCTCGTCGAGATGGCTAAATTCTAGGGTAACCTAGTTCTAAGCTTCTGCTGGCTATGATCGCTCAGATTGATTGATCTCCCCTCGACAGCCCCTCTCCTGGCCTTTATATAGGAGGCTAGGTCCCAAGAGGCCTAATCGAGTACGACTAGGTTTACAGTAAATCTATCTCCAAACTTTCCTTGTTCGGCTCCTTCCGTGTCTTGTACTTCAAGGAATCTTCCTAGCGGCCCACCTTGCCATCGAGTGCTTCATGGGCCTCTATCTAGGAAATACAGTATAGGGCAACATTGGTTACCCGAAGGGTAATGCCCACGTCAAAGTACATGGGGGAGAGAGTACCAACTAGCTACAGCTAGAACACGTAGTCCATGGGGGAACTACTCACGGAGCATGATGGAGGCGGTGGCGTCGATGGAGATGGCTTCCGGGGGCACTTCCCCGTCCCGGCGGCGTGCCGAAACAGAGATTCTGTCCCCCGAATTGGAGTTTCGCGATGGCGGCGGCGCCCCTGGAGTCTTTCTGGAGTTTCGTCTATTGGTATCGAAGTTTTAGGTCAGGACGGCTTAAATAGGCGAAGAGGCGGAGTCGGAAGGGCCACGGGGCCCTGATGTCTACGGGTGCTTCTATTCTTGTAGACAGTGTTGGGCCTCCAAGAGCAGAGGTTTGTAGAACAGCAACAAGTTTCCCTTAAGTGGATCACCCAAGGTTTATCGAACTCAGGGAGGAAGAGGTCAAAGATATCCCTCTCAAGCAACCCTGCAATCACGATACAAGAAGTCTCTTGTGTCCCCAACACACCTAATACACTTGTCAGATGTATAGGTGCACTAGTTCGGCGAAGAGATAGTGAAATACAAGTGGTATGAATGAATATGAGCAGTAGTAACGGCGCCAGAAAAGTGCTTACTGGCGTGCAGTTGATGGTGGTAATATTGCAGGAAGTAAAGATGCAATAAAACAGTAAACAAGCGATGATTGCAGTATTTGGAAACAAGGCCTAGGGATCATACTTTCACTAGTGGACACTCTCAACATTGATCACATAATAAATAAGTTCTCTTCCTTTGTGCTACATATACTCTTGTTTGATAATGAACACCATTCGTTGTGTAGGGCTACAAGAGCACCTCAATGCCGGAGTTAACAAGCTCCACAACATTCGGCATTCATATTTAAGTAACCTTTAGAGCATAATAGATCTTTGCAATTTAAACCGAGTACTAACATAGCATACACACTGTCACCTTTACACTATGAAGGGGGAATAAATCACATCAATACTCTCATAGTAATAATTAACTCCATAACCTACAAGAGATTATGATCATAGCCTACGCCAAGTACTACACGATGCACACACTGTCACCATTACACCGTGAAGGAGGAATAGACTACTTTAATAACATCACACGAGTAGCACATAGACTAATAGTGATACAAAACTCATATGAATCTCAATCATGTAAGGCAGCTCATGAGATCATTGTATTGAAGTACATAGGAGAGAGATTAACCACATAGCTACCGGTACAGCCCTTAGCCTCGAAGGAGAACTACTCCCTCCTCATGGGAGACAGCAGCGGTGATGAAGATGGCGGTGGTGTCGATGGAGGAGCCTTCCGGGGGCACTTCCCCGTCCCGGCGGCGTGCTGGAACAGAGACTCCTATCCCCCAGATCTTGGCTTCGCGATGGCGGCGGCTCTGGAAGGTTTCTCGTACCGTGGCTTTTCCGTATCAAAGATTTAGGTCAGGGACCTTTAAATAGGCGAAGAGGCGGAGTCGGAGAGTTGAAGAGGTGGTGACACAGTAGGGGGGCGCGGCCCAGGCCCTGGCCGCGCAGCCCTATCATCTGGTGGCCCTATGGCCCTCCTCTACTGGCTCTCGGGTGTTCTGGAAGCTTCGTGGAAAAATAGGATGCTGGGCATTGATTTCGTCCGATTCCGAGAATATTTACTTACTAGGATTTCTGAAACCAAAAACAATAGAAAACAGCAACTGGCCCTTCGACATCTCGTCAATAAGTTAGTTCCGGAAAATGCATAAATATGACATATAATGTGTATAAAACATGTAGGTATTGTCATAAAACAAGCATGGAACATAAGAAATTATCGATACGTTGGAGACGTATCAGCATCCCCAAGCTTAGTTCCTACTCGCCCTCGAGTAGGTAAACGATAACAATGATAATTTCTTAAGTGACATGCTACCAACATAATCTTGATCAATACTATTGTAAAGCATATGAAGTGAATGAAGTGATAGTAAAGATAATGACTAAACAACTGAATCATATAGCAAAGACTTTTCATGAATAATACTTTCAAGACAAGCATCAATAAGTCTTGCATAAGAGTTAACTCATAAAGCAATAGATTCGAAGTAGAAGGCATTGAAGCAACACAAAGGATGATTAAGTTTCAGCAATTGCTTTCAACTTGTAACATGTATATCTCATGGATAGTTGTCAACATAAAGCAATATAACAAGTGCAATAGGTAAACATGTAAGATTCAATGCACACAGTTGACACAAGTGTTTGCTTCTAAGATAGAAAGAAGTGGGTAAACTGACTCAACAATAAAGTAAAAGATAGGCCCTTCGCAGAGGGAAGCAGGGATTACTATTTTTGTGCTAGAGCTTTTTCATTTTGAAAACATAGAAGCAATTTTGTCAACGGTAGTAATAAAGCATATGCGTTATGTATAAGACATCCTATAAGTTGCAAGCCTCATGCATAGAATACTAATAGTGCCCGCACCTTGTCCTAATTAGCTTGGATTAACACGGATTATCATTGCACAACATATGTTTCAACCAAGTGTCACAAAGGGGTACCTCTATGCCGCCTGTACAAGGGTCTACGGAGAAGGTTCGCATTGGATTTCTCGCTTTTGATCATTCTCAACTTAGACACCCATACCGGGACAACATAGACAACAGATAATGGACTCCTCTTTTATGCATAAGCATTCAACAACAGTTAATATTCTCATAAGATATTGAGGATTTGTGTCCAAACTGAAACTTCCACCATGAATCATGGCTTTAGTTAGCGGCCCAATATTCTTCTCTAACAGTATGCATACTCAAATCATTTGATCATGAAAATCGCTCTTACTTCAGACAAGATGAACATGCATAGCAACTCACATGATATTCAACAAAGGTAAAAGTTGATGGCGTCCCCAGAAACATGGTTACCGCTCAACAAGCAACTTATTAAGAAATAAGATACATAAGTACATATTCTTCACCACAATAGTTTTTAAGGCTATTTTCCCATGAGCTATGTATTGTAAAGGCAAAGAATAGAAGTTTAAAGGTAGCACTCAAGTAGTGTACTTTGGAATGGCAGAGAAATACCATGTGGTAGGTAGGTATGATGGACACAAATGGCATAGTTTTTGGCTCAAGGATTTGGATGCACGAGAAGAATCCCTCTCAATACAAGGCTAGGCTAGCAAGGTTGTTTGAAGCAAACTCAAGTATAAAACGGTGCAGCAAGACTCACATATGAACATATTGTAAGCATTATAAGACTTTACATCATCTTCCTTGTTGCTCAAACACCTTAACCAGAAAATATCTAGACTCTAGAGACCAATCATGCAAACCAAATTTTAACAAGCTCTATGTAGTTCTTCATTAATGGGTGCAAACTACATGATGCACGAGCTTAAACATGATCCATATGAGCACAACAATTGCCAAGTATCAAATTATTCAAGACATTATACCAATTACCACATGAAGCATTTTCTTGTTTCCAACCATATAACAATGAACGAAGCAGTTTCAACCTTCGCCATGAACATTAAAAGTAAAGCTAAGAACACATGTGTTCATACGCAACAGCGGAGCGTGTCTCTCTCCCACACAAGCATGAATTTATTCAAACAAAACAAAAACAAACAGACGCTCCAAGTAAAGTACATAAGATGTGACCGAATAAAAATATAGTTTCAAGAGAAGAAACCTGATAAATTGTTGATGAAGAAGGGGATGCCTTGGGCATCCCCAAGCTTAGACGCTTGAGTCTTGTTGAAATATGCAGGGGTGAACCACGGGGGCATCCCCAAGCTTAGACTTTTCACTCTTCTTGATCATAGTATATCATCCTCCTCTCTTGACCCTTGAAAACTTCCTCCACACCAAACTCGAAACAAACTCATTAGAGGGTTAGTGCATAATCAAAAATTTCACATGTTCAGAGGTGACACAATCATTCTTAACACTTCTGGACATTGCCCAAAGCTACTGGAAGTTAATGGAACAAAGAAATCCATCCAACACAGCAAAAGAGGCAATGCGAAATAAAAGGCAGAATCTGTCAAAACAGAACAGTCCGTAAAGACGAATTTTTTAGAGGCACTGGACTTGCTCAGATGAAAAAGCTCAAATTGAATGAAAGTTGCGTACATATCTGAGGATCACGCACGTAAATTGGCAGATTTTTCTGAGTTACCTACAGAGAACCCTGCCCAAATTCGTGACAGACAGAAATCTGTTTCTGCGCAGTAATCCAAATCTAGTATCAACCCTACTATCAAAGACTTTACTTGGCACAACATTGCAATAAAATAAAGATAAGGAGAGGTTGCTACAGTAGTAACAACTTCCAAGACTCAAATATAAAACAAAAGTACTGTAGTAAAATAAACACATGGGTTATCTCCCAAAAAGTGCTTTCTTTATAGCCATTAAGATGGGCTCAGTAATTTCAATGATGCACTCGCACGAAATAGGAGTTGAAGCAAAAGAGAGCATCAAGAAGCAAATTCAAAACACATTTAAGCCTAACCCACTTCCTATGAAAAGGAATCTTGCAAATAAACAAATTCATGAAGCATAATGCAACAAGCATAGGAAGATAAAACCAGTGTAACTTCAAAAATTTCAGCAAAAAGAGAGGTGTTTTAGTACCACGAAAATTTCTACAACCATATTTTCCTCTCTCATAATAACTTTCAGTGGCATCATGAACAAATTCAACAATATAAGTATCACATAAAGCATTCTTATTCACATGCATAAAAGTATCATTACTCTCCACATAAGCATAATCAATTTTATTAGTTGTAGTGGGAGCAAATTCAACAAAGTAGCTATCATTATTATTCTCATCAAGTGTAGGAGGCATAGTATAATCATAATAAAATTTACTCTCCATAGTAGGTGGTACCAAAAGACCACTATCATTATAATCATCATAAATAGGAGGCAAAGTATCATCAAAGAAAATTTTCTCCTCAATGCTTAAAAGATCATTTTCATCAAAACCAGCTTCCCCAAGCTTAGAATTTTCCATAGCATTAGCAACAATGGTGTTCAAAGCATTCATACTAATAACATCCCCATTAGCATGCATATAAAGTTCCATGGGGTTTTTAATTCTCTCTTCAAACACATCATGTCCTAATTCAAGATAAAGTTCATAAAGATATCTCATTTTGTTGTTGTTTTCCATTAAGCCTAACTAGTAAAAACAAGAAACAAAAAGATGCAATTGCAGGATCTAAAGGAAATAGCTTCGAGCACACACACAACGACAACAGAAAAGTACTTAGTTACCTGGGACCAGAGTATGAGTGCCTTTTACCTTTCTTCCCCGGCAACGGCGCCAGAAAAGTGCTTGATGTCTACGGGTGCTTCTATTCTTGTAGACAGTGTTGGGCCTCCAAGAGCAGAGGTTTGTAGAACAGCAGGAAGTTTCCCTTAAGTGGATCACCCAAGGTTTATCGAACTCAGGGAGGAAGAGGTCAAAGATATCCCTCTCAAGCAACCCTGCAATCACGATACAAGAAGTCTCTTGTGTCCCCAACACACCTAATACACTTGTCAGATGTATAGGTGCACTAGTTCGGTGAAGAGATAGTGAAATACAAGTGGTATGAATGAATATGAGCAGTAGTAACGGCGCCAGAAAAGTGCTTGCTGGTGTGCAGTTGATGGTAGTAATATTGCAGGAAGTAAAGATGCAGTAAAACAGTAAACAAGCGATGATTGCAGTATTTGGAAACAAGGCCTAGGGATCATACTTTCACTAGTGGACACTCTCAACATTGATCACATAATAAATAAGTTCTCTTCCTTTGTGCTACATATACTCTTGTTTGATAATGAACACCATTCGTTGTGTAGGGCTACAAGAGCACCTCAATGCCGGAGTTAACAAGCTCCACAACATTCGGCATTCATATTTAAGTAACCTTTAGAGCATAATAGATCTTTGCAATTTAAACCGAGTACTAACATAGCATACACACTGTCACCTTTACACTATGAAGGGGGAATAAATCACATCAATACTCTCATAGTAATAATTAACTCCATAACCTACAAGAGATTATGATCATAGCCTACGCCAAGTACTACACGATGCACACACTGTCACCATTACACCGTGAAGGAGGAACAGACTACTTTAATAACATCACAAGAGTAGCACATAGACTAATAGTGATACAAAACTCATATGAATCTCAATCATGTAAGGCAGCTCATGAGATCATTGTATTGAAGTACATAGGAGAGAGATTAACCACATAGCTACCGGTACAGCCCTTAGCCTCGAAGGAGAACTACTCCCTCCTCATGGGAGACAACAGCGGTGATGAAGATGGCGGTGGTGTCGATGGAGGAGCCTTCCGGGGGCACTTCCCCGTCCCGGCGGCGTGCCAGAACAGAGACTCCTGTCCCCCAGATCTTGGCTTCGCGATGGCGGCGGCTCTGGAAGGTTTCTCGTACCGTGGCTTTTCCGTATCGAAGATTTAGGTCAGGGACCTTTAAATAGGCGAAGAGGCGGAGTCGGAGGGCTGACGAGGTGGTGACACAGTAGGGGGCGCGGCCCAGGCCCTGGCCGCGCCGCCCTATCATCTGGTGGCCCTGTGGCCCTCCTCTGCTGGCTCTCGGGTGTTCTGGAAGCTTCGTGAAAAAATAGGATGCTGGGCATTGATTTCGTCCGATTCCGAGAATATTTCCTTACTAGGATTTCTGAAACCAAAAAACAACAGAAAACAGCAACTGGCCCTTCGGCATCTCGTCAATAGGCTAGTTCCGGAAAATGCATAAATATGACATATAATGTGTATAAAACATGTAGGTATTGTCATAAAACAAGTATGGAACATAAGAAATTATCGATACGTTGGAGACGTATCAGGCCCTCTCACAGTAGGGGGCGCGCCCACCCCCTAGGCCGCGCCGCCACCATGTGTGGGGCCCTCAGGGCTCCCCTCTGGTCCCACTCTGGCTCTCTGGAAGCTTTCGGGAAAAATAAGATGTTGGGTCATTGTTTCGTCGAATTCCAAGAATATTGCCCGAACAGCCTTTCTGGAACCAAAAACAACAGAAAACAGGAACTGACACTGTGGCATCTTGTTAATAGGTTAGTTCCGGAAAACGCATAAAAACATTATAAAGTGCGAGCAAAACATGTAGGTATTGTCATAAAACAAGCATGGAACATCAGAAATTATAGGTACGTTGGAGGCGTATCAGCATCCCCAAGCTTAGTTCCTACTCGCCCTCGAGTAGGTAAACGATAAAAAGAATAATTTCTGTAGTGACATGCTACTTACATAACCTTGATCATACTATTATAAAGCATATGAGATAAATGAAGTGACTCAAGGCAATGATCTATAGTTGCTAACAAATAGATAACATATAGCTAAACTTTTCATGAATAATACTTTCAAGACAAGCATCAAAAGTCTTGCATAAGAGTTAACTCATAAAGCAATAAATTCAAAGTAAAGGCATTGAAGCAACACAGAGGAAGATTTAAGTTTCAGCAATTGTTTTCAACTTTCAACATGCATATCTCATGGATAATTGTCAACACAAAGTAATATGATGAATGCAAATAAGCAAGTATGTTGATCAATGCACAGTTGACACAAGTGTTTGCTTCTAAGATGGAAGGAAGTAGGTAAACTGACTCAACATAAAAGTAAAAGAAAGGCCCTTCGCAGAGGGAAGCAGGGATTAAATCATGTGCTAGAGCTTTTTAAGTTTTGAAATCATATAGAGAGTATAAAAGTAAAATTTTGAGAGGTGTTTGTTGTTGTCAACGAATGGTAGTGGGCACTCTAACTACCTCATCAACCAGACTCTCAAGAGCGGCTCCCATGAAGGACGTTATCTCTACCAGCAAGGTAGATTATCCCTCTTCTCTTTTGTTTACACATGTATTTTAGTTTCATTATTTATGGATGACACTCCTCCCAACCTTTGGCTTACACAAGCCATGGCTAACCAAATCCTCGGGTGCCTTCCAACATTCTCATACCATGGAGGAGTGTCTATTTGCAATTTAAGTTGCTTACTGATAAATCAGGGCAAAGCATGTGAAGAGAATTATTAATGAAAGTTAATTAATTCGGGCTGGGAACCCCTTTGCCAGCTCTTTTTGCAAAGTTATTGGATAAGCGGATGAAGCCACTAGTCCATTGGTGAAAGTCTGTCCGAAGTAAATGACAAGATCGAAAGATAAAACACCACATACTTCCTCATGAGCTATAAAACTTTAACACAGATAAGAGATAATAGCTTTTGAATTGTTTAAAGGTAGCACATGAAGTATTTACTTGGAATGGCAGGAAATACCACATAGTAGGTAGTTATGGTGGACACAAATGGCATAGGTTTTGGCTCAAGGTTTTGGATGCACGAGAAGCATTTCCTCTCAGTCCAAGGCTTTGGCTAGAAAGGTTGTTTGAAGCAAACACAAGTATGAACCAGTACAGCAAAACTTACATAAGAACATATTGCAAGCATTATAAAACTCTACACTGTCTTCCTTGTTGCTCAAACACTTTTACCAGAAAATATCTAGACCTTAGAGAGACCAATCACGCAAACCAATTTCAACAAGCTCTACGGTAGTTCTCCACTAATAGGTTTAAACTACATGATGCAAGAGCTTAAACATGATCTACTTGAGAGCTCAAAACAATTGCCAACTATCAAATTATTCAAGACAATATGAAGCATTTTCTGTTTCCAACCAAATAACAGTAAGTGCAATAGCTTCCAACTTTCGTCATTGAACATTAAAAGTGAGAGCGAAGAACACGAGTATTCATATGAAAAAGCGGAACGTGTCTCTCTCCCAAACAAGGATTGCTAGGATCCGAATTTATTCAAACATAAACAAAAATAAAAACACACAGACGCTCCAAGTAAAGAACATAAGATGTGACCGAATAAAAATATAGTTTCACTAGAGGTGACCTGATAAGTTGTTGATGAAGAAGGGCATGCCTTGGGCATCCCCAAGCTTAGATGCTTGAGTCTTCTTGAAATATGCAGGGATGAACCACGGGGGCATCCCCAAGCTTAGACTTTTCACTCTTCTTGATCATATATCATCCTCCTCTCTTGACCCTTGAAAACTTCCTTCACACCAAACTTCTCATAAACTTCATTAGAGGGGTTAGTACTCAAAAAACTTTAATCCACTTTAGCCCTGTAGTGACACATTGCAAGAACTCAATAAAACATTAGCTACAGCTCTCCACGTCTAGAAAGCCTTGCTTAAAGTCCACAAGAGACAATGCAAAAAACAGAGACAGAATCTGTCAAAACAGAATAGCCAGTAAAGACGAATTTTTAAGAGGTACTTCCGTTGCTCAAATCAGAAAACTCAAAACTAATGAAAGTTGCGTACATATATGTGGATCACGCACGTAAATTGGCAGATTTTTATGAGTTACCTACAGAGAATTCTACCCAAATTCGTGACAGCAAGAAATCTGTTTCTGCGCAGAAATCCAAATCTAGCATCAACCTTCTATTAGAGACTTTACTTGGCACAACATTGCAATAAAATAAAGATAAGGAGAGGTTGCTACAGTAGTAACAACTTCCAAAACACAACAAAACAGTAGCGAAATAAAGACATGGATTATCTCCCAAGAAGTGCTTTCTTTATAGCCATTAAGATGGGCTCAGCAATTTTAATGATGCTCACATAAGGATGACAGTTGAAGCAATAGAGAGCATCAAAAAGCAAGTTCAAAACAAATTTAAGTCTAACCCGCTTCCTATGCATAGGAATCTTGTACACAAATAAATTCATGAAGAACAAAGTGACAAGCATAGCAAGATAAAACAAGAGTAACTTCAAAATTTTCAGCATATAGAGAGGTGTTTTAGTACCATGCAAATTTCTACAACCATATTTTCCTCTCTCATAATAATTTTCAGTAGCTTCATGAACAAACTAAACAACACAACTATCACATACAGCATGCTTTTCATGATTCACAAACACATAATTTTTATCAAGCTCAGAAATAATAGGATTAAAACTTTCAAACCCACTTTTAGCAATAATATAACAAGATGATTGATCATTCTCAAGAGATATGGGACTCATAGATAAAGTCAAGACTTCTCCAATCCCATTTTTATTAGTAGTACAATTAATATTATCAAGTAACATAGGACCATCATCTAGAGATTTATCATAAACATTTGCTAAGCAAAACTCTTTAGTACCATGCATCTCAACATCAGGCATAAACAAAGCATTATCATAAAATTTATCAAAGTAGCATGGATTATCATAGATAATAGTAGCATAATAATTCTCACAAGTTTTACTCATAGGGAATATTTCAAGAGAATCCACAGGAACATAACATTCATCCTCCTTTGGTAAGCATGGAGGACAATCAAATAGTGTAAGAGATAAAGAGTTACTCTCATTAGAAGGTTGGCATGGGTAGCTAATCCATTCTTCCTCCTTTTGTTCATCACTATCCTCTTCTTTTTCATCCAATGAGCTTTCAGGTTCATCAATTTCCTCCTCTTTTTCATCCAATGAGCTTTCAGGTTCATCAATTTCTTCTTCCACTGGCTCCTGCAAATTGTGAGTACATTCTTGTGCATTAATGAGTCTCTCTTTATAATCAATGATATAAGGATTATCACTGTAGCTTTCTATGCAAAAATTAAGGATAGAAGAGCATAATCTTTAAGGTCCTTACAAACAACACAAGTTTCATATTTTTTAGACATGAAGGATTCTATCTCAGAAGCTCCCATAAACAAAACAAATTGTTCTACTTCTTCGAACCCAAAATGAATATAGTTATTCCAATTATAGTTCTTAATTAAAACTTCTTCACTAAAGCCACATTGGAATTTAAGATGTTTAGTATCCTGTTTAGAGCAACAGTTTATATCATGGTGTTTAAGCAAGATTTTAGCAATTGTATTCAATTTTTCTATCACAGCACTCATAACTTTTCCCGTTCTTGATTCTCTATAATTATTATATAATTCTATAAGCTCCAAATAGGTTGTAGGTTCTCCCATAATATCAGTTTTTAATTTTTTGGTTTTTCAAATTTTTATGGATTTTCGGGTATATAGGGAAAATAAAACAAGACAAAAAGAAACTAGACAAAAGTAAACCAGGCAAAATAATACTAGACAGAAATAAACTAAGCACAAATAAACTAGACAAAAGTAAACTAAGCAAAACAAAATAAAATAAAACAGAGAGAGAGGTGGAGTGTACTCCCCAGGTGAACTTGGCCTCCCCGGCAACGGTGCCAGAAAATAGTCTTGATAACCCACAAGTATAGGGGATCGCAACAGTCTTCGCGGGAAGTAAAACCCAAATTTATTGATTCGACACAAGGGGAGGTAAAGAATACTTATAAGCCTTAACAACTGAGTTGTCAATTCAGCTGCACCTGGAAAAGCACTAGTAACAGGGGTGATGTGAAAGCAACAGTAATATGAGAGCAGTAGTAACAGTAACACAGCAGCAGTAGCAGTAATATGAGAGCAATGGCACCAGAAAATAGTTGATACTACTTCCAATGACATATAGGACCGAGTATATGATGATGAGAGATGGACCGGGGTTCCCAGCTATCTACACTAGTGGTAACTCTCCAATAACAAGTGTTGGGTGAACAAATTACAGTTGGGCAATTGATAGGATTGAAATAGCATTAAGACAGAACATCAAGATTATTAATCATGTAGGCATGTTTTCCATATATAGTCATACGTGCTCGCAATGAGAAACTTGCATAACATCTTTTGTCCTACCAGCCGGTGGCAGCCGGGCCTCTAGGGAATCTACTGGAAATTAAGGTACTCCTTTTAATAGAGCACCGGAGCAAAGCATTAACACTCCGTGAAAACATGTGATCCTCATACCTACGCCTTCCCCTCCAGTTATCCCAGTTGCTGTCACTCTGGGGCCTCGGGTTCCGGACATAGACATGTGCAAACAACTTGTAGAAACAATCTAAGCAATAAGTATAGAGCTTAAATCTAAGATCATGCCACTCGGGCCCTAGTGACAAGCATTAAACACAACAAGATTGCAGCAACAATAACTTCACAAACTTTATAGATAGACTAATCATAATGTAACAAATCCATCGGATCCCAACAAACAAAACACCGATTACATCAGATGAATCTCAATCATGTAAGGCAGCTCATGAGATCATTGTATTGAAGTACATGGGGGAGAGAGTACCAACTAGCTACAGCTAGAACCCATAGTCCATGGGGGAACTACTCACGGAGCATGATGGAGGCGGTGGCGTCGATGGAGATGGCTTCCGGGGGCACTTCCTCGTCCCGGCGGCGTGCCGGAACAGAGATTCTATCCCCCGAATTGGAGTTTCGCGATGGCGGCGGCGCCCCTGGAGTCTTTCTGGAGTTTCGTCTATTGGTATCGAAGTTTTAGGTCAGGACGGCTTAAATAGGTGAAGAGGCATAGTCGGAAGGGCCACGGGCCCCCCTCACGGTAGGGGGGCGCGCCCACCCCCTAGGTCGCGCCGCCACCATGTGTGGGGCCCTCAGGGCTCCCCTGTGGTCCCACTCTAGCTCTCTGGAAGCTTCCGGGGAAAATAAGATGTTGGGTCTTCGTTTCGTCGAATTCCGAGAATATTGCCCGAACAGCCTTTCTGGAACCAAAAACCACAGAAAACAGGAACTGGCACTGTGGCATCTTGTTAATAGGTTAGTTCCGGAAAACGCATAAAAACATTATAAAGTGCGAGCAAAACATGTAGGTATTGTCATAAAACAAGCATGGAACATCAGAAATTATAGGTACGTTGGAGACGTATCAAGGATTCTCCAACGCCACGAAGGCTCACCTTCTTATTGTGAGCCTATCCCATGAAGGAATAGCTCTTTTCACTTGTGGTAGACTTTGAGGCAGCCTCCAAACCTTCACAACTTTGCCAGGAGCAAATCCACAGCCCGGATGCCTCCGGATGCTTTGGCCCTCCTAGGGTTTCCAAGAAACCCTAGAGAGCATGTATCTTGATGAATATGAGAGGGAACAAGATTTGGCTTGGTGGATCTATGGATCAAGACCTCCTCTAGATTTTTCCCCGGAGAGATTTGGGTTTTAGTAGAGGAGGAGGGAGATCTGAGGCTTTTGGTGTTTCTATCAATGGAGTATGAGAGAGAGAGAGCTCAATAATAGTTTGTAGTGTAGTGCCTAAACCGTTCTAAGGTAGGAGAAGGGGTATATATAGGTCCACTTGAAATCAAGCCGTTGCAGACCATTGACAACTTGTCAAACTCAGCATTTTGTTGAAGGGGCCGGTGTGCCGGGCCTGCCACCGGGCCGGCCGATGCCACACCCGGTGCCGCCGAACCACAGGCCGGACAGGCCGGCATCCACCGGACCAGGCGCCGGGTCAGTGCCGGACGCTCGTCCGGGCTTGCTGTACATCTCATCCGGTAGTCACCGGCATATGGTCCGGCCTACGCCGGGCCGACCGGTGCAGGAGCCGATGGCGCTGGGCAGGGCGCCGGGCCAGCCGGCAGGCACCGGGCGAGTGACCGGGCGGGCACCGGGCGATCGAGCCAGGCACCCTAGAATGTGCCCGGTGTGCACCGGTGCCAGGGCCGGTCTGCGCTGGATCAGCCTGTGCGGCACCCGGTGCCGCTGGGCCATACGCCGACCTGAGCTTCCCTTCTTTTCTTCTAAGTGGGGGGTCTCCCTTCACCTTATTATTCCATTGATATATCATTATGCATGTTTGACTAATACCTGAGAATAATCTTATAGGCATGTATTAGTCCGATTAATCTAGCTATGGTGTCATTGTAACCAAAATAATGGATAAGGGTAAAATACCCTTACAATCTCCCCCTTTTTGGTATACGATGACAAACCGAGCTAGAGTCACATATAGATATTATGATAAGCTTAGAACCTTGATTCCATATAAGATATTAAGACAGCTCCCCCATAATGTATGCACTTGGAGAATTTGCGTTCGAATGCAAAGTGCACCATTTGTAAAACATGAGAAGCTCCCCAAATATCTTTAGAAAACAAGCATGGTATGGATAAGCATATAACAAGATATAAGCAATAAGCATAATCATCCTACATAGAGATTTAGCATACAATAGCTTGTCCACACACGAATTCTTAAGAGTAGCAAATGGTTCCGGAAATCAAATAGCACAAGCCACATAAGAAGCAAATAAAGTATCAATGGCTTGTGCAAATGTCAATACCCATCCCAGGAAACCCATAGTCCTAGACTCTACTCTCTTCTCCCCCTTTGGCATCGGAACACCAAAAAGGTAGGATGGAGTAGAAAAACTAGCATTCTCATCAGTAGAAGTGTTGAGATGTGGACTCCTCTTCATCATAGCCTTCATTTTCTTCATCATCTCCAGTCCTAATGGAGCTAGACCCAGCAGCATTAGAAGCAGAAGCAGCCCTAGACCTAGTTCTGGGAGGAGGAGCACCATGTGAAGATCGACCTCGAGCAAACATGGAGAGGTCAAAGTTCTAGAACATGTTATCATCAATGGGAGGCATCACCCAAGTAGGAGCAACCACATGCTCAAGTTCAGGACCAAGAGGAGGCACAAGATGGTTTCTTGCAGCCATGAACTCATTTTGGCGCCTCCTAGTCTCCTGGTTCAGTGAAAGGCTTTAATGAGCCACATCATTTGTATTCATGCACATCTGTCACAGATTTGCCAAGTAGCGGGAGGCACCCCGCTTGGGGCGCATAGAGGAGCTAGAGCTAGCAGCCGGGTCATGCCTTTCCTTGGTCCTTCGCTCCAAAGGCATCATCCCAGGTATGTCAAGTTTGTGCCCTTGTTGAGGAATCTTGAAAGGGTCCATCTTCACTAACTCATCTTTCCTATTGTAAGGAGATGGCACAATAGTATTGATGAGCTGCTGAACATACTGAGCAAAGTTTGGAGTCATACGATTGCAAACAGAGTGTTTTAGTTAATTGTAGAGGTAGTCACAACCATCAATTGTCCTCACATTTTCAGGACGGCAATAGTACATGAGGTTGAGATGGTAGGAATGATAGTCACTTGAGTCTCCAGATTTACTGACTAGACTCTCATGGAATATCTTGGCAAGCACTTGGTAAGAATAATACATCACAGAGATGAGTGGAGGATCATGTGTAGGCTCTGGAGGGTAGCAGAAAGCAATGTTACCATGAGTGAATTCTTCCAGATTGTGGATCTGAAACCCACGAGCATGGCCACTACCAAAACCCATTGCCTCACAGAAGTCAAGGTAGTTGCAAGAATATTTCTCTTTCCCAGTCATCCAAGTCATAGTGCGAGCAGGGTCATCATGGAAGAAGACTGTGCAATGGAACCGACGGACAAGAATAGGGCAATACTCCCCAAGACTCTTAAAGTGAGTAGGCTTCAAGCATACTAGATTAAGAAGACCCATCTTCTACAAAGTGTCAACCACAAAGCAGTACTTGGTGGTCTGAAACATGGTGAGCTCTTCCTTGTTGATGGCCTTGGGCATCACAATGATGCCATTCTTCATGAGGGCCGCACAGTTGTAGAACTCATCTCAGATGGCAGCCTGAGTCTCGGTCCAGAATTCCTTGTCATCACCGGTGTAGGTTCGTTCCTCGAACCGATAAGGATTCTCATCCCTAAGCCTTCTCCAACCAGAAATCTGTACTGTGCCAGTATTGAATTTTGGTTTCCTCTCCACAAGTTCATCAAGTGGAACTTCATCTTTGTCCTTCCTCTTCTTCCCTATGGTCTTTTTCCAACCTCCAGCTGAACTGCCTAGACCACTGCTCTGAGCTGCTCTGCTGGGCACACGGGTGCTTGTACGGCACCCCGGGGGCCTCTCATGCTTTCCCTTCTTGGCAACAACACGACTATCATCACTAGAGCCACCCGAAGACATTGCTCTCCTTGCTCAATGGAGCAAGAAGAACTTCAAGGGGAGGCTTGAGGAGCAAAAATCCAAGAACTTCAAGGGGAGGCTTGAGGGACCAAATCCCTTGGCGAAGATCCTCCAAGGGGCCTGATCTATGGTGGAGTGGAGTTTGGGCTGAGTCTAGTGGTGGGAAGCCCCTAGGGAGTGGTGGAGAGGAAGGGGCGACGCCAATGGTGGCCGTGGCTGAAAGGGGGAAGTGGGGAAGAAGACCTAAAGGGCAACCCCCAAGTCCCCACTTAACCAGCTGTCGACCGGCGTGTGGACCGGCAGACCGGGCTGGGCACCGGGCCGGCTGGCAGTAGAGCTGGTGGCACCGAGCCAGGCACTGGCTGTGGGCTTTTAGCCCCATTTTTCCTTTTTCTTTATGGGAATGATTTGTGTAGATTCAAAAGATGACATGTACAATCTAGATAGATAGATATTTGATAAGAGGAGCGTAGACATGGGATAGGAACACAAGTTTCTAGTCATACCCATTGGAATGAAATCCAAATAAGATGTAAATAGCAACAATGGGCATGTTTCGAAATATATCAAGAATCATAAATCATCTTAGAATAGTTTTGCTATAAGATCAGTTAGCCTCATAGAATGAAATCATTTGCAATTGAGGCTAATGTGGGGAGGGGGATTACTCCCCCTATGTTAAACCACAAATGTCATGAGACCTCGAAGAGACATGCTTGAGTCCATATACTGACATTGGGTCTATTTATGTTGCACACATAGGTATGCATCATACCAAGACATGGTAAGATGACTATCCCCATATGTGATGCACAACTAGGCTAGATAGCAAGATAAATGCAAGAATATAGTGCAAGAAGTTGTTCAATCTAAGTTGTTAGGATCAAGAATACCAAGTTCTCCTCTCAAGTTTACAAACCGGACTTCATCCAAAGGCTTAGTGAAAATATCCGCCAATTGGTACATTGTTCCCACATGAGTGAGCTCAATGTCCCCATTGGCAACATGATCACGTAGGAAGTGATGGCGAATGTCAATGTGTTTTGTGCGGCAATGTTGAACTGAGTTATTTGCGATCTTTATTGCACTTTCGTTGTCACATAGGAGAGGCACCGTACCAAGAGACACACCATAGTCCTCCAAGGTTTGCTTCATCCATAACAACTGAGTGCAACAAGATGCCGTTGATATGTATTCGGCTTCGGCGGTGGATAGGGCAGTGGAGTTTTTTTCTTGGATGACCAACTCACCAATGACCGACCAATGAATTGGCAAGCCCCGGAGGTAGACTTCCGGTCAACCTTATCACCAGCCCAATCGGAATCCAAATAGCCTATGAGTTCAAAGGTTGACCGGTCCCTTTGGATACCACAACCCGAGAGTAGGAGTGAGAACAATATATCTTAGAATCCGTTTGACCGCCACCAAGTGGCTCTCCTTAGGAGCAGATTGAAACGAGCACACATCCCTACACTTAGCATGATATCCGGCCTAGAAGCACAAAGGTAGAGCAAGGATCCTATCATTGAACGGTATACCTTTATGTCCACATCCTTCTCACCATCACATGAGCCAAGCTGCCCCTTTATGGGCATAGGTGTCTTCATTGGGCTTGCATTGGTCATGTCAAACTTCTTGAGCATGCCCCGCACATATTTTTCTTGGGAGATGAAGGTGCCTTTTGCAAGTTGCCTCACTTGGAAGCCTAAGAAGAACTTCAACTCCCCCATCATGGACATCTCAAATCTCCTAGTCATCAATAGCTCAAAAGATTTGTTATGATTAGGGTTAGTTCCACCAAATATAATATCATCAACATATATTTGACATAGAAATAGGCCACCCCCTTTAACCAACTTGGTGAAATGGGTGGAGTCGACCGTACCCATGCTAAACCCATCCTTGAGTAGGAAATCCCTAAGGTACTCATACCAAGAATGTGGAGCTTGCTAGAGACCGTAGAGTGCCTTATGGAGTAAACACACATGGTTGGGACGGCATGGGTCTTCGAAACCCGGGGGTTGGGCCACATATGCATTTTGTTTTAGGGAACCATTCAAAAATGCACTTTTCACATCCATTTGATATAGCTTGAAATTGTGAAAGGATGCAAATGCAAGTAAAAGACGAATAGCTTCAAGACGGGCAACCGACGCAAAGGTGTCCTCATAATCCATACCTTCTATTTGGGCAAACCCTTGCGCCACTAACCTTGCTTTATTTCTTATTACAATGCCATTCTCATCTTGCTTGTTCTTGAACACCCATTTGGTCCCAATGACATTGATGTGATGATCTTTGGGTCTCTCAACTAGAGACCATACTTCATTGCGGGTGAAACATTTCAATTCTTCTTGCATGGCAATTACCCAATACGGATCAACCAAGGCTTACCTTGAGTGGCTCAAAGCTAGACACAAAAGCATGATGTTGACAATAAGTGATAAGTAATGCATGGTGTCTACGAGTTACCACTCCTCTTGAGATGCTACCAAGGACTTGATCCACTTTCATATCACTTGCCCTTGAAGAAGCCTTGATCTTCCGAATGATTCCTCCATGATCAATAAATTCATCTCTTGCTAGTTCTTGATCATGAGGAACACTTTGAGCTCGACCATGGGTTGAGGATGATTCTTGATCAGCATCATGGTCTTGCTCAGTTGATTGAGGGCTTTCTTCTTGTTCTTCGGAATGCGGCTCATCTTGAGTAGAAGTTGGATCCTGGGCTGCATTTGATGGTTTAGCTTGAGCAAGGCTCCACTTGGGCTGAGCTTGAGGCTTCTATCCCATTGATACGTCCAAAACGTATCCACTTTCCCGAACACTTTTGCTATTGTTTTGCCTCTAATTTGTGTATTTTGGATACAACTAACACGGACTAACGCTGTTTTCAGCAGAATTGCCCTGGTGTCTCGTTTTTGTGCAGAAATTCAACTTTCAGGAAAATCCACGGAATTTATGACGAAGGGCTTATTTTTCCAGAAGATTCGCGGAGCCAGAAGGGCAGGCCTGGGGGAGGCCCAGGGCCCCCACATGCTAGGTCGGTGCGGCCTGGAGGGGGGGGGGGGGGCGCCGCCCTACTGTGTGGCCCCCTCGGCCAGCCTCTGACGCCCCCCTCTGGACTACTTAAGGGTTTCGATCTAAAATCGCGAGACGGGAAGTCGAAGTCGCCAGAAACCATCCAGTACGCCGCCACCGTCGCGAAACTCCGTCTCGGGACCAGAAACTCCGTTCTGGCACTCCGCCGGGACGGGGAATTGGAGGAGATCATCGCCATCATCACTACTGATGCCTCTCCATCGACCAGCCATGTTTCCCCCATCCATGTGTGAGTAATTCCCCCGCTATAGGCTGAAGGGGATGGTAGGGATTGGATGAGATTGGTCATGTAATAGCATAAGATTTTTAGGGCATAGTGCCTAGTATCCGTAATTGGTACTTTTATGATATTGTTGCAACTTGTTATGCTTAATGCTTGTCACTAGGGCCCGAGTGCCATGATCTCAGATCTGAACATGTTATTGTTTCATGATGATATTCATTGTTTTATGATCTTACCTGCAAGTTGTATACACATGTTGCTGTCCGCAACCCGAGGCCCCAAAGTGACAGAAATTGGGATAACCGGAGGGGAAGGCGGTGATATGAGGATCACATGTGTTCACGGAGTGTTAATGCTTTGCTCCGGTGCTCTATTAAAAGGAGTACCTTAATTTCCAGTAGATTCCCTAGAGGCCCGGCTGCCACCGGCTGGTAGGACAAAAGATGTTGTGCAAGTTTCTCATTGCGAGCATGTACGACTATATATGGAACACATGCCTATTGATTGATTAGTACTTGGATACCGCTTTATTACTATCTTCAAATGCCCTACCTTGATTGTTACATGAGTTTCTCTCATCCATGCAACGCCCGTCATCCATCCCAGTGCCTACAGTATTTTAATCCTGATGTTTACTATAATCACTACTTCTGTCTTTGTTACTCTGCTGCTGTTATTTCACTACTACTACTGCTATAAAACTGTTACTACTGATAAACTCTTGCGAGCAAGTCTGTTTCCAGGTGCAGCTGAATTGACAACTCCGCTGTTAAGGCTTTCAAGTATTCTTTGTCTCCCCTTGTGTCGAATCAATAAATTGGGTTTTACTTCCCTCGAAGACTGTTGCGATCCCCTATACTTGTGGGTCATCAAGACTATTTTCTGGCGCCATTGCCGGGGAGCATAGTTTTATTTGGAAGTTCACTTGGATTGATATTGTTCGCTGCAAATTCTCCATCATGGGTAAACCTCGCGATACTAAAGTCGCCATATTACCATCCACTACAAGAAAAGGTACAACTCTGAGTACCTCTGCTGCTCTTGATTCACCATCTGTGATAGATAAACTTGTTTCACCATCACAAGCTTCACATGCTGGTACTTTTGCTAGATCTGAAATTTCCTCTTATAATTTTGATGATGCTTCTGTTGTGCTCGATGATAGTGGTTCATTGGTATCTTTTCTAGATGCTACAATTGCTAGGTCTAGACAAATTGAAAATACTGAAACTCCTAATGAAAATGCTGCTACACCTGCTAATTCACCTGAGTCTGTTGAATACTCTAGTGATGATCCTGATGAAGATTATGTGGAACTTGTTGATGATTTTATTGATAAATGCAATGCTACTACTGATGCAAGAAAAATTAAAAAGTTGCTTGCACAACATACTGTTAGATATAAGCTATCTCCTGATCCTAAATTTGCCACATCTCCTATAAATATTAAGGATAAGGATTATGATTTTTCTCTTGATCTATCTCATATATCTATTGTTGAGAAAACACCCTTTTGTGGTACTGAAAAAGAAAGTGTTGTAGAACACATGAATGAGCTTTCTACTTCGAGTAGCTTGTTTTCTGATGATGTCAAGTTGCGTACTTATTTTGTTGCTAAATTTTTTCCTTTCTCATTAAAGGATGATGCTAAAACTTGGTATAATAGTTTACCTCCTGGTTCTATTGATAGTCCGAGTGGTTTGCTTGATGTTTTCTTTCAGAAATTCTTTCCTGCTAGTGCTCAACATATTGCTTTGCAGAGAATTTATAATTTTTATCAGGAAGATGGAGAGAAATTGCCTGAAGCTTGGGCAAGATTTGGAAAAGCATGATTTACTTGATATGTTTTATAGTGGACTAACCATTGAGTCTAGGGCATACCTGGATAGTTGTGCTGGTTGTGTTTTCAGGAAAAGGACTCCAGACGAAGCTGAAGAATTATTGGCTAAAATAGGCCGGAATCATGATGATTGGACTACACCTGAACCAGTCCCGACACCTATATTGAAGAAGAGGGGTTTAATTAAATTAAATGATGAATATATGAGGGAAGCCAAGAAGTCTCTTAAGGAGAAAGGTATTAAATCTGAAGATGTGAAGAATTTACCTCCCATAGAAGATTTATGTAAGATAACTCCCCCTTCATCCATGATTGAGGTACACTCTCTTCAACGCTTTACTAGGGAAGATATTCCGTATTCGAAACCTCATGCAAAATGCTTAGATGAGTTTGATAATTATATTGTTAAACAAGAAAATTTTAATATGATAGTGGAGAATCATTTAATGGAAAATTCTCGAGCTATTAGTGAATTGCATGGTATTGTGGAGAGAACCTCCAATGATGTTAAGATGCTTGTTAAACACTTTCATATGGTTCAAACTAAAATTGATCAACTCACTAAAGTGCAAAATGACTTGTTAAAAAATAGTTCTAAAGAAAAACATGCTTATGAAGTAACAACTAGAGGTGGTGTTTCTACTCAAGATCCTCTATATCCTGAAGGGCATCCCAAAAGAGTTGAACAAGATTCTCAACGAACTAAAACTAGTGCTCCTTCTAAGAAAAAGAAAAAGAAACATAAAACTGTTGTAGAATCCTCTGAGCCTGTTAATGATCCTAATAGTATTTCTATTTCTGATGCTGAAACTGAAAGTGGTAATGAACATGATAAAGACAACGATAAGAATGATGCTTCTGATAAAGAAGAGGTTGAAGAAGAACCTGAAAAGCATGCTAAAAATAAAAAGTATACCAATGAAGATTTTATTGCTAAGAAACATGGTAATGAAAGGGAACCTTGGGTTCAAAAGCAAATGCCTTTTCCTGCTAAGAAACTAAAATCAAAGGAAGAAGAACACTATAATAAATTTTGTGATTGGATGAAACCTTTGTTCCTGCAAATCCCTTTGACTGATGCTATTAAATTGCCTCCTTATTCAAAGTATTTGAAAGATATTGTCACTAACAAAAGGAAAATTCCTAATGAGGAGATTTCCACTATGCTTGCTAATTACTCTTTCAATGGCAAGGTTCCAAAGAAGCTTGGCGACCCAGGTATACCGACTATTCCATGTTCCATCAAGAATAATTATGTTAGAACTGCTCTATGTGATTTGGGAGCAGGTGTTAGTGTTATGCCTTTTTCTCTTTATATAAGAGACTTTATTTAGATAAGTTGATACCAACTGATATATCTTTGCAAATGGCTGATAAATCTACTGCTATTCCTGTTGGTATATGTGAGGATGTTCCTGTTCAAGTTACTCAAAACTGCTTAATATTAACTGATTTTGTTGTGTTGGAAATGCCTGAAGATGATAATATGTCTATTATTCTTGGGAGACCTTTTCTTAACACCGCAGGGGCTGTTATTGATTGCAATAAAGGAAAAGTCACTTTCAATGTTGATGACAAGGAACATACCGTTTATTTTCCCAAGACGATTGATAAATAATGTGGAGTTAATACAATTTCTAATGTGAGATCTATCAAAGTGGGAGATATTGATTGTCCAATATATGAGCCTAAAGAAGAATATCAAACTCTTGTGATTGGATCTATATCAATACAATATAAGGTAACATGATTGATTTGAGGTTTATTTCTTCTTATTTTATGTAAAATTTATTTGGTGGCAAGACTTGATCAACCTTGTTAACAAGTATATTTTATATGCATAGAAGAGCTAAACAACATTTCTTTCTTCCTCCACTTGCTTTACTTGCTGTAGCACTACTTATTTTGCAAGATGCTTTAGTTGTTTAGAGGTTTGAAAATCTTTTTCTGCCCTGTAATAATAATTTTGACACCCAGAAATGTGCATTTTTCAAAGTTTTAAAAAAATCACAAAAATTATAACGTTGGTCTTATTTTTCGAAGAGGCACCTGGGAGCACCTGGGGATGACCAGTGGGACACCCCAGGGTGGCACCCCACCAGCCGGCACGGCCAGCAAGGGGGGCGCGCCACCCTGTTGTGTGGGGCCCTCCTTCCCCCACCACTTCATCTCTTTCTCCCATCTCATTCTCTCTCCCGAAAAAACTCGCACCAGCTTTCTCTCACTCGCGTTTCTGCTCAAGAGCTCAAGATTTCTCGATCTCTTTGCTCAGCCCAGATTTCTGTCTGAAATTTGGCACATTTGCTCTCCGGTATGTGACTCCTCCGATTATCCAAGTAGAATTTTGTTTGGTTGAGTATATCTTGAATATTTTGCTGTTGTAGGTAACATGTTTAGTGAGCTTGCATGCTTGTTCTAAGTTGTAAAAATTAGTTTTGATGCATGTTTAGTACTCTACCAAGTTCCTATAGTAGTTTCCCTCAATTATATGTCTCCAAATCAAATTTTATAATGTTTGTTGAAAAATTTCAGAAAAGGAAGATGGATAACTATAACTTTGGAGAAATGTTTGAAAGAGAGACGACAAGCACGGGGAGGCCCTCAAGGTCATCCACTCGGATTAGACGATCCTATAATGAGGATGTCATCGCACCGAGCTTCGAAGCCGAAGAGGACAATGGAGTCCCTAACGCTTCATCTTTTCCATGTTATAACTTTTTGAGTAATGCAGGGTTGCTGGATGATTTCTTGGTCCTTGTTGGTAATGTGGGTTTAACCGCCTACATGGAGGACGAGAGGGATCAATACTGCATGCTTACTAAAATCTTTGTTGAGAGCTTTCAGTTCAACAACAAGCACTATCAGCCATCAGTTGCATTCAGGATCTATGGTAATCCTATCACTATGAAGTTGAAGGATTTTTGTACTGCATTGGATATTGCCCCTGTAGGTACAGCAAAGAAGATCGAGAGCAATCCCAAGGATTTGCTGGAGCTCTATCGAGGAGTCACCAATGATGATTGCCGCACCATTCAGCGCGGGAAGATAAGAAACATTCAACTCCCTACCATTAAATATTTCGCTTATTATCTTGCTACTAGCATTCTTGGTAGGGAGAACACTAGCAATATTTCTAGTTATCATCTTGCTTTCTTAGTTGCTGCACTTACTGGAGAGACACCTTATCATCTTGGTGCTCTTGTTGCTCGCCGTCTGTCTAACAAGGGGCCTATTTATGGAGGAATTGTCGCCTCACGCATGTTAGCATATCTAGATCTTCCTCTTGACCCTACTGATGTGAAATTAACTCCTATAAGGCTTGATATTGCTGCTATGAAGAGTCATCAATTTGTTACAACCGACTCTAGTTTAGGTAATATTGTCTATAGAATGTTGTTTGCTGACGGGGAAGAGAGGGAAATCCCTTTGCCGCAGCCAGATTTGTTCAGTATTCACAGGAAACCATGGTCGCGCTCTAAGGAGGAGGTGGATGAGCAGCTGAAGATACATGGCTTCCACCAACAGCATGATTCCGAGGACGCCGAGCCCTCCCACGACTACACCGTCACGTATCCTGGTGCTTCTTCCAGCACATACCCGGAACATGATCCATCTTCGTCGTACTACGGAGGTGCCACTTCATGGGCACCATGGGATTGATCTCCACTTAGGCCAAAAGCCTAAGCTTGGGGGGAGGTATACCGGCATCACTCATTCTTTGCATATTATAGTTGCTGGATACTTGTACATACTTGTTTAGCTTCTTAAAGTGGTTTTCTAATAAGAGGGAGATGATATTTGGGGAAGTGCTGCCTGAAAACAGATTCTGGACTGATACCAAAAAAATTCTCAAAAACAGCCAGAACATTATTTTGCGAAGCCAATTTTTGTGCATGTTCCCCAGGTTGTTATCTAACTTTCATTAGTTGAACACTTTTCGAGCTGGGCAGTGGAATAATTTCTTAAAAATCGATTACTGTACTGCTGTCAAGTTTGACGAATTTCTGCTGCTTTGTGTTTAGTGACTCTTTTAGTTTTCATTTTCTTGTTTTTGCTTTGTTTTTTTCCTAAAACACAAGAAGACCAAAAATATTTCTGTTGTTTCTCTTTACCATTTGTTTATTTTGGTTTCTTGCTTTCATTTTGCTTTATTTGCTATCGTTGGTCTGCTATAAGAAAATCCAAAAAGATTTTGCTTTGTTTGCTTGTTTCCTTTTGTTCTTGTTTCCAATTCGAAAACACCAAAAATATTTGCTGTTCTTCTTTGGTTTTGTAAAGTTAATTTTGGAGTTCAATGGTCTTCGATGGTTGGAGCTTGGCTTTCATTTCATATTATTCAAGCTATACAAGTGAAAAGGCAATAATGACGATCTATGACAATCTGACTGTGGTGAGAGGCTGGTATGAACTCTATTTGTTTTCATTTTTGTACATATACTCATCCATGTGAGCATTCTTAGTTGGTTCATGTGAGGTATATGTCATTTAAGAGAGTCTAGTAGTTCATGATCTCTCATATTTAGCTCCAATTTATTAATATGAGTAGCATGTCATAAATATTTGCTTGCATTGCTTTATTCATAGACTAGGAAATGTGCCCGTGCGTTGCACTGGGAGAAGGAAGAAACCACACTTTTGGCAGGAAAAATGATAGCGCGACCTAAATCTTGTCCCAATTCCCAAAGTAGAGCAAACCCACATAACCCCACCTTTTCTTCTGAATCTTCTTTTATTTATTTGGTCTACCCCACTCGCACCATGGGGCGTCAAATAATCTTCAAATAAAATTTAGATTAGAAATTTAGATTAGAAATAATCCATCCTATGAAACATGTCGAAGTTTTGTTAAAATTTAGATGTATCTAGATACCATTTAGTGTCTAGATACATCTAAATTTAGACAAATCCCCGACGAAGGGAGTATTTGTTTTCATAGAAGTTTCTTTAGTATGTACAAAATTTACCGGTTGCAATGGTGCCACCGATCTATGCTCGGTAAAGAACATTGAAAGGGTGTAGCCTAAATAGTACATGTTGGTTGTGTTCTCCGAAACATCAAATCTGAACTTCTAAGCCACATACCGTGGTCGTCAGCCCGCATGGCGTATTCCTCGGAAAATTTGTCTTGGTGAACTCTCGTAAAGGATCACATGGGGCCAGCTCTATGGCAGTGGGGTCATCTACACACAAAAAAAAATTGTTAGTCCGCGCTTGGTGAAAAATCCATAGGTATAAGGTGACACCATCGTCATGCATGTAGCTTCGTCATTAGCGGACATCATCCTCGTCTCCAAGTTGACCTGCTAGTTAGCTTGCAACGGAATCCATTAGCACCTGATCTATAAGTTCCGTGAATGTGGCACCCAAAATACATTAGGAGTTTTTTATTCTTCCGCGGAGCAATAGGAAAAATATATAGATTAAATGAAAGAAGATGAACTGTAGTATGCAGTGCTTAACTAAAATGCAGCTAAATTTGTGCTAGTGAAGTTCAGCTGCCTATGATCGGAGGAATAAATTTCATGTTTGTGTGTACAGTGCATTTGAAGCATAGAAACTTAAGTTAGTATACATGAACTCCGTTCTGAATGTCCTATTTCCCACTGTTCTGAATGTACTGTCCGCCTCTGTTTTCTGAATGTACATGAGAAGTGAAAGCTAGAAGCCTAGAAGCTTAAAATTGTTCCTACGGTGCTTGAGACTTTGGTTTTGCACTAAGCTAGAGCGCACTATAAAAACCCCTACCGTCAATTACCTGTTACATCATTTGCTGTTCTCCTGAACTCCCCAAACTGATTTCTCAATCTGTATTTGCCTCCTCCCAATCGAACCCTCTCTCCAAATAAATTGCTATCAGATCTTGTCTACCATTGTTTTTCTCCCTCGCATCTAGTCTGATGGCTCTTTTCTCAGTTCATTACCGTTGCCTTAGTCCCAAATTTTTGGGCAATGCCCTGCGTCTCCAATCGTGTGGTAATGCTCCACCTCTGAAATCTTTAGTCAGCTCTGCTGTCTGCAACCGCCAAATCAAGACGGTGGTGAGTTAAATCTCAGCTCTGGATGCTGCCGCTTCTCCTCAAATACGATTTCCCTGGGAGTGCGGGTGCTGGCCATGGCATGCCTCTTCCGCCGGTCTTGCTAGAGTTCTTGGCGGCGCGGTTGTCATCATGTTCAGCGCCGTTCGTCTCGATTGCATAAGCCGAGCCAAGTCAAGCGTTCATAGGCCGATCATGGGGAGTTGCAGCACCGGACGGACAATATATAGGAACTCTATACGAAACGTGTACAAACAGAAGAGGGGGTGGAAACGTGTGCGATCAGATCATCAAAACAGGAAATAGGAATCGGATCGTGCGCTGACTGGTTCATCCGGTAACGTTATGAACAGAACAACTCACGTAAAGGGCGACGTACGAAAACATACAAGGACGGACGAGGGAAACTTGACGGACGAAACCGCGGAAACAGTTCTCCCTTTATTATTAGGTATAGATAGATATGACATTGTGGTATCCTCCTCTGAATAATTCACTTGAATCAACTTGGCACATGCTCACGCATGCATATGACTGAACAAAAGTCAATTAAGCCTCGATGATTTACTTTACCTCAGAGTTCTTGTATCACTTTTATGCCTTCGTTAATTTATTTTGTCGCAAGCATGATTATGACAGTTACTGCTCTCTTGATTGTCGCTTCCCAGTCTATTGCTAGCCTTCACTTGTACTGAGCGGGAACGCTGCTCGTGCTTCCAAACCCCTGAAAACCAAGTTATTCCAGAGTGTCCACCATAAATACCTATGCATGGCATTTCAAACCATTCCAAGTAAATTCTCATGTGCTACCTTTAAACCTTCAAAATACTTCTCAATTTGTGTCAATGTTTTATAGCTCATGAGGAAGTATGTGATGTTTATCTTTCAATCTTGTCATTTACTCTTGACAGGCTTTCATAATGGACTAGTGGCACATCCGCTTATCCAATAATTTTGCAAAAAGAGCTGGCAACGGGGTTCCCAGCCCCAATTAATTAACTTTCATTAATAACTCTCTTCACATACTTTGCCCTGATTTATCAGTAAGCAACTTAAATTGCAAATAGACACTCCTCCATGGTATGAGAATGTTGGAAGGCACCCGAGGATTCGGTTAGCCATGGCTTGTGTAAGCAAAGGTTGGGGGGAGTGTCATCCAAAATGAAACTAAAATACATGTGTAAACAAAAGAGAAGAGGGATGATCTACCTTGCTGGTAGAGATAACGTCCTTCATGGGAGCCGCTCTTGGAAGTCTGGTTGACGAGGTAGTTAGAGTACCCACTATCATTCGTTGACAACAACAAACACCTCTCAAAATAATTTTACTCCTGTTTTACAAATGAAAAGCTCTAGCACATGTTAATCCCTGCTTCCCTCTGCGAAGGGTCAATCTTTTACTTTTGCATTGAGTCCCCATTCTTTCTTTGAGCACCTTCTTGAGAGCACAACTGTCATTCTTAGTATAATATGCTTGTCCCAAAATGTGATTAACTATGGTATAACTTTGATGCTTTTATCTTTGATAATCTCTACTTTCAGTCTTTCCATGAACTTCGAAGGTGCTCGAACATTTATGTTTTGCTGTACAAATACGGGCAAGCGAGATACCACTTTATCATATCCTTTTATGAACATTGCAATCCTGCTGATAGACATGATTCATGATGCTTATTGTTAATTTGTAGGTACCTTTTCCATGATTGACATATCTATTAGATGATTTTATTTGCATGTATCTTATTATGAATTGCTTAAGTACTTGCCATATCATGAGAATATTTACATCATATGAACAAATGTGTTCGTGAAAGTTCTTTTATCGCACTCAGTTGTTAACTGAATTGCTTGAGGACAAGCAATAAGCTAAGCTTGGGGGGAGTTGATACGTCCAAAACGTATCCACTTTCCCGAACACTTTTGCTATTGTTTTGCCTCTAATTTGTGTATTTTGGATACAACTAACACGGACTAACGCTGTTTTCAGCAGAATTGCCCTGGTGTCTCGTTTTTGTGCAGAAATTCAACTTTCAGGAAAATCCACGGAATTTATGTCGAAGGGCTTATTTTTCCAGAAGATTCACGGAGCCAGAAGGGCAGGCCTGGGGGAGGCCCAGGGCCCCCACACACTAGGCCAGCGCAGCCTGGAGGGGGGGCGCGCCGCCCTACTGTGTGGCCCCCTCGGCCAGCCTCTGACGCCCCCCTCTGGACTACTTAAGGGTTTCGATCTAAAATCGCGAGACGGGAAGTCGAAGTCGCCAGAAACCATCCAGTACGCCGCCACCGTCGCGAAACTCCGTCTCGGGACCAGAAACTCCGTTCTGGCACTCCGCCGGGACGGGGAATTGGAGGAGATCATCGCCATCATCACCACCGACGCCTCTCCATCGACCAGCCATGTTTCCCCCATCCATGTGTGAGTAATTCCCCCGCTGTAGGCTGAAGGGGATGGTAGGGATTGGATGAGATTGGTCATGTAATAGCATAAGATTGTTAGGGCCTAGTGCCTAGTATCCGTAATTGGTACTTTTATGATATTGTTGCAACTTGTTATGCTTAATGCTTGTCACTAGGGCCCGAGTGCCATGATCTCAGATCTGAACATGTTATTGTTTCATGATGATATTCATTGTTTTATGATCTTACCTGCAAGTTGTATACACATGTTGCTGTCCGGAACCCGAGGCCCCAAAGTGACAGAAATTGGGATAACCGGAGGGGAAGGCGGTGATATGAGGATCACATGTGTTCACGGAGTGTTAATGCTTTGCTCCGGTGCTCTATTAAAAGGAGTACCTTAATTTCCAGTAGATTCCCTAGAGGCCCGGCTGCCACCGGCTGGTAGGACAAAAGATGTTGTGCAAGTTTCTCATTGCAAGCACGTACGACTATATATGGAACACATGCCTATTGATTGATTAGTACTTGGATACCGCTTTATTACTATCTGAAAAATGCCCTACCTTGATTGTTACGTGAGTTTCTCTCATCCATGCAACGCCCGTCATCCATCCCTGTGACTACAGTATTTTAATCCTGCTGTTTACTATAATCACTATTGCTGTCGTTGTTACTCTGCTGCTGTTATTTCACTACTGCTACTGCTATAAAACTGTTACTACTGATAAACTCTTGCGAGCAAGTCTGTTTCCAGGTGCAGCTGAATTGACAACTCCGCTGTTAAGGCTTTCAAGTATTCTTTGTCTCCCCTTGTGTCGAATCAATAAATTGGGTTTTACTTCTCTCGAAGACTGTTGCGATCCCCTATACTTGTGGGTCATCACCCATCATCTTGATCATTAGTGTGGACCTCCGTGGGCCGGATGTGTCAAATTCCCATAAGCTTGATGGCATTAGAAGGATCATCATCACCTGCAGCACATGGAAGAACTTGCTCCACTTGGGAGCCATTATCCTCCAAGAACACCACGCCACAAGATACTTCAATAGTCCCAATGGACTTGTTGTAGTATCTATAGGCATGAGAGTTCTCCGCATATCCAACAAATGTACCCTCTATAGTTCTAGTTTCAAGTTTACCGAGCTTCCCTCTATTGTCCTTAACAAGACATTTGCATCTAAAGACACGAATGTACATGCCATTAGGCTTGTTACCTGTGAGAAGCTCGTATGAAGTTTTATTATGCAGGGGACGAAGAAAGAGCCGGTTGGAGTAGTGGACAGCTGTAGAGATGGCTTCTTCCCAAAATTTATGGCGTGACTTGAATTCACTCAACATGGTTCTTGCCATCTCAATAATAGTCCGGTTCTTCCTTTCAACAACACCATTTTGCTGAGGGGTATATGGAGCTAAAAACTCATGCTTGATGCCCTCATGATCAACAAACTCTTGCATAGTGTAGTTCTTGAACTCGGTGCCATTGTCGGTCCATATCGCCTTGATCTCAGATTCATACATTCTTTGAGCCTTGTTGGCGAAGATGATGAACTCTATATTGGTATTAGCCTTAGACTTAAGGAGAAAGACCCAAGAGTATCTTGAGTAATCATCAACAATGACCAGTCCATACTTGCTCCCACCAAGAGTATCATAATGTGATGGCCCAAAGAGATCCAAGTGAAGGACCTCCAAAGGCCTAGAAGTGGTGACGGTACTCTCGATAGGATGTCTCTTCTTGAGTTGCTTTCCGGCTACACATGCATTGCACACACGATCTTTCTCAAAGGAAATGCCGGTTAGTCCAACAATGTGCTCACCCTTTAGGAGTTGTTTAAGATTTCTCATATTGACATGACCAAGGCGGCGATGCCACAGCCAACCTTCGTCATGTTTAATCATTAGACATGTGGGAAGAGAGGGGCTCTCTTTCGAGAGGTCAACCACTTAAAGGTTGTTCTCCACATATCCAACAAGGACCAATTTGACATTATCACTCCTAAAGACTTCCACACAATAATTAGTAAAATATGAACTATAGCCGACATCTGCAAGATGATAAATAGAAAGCAAATTATAGCCAAGGGATTCAACAAGCATGACCATCTCAAGGCACTAGTCCTTAGAGATTGCCACCTTGCCATACTCAAGTACCTTTCCCTTTGAGTTATCACCAAAAGTGATGCTTGACGTTTTGTTAACATCTTCTATGAATTGGTCAAGCACACCTCTTCCTCTGGTCATATGATTGGTGCATCCACTATCAAACATCCATTTCGGACCACCGGAGGAATACCCCTACAAAATCAAGTAGAGGTTGTAGGAACCCATCGATTAATGGGTTCCTTTGTCATGGCAACAAGATCTTTTAGTACCCAAATTGAGTACCCTCTATAAGCATAGCCATTACGAGGTCCAACATATTCAGCATAAACATCACCATAATAATGAAAAAATAAAGCATAGTGATTGTTAGGTCCCGTACGATTACCACTAGTGGCTTTGCCTTTTGGGGCTTTGCCATTATTAGTGACCTTCTTGTTCTTCTCTTGAGCGGGCTTCTCCTTCTTGTAGTTGTTCTTCTTTTAGGGCTTGGAAGCATACCCAAGTCCATGCTTTTGATTGTTTGAGCTTTGCTTACTCAAAAGATCATCCAATCCCATCTTATTCTTGGCGGTGGTGAACTTGGCTAGTTCCTTTGTCAACCTAGCATTTTCCTCAAGAATAGTTGCTTGTTCACAAGCCGAGTCATTAGGATAATATTTGATACCATATTTGGTTACCAAAGATTCAAGATATAAATTGGTCTCAACATACACTACAAGAAAAGTTCTGATAGACAACGTCTCAAAATCGTCCGCTAAGGGGTATTTTTCGTCGCCTATGGGCCTAACCCGACGATATGGGTTCTGTTGTGGAAACTGCGTCAGGCAAAGTCCTACGACGATTTTTTCGGTCCGTCGCGCTTGGGCGCCCTTCCGCCACGGAAAATCGGACCGTTGCCCAAGTGTTTCCGGAGCCCGTTGACCGCCGACGTCATGCAACCGACACGTGCGTACGCCGTTAATCGGCAAGCACCGGCGTTAACCGGCTGAAACCCCGTGGTAGATGGTAGGCCCACACGAGGCCTGCCACGTCTTAAGCGGGCCGGCCCATTAAGTTTGCGGGCCGGGCCAGCTGACTTAGTTTGACCGGTCAACTATATAGCTGGGCTGGTCCATTAGTTACGTGGGCCGGGCCTAACCTCTAAGGTTGACTGGTCAAAACTTTAATGGGCCGGCCCACTAAGCATGTGGGCCGGGCCGAATGCACTCGATTGACCGGTCAACGAGCAAAAGGGCCGGCCCACAAGACATGTGGGACCCACTTTCTGGTATCGGCCGGCCCATTTACAAAGTGGGGTCCACATTAAAGCAACTGGGCCGGCCCAAGAAGTTATTGGGCCGGCCCAATTAGCATGTGGGTCCCACTTTCCTGCTATCGGGCCGGCCCATTTAGTACGTGGGGTCCACATTTGATCAAATGGGCTGGCCCAACAAGCCAGTGGGCCGGGCCAAAAGCACCGGTGGGTCCCACTTTCCTGTTAAAGGGCCAGCCCATTTAGTGTGTGGGGTCCACCATATAGCAAGTGGGCCGGCCCAACAAGATAGTGGGCCGGGCCAAAAACACAGGTGGGTCCCACTTTCCAGTTAAAGGGCTGGCCCATTTAGTGTGTGGGGTCCACCATATAGCAAGTGGGCCGGCCCAACAAGATAGTGGGCCGGGCCAAAACACTGGTGGGTCCCACTTTCCTGTTAAAGGGCCGGCCCATTTAGTATGTGGGGTCCACCGTATAGCAAGTGGGCCGGCCCAACACGCTAGTGGGCCGGGCCAAAAACACAGGTGGGTCCCACTTTCCTGTTAAAGGGCCGGACCATTTAGTATGTGGGGTCCACCATATAGCAAGTGGGCCGGCCCAACACGCTAGTGGGCCGGGCCAAAAACACAGGTGGGTCCCACTTTCGTCTTAAAGGGCCGGCCCGTTTAGTATGTGGGGACCACCACAAAAGCAATTGGGCTGGCCCAACTAGTTAGTGGGCCGGCCCAGTAGTGGGTGGGGTCCACCTTAAAGCAAGTGGGCTGGCCCAATAAAAGTGTGGGGTCCACAGTAAATCAAGTGGGCTGGCCCAATAAGTAAGTGGGCCAGCCCGTTTAGTTGCTGTTTATATGCCGGCGTAATAGGCGCTTTAGGATTTTGCGGGCCGGCACATATGTGATTTCACTTAATTGGGCCGTTTAAGGGATGGGAATTCGTGATTTAGATACTGAGAATATTTACGCAGCATTGATTTCTGTCGGATAGCCTCACTTACCACAAGCACCAAAGAAAAAATGCGCGAAAGAACTATAAAAACTAACTAAATATTACATCAGTGCAAGGCATTGAAAAAATATTACGTAACCCGAGAGAAATTGAATGGTAATTAAACCTAGCAATACAATGAAGGGATCCGACAATCTTTTAAGTTGTCCATGCAAAGACCTATATCCGAAACAAAGACATTACAAGTTAAGACAGCAACAATGGAAAGGCAAAGACACTACAATATTGTTTGCCAAAGAATTTGGAACTCATCATTTCGTCGTTATAACAAGATCATTGTAATGCGCACAATAAGCAAACAAAGAGTGCATGCCGCATACCAACAGCCAATATAACAGAGCATGTTAGAATGAAACAGCAGACTTACTACTGTCGAGTCCCATGCAAACCAACATGTTCAGGGAGTACAAAATTGGCATGAACAACATAGTAGCAGGCTATAAATTTTGTAACAACGATTGAGCAAGATGAAGTTATGATGGCTACATCTACAGAGCAGGGAATGTAAACCAAAAATAGAAGTTACGATGGCAAAAGCTAAAGAGGAGGGAATGTGAACCAACATGTGCCAAGTGCAATTACTTCATTTTGGCCGTGAACTAAATAATACTCCTGAACTTATAGTGAAGGGGATGCAAATCAAGATGTTTCGGGATATAAACTTGTAATGAGCAACACATAGAGGATAGTTAATGCTGGAGCTTAGGATGGACCAGATACAGAATATAGTGGGATCACCTGTGAACTTGTATAAGAGGGAATGCAAACCAATATGTTCAGCTTTCCATATGTGAGCGTCATGCCAAGTCAGAGAAACAAGTCAATAATGCAGCTTTTGAAGAACAAGATGGCACGCAAAATTATTATCTAGTAGTATGACAAGTTTATTTGTACTACAGGCTAGATAGCAGAGTGATAGCATGCCAAACTAAGTCCTTACTTTGTTAGCTTACAATGAACTAGATACAAAAAATGGCATCACCTGTAGTACAGGGAATGCAAGCCAACATGTTCATGGAGTAAAAAATTGGCACAAACAACATAGTAGCAGGCCATAATTTTTGTAACAACGACTGAGCAAGATAAAGTTATGATGGCTAGATCTACAGAAAGGTGGAATGTAAACCAAATATAGAAGTTACGATGCCAAAAGCTATAGAGCAGGGAATGTGAACCAACATGTGCAATTACTTAAAATTGGCCATGAACTAAATAATAGCAGGATGTTACTATAATACCTATAATTTTTGTAACAACGACTGAGCAAGATAGAAGTTATGATGGCTACATCTACAGAGCAGGGAATGCAAACCAAAATGTTCAATCGCTTAAAGTTAGCAATGAAGTAGAAAATAGCAACGTGTTACGGTCATAGCTAGGAATGAACTAAAAGAGCTTCAGACAAACAAGCATCTGAACCCAGAACATGGCGCTAAAATAAGGGACTTACATTAGGAGAAGCACTCTGTGGGAGTCACAGCAGATCTTCCTGGGGTTGATAGATCTGGTGATGAAGTACGCTACATGTGCTACTTGGGGTTGGAGAGACGGCCATTACACTTCATGATTACTCATCTCATCTGCAAAAACGTAACGGCGCATCGTTAGCACAAACAGGTTCCCCCAAGATTAAACAAGAACTTGCAGGCAAGCAATAGAAAAGCGATAGTAGAAGAGTTTAGATCATGCACGGCGCCGGTGAAGCAGATCCGGTTCGTGCACAGCGGTGTCGGTGAGCAAGATCCGATGCGGTGGACGACGGATCCGGCGAAGCGGCTCCGGTGGGGTGGACGATACCGCAGCTGAAGCGACTGCGGTAGACTGCTAGATGAGCATATGGTTTCGAGGTTCGGCGGGGATGATCCGATCCGGTTGATGACGGCGTCGATGAAGCGGCTCCGGCAGGCAGCCGGATGACGAGGATCGCGAGGGCTCGGGTAGGCCAGGGAAGTCCGGCGGGGATGTTCCGGTGCGGTGGTCGTGGAGGTGGGAGAGAGGGACTTGGGAAGTTCCGGTGGGTGGTCTGAGGGAAATGAATTTTTTTTGGGAGGGTTTCCGGGCTAGGGAGGTGGTGATCCAAAAAATGACGGGCAGACCCCCCACCAACCGACTTTGCTGTCATCTCCACAGGGGTAGAATGGGAATTTGGAAGCGTGTGAAATTTTTGTATTTTGTAGGCGGGAAGTTTTGCCGCTATGAGATTTTGAATTTCGCTAAGGTCCAAGTATAATGATAAAAAATTGTGAGACCGTACTAGTACCTCTGTTCAAGGCCGAGTGCAAAATCAAATCATCGTCACCTTGAATATTGGTCACTACCATGGTCATGATCTATCTCTGAAATTAGCGTATCCGCTATATCTTGCAAAGTATAATGATAAAAAAATTGTGAGACCGTACTAGTACTTCTATTCTAGGCCGAGTGCAACATCAAATCGTCATCACGTTGAAAATTTGTTACCATGATCATGATCTATCTCTGAAATTGGCGCATCCGCTATATCTTTCAAAGTATAATGATAATAAAAATTGTGAGACCATACTAGTACTTCTGTTCAAGTTCGAGTGCAACATCAAATCATCATCACGTTGAAAATTTGTTACCATGATCATGATCTACCTCTGAAAATGGGCGCATCCGCTAAAACTTGCAAAGTATAATGATACAAAATTGTGAGACCGTACTAGTACTTATGTTCAAGGTCGAGTGCAACATCAAATCATCATTACATTGAAAAGTGTGTTACCATGATCACGATCTATCTCTGAATTTGGCGCATCCGCTAAATCTCGCAAAGTATAATGATAAAAAAATTGTGAGACTGTACTAGTACTTCTGTTCAAGTTCGAGTGCAACATCAAATCATCATCACGTTGAAAATTTGTTACCATGATCATGATCTATCTCTGAATTTGGCGCATCTGCTAAATCTTGCAAAGTATAATGATAAAGAAATTGTAAGACAGTAGTAGTACTTCTGTTCAAGGTCGAGTGCAACATCAAATCATCATCACGTTGAAAATTTGTTACCATGATCCTCTGAAAATGGGCGCATCCGCTAAAACTTGCAAAGTATAATGATACAAAATTGTGAGACCGTACTAGTACTTATGTTCAAGGTCTAGTGCAACATCAAATCATCATTACATTGAAAATTGTGTTACCATGATCATGATCTATCTCTGAATTTGGCGCATCCGCTAAATCTCGCAAAGTATAATGATAAAAAAAATTGTGAGACTGTACTAGTACTTATGTTCAAGGCCGAGTGCAGGATCAAATCATCATCATGTTGAAATTTGTTACAACGATCATGACATATCTCTAAAATTGGCGCATCCGCTAAATCTTGCACGTGGCGCATCTCGGTGCGGAGCAACAAGCCGGTGCTATCAAGGTTGAGGCGTCGGTAGCGTCATCGGGCTCTCCTCTTTTGATAGATCTTCTACATGGCGTGGCGCACCGCCCACCGAGAAGCAGTCACATGTGAGATCGAGGTGGAGACGTCGCCGGCATCCTCGAGGCGCGACCGCCCTTCTTCGAGCCAGAGTCGACTCAAGGTATGAATCCATGCGCTGTCGCGTCCCTTCTGCATATGAAGTGGGATACCTTAGATTTATTGTTCTTCTCTTACGATTATTTCTAGCCGGACATGTGTGCTCTTTCTCTGAATATATTGCTTGAAAAGCTAACCAAGTTACTTAAATTCACTTCGTTCTTAATCTTGCGTGCTAATTTTGTTATTTTTGCTGACAGTGGTGCGCGCAAGGAAATTTATTTCTGGGTGTGCTGAGCTGTTAGGCCTAAGTCGAAATCCTCAGCTAAACAAGGCCTCAGCTTAACACATAAAAAGGTGTTCAATCTCGCCCACAATGTCCTCTTCTTTCCTCTTCCTTTATTGGAACTTGTTTTGCAGACAAGGAAAGTGGCACGTGTAATGTGAGTAAAACCCTCTTAGCCAAAATCAGCTACGAGCAAGATTTTATGTATTGTAGATTCCCCAATTGACTCTCATCCCCAATGTAGTCTTTTTTATGTCAGTATAGACTTCTTTACTGGATGTATACTATCGTACATGGCATGCATTTGCCTAATGAGGAGCATTGTTTTGCCATTCTAGCCAACCTGATCGATCTGTCAAGCTTCATGCACGAGATGCCATGTTTAATTTACTCCCTCGCTCCGATCCATATTTGTTGGTGTAAAATGAATGTGAATCGAAGGGAGTACTCTTCTTAGATAGTACTATACCAGTTCAAAAAAAAGTACTGTACTACTACATCACAAATGCATCAAAAGAGTACTACATCACAAGATCACCACGGTTGTACTAGTAGAGTTTAATGCCTAACTTCCAAAGGGAATAAGATTACACATATGAACTTTAAACAGGCGCTGTCCGATGTCTGCTTGTTTGGGAGCACAACATAAATAATACTACCCCCGTCCATACATAAGTGACTAAACTTTGTCTGAAGATGGTTTCATCTATATATGTTTTTAGTGTGTAGATACATCCGTATCTTGAAGGAAAAAGGTGAGCCGCTAACTTTTTGAATAGAGTGAGTAATACAATTCGGATAAACAATGGTGTAGTAAAACAAATACTCCTGCCCATCATAAAACAAAACACAGACTGACTCAAATATATGTACAGATCACAAAAAAGGTTTCATCAGAACCCGAACATATACATGCAGAGATGACTGTTTGATCACATAAAACAAAGGTTTCGTGGCATATTTATGCCCCCAAAACAAGCAGACGTAGGACAGCGCCAATGTACTAGCAGCTAGCACTATGGAGCTGCAGTACAAACAAATGGTGCAGCGACATTTCCACCAGAACGAAAACTAAAAGACATCAGACCAAACAAAAGCTGGGCTATCACTTCTTGCCCAAACAAGCCTTGCTCCTTCATATGCGACTTCCTTTTCTCTTATGGATGTTGAACTTTGAATTAGATGGGTTCCTGACAGCGCGTTCTTTTTTGTGTCCTTGATGTTGCACTCTGGATCGGGTCGGTTACTGTCAGGAAATGAACAAATTGATCAGCAAAAGTCATATGTAAATGAATGCAAAGGTTACATATGAATGACTAACCCGGTCTAACTGAGTAGGGATGTAAAGTGCACCAACGTCTAGCAGAATTGTACTTTCTCCACTGCCAGTTGCTCATATCTAATTGGAATACTCCCTCCTTTGCCCGTACAACCAGCTCATTTTTGTCCTCAAATACGCAGAGTAACCTTACTGCATGTTTCCAATTGTATGGAAATGATGTGTCAAGGCCAAAAAAAGTATCCAATTCAAAATTTATATGACATGTCCATGACTCGTGATCGCCTGTTGATGATCTTGTACTGGCCCATGTTTGTAGGGTGAAGTCTCTTATAACAGCAAGGGCAACATCTGCATTATGTCCCTTGAAGATGTGAATGTTAAGCATGAATATATCATGCGTCTCATGAGGGCACTGAATATATTTCAGAGCCTTCTTTGCATGGTCAAGCTCAATGATATATCTAGACTTCGTTGGCCAGTACAAAATACCCCCTATGAGAGTTGCCGGTCTACGATCAATCTCTGACAGCATCGGAGTTGATCGAGCTAGAAACTCCCATTCTTTTGAATCTGGTGAGTAGATATGAGCCTGTGCATCGTAACGTTTAGTTGTTATCCAAACAACCGAGAACTTGCCACAATGTGTAAACGGTTCAGAGTTGTTTCTCGAACAGAGAATTGAGCCGCTGCTTTCAATTGTGTGATTGCGCCACAATGGTGGTTCTGGTATCGCTGTGAGAACTTGCCTAATTGGATCCCAGATCGATATATACCCACTGGATACATTAGAATGGAGTAGCACCATACCATCGCGGCATCCCAGGACATAGATTTTGGGACCGTTCACTTGAGACGGGATTGCCAGCATCTTCAAGATGGCCGGGTGAAGATCATGCTCTGTGATGAATCGATTGTCCTCGGAGTTGTTGGTGAAAAACCCTAGCAACGGGTTTCCTCCGTTGTGTGACACAGTTAGCTTTCTGAAATAATTGCTTCCCATACATTGCCTCCATGCTTTCTTGGTGCCTGATGCAGCTAGTAAGCAGGTTGGATGGGGAGGAAGCCTGACAAGAATCTGAGAGACTACATCTCCAGGCAGATCGTTGATTGTTGTGGGTGTCCTTCGACTGAAGCTGGTAGGATTATGCAAATCGCACGATGCATCGTCAAAATTATGTAAACAGCACACTGCATCATCTATTTTTTAAAACAAAATGCAACATCTAATTTGACTAAGCAGCAAAATGCATCATCTAATTCATCATCAAAGTTTCCTAAACTGCACGGTGCATCAGCAAAATCAAAATAGTGTAAACAGCACAATGCATCAGCAAAATCAAAATAATGTAAACAGGACAATGCATCAGCAAAATCAAAATAATGTGAACAGCACAATGCATCAGCAAAATCAAAATATTGTAAACAGGACAATGCAATTGTAATCCTGTTGCATAATCAATGAAGCCCTTAATTTACAAAAAAAAACCACAAAAATAGGACGCACCAACGGAAGGCAATCTCGCATATACAGTAATAATTGCTAACGTGTCAACACGATTGGAGGAAAAAGAGACCTCTACAGGACCCAAAACGCTGTGGTAACATCAGATGGGGTTAGCTTTGATATAGGTAATAAAATGTAAACAAGACAATACATCATCTAAGTTGACAAAGAAATTCTTCATCGAAATTTCCCACACTGTTCAAGGAATCAGAAAAATTACCTAAAAGGCTAAAAGAGCAAAATGCATCATCAGAGTAAAATATATGTAAACAGTACAATGCATCATCCAACTTTTGGCTAAACAGCAGAGAGCATTAGCTAGGTTGACAGAAAAAAAAAACAAAAAAAAACCATGAAAAATTCCTGAAGAGGTGAGTGCATCAGAAAAATTACTACCTAAAAAGCATAATGAATCACCCAAATTACAAAAGAAGCAGAATGCATCATCAAAAATACAAAAACATCTCAATGCATCATCACGTCTGGTTTGGGCAAAAAACCCAATCCACCAGATCTAACCTCATTGCAGTTGGGGAAAGTAGAACTTACAAAGGGGTTGACGAGTCACGATCATATGCAACAAGCGCCGCCTTAGATGAAGTCACCATCCAAGCTCTCGACGCGTTCAAAGCAGCCAGCTTCGAAGCCTCCCACGGTTCTCCCGGCTGCGCCGCCAAAACTCTTGAAGCACGCGCCAAGACTTTCCAACAAAATGCAGCTTCGATACGAGCATTTGCCAGCGCCACAGCGCCCGGGCCCGTCCTAGCCACCGCCTTCGCCTTTGCCTCCGCATCCGCATCCGCATCCGTTTTACATGTCTCCGCCGATGCATGCAGAGCATCCGTCTCCGCTTTCCATGTATCCGCCGATGCAGTGTAGGCATCGAGCGACGCCGTTTTCATTTCCTAGAAAACCCAGTAAGTTACTCACATTGCAATCCCCAAATTAAGGTTATATCGAACACAATGACCGATGAACCTCTGTACTCGCCGGAGGTTGGAGATGTACATACCTGCGAAGATCGGTCCGGTGGTGCTTGACGGTGGTGCGTCGGGGACGGGGGAGAACTCGGCGGGGAGAATGGTGGCGCGGCCCAAGACGGCGGCGCGGAGAGGGGCGACGGTGCGGTCATCGAACCTCGGCGAGACGGTATTTTGTATATATATATGAGAAGAAGAATAAAGTCTGGTCGAATGAGGCAGCGCGACCGGCAGAGTACAACCGAAGGCTACTAGTGCTACCTTGGAGTATTGTAGTAATATAACATAATAAAAATAATGGCCTTGTTTAAACCACTCTTGTCAGTGTGGCATCGCATCCAAATTTAATGCATTCTGTGGAAATCGGAATAATGCTGTAAAAACTCTCATACTAGTGTGGTATATAGCATGCACCGACACTTTTCAACAAAATGTCGTCTCCATTTCATAGGAGACTGCTTGCACACTGGGATACGATGCTGACATGACGAAGGGCGCAGAAGTATTTTGGAGTATTTCATTCGAGCAGATCGGGGCGACGGTGCGTCTTTGGAGGGAATACCGTGTGGTGTGTCTTTGGAGGGAATACCGTACGTACTTAGGAGTATTTCATTCGAGCAGACTGCTTGCACACTGGGATACGATGCTGACATGACGAAGGGCGCAGAAGTTTGCGAAAATGGTTGTACTACCATCCGACCATTAGTATAATCATTGCGCGATAGCTTACACGAGAAGGAAAAGAGCCGAACAGCTGTGGATAATAAAAGCATTTGGCTCTTCGAGGATCCTTCTTCTATTGCCTTCTCAAAGGAGTACTACTATTGTAATCTTTTTGTTTTTCTCGGGACCTTCGGGTCCCTTCCCCGTTGAAAAGTGAAGTGTTTCGAATACATTCATATGCCTATGTTTCTATTTTTACAAGCAAATAAATAACAAAGGATGACTCAATGCACAAGTTGATCTCATTTTGAATTTTTTTTAAACTTCTTTTATTGTATTCAAATTTGATTAGAAGGAGTCGATCGATTGTACATGCCAATCGTATAGCTTGGTGGGTGGATTGGCATTTGAAGTTTGGTCATTGTGTTCTTGTTTGTTACCACCCTCGCAAGACACGTCCAAGTATTTCCTGTCAGAATTTATGGCATGTATGTAGTTAAATAACCTACATTATTTCAATTATGAGTTTAATTACTAGGCAAAAGCTTAAAAATCCATATATAGTTGCAGATTAAGATGAACAAATCCTTGAACCTATATCTACAAAATTGATGGCACTAACACATCCTACCAAGCGGAAAGCATGTCTACCCTACTGCTTCCAAAAGGTGGAATTATGACAATAATGTGCAACTGTTAAAATTTGGTAGCCCTCCTTCACAAATAACACACATCTAGCCATTTTTGTAGAGTAATAAAAAAGGGAAATCATTCTTTCATGCATGCATATAATTGTTAGAATCTCTTGTTTGTGAAGTTGCTTAAAATACGATCTCTTCCAAACTTGAGGTCATATGATAACTAAAAAGTTTTGTATGGCGGGATTTTGCATCAAAGTACATGCGCACAATACTCACTTGTGGGCAGAAAGCCAAACAAACTCATATTACTAGGTTTGTATTAATTTGTTCTAGAAATTTCACCATCACACATGATTTTGTGCTTGCGTTAATTTTACTTAAAAAACTTCTTCCAAATTCAAATTTTCTTCAAACATGCCAACGGTACATGTCTACCAATTAATAATTAAGGGTACACCACACGTACTGTCTCGTAGGGTACATAAAAAATTACTATATTTTATGGCATGTACTAATTTCACATAATCTACAACTCAATGTTGAGTTTAATGATCAGCCCAGAACTAGAAAACAAATATAAATATAGTTGCAAATTAACCTAGAAAAGCTCTAGTATCCTTTAAAACCCTATAAAATGGCCATGCATGCATGCATCCTACCCATAATAATTAATTAAGGTCTCGATCTCTATACTGCTCACGAAGTTTGGAATTCTGGCAAATATGCAACTTGTTTCATTAATTTACCATGGCGAGATAGATGCATGCACATCAATCTCTTAAAAAATATAAGGGCTCCTTTGATTCATAGGATTGATATAGGAATTATGTAGGAATTGGATCCTATAGGAAAATTTCTATACAAGTCATTTGATTCATAGGAACATATCCTATAGGAATTATTCCTACAGGAATCTTGTAGTACAAATCCTATAGGAAAAAAGCATTAGCTCATACCTCATGGAAAAATTCCTTTGCTACAATCAAAGACACACCATATTCCTATAGGATTCAACTTGGCATGACATTCCAATCCTACACCTTTCCTATTCCTACACTCTTCATATTCCTATGAATCAAAGGAGCCCTAAGTTTGTAAAGGATTTGGCATCCATATATGCTCACCGGATATATAGATAAGGCCAAGCAAACACATCGAATATTTGTGAAGAAATGTTTTTGCTATAACCTTCAAATTTTTAGATTTACATCACACACAAAGAACACACCTTTAATTTCGCCAGGTTTGTGCACTAATAAAGTACTCCTACAGTACTAGAAATTGGATTGTTCTACTCCGGAGTGATATGCTCACCGGAGTATTTTTGGATCTTAGCTGGAGCGGCGTTTGGCGGTTGCACGAAGCCGTGCTGGATGTTAAGCCTGTCGAGGCACACCTGGTGGAAAGCGTGCGCCACCTTAGCCTCATCGGCGCGCCGCTGCAATGCTGCGTCCCTGGGATTTGCAGCCGCCGCATTCTTAGCCTGCACGAAAGCTTGCAGAGCATCCCGGCATCTATAGAGTGCCGAGAACATCACGTTATATACGAGCTCCTTGGCGGTGTTGCTCCTGCAAAGGGCGTCGCCGTGATGCGCTTCGAAAGAACGGCCTGGCTCCACGGCCGGCACCGCCTGAAGTGCGGTCGGATTAGGCGGCTGGCCACGGGAGCTCCCTTTCTCCGCATCGTTCGCGCCGGCCGGGAAGGGGATCTCACCTGCTGGCAAAGAAAACCATGCGGCATGCGCGGGTGGAAAAGCCGGCCAGGGCCGAGCGGGCGTCGCATGCGGGGTTGCGTGGGAGATCCCTGCCTCGCATCCATCGGCCCGCACGGGAAGCGGGCGCGAGGGCTCCACGGCCAGCGCCGCCGCCGCGGGCTGAACAACCGGCCAGTGCAGAGCGGGCGGATTATGCCTTGGTGCGCGATGGACGAAGCGAAGGCGGCGCTGATGCTCCGCTTCCTCGTCGGTGGTAGGACTACGCGCGCGGCGACCAGAGCCAAGTCGGAAGGCCATAGCTATGTCGATTGGTCACTTAAGTCGAGAGGTTCTCTTACCATTTCGGAGAAGCGGAGTAAGAGGAAGTTGTTGCTTATACGGGTTCACTGCCACGTTGGGTTAAGAGGGGCAAAGTTGGTCAATGCCTAGGAAGTTGGAATCATTTTGGCCCCAATTTTTTAATTACCTTGCGGTTCATCTCTCGGTCTCTCCCACCTCTTCACTATCCCTCCCCTTGCCTCCTTTCATGCTTCATCGTAGTGCATCTTGTTTTTCTAGCACCTTCACAAAAATCATACACATTTGGCCGATTCTGTCATTGTGTGCACTAATAAAGTAAAAAAATCCATTATATGTGAATAAACGTTTAATACACTAGCTCGCAAAGATGTTTCTCAAGGCGATATGCACAATGCCTGCCAAAAATGGGTCATGATAACTAAATTTCGTGTTAATTTTTGCATGACATGTACTCACTTGTGTATGAAGCCAAGCAAACTCATAATCTATACCAAAAAAATGTGAAGGAGTTCTTTTTAGTATCCTTCATACATGGGGTTCCTATTTTTACTTTCTATTTTTACTAGTTACAAGTACTCATGCATGAAAACTTTTGAAAATATGTGCATTTTGGGCTGTGTGGAGACATGGTACAATAATATATTCAAGTTGATATACAAAGTCTAGACATATTCAAACTAGACAAATAATGTATCTAACCCCTAACCCTAAACTCTGTCTTATGAAGTCAAGCATGCATGAAGAGAATTGGTTTTGGGTTTCAAACATGGAAATTTCAAAATCATCCCAAAAGCTTCATTTTAGAGCGACTAAGAAGGATCCAGGCTTACCTTTCCATTTTCATGTTTTAAACTTGTTTAAATCTTGGTCAAATCTAGGATTTGACCACGATTCAAATGGGCATAAAATAAAAAAATGAAAAAATGAAAAACCAAAGCGCACATAGTCTTCTTATATGTCATATAGTAAGCATTAAAGTTGGTAAACAAGGTCTAGACATATTCAAACTAGACAAATCATGTATCTACCCCCTAACCCCTAAACTCTGTCTTATGACGAAGTCAAGCATGAAGATTAAGTGGTTTTGGGTTTCAAACATGGAAATTTCAAAAACCTCCCAAAAACTTCATTTTAGGGTGACTAAGAAGGATACAGGCTTCCCTTTTCATTTTCATGTTCTATACTTGTTTAAATCTTGGTCAAACCTAGGATTTGACCAAGATTCAAATGTGCATCAAAATTCCAAAAAATCAGAAAAATGAAAAACCAAAGCACATAGTTTTCTTATGTCATATAGTAAGCATTAAAGTTGATAAACAAGGGTCTAGACATATTCAAACAAGAAAAATCATGTATCTACCCCCTAACCCTAAACTTTGTCTTATGTAGTCAAGCATGAAGAGAAGTGGTTTTGGGTTTCAAATATGGAAATTTCAAAAACCTATCAAAAGCTTCATTTTAGAGTGACTAAGAAGGATCCATGCTTACCTTTTCATTTTCATATTTGAAACTTGTTTAAATCATTGTCAAACCTAGGATTTGACCAAGATTTAAATGGGCATAAAATTAAAAAAATCGGAAAAATGAAAAACAAAAGCACATAGTCTTCTTATGTCACATATATATATAGTAAGCATTCAAAAGTTGATAAACAAGGTCTAGCTAGACATATTCAAATAAGACAAATCATGTATCTACCCCTCTAACCCTAAACTCTGTCTTATGAAGTCAAGCATGAAGAGAAGTGGTTTTAGGTTTCAAACATGGAAATTTCAAAAACCTCCCAAAAACTTCATTTTAGAGTGACTAAGAAGGATACATGTTTCCCTTTTCATTTTCATGTTTTAAACTTGTTTAAATGTTGGTCAAACCTAGGATTTGACCAAGATACAAATGGGCACACAAAAATGAAAAACAAAAAGCACATAGTGTTCTTATGTCATATCGTAAGCATTCAAGTTGATAAACAAGGTCTAGATATATCCAAACCAGACAAATCATGTATGTACCCCGTGTCGATCTTATGAAGTCTAGCGTGAAGAAAAGTCGTTTTGGCCGGGTTTCAAACATGGAAATTTCAAGAACATCCCAAAAGCTTCATTTTAGAGCGACTAAGAAGGATCCAGGCTTACCTTTCCATTTTCATGATTTAAACTTGTTTAAATCTTGGTCAAATCTTGCTCAAGCATGAAGATAAGTGGTTTTGGGTTTCAAACATGGAAATTTCAAAAACCTCCCAAAAACTTCATTTTAGGGTGACTAAGAAGGATACAAGCTTCCCTTTTCATTTTCATGTTCTATATATACTTGTTTAAATCTTGGTCAAACCTAAGATTTGACCAAGATTCAAATGTGCATCAAAATTCTAAAAAAAATCAGAAAAATGAAAAGCCAAAGCACATAGTCTTCTTATGTCATATAGTAAGCATTACAGTTGATAAACATGGTCTAGACATATTCAAACCATACAAATCATGTATCTACCCCCTAACCCCTAAACTATGTCTTATGAAGTCAAGCATGAAGAGAAGTGGTTTTGGGTTTCAAACATGGAAATTTCAAAAACTGCCCAAAAACTTCATTTTAGAGTGACTAAGAAGGATACATGCTTCCCTTTTCATTTTCATGTTTTAAACTTGTTTAAATCTTGGTCAAACCTAGGATTTGATAAACATGGTCTAGACATATTCAAACCAGACAAATCATGTATCTACCCCCTATCGACCCTAAACTTCGTCTTATGAAGTCAAGCATGAAGAGAAGTGGTTTTGGGTTTCAAACATGGAAATTTCAAAAACCTCCCAAAATTAAAGCTTCATTTTAGAGTGACTAGTTAAGAAGGATCCAGGCTTACCTTTTCATTTTCATGTTTTAAACTTGTTTAAATCTTGGTCAAACCTAGGATTTGACCAATATTCAAATGGGCATAAAATAAAAAATAAATAAAATAAAAAACCAAAGCACATAGTCTTCTTATGTCATATAGTAAGCATTCAAGTTCATAAACAAGGTCTAGACATATTCAAACTAGACAAATCATGTACCCCCTAACCCTAAACTTTGTCTTAATTATATATGAAGTCAAGCATGAAGCAGAGAAGTGTGGTTTTGGGTTTCAAACATGGAAATTTCAAAAACCTCCCAAAAAGCTTCATTTTAATTAGACTGGCTGGTTAATTAAGAAGGATCCATGATTAATTACCTTTTCATTGTCATGTTTTAAACTTGTTTAAATCTTGGTCGAACCTAGGATTTGACCAAGATTCAAATGGGCATAAAATTTCAGAAAAAAATCGAAAGAATGAAAAACCAAAGCACATAGCCTTCTTATGTCATATAGTAAGCATTCAAATTGATAAACATGGTCTAGACATATTCAAACCAGAAAAATCATGTATCTACCCCTAACCCTAAACTCTGTCTTATGAAGTCAAGCATGAACAGAAGTACGGTGGTTTTGGGTTTCAAACATGGTAAATTCAAGAACCTCCCAAAAGCTTCATTTTAGAGTTACTAAGAGAAAGATCCAGACTTAATTACCTTATCATTTTCACATGTTAAACTTGTTTAAATCTTGCTCAACAAACCTAGGATTTTACCAAGATTCTCAAATGGGCATAAAAATCAAAAAATGAAATACCAATGCACATAGTCCTCTTATGTCATATAGTAAGCATTCAAGTTGATAAACAAGGTCTAGACATATTCAAACAAGACAAATCATATATCTACCCCCTATCGACCCTAAACTTCGTCTTATGAAGTCAAGCATGAAGAGAAGTGGTTTTGGGTTTCAAACATGGAAATTTCAAAAACCTCCCAAAATTCAGCTTCATTTTAGAGCGACTAAGAAGGATCGATGCTTACCTTTTCATTTCCATGTTTTAAACTTATTTAAATCTTGGTCAAACCTAGGATTTGACCAATATTCAAATGGGCATAAAAATTCAGACAAAAAATCTAAAGAATGAAAAACCAAAGCACATAGCCTTCTTAATTATGTCATATAGTAAACACTCAAGTTGATAAACAAGGTCTAGACATATTCAAACCAGAAAAATCATGTGTATATCTACCCCTAACCCTAAACTCTGTTTTATGAAGTCAATCATGAAGAGAATTGGTTTTGGGTTTCAAACATGGAAATTTCAAGTACATCCCAAAAGCTTCATATATTTTAGAGTGACAAATTAAGAAGGATCTTGGCTTACGTTTTCATTTTCATGCTTGAAACTTGTTTAAATCTTGGTTGAACCTAGGATTTGACCAGAATCAAATGTGCATAAAATTCTTAAAAAAATAGAAAAATGAAAAACAAAAGCACATGGTCTTCTTATGTCATATAGTAAGCATTCAAGTTGATAAACAAGGTTTAGACATATTCAAACCAGACAAATCATGTATCTACCCCCTAACCCTAAACTCGGTCTTATGAAGTCTAGCATGAGGAGAAGTCGTTTTGGGTTTCAAACGTTTAAGCCAAAAGCCCCATTTCAAATATTTCAAACTTATTCAAATTTGGTTCAAATTTGAAAGACACACAAGTTATAGCACACATAGTGCATACATTCTCACACATACTGCACTAGATGCTAACCCGGCCTATAGTTTGAGGCCATTGGATGAGGTCGAAAAAAATCTTTGATTAGAAATGGGGTTGTTCGAACCCCGTAGTTGGATTTTTTGAACCTTGATCTGTAGTACTGGGCAAAACCCTAGTTTAACCTATTTAATTATAGATTCGTAGGTCGATTTTTCTACCTTTTTATTATTACTATGCAGCACATGTGTGTTTGCCCGTCGAGTGAAACTCGGAGGAAGAGGGATCACTCGGAAGGAGAGAAGAAGGGAGAGAATTATGGTGTCTCCCCTTTTTCGGGTGATGATGTTGACTTTTGTGCAGGGTTTGTCAGTGAGCAGGAGGTGCGAGCGAGCGAGCGAGTCGAGCGAGGCCGAGAATGAGAGAGATTTGTTTTTTTGTGAGAGGGACAACCGAAGGATCCAGAAGGACCCACAGACTTCCAATACGCATCCTGATGCGTCTTCTCTTGACAAAGAAAATGGCTGGGAGTTTGCGTACCTATTGCACGTGACTTGTGCTCACTGAAGTGTGGGACCTCACGCATGGGCACCACACGTAAGTGACAGACCTGCTGGTGTAAAAGCTCGGTTGATTATTATAGTGCATTAGAACAAAGTTTCCTATGGATTCAAGGGTAGGAAATCCAAGTTAACTCATTTACATGACATTATTTTTTCCATGAAGCAAAGTTAACGCACCTATCAATTGGTACATTTTGGAGTGACTAAGAAGGATCCAGGCTTACTTATTCGTTTTCACGTGTAAAACTTGTCTAAATCTTGGTCAAACAAAATTGGTAGAAAATTCAAAAAAAAAACAGAAAAATGAAAAACCAAAGCACATAGTCTTCTTATGTCATATAGTAAGCATTAAAGTTGATAAACAAGGTCTAGACATATTCAAACCATACAAATCATGTATCTACCCGCTAACCCCTAAACTATGTCTTAAGAAGTCAAGCATGAAGAGAAGTGGTTTTGGGTTTCAAACAAGGAAATTTCAAAAACCTCCCAAAACTTCATTTTAGGGTGACTAAGAAGGATATAGGCTTCCCTTTTCATTTTCATGTTCTATACTTGTTTAAATCTTGGTCAAACCTAGGATTTGACCAAGATTCAAATGGGCACAAAAAAATAAAAAAAAGCACATAGTGTTCTTATGTCATATCGTAAGCATTCAAGTTGATAAACAAGGTCTAGATATATCCAAACCAGACAAATCATGTATCTACCCCCTATCGACCCTAAACTTCGTCTTATGAAGTCAAGCATGAAGAGAAGTGGTTTTGGGTTTCAAACATGGAAATTTCAAAAACCTCCCAAAATTCAGCTTCATTTTAGAGCGACTAAGAAGGATCGATGCTTACCTTTTCATTTCCATGTTTTAAACTTATTTAAATCTTGGTCAAACCTAGGATTTGACCAAGATTCAAATGGGCATAAAAATTCAGACAAAAAATCTAAAGAATGAAAAACCAAAGCACATAGCCTTCTTAATTATGTCATATAGTAAACACTCAAGTTGATAAACAAGGTCTAGACATATTCAAACCAGAAAAATCATGTGTATATCTACCCCTAACCCTAAACTCTGTCTTATGAAGTCAATCTAGGATTTAACCAAGATTCAAATGGGCATAAAATAAAAAAACAGAAAAATGAAAAACCAAAGCGCACATAGTCTTCTTATATGTCATATAGTAAGCATTAAAGTTGATAAACAAGGTCTGGACATATTCAAACTAGCTAGACAAATCATGTATCTACCCCCTAACCCCTAAACTCTGTCTTATGACGAAGTCAAGCATGAAGATAAGTGGTTTTGGGTTTCAAACATGGAAATTTCAAAAACCTCCCAAAAACTTCATTTTAGGGTGACTAATTAAGAAGGATACAGGCTTCCCTTTTCATTTTCATGTTCTATACTTGTTTAAATCTTGGTCAAACCTAGGATTTGACCAAGATTCAAATGTGCATCAAAATTCGAAAAAAAATCAGAAAAATGAAAAACCAAAGCACATAGTTTTCTTATGTCACATACATATATATAGTAAGCATTCAAAAGTTGATAAACAAGGTCTAGCTAGACATATTCAAATAAGACAAATCATGTAACTACCCCTCTAAAACCATAAACTCTGTCTTATGAAGTCAAGCATGAAGAGAAGTGGTTTTTGGTTTCAAACATGGAAATTTCAAAAACCTCCCAAAATTAAAGCTTCATTTTAGAGTGACTAGTTAAGAAGGATCCAGGCTTACCTTTTCATTTTCATGTTTTAAACTTGTTTAAATCTTGGTCAAACCTAGGATTTGACCAATATTCAAATGGGCATAAAATAAAAAATAAATAAAATAAAAAACCAAAGCACATAGTCTTCTTATGTCATATAGTAAGCATTCAAGTTCATAAACAAGGTCTAGACATATTCAAACCAGACAAATCATGTACCCCCTAACCCTAAACTTTGTCTTAATTATATATGAAGTCAAGCATGAAGCAGAGAAGTGTGGTTTTGGGTTTCAAACATGGAAATTTCAAAAACCTCCCAAAAAGCTTCATTTTAATTAGACTGGCTGGTTAATTAAGAAGGATCCATGATTAATTACCTTTTCATTGTCATGTTTTAAACTTGTTTAAATCTTGGTCGAACCTAGGATTTGACCAAGATTCAAATGGGCATAAAATTTCAGAAAAAAATTGAAAGAATGAAAAACCAAAGCACATAGCCTTCTTATGTCATATAGTAAGCATTCAAATTGATAAACATGGTCTAGACATATTCAAACCAGAAAAATCATGTATCTACCCCTAACCCTAAACTCTGTCTTATGAAGTCAAGCATGAACAGAAGTATGGTGGTTTTGGGTTTCAAACATGGTAAATTCAAGAACCTCCCAAAAGCTTCATTTTAGAGTTACTAAGAGAAAGATCCAGACTTAATTACCTTATCATATTCACATGTTAAACTTGTTTAAATCTTGCTCAACAAACCTAGGATTTTACCAAGATTCTCAAATGGGCATAAAAATCAAAAAAATGAAATACCAATGCACATAGTCCTCTTATGTCATATAGTAAGTATTCAAGTTGATAAAACAAGGTCTAGACATATTCAAACAAGACAAATCATGTATCTACCCCCTATCGACCCTAAACTTCGTCTTATGAAGTCAAGCATGAAGAGAAGTGGTTTTGGGTTTCAAACATGGAAATTTCAAAAACCTCCCAAAATTCGGCTTCATTTTAGAGCGACTAAGAAGGATCGATGCTTACCTTTTCATTTCCATGTTTTAAACTTATTTAAATCTTGGTCAAACCTAGGATTTGACCAAGATTCAAATGGGCATAAAAATTCAGACAAAAAATCTAAAGAATGAAAAACCAAAGCACATAGCCTTCTTAATTATGTCATATAGTAAACACTCAAGTTGATAAACAAGGTCTAGACATATTCAAACCAGAAAAATCATGTGTATATCTACCCCTAACCCTAAACTCTGTCTTATGAAGTCAATCATGAAGAGAATTGGTTTTGGGTTTCAAACATGGAAATTTCAAGTACGTCCCAAAAGCTTCATATATTTTAGAGTGACTAATTAAGAAGGATCTTGGCTTACGTTTTCATTTTCATGCTTGAAACTTGTTTAAATCTTGGTTGAACCTAGGATTTGACCAGAATCAAATGTGCATAAAATTCTTAAAAAAAATAGAAAAATGAAAAAAAAAGCACATGGTCTTCTTATGTCATATAGTAAGCATTCAAGTTGATAACAAGGTTTAGACATATTCAAACCAGACAAATCATGTATCTACCCCCTAACCCTAAACTCGGTCTTATGAAGTCTAGCATGAGGAGAAGTCATTTTGGCTTTCAAACGTTTAAGCCAAAAGCCCCATTTCAAATATTTCAAACTTATTCAAATTTGGTTCAAATTTGAAAGACACACAAGTTATAGCACACATAGTGCATACATTCTCACACATACTGCACTAGATGCTAACCCGGCCTATAGTTTGAGGCCATTGGATGAGGTCGAAAAAAATCTTGGATTAGAAATGGGGTTGTTCGAACCCCGTAGTTGGATTTTTTGAACCTTGATCTGTAGTACTGGGCAAAACCCTAGTTTAACCTATTTAATTATAGATTCGTAGGTCAATTTTTCTACCTTTTTATTATTACTATGCAGCACATGTGTGTTTGCCCGTCGAGTGAAACTCGGAGGAAGAGGGATCACTCGGAAGGAGAGAAGAAGGGAGAGAATTATCGTGTATCCCCTTTTTCGGGTGATGATGTTGACTTTTGTGCAGGGTTTGTCAGTGAGCAGGAGGTGCGAGCGAGCGAGCGAGCGAGCGAGTCGAGCGAGGCCGAGAATGAGAGAGATTTGTTTTTTTGTGAGAGGGACAACCGAAGGATCCAGAAGGACCCACAGACTTCCAATACGCATCCTGATGCGTCTTCTCTTGACAAAGAAAATGGCTGGGAGTTTGCATACCTATTGCACGTGACTTGTGCTCACTGAAGTGTGGGACCTCACGCATGGGCACCACACGTAAGTGACAGACCTGCTGGTGTAAAAGCTCGGTTGATTATTATAGTGCATTGGAACAAAGTTTCCTATGGATTCAAGGGTAGGAAATCCAAGTTAACTCATTTACATGACATTATTTTTTCCATGAAGCAAAGTTAACGCACCTATCAATTGGTACATTTTGGAGTGACTAAGAAGGATCCAGGCTTACTTATTCGTTTTCACGTGTAAAACTTGTCTAAATCTTGGTCAAACAAAATTGCGTAAAATTCAAAAAAACAGAAAAATGAAAAACCAAAGCACATAGTCTTCTTATGTCATATAGTAAGCATTAAAGTTGATAAACAAGGTCTAGACATATTCAAACCATACAAATCATGTATCTACCCGCTAACCCCTAAACTATGTCTTAAGAAGTCAAGCATGAAGAGAAGTGGTTTTGGGTTTCAAACATGGAAATTTCAAAAACCTCCCAAAAACTTCATTTTAGGGTGACTAAGAAGGATACAGGCTTCCCTTTTCATTTTCATGTTCTATACTTGTTTAAATCTTGGTCAAACCTAGGATTTGACCAAGATTCAAATGTGCATCAAAATTCCAAAAAAAATCAGAAAAATGAAAAACCAAAGCACATAGTTTTCTTCTGTCACATACATATATATAGTAAGCATTCAAAAGTTGATAAACAAGGTCTAGCTAGACATATTCAAATAAGACAAATCATGTATCTACCCCTCTAAAACCATAAACTCTGTCTTATGAAGTCAAGCATGAAGAGAAGTGGTTTTTGGTTTCAAACATGGAAATTTCAAAAACCTCCCAAAATTAAAGCTTCATTTTAGAGTGACTAGTTAAGAAGGATCCAGGCTTACCTTTTCATTTTCATGTTTTAAACTTTTTTAAATCTTGGTCAAACCTAGGATTTGACCAATATTCAAATGGGCATAAAATAAAAAAATAAATAAAATAAAAAACCAAAGCACATAGTCTTCTTATGTCATATAGTAAGCATTCAAGTTCATAAACAAGGTCTAGACATATTCAAACCAGACAAATCATGTACCCCCTAACCCTAAACTTTGTCTTAATTATATATGAAGTCAAGCATGAAGCAGAGAAGTGTGGTTTTGGGTTTCAAACATGGAAATTTCAAAAACCTCCCAAAAAGCTTCATTTTAATTAGACTGGCTGGTTAATTAAGAAGGATCCATGATTAATTACCTTTTCATTGTCATGTTTTAAACTTGTTTAAATCTTGGTCGAACCTAGGATTTGACCAAGATTCAAATGGGAATAAAAATTCAGAAAAAATTGAAAGAATGAAAACCAAAGCACATAGCCTTGTTATGTCATATAGTAAGCATTCAAATTGATAAACATGGTCTAGACATATTCAAACCAGAAAAATCATGTATCTACCCCTAACCCTAAACTCTGTCTTATGAAGTCAAGCATGAACAGAAGTACGGTGGTTTTGGGTTTCAAACATGGTAAATTCAAGAACCTCCCAAAAGCTTCATTTTAGAGTTACTAAGAGAAAGATCCTGACTTAATTACCTTATCATTTTCACATGTTAAACTTGTTTAAATCTTGCTCAACAAACCTAGGATTTTACCAAGATTCTCAAATGGGCATAAAAATCAAAAAATGAAATACCAATGCACATAGTCCTCTTATGTCATATAGTAAGCATTCAAGTTGATAAACAAGGTCTAGACATATTCAAACAAGACAAATCATGTATCTACCCCCTATCGACCCTAAACTTCGTCTTATGAAGTCAAGCATGAAGAGAAGTGGTTTTGGGTTTCAAACATGGAAATTTCAAAAACCTCCCAAAATTCAGCTTCATTTTAGAGCGACTAAGAAGGATCGATGCTTACCTTTTCATTTCCATGTTTTAAACTTATTTAAATCTTGGTCAAACCTAGGATTTGACCAAGATTCAAATGGGCATAAAAATTCAGACAAAAAATCTAAAGAATGAAAAACCAAAGCACATAGCCTTCTTAATTATGTCATATAGTAAACACTCAAGTTGATAAACAAGGTCTAGACATATTCAAACCAGAAAAATCATGTGTATATCTACCCCTAACCCTAAACTCTGTCTTATGAAGTCAATCATGAAGAGAATTGGTTTTGGGTTTCAAACATGGAAATTTCAAGTACGTCCCAAAAGCTTCATATATTTTAGAGTGACAAATTAAGAAGGATCTTGGCTTACGTTTTCATTTTCATGCTTGAAACTTGTTTAAATCTTGGTTGAACCTAGGATTTGACCAGAATCAAATGTGCATAAAATTCTTAAAAAAAATAGAAAAATGAAAAACAAAAGCACATGGTCTTCTTATGTCATATAGTAAGCATTCAAGTTGATAAACAAGGTTTAGACATATTCAAACCAGACAAATCATGTATCTACCCCCTAACCCTAAACTCGGTCTTATGAAGTCTAGCATGAGGAGAAGTCGTTTTGGGTTTCAAACGTTTAAGCCAAAAGCCCCATTTCAAATATTTCAAACTTATTCAAATTTGGTTCAAATTTGAAAGACACACAAGTTATAGCACACATAGTGCATACATTCTCACACATACTGCACTAGATGCTAACCCGGCCTATAGTTTGAGGCCATTGGATGAGGTCGAAAAAAATCTTGGATTATAAATGGGGTTGTTCGAACCCCGTAGTTGGATTTTTTGAACCTTGATCTGTAGTACTGGGCAAAACCCTAGTTTAACCTATTTAATTATAGATTCGTAGGTCGATTTTTCTACCTTTTTATTATTACTATGCAGCACATGTGTGTTTGCCCGTCGAGTGAAACTCGGAGGAAGAGGGATCACTCGGAAGGAGAGAAGAAGGGAGAGAATTATGGTGTCTCCCCTTTTTCGGGTGATGATGTTGACTTTTGTGCAGGGTTTGTCAGTGAGCAGGAGGTGCGAGCGAGCGAGCGAGCGAGCGAGTCGAGCGAGGCCGAGAATGAGAGAGATTTGTTTTTTTTTGTGAGAGGGACAACCGAAGGATCCAGAAGGACCCACAGACTTCCAATACGCATCCTGATGCGTCTTCTCTTGACAAAGAAAATGGCTGGGAGTTTGCGTACCTATTGCACGTGACTTGTGCTCACTGAAGTGTGGGACCTCACGCATGGGCACCACACGTAAGTGACAGACCTGCTGGTGTAAAAGCTCGGTTGATTATTATAGTGCATTAGAACAAAGTTTCCTATGGATTCAAGGGTAGGAAATCCAAGTTAACTCATTTACATGACATTATTTTTTCCATGAAGCAAAGTTAACGCACCTATCAATTGGTACATTTTGGAGTGACTAAGAAGGATCCAGGCTTACTTATTCGTTTTCACGTGTAAAACTTGTCTAAATCTTGGTCAAACAAAATTGGCAGAAAATTCAAAAAAAACAGAAAAATGAAAAACCAAAGCACATAGTCTTCTTATGTCATATAGTAAGCATTAAAGTTGATAAACAAGGTCTAGACATATTCAAACCATACAAATCATGTATCTACCCGCTAACCCCTAAACTATGTCTTAAGAAGTCAAGCATGAAGAGAAGTGGTTTTGGGTTTCAAACATGGAAATTTCAAAAACCTCCCAAAAACTTCATTTTAGGGTGACTAAGAAGGATACAGGCTTCCCTTTTCATTTTCATGTTCTATACTTGTTTAAATCTTGGTCAAACCTAGGATTTGACCAAGATTCAAATGTGCATCAAAATTCCAAAAAAAATCAGAAAAATGAAAAACCAAAGCACATACATATATATAGTAAGCATTCAAAAGTTGATAAACAAGGTCTAGCTAGACATATTCAAATAAGACAAATCATGTATCTACCCCTCTAAAACCATAAACTCTGTCTTATGAAGTCAAGCATGAAGAGAAGTGGTTTTTGGTTTCAAACATGGAAATTTCAAAAACCTCCCAAAATTAAAGCTTCATTTTAGAGTGACTAGTTAAGAAGGATCCAGGCTTACCTTTTCATTTTCATGTTTTAAACTTGTTTAAATCTTGGTCAAACCTAGGATTTGACCAATATTCAAATGGGCATAAAATAAAAAAATAAATAAAATAAAAAACCAAAGCACATAGTCTTCTTATGTCATATAGTAAGCATTCAAAAGTTCATAAACAAGGTCTAGACATATTCAAACCAGACAAATCATGTACCCCCTAACCCTAAACTTTGTCTTAATTATATATGAAGTCAAGCATGAAGCAGAGAAGTGTGGTTTTGGGTTTCAAACATGGAAATTTCAAAAACCTCCCAAAAAGTTTCATTTTAATTAGACTGGCTGGTTAATTAAGAAGGATCCATGATTAATTACCTTTTCATTGTCATGTTTTAAACTTGTTTAAATCTTGGTCGAACCTAGGATTTAACCAAGATTCAAATGGGCATAAAAATTCAGAAAAAAATCGAAAGAATGAAAAACCAAAGCACATATCCTTCTTATGTCATATAGTAAGCATTCAAATTGATAAACATGGTCTAGACATATTCAAACCAGAAAAATCATGTATCTACCCCTAACCCTAAACTCTGTCTTATGAAGTCAAGCATGAAAAGAAGTTCGGTGGTTTTGGGTTTCAAACATGGTAAATTCAAGAACCTCCCAAAAGCTTCATTTTAGAGTTACTAAGAGAAAGATCCAGACTTAATTACCTTATCATTTTCACATGTTAAACTTGTTTAAATCTTGCTCAACAAACCTAGGATTTTACCAAGATTCTCAAATGGGCATAAAAATCAAAAAATGAAATACCAATTCACATAGTCCTCTTATGTCATATAGTAAGCATTCAAGTTGATAAACAAGGTCTAGACATATTCAAACAAGACAAATCATGTATCTACCCCCTATCGACCCTAAACTTCGTCTTATGAAGTCAAGCATGAAGAGAAGTGGTTTTGGGTTTCAAACATGGAAATTTCAAAAACCTCCCAAAATTCAGCTTCATTTTAGAGCGACTAAGAAGGATCGATGCTTACCTTTTCATTTCCATGTTTTAAACTTATTTAAATCTTGGTCAAACCTAGGATTTGACCAAGATTCAAATGGGCATAAAAATTCAGACAAAAAATCTAAAGAATGAAAAACCAAAGCACATAGCCTTCTTAATTATGTCATATAGTAAACACTCAAGTTGATAAACAAGGTCTAGACATATTCAAACCAGAAAAATCATGTGTATATCTACCCCTAACCCTAAACTCTGTCTTATGAAGTCAATCATGAAGAGAATTGGTTTTGGGTTTCAAACATGGAAATTTCAAGTACGTCCCAAAAGCTTCATATATTTTAGAGTGACTAATTAAGAAGGATCTTGGCTTACGTTTTCATTTTCATGCTTGAAACTTGTTTAAATCTTGGTTGAACCTAGGATTTGACCAGAATCAAATGTGCATAAAATTCTTTAAAAAAATAGAAAAATGAAAAACAAAAGCACATGGTCTTCTTATGTCATATAGTAAGCATTCAAGTTGATAAACAAGGTTTAGACATATTCAAACCAGACAAATCATGTATCTACCCCCTAACCCTAAACTCGGTCTTATGAAGTCTAGCATGAGGAGAAGTCGTTTTGGGTTTCAAACGTTTAAGCCAAAAGCCCCATTTCAAATATTTCAAACTTATTCAAATTTGGTTCAAATTTGAAAGACACACAAGTTATAGCACACATAGTGCATACATTCTCACACATACTGCACTAGATGCTAACCCGGCCTATAGTTTGAGGCCATTGGATGAGGTCGAAAAAAATCTTGGATTAGAAATGGGGTTGTTCGAACCCCGTAGTTGGATTTTTTGAACCTTGATCTGTAGTACTGGGCAAAACCCTAGTTTAACCTATTTAATTATAGATTCGTAGGTCGATTTTTCTACCTTTTTATTATTACTATGCAGCACATGTGTGTTTGCCCGTCGAGTGAAACTCGGAGGAAGAGGGATCACTCGGAAGGAGAGAAGAAGGGAGAGAATTATGGTGTCTCCCCTTTTTCGGGTGATGATGTTGACTTTTGTGCAGGGTTTGTCAGTGAGCAGGAGGTGCGAGCGAGCGAGCGAGTCGAGCGAGGCCGAGAATGAGAGAGATTTGTTTTTTTTGTGAGAGGGACAACCGAAGGATCCAGAAGGACCCACAGACTTCCAATACGCATCCTGATGCGTCTTCTCTTGACAAAGAAAATGGCTGGGAGTTTGCGTACCTATTGCACGTGACTTGTGCTCACTGAAGTGTGGGACCTCACGCATGGGCACCACACGTAAGTAACAGACCTGCTGGTGTAAAAGCTCGGTTGATTATTATAGTGCATTAGAACAAAGTTTCCTATGGATTCAAGGGTAGGAAATCCAAGTTAACTCATTTACATGACATTATTTTTTCCATGAAGCAAAGTTAACGCACCTATCAATTGGTACATTTTGGAGTGACTAAGAAGGATCCAGGCTTACTTATTCGTTTTCACGTGTAAAACTTGTCTAAATCTTGGTCAAACAAAATTGGCAGAAAATTCAAAAAAAAACAGAAAAATGAAAAACCAAAGCACATAGTCTTCTTATGTCATATAGTAAGCATTAAAGTTGATAAACAAGGTCTAGACATATTCAAACCATACAAATCATGTATCTACCCGCTAACCCCTAAACTATGTCTTAAGAAGTCAAGCATGAAGAGAAGTGGTTTTGGGTTTCAAACATGGAAATTTCAAAAACCTCCCAAAAACTTCATTTTAGGGTGACTAAGAAGGATACAGGCTTCCCTTTTCATTTTCATGTTCTATACTTGTTTAAATCTTGGTCAAACCTAGGATTTGACCAAGATTCAAATGTGCATCAAAATTCCAAAAAAAATCAGAAAAATGAAAAACCAAAGCACATACATATATATAGTAAGCATTCAAAAGTTGATAAACAAGGTCTAGCTAGACATATTCAAATAAGACAAATCATGTATCTACCCCTCTAAAACCATAAACTCTGTCTTATGAAGTCAAGCATGAAGAGAAGTGGTTTTTGGTTTCAAACATGGAAATTTCAAAAACCTCCCAAAATTAAAGCTTCATTTTAGAGTGACTAGTTAAGAAGGATCCAGGCTTACCTTTTCATTTTCATGTTTTAAACTTGTTTAAATCTTGGTCAAACCTAGGATTTGACCAATATTCAAATGGGCATAAAATAAAAAAATAAATAAAATAAAAAACCAAAGCACATAGTCTTCTTATGTCATATAGTAAGCATTCAAAAGTTCATAAACAAGGTCTAGACATATTCAAACCAGACAAATCATGTACCCCCTAACCCTAAACTTTGTCTTAATTATATATGAAGTCAAGCATGAAGCAGAGAAGTGTGGTTTTGGGTTTCAAACATGGAAATTTCAAAAACCTCCCAAAAAGCTTCATTTTAATTAGACTGGCTGGTTAATTAAGAAGGATCCATGATTAATTACCTTTTCATTGTCATGTTTTAAACTTGTTTAAATCTTGGTCGAACCTAGGATTTAACCAAGATTCAAATGGGCATAAAAATTCAGAAAAAAATCGAAAGAATGAAAAACCAAAGCACATATCCTTCTTATGTCATATAGTAAGCACTCAAATTGATAAACATGGTCTAGACATATTCAAACCAGAAAAATCATGTATCTACCCCTAACCCTAAACTCTGTCTTATGAAATCAAGCATGAAAAGAAGTACGGTGGTTTTGGGTTTCAAACATGGTAAATTCAAGAACCTCCCTAAAGCTTCATTTTAGAGTTACTAAGAGAAAGATCCAGACTTAATTACCTTATCATTTTCACATGTTAAACTTGTTTAAATCTTGCTCAACAAACCTAGGATTTTACCAAGATTCTCAAATGGGCATAAAAATCAAAAAATGAAATACCAATGCACATAGTCCTCTTATGTCATATAGTAAGCATTCAAGTTGATAAACAAGGTCTAGACATATTCAAACAAGACAATACATGTATCTACCCCCTATCGACCCTAAACTTCGTCTTATGAAGTCAAGCATGAAGAGAAGTGGTTTTGGGTTTCAAACATGGAAATTTCAAAAACCTCCCAAAATTCAGCTTCATTTTAGAGCGACTAAGAAGGATCGATGCTTACCTTTTCATTTCCATGTTTTAAACTTGTTTAAATCTTGGTAAAATCTAGGATTTGACCAAGATTCAAATGGGCATAAAATAAAAAAAACCGAAAAATGAAAAACCAAAGCGCACATAGTCTTCTTATATGTCATATAGTAAGCATTAAAGTTGATAAACAAGGTCTAGACATATTCAAACTAGCTAGACAAATCATGTATCTACCCCCTAACCCCTAAACTCTGTCTTATGACGAAGTCAAGCATGAAGATAAGTGGTTTTAGGTTTCAAACATGGAAATTTCAAAAACCTCCCAAAAACTTCATTTTAGGGTGACTAATTAAGAAGGATACATGCTTCCCTTTTCATTTTCATGTTCTATATATACTTGTTTAAATCTTGGTCAAACCTAGGATTTGACCAAGATTCAAATGTGCATCAAAATTCCAAAAAATATCAGAAAAATGAAAAACCAAAGCACATAGTTTTCTTATGTCATATAGTAGCATTAAAGTTGATAAACAAGGTCTAGACAGATTCAAACAAGAAAAATCATGTATCTACTCCCTAACCCTAAACTTTGTCTTATGTAGTCAAGCATGAAGAGAAGTGGTTTTGGGTTTCAAATATGGAAATTTCAAAAACCTACCAAAAGCTTCATTTTAGAGTGACTAAGAAGGATCAATGGTTACCTTTTCATTTTCATATTTTAAACTTGTTTAAATCATTGTCAAACCAGGATTTGACCAAGATTTAAATGGGCATAAAATTAAAAAAATCAGAAAAATGAAAAACAAAAGCACATAGTCTTCTTATGTCACATATATATATATAGTAAGCATTCAAAAGTTGACAAACAAGGTCTATACATATTCAAATAAGACAAATCATGTATCTACCCCTAACCCTAAACTCTGTCTTATGAAGTCAAGCATGAAGAGAAGTGGTTTTTGGTTTCAAACATGGAAATTTCAAAAACCTCCCAAAAGCTTCATTTTAGAGTGACTAAGAAGGATCCAGGCTTACCTTTTTATTTTCATGTTTTAAACTTGTTTAAATCTTGGTCAAACCTAGGATTTGACCAATATTAAAATGGGCATAAAATAAAAAAAAAAAAACCAAAGCACATAGTCTTCTTATGTCATATAGTAAGCATTCAAGTTCATAAACAAGGTCTAGACATATTCAAACCAGACAAATCATGTATCTACCCCCTATCGACCCTAAACTTCGTCTTATGAAGTCAAGCATGAAGAGAAGTGGTTTTGGGTTTCAAACATGGAAATTTCAAAAACCTACCAAAAGCTTCATTTTAGAGCGAGTAAGAAGGATCGATGCTTATCTTTTCATTTTCATGTTTTAAACTTATTTAAATCTTGGTCAAACCTAGGATTTGACCAAGATTCAAATGGGCATAAAAATTCAGACAAAAATCTAAAGAATGAAAAACCAAAGCACGTACATAGCCTTCATAATTATGTCATATAGTAAACATTCAAGTTGATAAACAAGGTCTAGACATATTCAAACCAGAAAAATCGTGTATCTACCCCTAACCCTAATTAAACTCTGTCTTATGAAGTCAAGCATGAAGAAAAGTGGTTTTGAGTTTCAAGCATGCATGGAAATTTCGAGAACCTCCCAAAAGCTTCATTTTAGAGTGACTACGAAGGATCCATGCTTACACCTTTTCATTTTCAAGTTTTAAACTTGTTTAAAACCTGGTCAAACCTGGGATTTGACCAAGATTCAAATGGGCATAAAATTCAAAAAAATCAGATAAATGAAAAACCATAGCACATAGTCTTCTTATGTCATATAGTAAGCATTCAAGTGGATAAACAAGCTCTAGACATACTGAAACCAGACAAATCATGTATCTACCCCTATCCCTAAACTATGTCTTATGAAGTCTAGCATGAAAAGAAGTGGTTTTGGGTTTCAAACATGGAAATTTCAAAAACCTCCCAAAAGCTTCATTTTGGATTGACTAAGGAGGATCCAGGCTTACTTTTTCATTTTCATGTTTTAAACTTGTTTAAATCTAGGTCAAACCTAGGATTTGACCAAGATTCAAATGGACATAAAAAATCAACAGTTTACAACAGCACACAAAATAAACATGAAATTACATCTAAATCCCTAACTTTTACATGGAGGACCCCAGGCTGAAAGCAAGAAATGCGATCGGGTCTTGAATCTTGATGCGTCTTCTCTTGACAAAGAAGATCGCTGGGAGTTTGCGTACGTACATCACGTCACTTGTGCTCACTGAAGTGTGGGACATGACGCATGCATGGGAAACACACGTAAGTGACATGGATTCAAGGGTAGGGAAGCCAAGAGAAAAAAACGAGAATTTGGACAAAAATAACCCAATCTTGCTAGTATGTCGAAAGTTTGTTTTTCCCAATCTTTTCGACTTTGGGTTATTTCTGTCTATTTTGCCGAAAAAACGAGGACATAGACTGGAAACGGTGATGCATCTAGCTTCAGAGTACGTCAGATTAAGACTTCATGAGCAACACTAGTCTGACGTAAGTACAGTGTATACAGACAAGACATGGACTAGACATTGCTACCCACGTCCCTCTGCGCCCCTTCAAAGAAATCATACTCGTACTAGAATCTCGAAACGTAGGAATTAGTCTGACACGATTTCTGATTGTTTAATTCATAGGATTGCAATTTTCAGAATTCATTGACAATACATTTTTATACAAAAACAGAAAATCCTTCATTGTGTAACCGTATGTTACTACTAGTATTTCTTTTGGTTTTCACACGCAATCAAATGTTATTGGATCCAAATACCATTGTTTCTCAATCCTATATATTTGGAGATGATCATCACTCTCTAATCATACAATTTTCATATTCCCGCACTTTGAAAATCTTGCGAAAGTTTCATCGAATATTGTTTGGTTGCATCGCGGGGAAACCGCGTGAATTTAGATTAATTGTTGCATGTTTGTTTGTGGTGTGACCAACTGCTTTTGCAACGAAACAACCCCCCACCATGTACGCATTGTTTGGGTCGCATGCATGATGTGTACAAAATGTTAAAATAGAAATAATGTAGGAAATTGAATATGATTGCATGTTGAATTAATCCTATATGAGAGAAATCACACAAATTTGAATTGCATGTTCTTTGGTTGTAGTGCTACACAAAAAACACGTGAATTAGTATGAATTATCATGTATTCAAGAATCAAAGGAGCCACTGAGATTTGAATCCCACAAAATTTCTATGAATTTTCTTCGAACCAAACAAGCCCAACAAGATTCCAAAGGAATATAATACAACGAACAAACAACTTCCGTTGTTGGAATATTTCCTTAGGACATCAATCCAATAGAAACTATATGATCCAGTTTCAGCGACAATCTGGTCGGTGTAGGCTCGAGGAGGCCAATTGTATATATATGTTTGGACCCGGTTGGTTGAGTGATCATGCTCGTGACATCCAGCCTGAAAGGTAAAATTCGGGCAAGGCCAGCGTGATGCCACAATACTTTTGAAATATTCAAAAGCGCGTAATATTTGTGAAATTTTAATAATAGCTACTACTTATGTGAATTTTTTTCGTTCATACGCTTATTGGGGGGTAGGCTAACCCTAATGGCCTCCTCAAGATCCCTACCTCTACCAAGGTTTCCCGAGTTCATCCACCTCGACGGGTTCCTTGCCAGTTTCGACCATGTTGTGGGCATCATTTCGGGTTCCCGTACCACGGCCAGTCCTTTTCAGGAGTCCCGAACCCGATGCCATAATATTTGTTTGAAAAAATTCAAGACCGCACAATATTTGTTGAAATAAATGAATAAGCATTTTTAAATAGCTAAATAAAAGAAGTATGAATTTTGAAAAATTTATTTTTTCTAAAACATTAATTGGAGCATTGACATGTTGAACCCACTTGTCGATTTTGCTATCAACATGACTAACTAGCTGATTAGATAACCAAGTGGTGAAATTTGCAACATATTAGACCACCACATGGTGGAAACTGCAAAAAAATGTCCAAGTGGTGGTTTGTGCAACATATAGAGCAGTACAGTATATGGTAGTACAAGATGAATGTGCACTGCCGTGGGCCCGTGGTAATATATCATGATGATGGCAAAGGATCTTTTCTCTGCTGAAACTGTCCAGAGCTGATTTGATGAGACAAAATACAGCTCCACGGCGTGCAAGGACAGTATACAGTACATTAGCTTCTTCTCGGGTCACACGCCTTCACGACAGGTGCGAGTGCAGCGAGACCAGAGAGAGAAGGCACGCCCGTAGTACTCGTATTATTGATTTCAATTCAAATTGTTTTTTTTGCCTGCTTCTCCGTCTTCTTCATCTCCATCTTCTCTGGCGACCCCGCCTACACCAGCAGCCCCTGCACCACCGCCGCCATGCCTTTTTCGGATCATCTCGAGCCACCTGTTTGATGGTACTAGTAGGAGTTGTGGACTTTTATCCATATCGCTCTACCAGCTGCCGCTCGCACTGTCCTCCAATACCTCATACCCAAACGCCAGCGTCCCACTCCCACACCCCCACACCCACTTGACCGCATCCTTCCAATGGCGAGATCGATCAATGAGAGTGGCAGTTCTATGGTGTTTCCTGATGGCCCCCTTGAAGAAATCGCATCCCGATGCGATGTCATCACCGCCGCGAGCCTCGTCGGTTCATGCAAGTTTTATCATGATTCAGCAACACAAAGTGTAGCTCTGCCTGCATCTCAGCCGTTTGGCATGCCCTGTGTTCTTCATACTCACCAAACTGAGGTACCGCCCGCGCACAATCCCTTCTCCCGCGTCCACAAGTTCAAGCAGCAGGGTGCGCAGAAGGACAAGCAGCATGATGCAAAAGATCGCAAGGGTACCTTGTGCCAACTGACGCCGCTGGATAGGATCTCTTCCGATGTCGTGATTCCAGATGGTGGTACGGGCATGTGGGCAGGCGCGAATGGAGATTGGATCGCCCTTCTTGGCTTCCCCTGGAATTGGGAGCTTGTCAATGTGTACACTGGTCGCCGGATTCCTCTACCACCAATAAGTGAGTTTAAATCCACCCCGGATAAACTTGTGTTCGAGTCTAATGATCAACATCTTCAACTGCTGAAGATAGCTATTTGCCGAGTTCCAACAGCTGCTTCAAATTATACTAGTTTCTCTGTTCTTGCCATCTTCAACGCGGCAATTGCAGTCCTTCACTGTGCTTCTAGCAGATGGACAGTTCTTGACAACCAGTTCTTAGCGTACGGCTACTCCGATGCAATCATCCACAAGGGTATTGTATTTGTCAGTAACTCAGATGTGCGAAGTTTATGCATGGAATCAACTTTCTTGGGGTAATTTTTCTCATCTCATATGATGTGTTTTCGCTATTACCTGCTAGTTTCAGATTTAGCTTTAGCCTTTTTCTTTTTGTTGTGCAGTTTTCGTGTCATGCCTGTACCTTTCCCCCTCTATATTCAATCAAAATCAGCAGCGATATGCCTTTGAGTCAAAATAAAGTACTCCCTCCGATCCAAATCAAATTGACTCAGCTTTGTCTAGCCAGTGCATCTAGCTAGACAAACTTGAGTCAATTAATTTGTGCATATCTAGCTAGACACATCCAGTTGAGTCAATTAATTTGGATCGGAGGCAGTATTTTAGCTACATCATTATTCATGTATGTAATGAACTAATCAAGTTTTGCTGAACTGACTTCAAGCTGTGCTTTCCTTTGCAAGGTCCTTTGTTGATCAGCACGGCACCTATTCCGCCAGAACTTGATGAACAAGGTCGGTACAATCTTGGCTCCTGGTGGTTAGCACGATCTCCTGATGGTTCTAGACTTTTTCTGGTCCATACCTGGGGCATTACTGACGGGCGGGATTATACTGGACTGGTTCGGATTTTACCTGCTGCTGCTACCTCTGAGGGTTGTCATGGTCGCACTATTCGCGGGTATGGTAAGGGTTTACTTGGCTGCGAGGTGTACAGCATGGACACCAGTCAATTGATGCCACCGAGGCCATGGAGGAGGATTATTTCCCTTGGATCATATTCTCTCTTCCTTGGAGTGAACTATCCGATTATCATTCCAGTAGAAGACGGGGCAGAACATGACCGTCCAAATATGGCGAGAAGCAACTCTGTTTACACATCGCACCATGCAGTAGGCCTTGCATATCCTCCTTCTCGAGACATTTGCCGCTTCGGTTTGAATTCTGCAGACTGCATCGTTGGTTTCCAAACCAACATTAGATGGGCATGGCGGCAGGTTCCGTTGTGGCTCATCCCAAGCTTCGCCAACGCCGGCAATGGAACCTGCCTTCGCGTCACGTGTCCGTAAAGAAGGGCTGATGTACTTTATGTAATACTCGTGTTGTAATGCAAGATTTGTATCTGTTGAACTATTTCATTTGCATGTTTATCTCTACCTAGGCTACTCCCTTTTCGTAGTTGTGTTGTACTATCTGTTGAACTATTTCCTTTGCCTGTTATCTCTACCTAGGCTACTCCTCCGTAGTTGTTAAATTGATGTAATGCTCCTACAATGCAGGCTACACTGGGCGTGTGGCCTGTAATGTTATCAAACACCTTTTGTACTCGTTCTAGTAAGCATTTCACACTATAGCTCACATAATTAAAGTACTCCTACAACGTATTAGTTGAAAGATATCTCTCATAAGTAAGTACCCCTCTTTGAGCTTATGCGAAACATAAATGACTATTTTAGAAATATATACTCACAATGGTACATAGTTCTATTAGAAAAAGAAAGTGTGAATAGTAGAATGATGGAGAAGTGTTTTTTGAGGTCTGTGCATAGCTAGTGTTCATGGTGCAAAAGCACTTAGACTAGTCACAATGGGAAGTATCGTAGACTGATACTAGTCTATGATACAACACCTTCAATGCATAGTATCATGAATTAGTATCATGCAATGTTGCGAAAAACCAATTATTCATTTCTTTCCAAATAGACTAGCTTTGCGAGGATGACAAAACATTTCTTTATTGCCCTCTCGTATGAATCACCTCCATACATCACCTCTCATACCGATTGAAAGCCATGCCAAATCGTTGGTTCAAGACCATGAATACCAAGCCAATTTTGTTAGCTAGTTGGACCACCCTCGGATTGAGAACCAACGGTTGAAAGAAAGGTGGGCGCCAACTCATATTTTTTTCTCGAGAGTCCGACACTTGATGTTGATTGCAAAGTTCACAAAGGCCAAAATTTTGACATCCTCTTTGTGCAAGTCTTGCCACCATCCAAACTCGGTTTTGAAGTACCAACCAAGAAAAAAAAAGCTTGCACTTTGGAGGACCCCATGGACCATGAAAATTTTGAAAAACTTCCGAAGAATCATGCATATTTCGATTTATATTTTGGTGAAGTTTCATTCGATTTGAATCATAGGTTTGTGAGCAAATATATATTTAGTTTAAACTAGTGCTCGAGTACGTAAGAATCTATTTAATCACAAGCTAGTCATCCGAATGGGATGAAATATTCATAGATTTTAAAACAAGGAATCTACATATTACTGGATTTTTTTTCAAAATTTTCTGAATAGTTTTTCTTTTTTAGCTTCGAAATAAGAGATAGTTTGGAACGTTGGATCTCAAATGGATGGTAGATGGTGGGACACAGTCACAATGTATCTTGGAAGCATCAAGTCACTGAAGCTCTGTCCGGTTTCCAAACCAAGCTAGGAAAGGCATTGAAAATGAAGTTCTGCTCTAAAACATTTCTCATTCCATTTTGGTGCTCGCGCGGTTGCATGCTGCCCACGTGTTAAGGTACGTGTCTCTGGCATGTAGAGAACTACGATTATTGGCGAAAAATATATCGAAATGGAAACTGTAAAAAAAGCCCTCTCTGGTCAACCTGATGTGACGAGACATCACTGCACCAAACGTCGTCGCAAATTTATAGATGGGTGGCGTGCTAGTCTACCAACAGTCAAATCGGCGCCCAGTCGCAGCAGCAGCCTAGAGTACTACCTTTTTTGCCCCTTGCATGTCTATCATCTTCTTCTTCACCCCGTTACAAAAAAAATAAAAAATCTTCTTCTTCACCCTCCCAGAATCACGCGCACGCGCAGGATCTCGATCCCCACCACGCCGCATCACTAGTACTACTCCGTATACCTTTCTCTCCTTACCCCGGCCGGCCGCGCGCCGCATCGTTCCTTCCATAGCGCTCGCCCTCTCCTCCGAAAACCCCAAGCGCAGTTGCATCCGCCATCCACCTAAATCCATCTTCACGTGATGGATTATTCTAGGCTTTGCCGGGGCGGCGGGGACGGCCACTTGGAGGCTCTCACCGGCGACAACATCGACCTCATCGCTGCGCATCTGGACGTTACCTACACCGTCCGACTTGTTGCATGTTCCAGGGAGCTCTACGATATGATCAGCAAGGATGAAGGTAAGATGCACCATTGGGATGAACCCTGCCTGCTGATGCCTCCGCCTGCTTATTGGTTCGGTGAACACTGGGACCTAGCGAGAGCATCTCGTCTGCATGATACCGTGTACGACCTGGTGCCCCTCGACCATCCTCGCCGTTCTGTCGCCCTGCCATTCATGCACGACAGAAAATGGCTTGGCGCGAACGGCGACTGGATCGCCGCCGCCGATCATCATGAGTGGTGCCTCGTGAACGTCTACACCGAGCGACATATCCCCCTTCCATCCCTACCTGATTCGAAGATTCATCATAGTATTGTTTCATATCGACCTGCATACTCTTTTAACTGGGGTCCAGCAATTTATTTGTTGAAGATTGTAATCTGCCAAGTGCCCACAAAAGGTGGGAGGTACGCAGATTACAAGCTCATCGCCTTGTTCGACAAAACGATTTTCTACCTTGAAGGGGGTGGCGACTGGAGAATGCTGGAGGCCCTTACACCTGCACCTGATTATCCAAATTACTGTGATGCCATTGAACTCCGTGGCCACGTTTTTGCGGTGGACGAAACTGACGGCTCCACGTACTTCTGGGACACCGCAAATGGTATTTTTTCAGTCCTTATGTTGCATTGCATGATACACTGCCTTAACCAATGAAGTTATTCATGAACTACCTTGTTTATATTTTACCTTTCTTATATGACTTAATGATCACACCCCCTTTTGCTGAATATGAATGAACCGTTGCTTGCAATGAATTAGTAGTACTAATTAGTCACCAACAAACATAGTATGCTCAGTATGTGATTGCATTCCTGAATTAGTAACTCTACGCCATCAGAATATGGGTGTAATTAACCAGTATCTCAAAAGATAACGTGGCACTATGAAGGCACCCTTTTTGATAACCTTTTACACCCATTGTTTCATATATAACTAATTGATTTTGCCTCCAAAAGGAGGACGAGAGACCCCCGCCATCTGCATCAGAGAGATGCATAAGGACTTTCATAAGTATATGACTTAACGATCACATCCTTTATCTGAATATGAATGAACCGTTGCTTGCAATGAATTAGTACTAGTCAGTCATCAGCAAACATAGTATACTCCGTATGTGAATGCATTCCTGAATTAGTAACTCTATGCAACTGCAGAATATGGATGTAATTAACAAGTATCTCAAATGTTAACGTAGAAACAGAAAAATAGAAGAAAATCGTTTGTAATTACATGCGCAGCTTATATTTTCTAGAGATCGGGGAAAAAGCCTTGATCGGATGTACCTACATGCAGATCAAACAGTTCTTTGTTTATATCGGTGAACAATCTGCAGAATGGTATAATTAATTTTGTTTTTGATACATTTTTTCTCCCATTTTCTTGAATAGATTTCAGTTTCCCACAATTATCTTTCATTAGTGATTGTGACGTCCCCTCATTCAAAATAACTCAGGTTATCTTTTTCCTAATTCAATGATATTTAAGTTTGAGTAAGTTTACGATTAATATCTACAACCTCATATATATATAAGATTTAGCACCTGCAGGCCTAACAAAGTTAGCTGCCTCTAGTCCCCTGTATAGTTCTTTCTTTTTGCTTTCTCAGTTTTTCGTAGCCTTGCTACAACCCTGTATGCTCTAATATATAATGATGCACGACTAGGCATGTGTTCGAGAAAAGAAAATCTAAATATCTTTTGTAATATATGAACCTATATTGATGTTTTAGATGTTGGTAGTATAATTTTCGATAAACTTGAACAGACTTAAATCAGTTTAACTTAGCACAACCATATAGCGTACCTTTTTTAGAACGCGAAAATGAGGTAAACAAATACCATGTGTACCCTTTACTATCAATAGTAGAGAAGAGATTATGAACCTTCAACTCTAAAATGCAAATTCTTCTACTGAATGGATAGCTGCATCTGATACCTATTTTGCAAATGTTACCAGACTTGGGGTTAGCTACAAAGAGCATTTCTTTCTTGTCAAGCTTCATGCACTACCAACACAGCCAAAAGTCCGAACTGATCGCAAGGGCGGCAATCCACTTATACAATTCAACACCCCCCCTCACGTGTGATGGGAGACAAGTCAACATGTGGAAAGACTCAGAGGTATAGCTCAAGAGGCATATACGTGGACTCCGAGGGGGCAACAACAATTTTAGGATAAATTGCGAAAGCCAGGACTCGAACTCGAGACCCTGGCTCTGACACCATGTCAAGCTTCATGGACTAGCCAACGCAACCAAAAGTCCGAACTGATGGAAAGGTCTAGGCAATCCACTTATACAGTTAAACATTTCTTACCCTTCGGGTGGTCACAGGGAAGCTCTCTAATAGATCACTTAAGACAAAGGGAATTAACTACAGCACAGGACTTAAACTTAAGATGATATATATTTGTCAAAATTTGAATGTATCTATATGCTTTCACTGTCTAGATACATCTGAATTTGGACAAATCTCATACACTTTCGGTGGGACAGAGGTAGTATATAACTGTGTATACACTAACTAGTGTCTAGTTTTGGCGAAGTTTAGACTAGTTTCGTGGGATGGATGCAGTATAACTGATATATTGGACACTCGATTTGAACACATGAATGACCAATGTCCTTAGCTTACATAGTCGTACTTATACTATGAGCATGAACGATGAACAATGCTGCTGTTTGAATATGGTTGCCAGTAACACCCTATTCGTCTCCATTTCTAATATTGCAGAAAACCTGATGCTCCCGTTTGTAATCCCGCCACCGGTGGTGGATTATCAGCAGTACGCGTGGTTCCTCGCTCCATCTGCTGATGGCAAGCGATTGATGATCATCCTTACAGTAAACAAGATTGGGATTGCCAATGCTGAAGTACCTCCTGACATTCCCTATGCTGCTAATGGGCTTCAGCTACGGCAGTATCCTCCTGTTGCCACCTACGTCTTTGAGCTGGATCCCTTATCTACTGCACGTGCAGGGGACTTTCTTTGGAGGCAGGTTAACAGCCTCAGCGACCACTCTCTGTTCCTCGGACTCAATTACCCAATCATTGCCAACCTGAAGAAGCGTGAATCCAAAGCTCCTAATGGCACATTGGTTCCATTCATGAGGAAAAACTGCATCTACACAGCATACCGGAATATTCGTTATAATCAATACCCTAAAATTTTGCGCTGCAACCTCCAGCCAGATGAAGGTGAGACTGTGGGAGTTATCAGCCTTCCCAAGGATGGTTGGGATAGTGTCCGATAAGCGGCTATGTGGTTTAAGCCTGCTTTAAACATTGCCCGTTCGGTGTTACCTTTAAAAAAACAGTGACACTTTTTTATTATGCTTGAAGTGTTGAGAAGTAGTACACTGTTTTTAGTATGTACTAGTTTGAATCAGTTTATTTGAACACTGCCCTGCTTTTGTATTTCGTGTTCCCTTCATATTATAACCCATGCACGGCTGTTTTAGGATTGACTTTATTTCAGCACTATAATTACAATGTGTGTACGTCCTTTATAATATAGCCACCTCTTGTTGATCATACTCATGAGAGGACCATTCCTATTTTTTTCGCCGCTAAAGGGTAAAGTACATCCACTGGCACGGGGGTGTGTTCGGTTCCACCCCATCCCCAAACCGAACATGCATCAACTACGAGCAAGGAAGTAGATGTGCGACCTAGGTGACTGTGCGGACCCCACATGTGAACCAAAGAAAAAAACATGTCAATACGGAACTGATGTACATACGACAACTCCTATATGATATGCGTATGTACGATTGAGCATCTGGAGGTGTGCTGCCACCTGCTTCCTCACACGAAGGGTTGGATCTTGTGTTTCGTACACGGATCGGACTGAAATTGTCGTGTGCATAGCAAGGTTCATGTCAATAAGGCTGAGTTTGGCATCTAAGTCTAGGCAACAAATACTTTTGGGTTCCAACGGCCATCTACAAGGTATTTGCTATAGGCCTACTTGCTCCGGCTGTCGAAGCCCAATAACTACAAATGGGCCTTTCTGCTCATGCAATGTTGGCCCTTTTCTAAAGAACCACAGATCCTATGATTGGCAAAAAAAAAAAAAACACGGAGATTCTACATAAAAGTTGTTTGTATTTATTTTGAATTATTGGGTTGCAATTTTTGAAACTGCTCATGGCCAATATGAAAATCCTTGATTGCTCCATACCCACATAGATCACGGTATTTTCAAAAATTCATAAAGTGGATTTGAAATTTAAAACATATCCTAATAATTCCATGATTTATTCTATTAACTTGCAAGATCTTGGAGCGAAAGAGCTTGTATTAGTCTGCGAAAATAATACTGATAAACCTGTCGTTAACAAGAAATGAAGGTTTATCGTTCAGAGAGGATGCCATGTGGGACCCATGAGACAGTAGCGTCCTCAACGTTTCAAAGAAAAAGGCAAGTAGCCCGAAAATAGGGGTAAAAAATAAATCCTACAAAGGAAACATTTATAGTTCATAGAGGCTGACATGTGGGACCGATCTGCCAGCTGCATCCTCATCATTTCGAAGTCGGCAGGGATCAGAAGAAAAAGGCAAATAGCCAGAAATTAGGGGTCAAAAATAAATCCAAAAAGGAAACTTTTATTCTTCATAGAGGATGACATGTGGGACCGACCTGCCAAGCGCGTCCTCATCGTTTCAAAGGCCGCGAGGATCAAAAGAAAAAGGCAAATAGCCAAAAATTAGGGGTAAAAAATAAATCCAACAAAGGAAAGGTTTATTGTTCATAGAGGCTGACATGTGGGACCCATGAGCCAGCGGCGACCTCAATTTCAAAGGCGGCATATGATCGAAAAGAAAAAGGCAAGTTAGCAAAAATCGGGGGTAAAAAATCTAAGAAAAGAAACTTTATTGTACATAGAGGATGACATGCGGGTCCAATGAGCCAGCACCTTACTCAACGTTTCAGAGGCGGCATGAGATCAAAAGAAAAAGGAAACTGACCAAATATCAGGAGCAAAAAATAATCCAAGAAAAGAAACTTTTATTGTACATAGAGGATGACATATGGGTCCCACTTATACAAGCTCTTTCGCTCCAAGATCTTGCAAGTTGATTGTACATAGAGGATGACATGCGGGGCCCTTGTGTCAGCAGCTTAATCAACGTTTCCAAGGCGGCAGGGGATCAAAAGAAAAAGGAAATAGCCAAAAATAAGAGGGTGAAAAAAAATCCAAGAAAAGAAACTTTTATAGTATAGAGGATGACATGTGGGTCCCATGAGCCAGCAGCTTCCTCAACGTTTCAGAGGCTGCATGAGATCGAAAGAAAAAGGCAAGTGACCAAAAATAAGAGGGTAAAAAAATCCAAGAAAAGAGACTTGATTGTACATAGAGGATGACATGCGGGTCCCATCAGTCAGCAGCTTACTCAACGTTTCCAAGGCGGCAGGGGATCAAAAGAAAATGGAAATAGCCAAAGATCAGAGGGTGAAAAAAATCCAAGAAAAGAAACTTTTGTAGTACATAGAGGATGACATGCGGGTCCCATGGGCCAGCAGGTTCCTCAACGTTTTCAAGGGCGGCATGAGATCGAAAGAAAAAGGCAAGTGACCAAAAATCAGAGGGTGAAAAATAATCCAAGAAAAGAAACTTTTATTGTACATAGAGGATGACATGCTGTCCCAACGTTTCAAATGCGGCTTGAGATCAAAAGAAAAAGAAAGTAGCCAGAAATTAGGGGTAAAAAAAAACTCCAAGAAAAGAAAATTGATTGTACATAGAGGATGACATGCGGGTCCCACGAGTTAGCAGCTTACTCAACGTTTCCAAGGCGGCAGGGGATCAAAAGAAAAAGGAAATAGCCAAAAATCAGAGAGTGAAAAAAAACCCCTAGAAAATAAACTTTTGTAGTACATAGAGGATGACATGCGGGTCCCATGAGCCAGCAGGTTCCTCAACGTTTCAAACGTGGCATGAGATCGAAAGAAAAAGGCAAGTGACCAAATATCAGGAGCCAAAAATAATCCAAGAAAAGAAACTTGATTGTACATAGAGGATGACATGCGGGTCCCATTGTGTGGCAGTGGTCCCAACGTTTCAAATGCGGCTTGAGATCAAAAGAAAATGAAAGTAGCCAAAAATTAGGGGGTCAAAAAAAAACTCCAAGAAAGGAAAGCTTTATCGTTCATACAGGCTGACATGTGGGACCTATGAGCTAGCAGCTTACTAAACGTTTCAAAGGCGGCAGGGGATCAAAAGAAAAAGGAAATAGCCAAAAATCAGAGGGTGAAAAAAATCCAAGAAATCAAACTTTTATTGTACATAGAGGATGACATGCGGGTCCCATGAGTCGAGATTCCTCAACGTTTCAAACGTGGCATGAGATCGAAAGAAAAAGGCAAGTGACCAAATATCAGGAGCCAAAAATAATCCAAGAAAAGAAACTTTATTGTACATAGAGGATGACATGCGGGTCCCATTTTGCAGCAGCGGTCTCAACGTTTCCAAGGCGGCACAGGACCAAAAGAAAAATGAAGTAGCCGTAAATCGTGGGGTGAAAAAATCCAAGAAAAGAAAGATTTCAATTGGGCTGCATCTGGACATCTGGGCCTTCGAACTATCCTTCTGGGCCTTTTGACTCGTACAATTTCAGCCCACTCCAGAACATGAAAGTTCGGATTTTTCTCAAAAAAAAAACAGGAAAGTCCTATGCTTCGCCAAAACAAAAAACAAGGAGATTCAAGATATAAGTTGTAAAAATAAAATTTAATTTATCCGTTTGCAATAGCTCAGAGCGAAATACACTGTTTATTGTCTGCAAAATAATCAAGATATCACATGTTTCTTGTACGGGGAGGCTGACATCAGGGACCCATGAGCCAGCAGCGTCGTCAACGTTTCAAAGGCGGCAGGGGATCGAAAATAAAAATAAACCAAATATCAGTTGGTAAAAAAATCCAAGAAAAGAAAACATTTATCGTTCTGAGAGGATGACAAGCGGGACCGATGAGGCAGCAACATCCTCAACGTTTCCAAGGCGGCAGGGGATCAAAGAAAAAAAGGAAATAGCCAGAAATTAATTAGGGGTTCAAAATAAATCCATCAAAGGAAAGTTTTATTGTTCATAGAGGATGACATGTGGGACCAACCTGCCAACAGCGTCCTCATCGTTTCAAAGGGGGCAGGAGATCAAAAGAAAAAGGCAAATAGCCAGAAATTAGGGGTAAAAAATAACTCCAAGAAAGGAAACTTTTATTGTTCGTAGAGGATGACATGCGGGACCCATGAGCCAGCAGCTTACTTAACGTTTCAAAGGCGGCATGAGATCGAAAGAAAAAGGCAAGTGACAAAATATCAGGAGCCCAAGATAATCCAAGAAAAGAAACTTTATTTACATAGAGGATGACATGCGAGTCCCATTTTGCAGCAGCGGTCCCAACGTTTCAAATGCGGCTTGAGATCAAAAGAAAAAGAAAGTAGCCAGAAATTAGGGGGTCAAAAAAAATCCAAGAAAATAAAGTTGATGGACATAGAGGATGACATGCGGGTCCCATGAGCTAGCAGCTTACTCAACGTTTCCAAGGTGGCAGGGGATCAAAAGAAAAAGGAAATAGCCAAAAATCAGAGGGTGAAAAAAAACAAAGAAAATGAACTTTTATAGTACATAGAGGATGACATGCGGGTCCCATGAGCCAGCAGGTTCCTCAACGTTTCAAACGTGGCATGAGATCGAAAGAAAAAGGCAAGTGACCAAATATCAGGAGCCAAAAATAATTCAAGAAAAGAAACTTGATTGTACATAGAGGATGACATGCGGGTCCCAATTAGCGGCAGCAGTATCACCGTTTGAGAGGCTGCACGGGATCGAAAGAAAAAGGCAAGTGACCAAATATCAGGAGCCAAAAATAATCCAAGAAAAGAAATTTTATTGTACGTAGAGGATGACATGCGGGTCCCATTTTGCAGCAGCGGTCTCAACGTTTCCAAGGCGGCACAGAACCAAAAGAAAAATGAAGTAGCCGTAAATCGGGGGTGAAAAAAATCCAAGAAGAAAGATTTCAATTGGGCTGCAGCTGGTCCTCTGGGCCTTCGAACTATCCTGCTTGGCCTTTTGACTCGTACAATTTCAGCCCACTCCAAAACAGGAAAGTTCCGAATTTTCTAAAAAAACAGGAAAGTCCTATGCTTCGCAAAGACAAAAAAACAAGGAGATTCAACATATAAGTTTGTTTATGTAAAAATAAAAATTTAATTATCCATTTGAAATAGCTCAGAGCACAATACATTGTTTGTTGTCTGCAAAATAATCAAGATATCATATGTTTCTTGTACGGGGAGGCTGACATCGGGGACCCATGAGCCAACAACGTCGTCAACGTTTTAAAGGCGGCAGGGGATGGAAAGAAAAAATAAACCATAAATCTGTTGGTAAAAAATCCAAGAAAAGAAACATTTTCGTTCTGAGAGGATGACATGCGGGACCCATGAGGCAGCAGCATCCTCAGCGTTTATTGTTCATAGAGGTTGACATGTGGGACCCGTGAGCCAGCAGCGTCCTCAACGTTTTAAAGGCTGCACGTGATCGAAAGAAAAAATAAGCCAAAAATTGTTTGGTCAACAAAATCCAAGAAAATAAACATTTACCGTTCTGAGAGGATGACATGCGGGACCCATGAGGTAGCAGCATCCTCAACGATTCCAAGGCGGCAGGGGAAATATCCAGAAATTAATTAGGGGTTCAAAATAAATCCATCAAGGGAAACTTTTATTGTTCATAGAGGATGACATGTGGGACCGACCTGCCAACAGCGTCCTCATCGTTTCAGAGGGGGCAGGAGATCAAAAGAAAAAGGCAAATAGCCAGAAATTAGGGGTAAAAAATAACTCCAAGAAAGGAAACTTTTATTGTTCGTAGAGGATGACATGCTGGACCCATGAGCCAGCAGCTTACTCAACGTTTCAAAGGCGGCATGAGATCGAAAGAAAAAGGCAAGTGACAAAATATCAGGAGCCAAAGATAATCCAAGAAAAGAAACTTTATTGTACGTAGAGGATGACATGCGGGTCCCATTATCCAGCAGCTTACTCAACGTTTCAAAAGAGGCATGAGATCGAAAGAGATAGGAAGTTGATGGTAGATAGAGGATGACATGCGGGTCCCATGAGTCACAGCTTACCCAACGTTTCCAAGGCGGCAGGGGATCAAAAGAAAAACGAAATAGCCAAAAATCAGAGGGTGAAAATTAATAAAGAAACTAAACTTTTATAGCACATAGAGGATGACATGCGGGTCCCATGAGCCAGCAGGTTCCTCAACGTTTCAAACGTGGCATGAGATCGAAAGAAAAAGGCAAGTGACCAAATATGAGGAGCCAAAAATAATTCAAGAAAAGAAAGTTTTATAGTACATAGAGGATGACATGCGGGTCCCATTTAGCGGCAGCGGTATCACCGTTTGAGAGGCGGCAGGGGATCAAAAGAAAAAAGAAATTGCCAAAAATCTGAGGGTGAAAAAAAACCAAGAAAATAAACTTTTATAGTACATAGAGGATGACATGCGGGTCCCATGAGCCTGCAGGTTCCTCAACGTTTCAAACGTGGCATGAGATCGAAAGAAAAAGGCAAGTGAAAAAATATCAGGAGCCAAAAATAATTCAAGAAAAGAAAGTTTTATAGTACATAGAGGATGACATGCTGGTCCCATTTAGCAGCAGCGGTATCACCGTTTGAGAGGCGGCAGGGGATCGAAAGAAAAAGGCAAGTGAAAAAATATGAGGAGCCAAAAATAATTCAAGAAAAGAAAGTTTTATAGTACATAGAGGATGACATGCGGGTCCCATTTAGCAGCAGCGGTATCACCGTTTGAGAGGCGGCAGGGGATCGAAAGAAAAAGGTAAGTGACCAAATATGAGGTGCCAAAAATAATTCAAGAAAAGAAAGTTTTATAGTACATAGAGGATGACATGCGGGTCCCAGTTAGCAGCAGCGGTATCACCGTTCGAGAGGCGGCAGGGGATCGAAATAAAAAGGCAAGTGACCAAATTTGAGGTGCCAAAAAAAACTCCAAGAAAAGAAAGTTGATTGCACATAGAGGATGACATGCGGGTCCCATTTAGCAGCAGCGGTCTCAACGTTTCCAAGGCGGCAAGGGATCAAAAGAAAAAGGAAGTAGCCAGAAATCAGGCGGTCAAAAAAAATCCAAGAATAGAAAGAATTTTGGTTCATAGAGGATGACATGCGGGACCCATGATCCTGCATTGTAAACGGCTCGATCGGAGAACGTTGAACGAGATGGCGCGATCGAGAAAAAAAACAATGCTAGAGAGGCTGCCATCTGGGCCCTACATCCCTCGGCGGTGCGGATTTGCGTTGACTCGGCCGGCGAACCCGAGATTTCGAGATGCACCACGTCCCGGGCCACCATACGCGACGTTTTGGCCGCTTTCGTCGGGCTAGGTGGCCTCAAAAACGAGAAAAAAAAAGTTTTGACATGCACCACGGAGGGACCAAAAATCATCGGCCATGGTACACCAGCAACCACGGCGCGACTTCAACTTCGTCGGCCATGGCAACTTTTCTTGTAGTGATATAGAGAAAGCTCTTCTTTCAAACGAACATGTTCCTCAACAAGTTTAGCATGCTCACAAGTAAATGAAGTAGAGGGACTTGCAGCATTTTTAGCAACAATGGGATCATTCAATGATCCAAGAGATTTCTTATAGGTGTCTTGGAGTAGGTCATGGTTCTCTCCAAGTTTCTTGAGCTCATCCTTAACAAGATTGTTAGCCTTTTCAAGGTGGTTAAGATCCTTAGTGAGAGAAGCATGAGAACCTTCAAGCTCCTTCTTTGAAGCATGTTCTCTTGGGCCATTAATTGAGCCCTTTCAATAGTTTCATGGTCCTTAGATTTATCTAGTTCAAAAGTTTCAACTAGTTGCTTTAGGCCTTGAGATATGCACCTTTCGTTTTCCAGCTCTTGTCTTAGGAGATTGAATCTCTGTTTGTCATCATTCATATGATATTCTAATTCCTCAATGGAATTGTCCCTTTGTTTGAGGGAGTCCATCAAGAAATCAAACTTGACAAGAGAATCACCACGAAGAGTGCATCTAACTTTGTAAAGTTCCTTAAGCATAGCCACTTCATCTTGATTATCATTTTCATCATCAAGAATACTAGATAAAGAAGGTGGGTATTCCATTACCTTTGCTTCCCTTGCCATTAGACAAGAGCCGACGATTGTAGAGAGAGAAATGTCATCGGAGTCATCATCATATGTTGTTCTTTCCATGAAGGAAGAACCAATATCATTTGGCGTTGAAGACTCCGTGGAGTAGTCCTTGGAGTAATCATATGTGAAGAGTGACGAGGGATCACCTCGCCAATGCCTACATATTGTAGACTAGGGTTTCGGGAGAGAGCGACGATGGAGATTCCGGGAGCGAGATTAGGCACACGACGTACCCAGCTTCGGGTCCCCTCGGTGGAGGATCCCTACGTGCTGCTAGAAATCTAGTATATGATCATAAGTATCTTTACAGGGAGCCGCCGTAGGTGGAGCTATGTTGTCTACCCGTCCTCCCCTCCATCAGGTGCCCTGGATAGCTTTATATATGCAACCAACCTAGGGTTTTACAAGAGTCCTAGTCGACTACTTCTTCGGGTTGCCTTGTTGGGCCTTCTCCATATTGGCCGAGCCAAGCCAGGTATACTAATAATGGGTACCTGAAGGGTATACCCATGTCAGTAGCCCCCAAGTGTCTAGGGAAGTCGAAGACTTGCGTAGAGACTCCAAGCATAATCATCTCCGAAGTCGAAGAAATACAAGGCGAGGTCCATGTCATAGATCATGTGTAGCGTAGATGATGTCTCGAAATTATTTTTCTATCGGGTGCGCGGCCAGCGCTCTCGATGGGAGTAGCCCCCGAGTCTATGGGCAAGTGCTTGCACTTGGGCATAGACTCAATTTGTACTACTCAATGAAGAACTTGACTATATTTCTGGGTGCAGCCCCTCTTTTTATCGACTCCTGTTGGAGGACTTAATGAAATACATGTGCTCCCGATGGGAGTAGGCTCTACTCGAGTCGCAGAGTCGAGTTGAGTCTACAAACATTTATATATGTACATAATCGAATGAAATTTCCATGTTTTTTTCTCTTTTTCAAATTCTTCGAGACCAAAGAGACACTATATTTTCTTCGTCAAATATATTGTACACGGATATTGGTAAATGCGGCTGGTTCATCTGATTGATCAGGTACCAGTTAATTGCTCTAGTGGCAAATCCGGATAAACCTACTTCAAACTCGCGTCCCTGGACACGAATTCGGGATACTGGCGTAATTCAGAACGTACCGCTTTAGGACTTACCGAAACTGAATTCCAGCAAAAGTATTGGGTCCACAGCGCTTCCGCCGGGATTTTCCTTCACATCTGTTGATGTGGAAAAAGTGGCAGAGCGCATTCGGGTGCGATGCCACGCCACACAGGACGGATCCTGGGGTCTTACCTTCGTGACCTTTTTACGAGTCACGGCATTCGGAGTTTTACCGCGGCGGACACGCTCTGAGAATATATTGTCTAGTGCCTTGTTCGGTTGATGTAATGACCCATTTTTCGAGCTCCTCTATATTTTTCGCGGCGTGATGGGATAGCCGAATATATTGGGTTCTTCTATATTGTCGTCAGGTAACTCGCCGATGCTTTTGTTCGGAATAAATAACGATTTAATGAACCCGAAGATTTTTCCACCTTTTTTTTGGGCTTCCTCCTTGATGAAAATTTCGTCAAGTTCCTCCTTAAAGAAAATTTCTTCGGGTCCTCCTTGAGGACAATTCTTTGGGTCCTCCCTGAGGACAATTCTTCAGGTCCTCCCTGAGGACAATTCTTCGGGTCCTCCTTGATGAAAATTTCGTCAAGTTCCTCCTTGAAGAAAATTTCTTCGGGTCCTCCTTGAGGACAATTCTTCGGGTCCTCCCTGAGGACAATTCTTTGGGTCCTCCTTGAGGAAAATTCTTCGGGTTCTCCCTGATGAAAATTTCGTCAAGCTCCTCCTTGAAGAAAATTTCTTCGGGTTCTCTTTTTGAAGACAATTTCGTCAGGTTCTCTCAAGATTTCGTCGGGTTCCTCCCTGAAGAAGATTTCGTCGGGTTCTCTTTTGAAGACAATTTCGTCAGGTTCCTCCCTGAAGAAGATTTCGTTGGGTTCTCTTTTGAAGAGAATTTCGTCGGGTTCCTTCTTGAGGAAAATTTCGTCGGGTGCGCGGCCAGCGCTCCCGATGGGAGTAGCCCCCGAGGCTATGATCGGGTGCGCGCATCCGGACATAGGCTCAAGAACTTGTATACTTTGAATTTTGCTTTCTCCTGCACAAATAAACAAACTTTTTCTATCTTTTCCTTGACTCTCTTTTTCGCATGTGGTGTCAGATGCTCGGATTCGATGATATGTAAAGTAAATTTATGTTGCACAGCCCCCGAGTGTCGTGTGCGGCAAAAGTAAATGATAATCAACTTTATGTAAATTAAAAGGAAACACTTAGCTTATTAGATACGACAGAGTCAACGTGCAATAAAGTCTTCGACTGCATACAAGAAGTCGAGCCGAAGTAGAAACCACCAAATAGTGATAATAGATGCCGCCAAATTATTTGATGAAGAAATAGCCGAGCCCCCGAGCGCTGCTGGGGTGACGTTATGATTGTTGCTTGGGCGCCGTATAGCAATTGTGACCCGCGGCAAAGTCATTGTCGAGCCGCCGAGTGTAGCTGAAAATGTTGCGTCGAAGTAGTGGTCGCCTGGAATATTATGTTATAGCTATGCTCATGGGCGAAGTTGTTGTCGAGCCCCCCCGAGTGTTGGATCCATGGATATGTAACCTGTTTTTGACTTCCACTAGAGAATCCGATGAAATTGTCGATCCCATTCAAGCTGAAGCCAAATGAATATTAAGCCATTGCAGATTACGTCATGAGAGATAAAATTATTGTAGATGAATCCAAGATGAAATATTTGAGATGAATCCATATTGAAGATTACGCCATTAAATATGAAGCATATATTGAAGATGAATCCGGTAATATCATAGAGGATGAATCCATTGACCCAAAGAAAATAAATCCAGTAATAAACGCAGAAGATGAATCCACTTATAAGATGAATCCGACGAAGACAAAATCCAGTAAGCCGAAGAAGATGAATCCACTGAGCCAAAGAAGATAATTTCACTAAGCCGAACAAAATAAATACACTGAGCCAAAGAAAATAATTCAACTGTGCCGGAGAAGATAATTCCACTGAGTCGAAGAAGATAATTTCACTAAGTTGAAGAAAATAAATCCACTGAGCGAAGAAGATAAATCCACTATGTTTAAGAAAATAAATCCACTGAGCCTAAGAAGATGATTCCAGAGGTGAAGAAAGTAAATCCACTGAGCTGAGGAAGATGTATCCAGAGCCGAAGAAGATAAATCCAGTAAGCTGAAGAAAATAAATCCACTGAGCCGGGGAAGATATATCCACTGAGCCGAAGAAGATAAATTCACCGAGTAATCTAATATATTTGCGGTAACGATGTAATGACACAACCCCGAGTGTTGGGGTTATTTTATGTAATATTGTAATGGCGCAACAGACTGTCGGGTGTATTTGCTGTAATATTGTAATGGCACAACCCACGAGTATACGGCTGTGGCGAAAGTAAATAATAATTGACTCTCGGAAGAGGAACACTTAGCTTTTTTATCGGGTGCGACAGAGTCGTCGCTGAAGCAGGTCGTGCAACGGACACAATCGATGTAGGCGTGCGGCGTCTGGCTGGGAGTAGTCGATATAGTCGCGCAGCGCCTGGCAGGCATGGTTGATGTAGTCGTGCGACGCCTGATATTTCTTGTGTCGGATAATGCGTACGCGACGGTGAAGTTGAGCGTCGTTTGACCGGGAGAAACATACACGGCGGCGAGTCGTGTTGTTCCGATAATTAGCGTCGCAGAAGGTGTGCAGACTCGTGGTTGAGTACCGCCATTAATCCCGACGTGGTTTTTGTCAAGTTCTCATACCTAGAATAAATACAGCCAGATATAAGTATCCATGTCTTATTACTTAGTCTAAGGAAAAGCAAACATATGTATCTTGTACCGTTTAAAGGAGATAGCCTCCATCGTGGAGTAGATGCAACAGGCATTGTGCGATTAGATAGTTCAATTAACCTACGTAGCAAATAGTTTAATGAGTAGCTGAAAGAAACTAGAATAGAAGAACCTGGTTATTCGGTTGTAACGCAGGAAAGAGCCGATTGTCTCTGCTTTCAATTCCAGGTCCTTCTCCTCTCGACTTGATACATCGTGCTAGCTGTTGATTACTTCGTCAGGATGCATCATCGCATGGATTCGTGACGAAGACAAGCGGAAGGAGCTGGCAGATGCACAATCCGGGAATCCGTACTCGCGCTGTGTGAAATCGACTGCCTGAAATCATGTCGTGACTCGAGCGCAGACTTTGCCGAGTTCGCTGGGTCGGCCACCGCCATGAAGTTCATGAACTCCGCGATCCGTCAGAACAACTCCACGATCGTGACTTCAATCTTGCCGATGATGTTGATCATGAATTTGACGGATCCCATCCAGATAACAAAATCCAATCGCGGTGATCCGCACGGATGACGCCAATTGACGAGGGATCACTTCGCCAATGCCTACATATTGTAGACTAGGGTTTCGGGAGAGAGCGACGATGGAGATTCCGGGAGTGAGATTAGGCACACGACATACCCAGCTTCGGGTTCCCTCGGTGGAGGATCCCTACGTGCTGCTAGCAATCTAGTATATGATCATAAGTATCTTTACAGGGTGCCACCGTAGGCGGAGCTATGTTGTCTACCCGCCCTCCCCTCTATCGGGTGCCCTGGCTAGCTTTATATATGCAACCAGGCTAGAGTTTTACAAGAGTCCTAGTCAACTACTTCTTCGGGTTGCCTTGTTGGGCCTTCTCCATATTGGGCCTAGCCAAGCCAGGTATACTAATAATGGGTACCCGAAGGGTATACCCATGTCAAAGAGTGACCCGGGTTTGGAGAAAGACAAACCGGCCACTCCAGCCTCCTTCTCCTCATCGTCTCCCTCTTCATCGGTAATGTACTCAGCCCCAACAAAAGCTCTTCATTTGTTCTTCTTGTATTGTTCATTGATTGGATTTGGCTTCAATCTTGGCTTGACACCTTTGACAAACTTTGGCTTGTATACCCTTTTCTCATAAGGGCACTCATTTGCAAAGTGATTGTCTTCATCGCAGTTGTAGCATGTTCTCTTCTTCTCTTTGGTGGAGATTGGGAACTTCTTCACGTACTTCTTGACAAAGAAAGCAACATCTGTTTGCATGTCACTATTTGATGTCATCTCATCTTCTTCGATATCATAGGCTTTTCTCTTTCTTGGTCAGCTCTAGCCTTCAAAGCAAGGTTGTGTGAGGATCCATCGACACGGTTCATCGCCATGAGCTTCTCTCCCACCTTGGCCATGTTATCATTGGCAGCCACATAGGTGACTAGATCATCTGCGGTCAGGTCTGCTTGCTTGGTGAGGATTTGCAAGTTGAGGGCAAGGTTGGTGTCCTTCTGCTTGACAGCAATCATGGCAATGACCTTGGACTTTATGAACTCTTCATTCATTTCAAAACCATCATTATATATAGTTTTCACATCCAAGGCCCTTGACCTTTACTCGAAGAGCACCAAGCCTTCCATAAGCATCAGCCATGGATTCTCCTTCTCTAATCATAAACAGAGTTGCCTCTGTCTTTTCTGACTCGTAGAGAGCGTTTTGAACCAGATTAGTTCCCTCTTGGAGTACTATAATCCGATCCCAAAGCTCTTTTGCAGAGTCAATATCATTGACTTGATCGAGGAGCTTGCGATTGATGCCACTTCTAATCTTGTCACATGCAGAGGCATTAAGTTGACGGTTGTAGAACTCGGTAGAGGTCAACCTAATGGGATCTTGTAGCTTCCGGTATCCATCAACGATGATCTCCCACATCTCCACACTGCAGCTGCGAATATGAGACTCCATAGAGGATTTCCAAAAGGAAAAGTGAGTTCCATCAAAATGGGGAACATTCCCACTATGGTTTATATGAGGCATGGGTGAAGTGTTTTTGGGATAGTCTTGATTGACCTCATGGAAGGTTTCCGGGGGGACCGAAGCCCCACTAGAAGTCCCACTCGTTAGGTTTTTAAGAATGGCACTCATTTGTGTCATTTGGCTTTGGACTTCATCCTCCTTTTTCTTTTTCTCAGCCTAATATGCTAAGAATATGGATTTCATCTCCTTAACTGAAAGGTTAGAATCTTCATCCATACCCTCGAATAGTTTATCCATCTCACTCTTAAGGCTGTAAGGCCCTTAAAAAGAGTCCAAGATCTGATACCAATTGAAAGTTCAGAGATGGTAAACCTAGAGGGGGGTGAATAGGTTCTACAAGTTTTAATTCTTTCTTTGCAATGTTAGTGTTGTGGGTATACTTTATGGGTATATCAACGATGTGCTATAGATCCGGCAAGCCCAGGTGGCCCACAGATGGTGATGGTTGCATATGGCCCATCGGGCAGCCCAGTTGCTGTTGATAAAAGATGGATGAAGTCTAGCCCAAGAACAGGAGCCGGATCTCAACCGACCTATGCAGAAGTCGGATCCGTGAAGGCCCATGAAATATCCGGATCCACTACGGCAAGTAAGGAAAGGTGGATCCTTGACGTGCATGGCAATGTAATATTCCGTAGTTAGGAAACTTGTATTCCGGCTAGGACTCTCTGTGTAAACCCTAGATCCGAGCACCTTTATAAGCCGGATCCTGGGAGCCCTAGAAGCACAACCACAACTCATTGTAACAACGCGAAAGCACCCAGATAATTCCAGACAAGCAGCAGTAGGCCCTGTCTTCGAGCAGGTGTTCCGAAGCTGGGTAAATCGCGTACCACCATCCTGAGGACTCTCCGCGCAATGGCCCCTACTTCTTCTTCCCTCCAAGAGGACCCCTCCTCTAGAGTACCGTCGAATAGGCAACGACAGTTGGCGCCCACCGTGGGGCCAGCGGCGTCTGGAGGCCGGAATCGGGAGGGTTCTACCTTTGGAGGCATCGGTGACACCATCGCCGTGGGACACGTCTTGTACACCGGAAACTTTCCGATCGTCCCTCAGGACGAGTGCTGGATTCCGGCTAGGACAGACCCCGTCAAGCTCTCCATCATCCCGATCGGCGGGATACACATCTTCATCGGTGAGACCGTCAATTCCGACGGAAACGCCCTGGTAAGTCACGCTGACGCGACCGCCGCTGAGCGAGACGCAGTCGTGAAGATCCGATCTGAGATGCAGGAGCTTCCTATGGAAGATTCCGCCTTAGATCTGAAAATTTCAAAACCCACCCAATCCGCCCCTGAGCAGGAAAAAATGGTGGAAGACCAATGCAGATCCGCCTGGGTCTCCCAGGTGTTAGAGAAGCAAAGGTGCCACTTCGTGCACTTCCTCGCACATACCACAGGAACTGCCCCTCCTCAGGATGGAGCCGGATACATGCAGGTTGAGGCCACCGGAGAAAGCGACGCCCTGGATCAGCTAGAAGCTGTCGGCTACGGCGAAACTCTGGACCAGCAAGGGGATGCTGGAGACAAAGAAGAATCAATCCTTGGTAACCTAAGCCCAATTTATGGCGATGCTTCCACTATGGATACAGAGGAGTACAACCGCTCCATGAAAGAGTTGGAAGATGAGGAACAAGCTAAGGCGGAATCCGCCCCGCCTAAGGAGGTTTTCGCAACCATAACTGGGCTGGAGCAAGGAGCTGACGAAGAAACAACCCCATCTGACCCCATGGAAGCTGGTACATCTGACTACGAGACTCCGCAACGGGTGCGATTTTGCATCGTGCAGGACTCCGGAGAAGGACGCATCCCAGGGAGCGACGAAAATCTTTCCGCAGAAGAGCTCGTCGAGCAAGCTGGCATAGGTGCCATCGCACACTCGGAAATCCTCAACAAGCCAATAACCCCTGACGATGCCGTAGATCCGGAAGCTCTAGAGGCTGCAAGGATGGAGATGCTAGGCACCGCCAGGAAAGTTGCTAACACCGCAACGGCAATGTTGGAGGAGAGACAAGAGGCAAAAAAGGTGATGCAGAACTTCCTCAAGAGAGAGCGCGAAGCTGTAGACTCCTTGCAGAAAGCTAAGCAACTCCGAGAACAGTGGGAGTCCATGATGGGTGATGCCCACAAGGAAGCAGATAGGATCCGGCGGGAAGCTATCACCCCTCGCAAGATCAACTTTGCAACCCCCACCGATCAGCAACCGCTCACAACTACAAAGGAGAACATGAAGAAGGTTGCGGAACTGCTGGCTAAAAAAGACGAAGAAGTCGATATCAACCACCTCCGCACACTCGTTGCTTCAGGAATGAACCAGCAGAGTAAGGCAGACACTTCGCGCAAGTTGGAATCCAACCCGGAATTATGCATATCCACTGCGCAGAAGGACACCTCCGGAGGCCAGCATCATGACGACGAATCACGCACCGGATCTACAGAGCGCAGAAGGAGAACCAGAGAACATCTGAATCCAATCCCCGTACCCTCAAAGACACCTCCGTCAGACCCAAATAAGGGAAAGGATCCGATGTACACTGGAAGGGAGAAATACCGGAACCCGTCACCTCCGCCTCGAATCCAGCATCCTCCTCCACCACCTCGCCGCTGAAGTCCAGTCGGAAACACCAGACCTCACAGGCCCGGTGGAATCAACATCCGCGACAACGTGGTACCTCAGAGGAACCGGAACACGGAGCGTACGCCGGAGCCGGAACAAAGAACGCGAGCCGGAGCCTCGCAGAAGCCGGAACGACGGAGGCGACCGCCACCATGGCGAAGGCAGACACCGGAGCCGGAGTCAGCAGCAAGAAGGACGCGGAGAATCCGAAGGTGGAAGCAAAAGGTCCAACCGACCCCTCGCAGATCTCCCTCCCCACCACCTAGTGGCGGAGGTGGAGGCGGAGGCCGGAGATCTCGCTCTCACTCAAAGTCTCCCCGCAACGGCCCGCGCGATGCAAGAGAACGTCTCAACGAGTATAGATCTGACTACATTGGTCCAAAATGCTTTGGCAGGATGATCCGCAAGGAGCCCTATCCAAAAGGCTTGAACCTTAAGCTAACCGGAAATCTGAAGCACTATGATGGCAGCGAAAGGCCTGATACCTGGATCGAAGATTATTTCAATGCAGTAAACTTCGTTGGAGAGAACCAGAGAATAGTCTGCCGCATGCTTCAGTTGTACCTTATTGGTCCAGCCCGTACTTGGCTCGGCGACCTCCCGGAGAACTCCATCTTTTGTTGGTTTGACATGAAGATCGCCTTCGAAAATCACTTCAGGGGTACCTACAAGAGACCTGCTACCGTAAGCGACCTGCAAGCATGTATTCAGAAAAAGGCAAAACATCACGGAGTTTCCTCACACGATGGTCAGCAACCAGGAACGAATGCGAGAACGTGGATAATCGCACAACTATGCACGCCTTCATAGGTGGCCTGCAGAGGGGAGGACTGCTTCGGCATAAGCTTACTTGCTTGATTAATGAAAACAAATTGACATTGGATGACATGATCGGCATTGCAAGTACTCACACCGCCGCCGATGATGACGCAGGTGGAGAACTCACTGCCACAACCATACCCCTGCACCAGCAAAAGAAAAACTGCGAAAATGGCGGCAGCAGCAACAACAACAAGCGGAAAAATCCCCCGGATGACCAGAAAAGCGGTGGATACGACATGGTTGCCATGGCGTTACAACGCGGAGGTCAAGGAGGCGGAAGAGGCCGCGGACATGGAGGTGGAGCTGGCAGGGGCCAGCAACGTGCTGACGAGGTCACCGTTGCCGGAACCCGCGCTCCCCAAACCTACGAGGAATACAGGGATATGCCATGTTTAGCCCATATTGATCTGGCTACCGGCAAATCTCTCACACCAATCGCAACTGCAAGTGGGTCAATGACCTTAAGAATGACCCGGAAGCAGGATACAAGCACACCCAGAAGCACCGCCCTCCCGACAAAGGAGGCAAGGGCAAGAACAAGGAAAAGGACGAGGACAGTTCCGAAGCGATGGATGAGGATGACGCTTTGCCGGATCCCAAAGAGGCTTCCCCGGCTAATAAATCCAACCCATTTGGAAAGAAAAGTGCTGGTGCATACCACACCTTCCTCGGAACCCCAAAGGTCCGGGCCAAAAAATCGGCCCTCCGGATCCTCAATGCGATGGTTCCGGCAGTACCACAGTACGTCAAGTGGTCGGGAAACCCCTGTACTTTTGACAGGGCGGATCACCCTACCATCATCCCAAGAGAGTGCTACGCCCTGGTTGTGAGTCCCCGCATAGACGGGTATGACTTCTCCAAGTGCCTTATGGATGGCGGAGCTAGCTTGAACATCATGTACCTGGAGACTCTGGAGAGGATGAACCTTACCAAGGAACAGCTCAAGCACAACACCACTGAGTTTCATGGTGTAGTTCCGGGTAAAAAGGCGAACTCCCTTGGCAGCATCAAACTTCCCGTGGCCTTCGGTGATGTTAATAATTTTCGCGAAGAGATGATCACGTTCGAAGTTGTGCCTTTCAAAAGCTCCTACCATGTAATCTTTGGCAGGCCCACCTACCACAAGTTTCACGCAAGGGCATGCTACATCTACAATAAGCTCAAGATTTCGGGTCCTAATGGTATGATCACCATATCCGGAGACTACAAGAAAGCTCGAGACTGCGAGGAGGGCAAAGCCGCCTTTGCAGAATCGGTGATATATAGAGAGGAGCTGCAAGGCTACATATCCACGGTGGATCCGAGTGAGATGCATACAACCAAGAAGCAGATCTCCGAACAGAAGACCTCGTTCAAGGCCGCGATAGACACCAAGAAGGTCGACCTCAATGTAGGCGACAACTCCAAGCAGGTGTCAGTCGGAGCCGACATGGACCCCAAATAGTAAATCGCGCTCGTCGAGTTCCTCCGAGCGAAAATGGATATCTTTGCATGGCAACCTTCTGACATGTCTGGAGTACCAAGGGAACTCGCCGAGCACTACCTCAACATAAATGCGGGTGCAAAACCGGTGAAGCAAGCTATGCGATGCTTTGGAGACAAGAAGTGCCGCGCCATAGGGATTGAATTAGCAAAGTTACTAGAGGTAGGGTTTGTAGTAGAAGTTATCCACACTGATTGGGTCGCAAACCCCGTCCTTGTACCCAAAAAGAATTCTGAAATACTAAGAATGTGCATCGATTACTCCGGCTTGAATAAGCATTGTCCGAAGGATCCGTTCCCTTTGCCGCGCATTGACCAAGTCATTGATTCGACGGCAGGGGCGGAACTTCTATGTTTTCTTGACGCATATTTCGGGTATCACCAGATCCGGATGGAGAAGTCTGACCAAAAGGCGACCTCGTTCATCACTCCCTTTGGCACTTACTGCTATGTTACTGTGCCTTTTGGCTTGAAAAACGCAAGTTCCACGTACCAACGTACGATGCAGCGATGCCTGAAGGACCAAATTGGCCAGAACGTGCATGCCTACATCGACGATATCGCGGTCATGATCCGGAAAGGATCCGACTTGATCAGCGACCTCACAGAAACCTTTGAAAATCTCCGACGGTACAAGATGATGTTGAATCCACTGAAGTGCGTCTTTGGCGTGCCAGCCAAAAAACTCCTTGGCTTCATTGTTTCTCATAGAGGCATTGAGGTTAACCCGGATAAAATCAAGGCTATCCTGAACATTAAAAGGCCAACTTGTTTCAAAGACGTGCAATGATTAACTGGTTGCGTCGCCGTAATCAGTAGATTTGTTAGCCGTCTTGGCGAGAAGGCACTACCTCTATACAAGCTGCTGAAGAAAACAGACAAGTTTGTCTGGGAAGACGCAACAGATGCAGCACTTCAGGGGTTAAAATATATACTCTCTTCCCCACCTATTTTGGCGGCCCCAGCTGATTCAAAACCTATGTTCCTCTACCTGGCAGCCTCCAACAAAGTCATCAGTCTCGTTGTCGTGGTGGAGCGAAAGGAAGAAGGCTACAAATACAGAGTCCAGAGGCCACTTTACTACATAAGCGAGGTCTTGACGGAATCCAAGCAAAGATACCTCACTTTCAGAAGCTAGTCTACGGAGTTTTCCTAGGCAGTCGGAAGCTGAGACACTACTTCCAGGAGCATCCTATGACAGTGGTGAGCAAAGCTCCATTGTCAACCATCATCAACAATTCCGACGCAACAGGGTGTGTAGCAAAATGGGGCATTGAATTATCTGCCTTCGATATCAACTACCAAGCCAGAACCGCGATCAAATCCCAAGCTTTGGCGGACTTTTTCGCTGATTGGACTGAAGCGCTGGAGGGCACACCTGTGCCGGAACCTGAACCTTGGATCATGCACTTTGACGGATCCAAGCAGCATCAAGGCTCGGGGGCTGGAGTTACCCTGAAATCACCAACCGGAGAAGAACTGCAGTACGTCATGCAGATTCACTTCGAAACTACAAACAACATGGCGGAATATGAGCCTCTACTACACGCATTGCGCATCGCTAAGGAAATCGGGATCAAGCACATAATATGCTGCGGAGACTCCGACCTGGTGGCACAACAAGTAGCTGGAACCTGGAACGCCAGAAACTCCGTTATGGCGGCTTACAGAGACAAAGTTGACGAGATCGCCAAGTGCTTCCTCGGATATGAAGTCAAGTATGTCAGGAGAGACAATAACACAGCGGCTAATATGCTGTCCAAGCTCGTATCCGGCAGAAAACCAATTCCGCCTGGAATCTTCCTTGAGCACCTACAAATACCCTTGGTAAAGGGCGCTAACCCGGAAAATCCAGATGTGGCAATGTCTCCATCTAAGGAGGTAATGGCTACCATTCCGGCCTGGACACAGCCTTTCCAGAAGTACCTTACAGATCGGAAGTTGCCGGAGGACGAAGTCCTCGCACGTCAGATCATCAGGAGAGCAAGATCCTACACAATTGTTGATGAACAACTCTACAAAAGAAGTGCAAATGGGGTGTTTCTGAAATGCGTCTCAAATCAAGATGGCATTGAAATCCTCAGAGAGATCCATGCAGGGGATTGCGGGCATCACGCCGCTCCCAGGTCCCTCGTTGCAAAAGCTTTCCGACAAGGTTTTTACTGGCTAACAGCTAAATAAGATGCTGAGAAACTTGTGAAAACATGCCGAGGTTGTCAGTACTACGCTACTAAACCAAACGCTCCGGCTCAGGAGCTGAAGACCATTTGCGTTCTGGAGGCTTGATATGGTCGAAAAATTAAAGAAATCATCTCCTAGTGGTTTTGAATACCTCTTGGTCGCTATTGACAAGTTCAGTAAATGGATCGAGGCAAAGCCAGTGAGAAAAGCCGATGGTTCTACGGCACTGAAATTTGTTTGCAGCCTCGTGACGAGATTCGACATCCCACACAACATAATCAAAAATAATGGCACGAAATTTGCATAGGGAGAACTAAAGGATAATTGCAATGACGTAGGGATCTAGCTTGACCTTGCATCTGTGGCTCATCCACAATCTAATGGTCAGGTCGAACGAGCCAACGGCCTTATACTAGCCGGAATCAAACCTCGCCTCGAAGAACCGCTGCGACGTGCAGCCGGAGCTTGGGCTGAGGAGTTAGATTACGTTATGTGGAGTTTACGAACTACCCCCAACAGATCAACTGGATTTACTCCGTTTTCCTAGTATACGGATCCGAAGTTGTGCTCCCCTCCGACATCATCCACGATTCACCGCGAGTTTCGACCTACAGTGAAGAAACTGCTGACAAGGCTCAACGGCTATCTGTGGACCTAATCGAAGAAGCTCGGAACTTAGCCGATCAACGTTCCGCCATTTACCAGCAGAAGCTCCGACGCTACAACAGTGGTCGAGTTCGGAACCACTCGTTTATGACAGGAGACTTGGTTGTCCGCCTTCGACAGGTGAAAGACCATAAGTTGCAATCTCCATGGGAAGGACCTTTCGTCATCAGCAAAGTGCTTCACAACGGATCTTACTACCTTGTTGATTTCTGGGAGTTAAAGGATAGACCCACCAATCGGTACCGGAAACGCAAACGGGAGGATCCGGATGACATATACGATGAAACCGATCGTCCCTGGAATATAGCATAACTACGTCCTTTCCACACTTAGCAATTTCCGCATTACATATCTTGTAATATCTATGATACATGATCAATGAAATAAAGCATATGGTTCACTCTTTGAGTCTTTTACCTCCTTCAGTTTTTCATTTTTGGATCGTGTATGTTTTCCGACTAAAACCGCAGAGCTGGATGTTTCCGCCTAGGCGTGTATTAAAGTTGTGATTTTCAAAATCGTCCTTTAGGACGTAAGCTTAAGTTTTCTGGTGGATGCGTTTTTTGTTGCGAACTTATGGATTCCTGGTAGCGACTTCCGGCACCTTGGCTGGGGGCTTGTTTCTGCGGTTATTGGCGGATCGCCATTGGGCTTCGTCGCCGCCGGCGAGCATTTCCGGCTAAAGGTCTTCCGGCTCGCGGAAGGTCAAATAAGCAAGTCGGAAAACTTAGAAACTAGCACTTGATTTTTCAACAAACGAAACATGCATATATAATATTGAACGGATAGCAGGATAAGTTTTTTCCGCCCATTCAATTGTTTCGTCCTAGCTACTTAAGAATGTTTAAGTTATATATTACAAACCCTCGATGGGGCCAAAATGATGCATTGTTTTTTCCGCAGGACTAAGTTTTTTACTTCTCCTTGGTCGAAGAAGAGCGCACTTCATCTTCGGCTTGTGCTTGCTCATCTTCTGCTTCCTTAGCCAGAGAAGAGACAACATCTTCATCATCATCATCTGCAGCTTCCTCTGTCGGAGAAGTGGCGCCACCCTTGGACTTGTCCTTGGAACTAGTCCGGGTAAACTGGTCTTCGTCGCCAGATTCGATAGGGCGTGCCTCCGCTTCTCGCTCCTTGTCATATTCCGCTTCAAGGGCTTCGTCAGCGGGAAGCACCACCTTGTCGAAGAATTCGTTGTGGCTAATGCGGCGCGCAATCCGAGTATCATAACCACTGCACACATATAGTAGTGTGTCTACATTTGCATCCGGAGGCACTCCGGCAGTGGTAATATCAATGTCCAGATCCGGAGCACGCGCTAAGCACATGGTCAAACACATCTAGGCGGCACCCCTGGCAGACGAGGCCTGAAGATCCACAGCCAATTCCGGGAGAGCGTCCATTCTCTTGATAAGATCCCGGACATTGCAAGTCTGCTCTCCTTAATTTCCAAGTTGTGGCAGATTTTCCGACACGCGAAGATCAGATCGCTGCAATCTTCTCGGTGAGCCGGATCAGATCATCGCGCGGGAACTGGTTACGGTGGTCTTCATTGTACCCAAGCGGCTCTGCACAAAATGGTCGGAGCTGAGCATCAGTTTGAGTTCAGGGAAATAGTTTGATTCTGGAGTTCCGGATACTTACCCATGACATCTATGTTGAGAAGGTCCCAGCCTTTCTCCACTATACTCATGTAGTTCCGGACCCCATGGACTTCTTTTTGAAGTTCCTTCAGTGTGTCGCTGTCAACTTTTTGCTTGATCACAAAATCAGCCTCCTTCTTGAGGAACTCAGAGTTCTTTTCAGCCAGCTGTTTCTCTGTAGATTCTCGCTTCTGATCCGCCTCCATGAGCTTTGTCTCTAAATCCTTATGAGAGGAGCGCAGGATCTCAAGCTCGGAGGACGCAGTGGCAAGGGAGGAAGATGCACCTGTTAAAGTTAAGTTAAAAATTATTTCGATAGTCGGAAATTTGGACTAATGGTAAGCTAGGTCGGAGACATACCTTGGGCTTCCGCCAGCTGCTTTTCTAGATCCGCAATTTTTTCTTTGTGCGCTTGGATATCATCCGCCTGGCTCAAGGTGACGCGGCGCTGCAGGGAGATGTTCTTGTACAGTTCATAATGCAGCGCCTGTTGTTCCTGTAAAAGACAGAGCATGGATAAGTTTTCGAATGCATATAAGTTTTATGTGTAGACTCTTTCAAAGCATCATTGCCGGAAAATTTCCACCATGACGCTTCGGGGCTACCACGACACTTTTTTAGTTTAGTTTACTCAAAGTTTCAAGGTGCTAACTATTGCTAGTTTCCGCCTAGATACTTGGGGGCTACTGGGAATATTGGTTTACCTTGCGCTTGACGAGCAGCTGGTCGAAGAAGTCGCCGATTTCCTTCTTATGGAGTTGAATCTTGGAAGAATCAACTTTAGCCGTACCCCATGCGTTGCTCATCATGGAGTTCAGCAGGTCCTGCTCCAGCTCCCACTTTTCTGCCTCCGTAAGCTTGTGGAAGAACTTATGTGAATAAGCTTTCAGAGTGGAGTCAGGTTTGATGAGTCCCCGAAGTTGGCCAGAAAACCGACGGCATCCTTAGCCGAAGCTTCAGCCTTGTCGTTGGAGGTCACTTCCGCCTCCTCCGGGATCTTGTCCTGAGGTCCCTCCGGAGCCGCTCGCTTCATAGCGGAGCAGCTTCCGCCTCCCTTCTCGCTGCTCACAGGAATAATCTCCGGTTGAGCTTGGGCAGCTGGGTCGGGGGAGTGTTGGGCTTCAGGCGGAGGCGAGTGGGGAGCAGGGTTGGAGGTGCTTGGTGATGTTGGCGTGATCGGAGGCACGATCGGAGACATCCTCAAATACTTTGTTATTTGCTTATGGGTGTTAACCCGTGAAGCCGGGACTTTCTGTCTCCTACAACAAGCGAAGGAAAAAGATAAGTGACAAGATAATGTAGTTAGTGACATGTGCTTCTGGATACTTACATGGCGCTGGGGATCTGCGGGCGTGCACCTTTCCCTGTTGTGTCTAACAGTTTGAGGCGCTCACGCTCCACCCTCTTGGAGTTGAGGGGTGGCGGTGGCTTTGTCTTGGCCTTTTTGGCGGAGGCCTCGCCACTGGCTCCGGCTTCGGAGCCGGAAACCTTGGCGCGGGGACGCTTGGCGGTTGGAGGAGCCACCTTCTATAGCACTTGCTCCTCCTCCTCGTCATCATCCTCCGGATCCTCCTCCGCCCATTCGGCGCTGGTGGGTACTCGGATCATAGTCCTAAGATTTTCCTTCGCCAAAGTATTGAGCTAAAGAAGAAAACATGGAAAAGTTAGAACAATGCAAAAGTGATAAGTTAAAATGGCTAAAGTACGAACATGTACCGAAGGACACTTGTTGTCGGTAAAAATGTCTTTGTACATTTCTGGGACCTCCTGGCCCCGGGTAATCTTCACAAGCGTCTTGATCCTCTTGTTCAGAGAATCCGTCGGCAAGTTGTCGCGGGTGACTTGGAGCTAGTCTTCGACCCCGGAGTACTCGCAGATTAGCCGCTTGTTGTACTTGAGCGGCTAGATCCGGCGAGTAAACCAGCTGAGGGTTAAATCCATTCCGGTTAGACCGTCGTGGACTAACCAGGAAATCCTCCGCGCTGCTTTGTCCAATTCCGGGAACTGGGCGAGGGTGGGGATGAAGCTCTAGCTTGCTAGATCCTCCGGGGTCTTGTTGACGAACTTGGGAAGCCCCTCATGAACGTCCGGAACCTGGATGTTCTTTATGTAGAACCATCCGGCACTCCAGTACCGGACGGACTAGTGCGATGAATGAGGCAGATACATTCTCTGAGGGCGGAGCATGAAGGTCATGCTTCCGCAGTTCACCATCACTTTATCCTCTGTATCCTTCTTGACGCGGAAGAAGAACTGCCATAGACGGATGTCGGGGCGGATTCCGAGATGCCCTTCGCATAGCGTCACGGAGTTTGAGCGGAGGAGATAAGATGTTATGTGGCTGGAGGCCATACGTGTTGAGGGCGGAGAGGAAGAAATCGGAGCAGGGAAGAGATAGGCCGCGCTCCACCCAAGCCTTGTGAGGACGCGTTCGTCGGGTTCCGGCTTGGGGGTGATGGAGTCCTTCATTAAGCTCCAGTCCGGAGCAATCAGGCCCTCCTTCTGGAAAGCCCTGAGCTCCAAATATGTTACTTCACACGGCCACCATTGACCCTTTTCACCCTCACGATTCCGGGCTTTGGATCCCTTCTTTTGTTCCGCTTCCAGCACTTTTGCAGCCATCCTTGCTTGTCCTTTAAACTCTTCTTGGATTTCCTGAAGGGTTGGGATCCGGCCTAAGGCGTTGCTGGAAGAGGCGGAGAAAGGTTGAGCTAGCCTAGTATCGGAAATGTGCGGTGGCAGGAAAGCTAAAGGTTCCGGAAAACTTGGTTCCGGTGAGCTTGGTTCTGGATTACTCGGAGAACCACCAGTACACTTAGGTGAATTAATGGACATATTTTCGGCTGCATGCATATGGTGAAATAGTTTGAGTAGCCGGAACTAAACTAGCTAAGCTAGGTCTTCTTCTACGGGTCCGGTGGACTTACCGGCAATGGCGTGGCGGTTCCTCGTTGCGCCGGTGAGGTCGAGGTCATTGATACGTCTCCAACGTATCTATAATTTCTTATGTTCCATGCTGGTTTTATGACAAAACCTACATGTTTTATTCACACTTTATAATGTTTTTATGCATTTTCTGGGACTAACCTATTAACAAGATGCCACAGTGCCAGTTCCTTTTTTCTGCTGTTTTTGATTTCAGAAAAGCTAGTTTACAAATATTCTCGGAATTGGACGAAACAAAAGCCCACGGCCCTATTTTCCACGGAGTGTTCCAGAAGACCGAAGAAGAGTCGAGGAAGGCCAGCAGGGGGCCCACACCATAGGGCGGCGCGGCTGTGGGGCCCCCGCGCCGACATATGGGGAGGAGCCCCCTGGCTCCCCCGACGCTGCCCCTTCGCCTATTTATTCCTTCGTCCCCGAAAACCCTAACACGGAGAGACAAAATACTAGAACAGTTCCAGGGACGCCGCCGCCGTCAACCCTATCTCAGGGGGTTCAGAAGATCTCCTCCGGCACCCTGCCGGAGAGGGGAATCATCACCGGAGGGCTCTACATCACCATGCCCACCTCCGGACTGATGCGTGAGTAGTTCATCCTTGGACGACGGGTCCATAGCAGTAGCTAGATGGTTGTCTTCTCCTATTGTGCCATCATGTTTAGATCTTGTGAGCTGCCTATCATGATCAAGATCATCTATTTGTAATGCTACATGTTGTGTTTGTTGGGATCCGATGAATATGGAATACTATGTCAAGTTGATTATTGATCTATCATATATGTGTTATTTATGATCTTGCATGCTCTCCGTTGCTAGTAGAGGCTCTGGCCAAGTTGATACTTGTAACTCCAAGAGGGAGTATTTATGCTAGATAGTGGGTTCATGTCTCCATTGAATCTGGGGGAGTGACATCAACCCCTAAGGTTGTGGATGTGCTGTTGCCACTAGGGATAAAACATCAATGCTTTGTCTAAGGATATTTGAATTGTTTACATTACGCACAGTACTTAATGCAATTGTCTGTTGTTTGCAACTTAATACTAGAAGGGGTGCAGATGCTAACCCGAAGGTGCACTTTTTAGGCATAGATGCATGCTGGATGGCGGTCTGTGTTCTTTGTCGTAATGCCCTAAGTAAATCTCATAGTAGTCATCATGATATGTATGTGCATTGTTATGCCCTCTCTATTTGTCAATTGCCCAACTGTAATTTGTTTACCCAACATGTTATTTATCTTATTGGAGAGACACCACTAGTGAACTGTGGACCCCGGTCCATTATTTTACATCTGAAATACAACTTACTGCAATCATTGTTCTCTTTTGGTTTCTGCAAGCAAACATCATTTTCCACACCATACGTTTAATCCTTTGTTTTCAGCAAGCCGATGAGATTGACAACCTCACTGTTAAGTTGGGGCAAAGTAGTTTGATTGTGTTGTGCAGGTTCCACGTTGGCACCGGAATCCCTGGTGTTGCGCCGCACTACACTCCTTCACCAACAACCTTCATGTGATCTTCATCTCCTACTGGTTCGATAACCTTGGTTTCTTACCGAGGGAAAACTCGCTGCTGTACTCATCATACCTTCCTCTTGGGGTTCCCAACGGACGTGTGCTTTACCATCACAAGCAGCTACTTTTCTGGCGCCGTTGCTGGGGAGATCAAGACGCGCTGCAAGGGGAGTCTCTCACATCCAATATCTTTACTTTGTTTATTGTCTTGCTTTATTTTATTTTCTGTCTTGTTTGCTTTCTTTATATCAAAAACACAAAAAAATTAGTTACTTGCTTTACTTTATTTAATTCGGTTTTGCTTTATTATTGCTAAAATGAGTACTCCTGAGAACACTAAGTTGTGTGACTTCACTAGCACAAATAATAATGATTTCATATGCACTCCTATTGCTCCACCTGCTTCTACAGCAGAATTTTATGAAATTAAATCTGCTTTACTAAATCTTGTTATGAGAGAGCAATTTTCTGGTGTTAGTACTGATGATGCTGCTGCCCATCTTAATAATTTTGTTGAACTTTGTGAAATGCAAAAGTATAAGGATGATATTATAAAACTGAAATTGTTCCCTTTCTCCTTGAGAGGAAGAGCTAAAGATTGGTTGCTATCTTTGCCTAAAAATAGTATTAGTTCATGGACTAAATGTAAAGATGCTTTCATTGGAAAAAATATTATCCTCCTGCTAAAATTATATCTTTGAGAAGTAGCATTATGAATTTTAAGCTATTGGATAATGAACATGTTGCCCAAGCATGGGAGAGAATGAAATCTTTGGTAAAGAATTGCCCTACCCATGGACTAACTACTTGGATGATCATCCAAACCTTTTATGCAGGATTAAATTTTTCTTCAAGGAACCTATTGGATTCAGCTGCTGGAGGTACTTTTATGTCCATCACTTTGGGTGTTGCAACAAAGCTTCTTGATGATATGATGATAAACTACTCCGAATGGCACACTGAAAGAACTCCTCAAGGTAAGAAGGTAAATTCTGTTGAAGAAACCTCTTCCTTGAGTGATAAGATTGATGTTATTATGTCTATGCTTATTAATGGTAAATCTCATGTTGATCCTAATAATGTTCCTTTAGCTTCATTGGTTGCTCAAGAAGAGCATGTTGATGTGAACTTCATTAAAAATAATAATTTCAACAACAATGCTTATAGGAATAATTTTGGTAACAACAACTATAGGCCATATCCTTCTAATAGTGGTAATGGTTATGGTAATTCTTATGGTAATTCTTACAACAATAGTAGGAGTGTACCCTCTGATCTTGAAGTCATGCTTAAAGAATTTATTAGTACACAAACTGCTTTTAACAAATCTGTTGAGGAAAAGTTTGGTAAAATTGATGTTCTTGCTTCTTTGGTTGATAGTCTTGCTCTTGATGTTGATCTTTTGAAACTGAAAGTTATGCCTAATGAAGTTAAAGATACTAAGTCATTTCCTACAGCAAATGCTATCCAAGTTCGAATTAATGACAATATTAGAATGATGGCTGAATTGCATGCTAGGTGGGAAAGAGAAGAAAAACTTGCTAAAGAGAATAATATAGCTAGAGTTTGGACTATTACCACCACTAGTAATGTTGATGCCTCACATGTTGCTAAATCTCCTACTATCAATGGTAAAATAATTGGTGTTGGCAATGTTTCTACTTCTACTACAAAGCATGCAAAACTGCTGAAACTGTTTGTGATAAAAGTGCTGAAATTTTTCAAAGTGTTGGGGACAATGGTCCCATTGCTTTAGATCATAATGGTTTTGATTTTGATAATTGTCATATTTCTGAAGTTATTAAGTTCTTGCAAAAACTTGCTAGAAGTCCTAATGCTAGTGCTATAAACTTGGCCTTTACCAAACATATTACAAATGCTCTCATTAAAGCTATGGAAGAGGAACTAAAACTTGAAGCTTCTATTCCTAGGAAGTTGGAAGATGGTTGGGAACCCATCATTAAAATGAAGGTCAATGATTTTGATTGTAATGCTTTATGTGATCTTGGTGCAAGTATTTCTGTTATGCCTAAGAAACTTTATGATATGCTTGACTTGCCACCTTTGGAATGTTGTTATTTGGATGTTAATCTTGCTGATAATTCTATAAAGAAACCTTTGGGGAGAATTGACAATGTTCATATTACGGTTAACAATAACCTTGTCCCCGTTGATTTTGTTGTTTTGGATACTGAATGCAATGCATCTTGTCCTATTGTTTTGGGAAGACCCTTTCTTCGAACCGTTGGAGCTATTATTGATATGAAAGAAGGAAATATTAAATATCAATTCCCTCTTAAGAAAGGAAGTTTTCAAGGATCAAGAGAGGAGGATGATATAATATGATCAAGAAGAGTGAAAAGTTTAAGCTTGGGGATGCCCCCGTGGTTCATCCCTGCATATTTCAAGAAGACTCAAGCGTCTAATCTTGGGGATGCCCAAGGCATCCCCTTCTTCATCAACAACTTATCAGGTCACCTCTAGTGAAACTAAATTTTAATTCCGTCACATCTTATGTGCTTTACTTGGAGCGTCCGTGTGCTTTTATTCTTGTTTGTTATTTTAAGTTTTCTTAATAAATCGGATCCTAACATGCTTGTGTGGGAGAGAGACACGCTCCGCTTTTTCATTTGAACACTTGTGTTCTTCGTTTTATTTTTGGGATTTCTATTTTCGTGCCCTCGGGTCCTTAGTTGTGCTCAGTTTTCCCCAGCTCGTTAGTTTTTCCTCAGTTTTCCCCTCCCTCTAGTTTGAAACCCCTCGCAGACGCTCGGACGGGAGGGTTGTCGTCAGGTCAGAGGCCTTACCGTTACCGTTAATCTGATGGGTGGGGCTGCACAGAGGGCAGTTCCTCTCTGACCCGTCTCGTGCTGACAAATGGGGCCGCTCTATAGGGCTGCCGCAGCCAATGACCAGTGGGGTCATCTATTTTTCAGGAAAAGTCATATATTGCCGCTGTGAGGGGCTGCCGCAGCCAATGACCAGTGGGGTCGTCTATTTTTCAGGAAAAGACATATATTTGCCGCTCTGTGGGGCTGCCGCAGCCAATGACCAGTGGGGTCGTCTATTTATTTATAGAAAATCATATATTGCCGCTCTATGGGGCCTCCGCAGCCAATGACCGCTGGGGTTGTCTATTTATTTAGAGAATATAATATAGAGCCACTCTGTGGGGCCGCCTCAGCCCATGGCAGGTGACTATTTTCGTAGCTTAATCTAAAGTGACTCTTGTGCTAAACATTGTGCATAATATATAGAAAATAGCTAGATCTCTAAATATATAGAAAATAGCTAGATCTCTAAAGGGGATGGATGCATGGCTTCACGTCGTCGTCACTTTCATCGTTAGTATCTTCGTCGTCTGAGTAATAGTACTTCCTGCACATTGTTCCGTCGAACACCTTCACTGTGAGCACATCATCGCCTTCATATTTGAAGTGTACGTAGCAGCCGAAATCCACACCGTGCGCGATGGCGAAATTCTCCCAGCCCTTGTCGAGATACATCCGGCCTTGTCCGTCAAATAGGACCTCCACGGTCCAGAGACGAGGACCGCAGTCAGCTGCTCGCAGATACACCTTAGCTAGCTCCTAGCCGTCAAGATAGTCCGCAAACTTTTTTGGGAGTGCCTGCAAAGAGATCGAGCGCCGATCGTTTGAAATTAAAGGTTTTTTAGAACATGCCCATAATTAATCACATGCATCATATATGTGGGAACGCGTACGTACCTTCTTGACCAAAGATTCTTCATAGATGACGATGAAGAACTCCTCTATGATCATTGGCAGTGTTGACGACGGTGGTGGTGGCAATGATGATGATCCACCACCCCGGCCGCCCCTTCCCCTTCCCCTTCCCCTTCCCCTTCCCCTTCCCCTTCCGGTCCGCGTCCGAGACGTGGAAGCCATGGCAATGGATGATCAAGTGTATGTGAACGAAGAAGAGAGAGGCAGAACCTATTGACACAAGGGATGGCTGTTGTGGGTGTTTATAAGGGAGAGATGACCGTTGTAGGGGTTTACACAATAAATTAAGGAGGAGGTGACCGTTGTGGGGGTTTGCACAATAATTTAAGGAGGAGATGACCGTTGTGGGGGTATATATCTCAACAAAAAAGTAATGCGGACTATCTTGACGGAAATGGAACTTCGTGATTTAGTTTATCATTTTACCGTGAAAAGTAATGCCTAAAATAAATGGTAATTCGTGATAGTTTATCATTTTACCGTAATGGCTACAAGAAATCGGTGATTGTTCATCATTTTTTTGCGTGAAAAGTAATGGCTACAACAAATCGGTGATGGTTTATCATTTTTTGCGTGGAAAGTAATGGCTACAAGAAATGGGTGATGGTGTATCCTTTTTTGCGTGAAAAATAATGGCTACAAGAAATGGGTGATGGTGTATCATTTTTTGCGTGAAAAATAATGGCTACAAGAAATGGGTGATGGTGTATCATTTTTTTGTGTGAAAAGTAATGGCTAAACAAATTGGTGACGGTGTATCATTTTTTGCGTGAAAAGTAATGGCTAAGCAAATTGGTGATGGTGTATCATTTTTTGCGTGAAAAGTAATGGCTAAACAAATTGGTGATGGTGTATCATTTTTTGCGTGAAAAGTAATGGCTACAACAAATTGGTGATGGTGTATCATTTTTTTGCGTGAAAAATAATGACTAAACAAATTGGTGATGGTGTATCATTTTTTTGCGTGAAAAGTAATGGCTACAACAAATTGGTGATGGTGTATCATTTTTTGCATGAAAAGTAATGGCTACAACAAATTGGTGATGGTGTATCATTTTTGCGTGAAAAATAATGCCTAAAAGAGTTTATAATTTAGCTCGTGAAAAATAATGCAGAAAACCAAACTTTAGCGTACTGGGTAACCGCCCTTAAGCATACATAGAGTGTGGAAGCTAACCGCCGACAGAGAGAGAGGGTGGTGGCCCCGACCAGAGAGAGAGATATGGGTTATCCTGCCCGTTAAATCCTACGATCAACGGTCGGCGGGCACGATCCGCGTGACATCGGCTAGACCAATCAGGGCAATGTTGGGCGTCTGTGAGAATTTGTGAAGGGAGAGGGCAAAACTGAGTAGTATCAAGAAACCAAGGGCAAGTGAGTAGTAAACAGACTAAGGGATTCAAATATGAGATTTTAAAAATGGAAAATGCGTGTTTGGTACAATGAAACCCATCTTGGCCTACCTCAAACTATTTGCAATACAAATATACATGAGTGTGAAAATTATGGCCTCATTCAGACACAGTATGTTTTGGGGAAAGCTGTTTTGGGTAGGGCTTATTGTGGAAAACCATGCACCTTCATAGCTACTATGTGATTTGAGAAGTGGCAATTTGTGGTAAAACTTGATTTATCTATGATTTATCTATGATTTGAGAAGTGGCAATTTGTGCTAAAGACTCCATGAGTAAGTGCCACTCTTTTTCGGAATTTTTTGCACATTAAATAACTCATTTAACTAGTTAATCTCATTTGTTGACTCTCTGTTGACCAGCCACTTGAGGGTAAAACTGAGTATATTGCACTAGCCAGTATTAGCACTCAAGGAGAAAACTGAGCACACAAAAAATGCTAGTATATGACTCGAGGGTATACCTGAGTATATCTAAATTTCCAGGGTTAGACTCGAGGATGCGTGTTGCGGTACAGAAGTGGAAGACGTGCCATTGTTGACGCGTGTCGCGGTGCAGACGTGCAATAGTGGACGCGTAGGAAGCGGGTCGCATTTAGGACGCGTAAGCCCCTGTCTCCCTCCCTCTACACACAGTACGTCTCAATCTCGCTCACGCACGAAACCACCCCTCTCACGTCCCATCAACTTCTCCAAAAATCCCCAACCGCCGTACGAGCGCTCCCCTGCCGGCGATGGAGAAGAAGAATGCGCCGGCGGCCATCGCCCCCGAGCCCGTCGCCTCCGAGCCCGTCGCCGCCGAGCCCGTCACCGCCGAGCCCGTCGCCTCCGAGGGCGGCGCATCCAAGCGCGGCGCCTCCGTGAACTGGGCCTGTCTCACGGCTGACGGACCACTTCACAAGATCGGCGAATGCTTATTGGCGAATGAGGAGTATGTGGACACCTACTCTACTATGAGGCAAGTCTGTAGAAATTGGCGCTCAGGTTTACCTGATCCCAACGTGCACCTGCACGAATGGATCATGCTAGACCACGCCCTTCCACGCGCCGCTGAGTTCACCTTCCTCCATCTCGGCACATCCCGCTACGTCACCATAGATCTATCTGCAGTTCGTGCAAGGTTCAAATTCCTCCATATCTATAGGGTTAATCTATTCTTATTTTCAATCTTAGTGCTGAATGTTATCTTCATCAATATATTTTAGATTCTACTTCGTCGGCTTTTCCCGTGGCGTCATCGTGCTTGCCCAGAAGAACCCGCCGCACAAGATACGGCTTCTGAACCCACTCACAAAGACATCGAACACTATGTTTGAGGCGCAGATGCCAACTGTTTTTCTGGATTCAGTCGCTGCAATCAACTCCCCGACTATGGTCTTCACTTGCGGACATTACCCGGAGGAACTTGGTTGGGTCGATGAGAGCACTCCAACTAAGGATATATATGAAGATTGGGGAGAAGGAAGATTTTCGATCAAGAACCATAGTATGCGTTGCATTACCCCGTTCAATGGTGAACTGTATGCAATAGCTGTGGACAATTTTGAGTCCGGAAGAATAGTGTGCACCAATGTACAGAAGCAGCAGCGCGCGAGCACTGTCAATATGGAGACACTAATTTCATTTCTAGAACTTGGACGTGACAAGTTCTACCTTGTGAAGTCGGATGGTGATCTGCTGCTTGTGTTGATGCACAACACGCCTGTGGTGTACCATGTGGACACTCAGAGCCGCTCTCTCCATCCGGTCAGTAACATTGGCATTCATGCCTTCTTCGTGCATTATATTCGGTGTATCTCCGTCGACACCAGAGTGTACCCGACTCTTCGACCTGGCTGCATCTACTACGCGGATTTGGGTTATACCAGAGAGTACTTTCATGATACAAATTCCTGGGATGAGTCGCCACAATATGTGCATAGATTAGGAAGCTACGGTCCGAGAAATGAACACATGCCATACCGTTTGGAGGATGTATTGGCCGCACACTGCAGACGGTGGGAGTTCAATGAATATTTCCTTGGGATAATGCACGAATGGAGCGACGCAGAAATATATGAGGATTGAATAACAAATTCATTCATCCTGGGTATCCTAATGTTCTTGTTGGCCATACATTGCGTGCGTCTTGTATTTTTTTTCAGCTTAGTTTGTCGTGAACATTAACAATGTTATTGGCTGCTTTTGGCTATTGTATGCAGTTTACCTATGTATTATACTTAGTTTTCTGATTATGCTGCTGTGAATTTATCATATAATAGCTTCTAGATTTGCTACTAGATTTGCTGCCATATTGGGCAAAAAACGAGGGCCAAAAGGCATAAATAATTGAAGAAAGACAGAAATAGAAGCTTCTCTAGATTTGATACTAATTTGGTGAAAAAGACAGAGAGAGAAAGAGGGGAAAAGGTGCTGTTAAAAATGCCAATTTGGGCCGAGAGAGACAAAACCCAGCTCTCACGTACAACCAAACACGGTCTCGTGCTGTCCCACACGGTCCCTTCCTACCAACCCCACACGACGTGGCCCCACAGACAACGCGGCCCCACACGTCAGCACAGAACGTTCAAATAAACGGATTCCTTCCGTCTGAGCTCTTTCTGCGGGTTTCAAACAAAGGCTTGGGGAAAACTGAGGAAAAACTAAGGGGATGGGCAAAACTGAGTGATACGTCCCAAACGTATCTATAATTTCTTATGTTCCATGCTACTTTTATGATGATACTCACATGTTTTATACACACTTTATGTCATTATTATGCATTTTCCGGCACTAACCTATTGACGAGATGCCGAAGAGCCAGTTGATGTTTTCTGCTGTTTTTGGTTTCAGAAATCCTAGTAAGGAAATATTCTCGGAATTGGACGAAATCAACGCCCAAGGTCCTATTTTTCCACGAAGCTTCTAGAAGACCGAAAGGATCAAGAAGTGGGGCCACGAGGCGACGACACGCCAGGGCGGCGCGGCCTGGGCCCTGGCCGCGCGGCCCTGTTGTGTGGGTCCCTCGTGTGGCCCCCTGACCTGCCCTTCCGCCTACTTAAAGCCTTCGTCGCGAATACCCCAGTACCGAGAGCCACGATACGGAAAACCTTACAGAGGCGCCGCCGCCGCCAATCCCATCTCGGGGGATTCAGGAGATCGCCTCCGGCACCCTGCCGGAGAGGGGAATCATCTCCCGGAGGTCTCTTCATCGCCATGATCGCCTCCGGATCGATGTGTGAGTAGTCCACCCCTGGACTATGGGTCCATAGCAGTAGCTAGATGGTTGTCTTCTCCTCATTGTGCTATCATGTTAGATCTTGTGAGCTGCCTATCATGATCAAGATCATCTATTTGTAATGCTACATGTTGTGTTTGTTGGGATCCGATGAATATTGAATACTATGTCAAGTTGATTATCAATCTATCATATATGTTATTTATGTTCTTGCATGCTCTCCGTTGCTAGTAGAGGCTCTGGCCAAGTTGATACTTGTGACTCCAAGAGGGAGTATTTATGCTCGATAGTGGGTTCATGCCTCCATTAAATCTGGGACAGTGACAGAAAGTTCTAAGGTTGTGGATGTGCTGTTGCCACTAGGGATAAAACATCGATGCTTTGTCTAAGGATATTTGTGTTGATTACATTACGCACCATACTTAATGCAATTGTCTGTTGTTTACAACTTAATACCGGAAGGGGTTCGGATGATAACCTGAAAGTGGACTTTTTAGGCATAGATGCATGCTGGATAGCGGTCTATGTACTTTGTCGTAATGCCCTGATTGAATCTCATAGTACTCATCATGATATATGTATGTGCATTGTTATGCCTTCTTTATTTGTCAATTGCCCAACTGTAATTTGTTCACCCAACATCTGTTTATCTTATGGGAGAGACACCACTAGTGAACTGTGGACCCCGGTCCTATTCTTTACATCTGAAATACAATCTACTGCAATTGTTCTTTACTGTTCTTCGCAAACAATCATCATCATCCACACTATACATCTAATCCTTTGTTACAGCAAGCCGGTGAGATTGACAACCTCACTGTTACGTTGGGGCAAAGTACTGTGATTGTGTTGTGCAGGTTCCACGTTGGCGCCGGAATCCCTGGTGTTGCACCGCACTACAGTCCGCCACCAACAACCTTCAACGTGCTTCTTGGCTCCTACTGGTTCGATAAACCTTGGTTTCTTACTGAGGGAAACTTGCTGCTGTGCGCATCACACCTTCCTCTTGGGGTTTCCAACGGACGTGTCAACTACACGCATCAAGCAAAATTTCTGGCGCCGTTGCCGGGGAGATCAAGACACGCTGCAAGGGGAGTCTCCGCTTCCAATCTCTTTACTTTGTTTTTGTCTTGCTTTACTTTATTTACTACTTTGTTTGCTCTTTATATCAAAAACACAAAAAAAATTAGTTGCTAGCCTTAGTTTATTTACTGTCTTGCTCTCTATATCAAAAACACAAAAAAATTAGTTACTTGCATTTAGTTTATTTGTTATCATGTCTAGCTCTGAACCTATTACTTCTTCACCTCATGAATTAATCTTTACTTTTAAACAAGGGGATGAGGAGAGTTTTAAAGATGCTTGGTCTAGAATTTTTTATTCTTATCGTAAAGCTGAACCGCAAATGACTCTAAGCCTGCTCCTTAGTAATTTTTATTTTGGGCTTATGATTCGCTATAGATATGCCTTAGATGCTGTAGTGGGGGGAGATTTCCTTCATTGCAATGGGGATCAAGCTTTTAATGCCATAAAGAAATTGGTTGCATCACATAGTTCAGCTAATAACTTTGATTCAGCTCTTATTAGCATTTATAATAGATTAAACACTCTTGAGACAAGTGCATCTTACTTGAAAGAAAATTATAGTTATGTTCGTAACCGTCTTGATCAAGTTTTAGTGAACTCTGAACCATCAAAATGGGACCCTACTATTAAAGTTGTTATTGGTGGTGAAACTTTTCATGCCCGTTGTGATATTATGTCTGAATTTTGCCTTATGCCTAAGAGTATTTATGAATCTTTGACACTTTGGGGACTCGTTGAAGGGGGAGAAGGAATAACTCTTACTGATAACTCTGTTATAATTCCTAAGGGAATAGCCGAGGGTGTGCATACAACCATTCTTGGAAGAACAGTATCCACTGATTATCTTGTTATTGAATGTGTAGGAACAGGACAAATCACACTTGGAAGATCCCTGCTGAAACTATTGGGAGCAGTCATAAATGTGGGAGAAGGCACCCTAAAATTCACCTCTACGCCGGGAGGTAGACATGTATTCCCTAAACCCAAGAGTAAGAAAAAGAATAAGAAGGGTATGCATAAAGCCCGAGGTAATGTTGATGCTTCATCTCTTGATAATACTTGATACACACTTTCTGCGCCTAGCTGAAAGGCGTTAAAGAAAAGCGCTTATGGGAGACAACCCATTATTTTACTTCTGCAGTTTGTTTTATATTTGAGTCTTGGAAGTTGTTACTACTGTAGCAACCTCTCCTTATCTTTATTTTATTGCATTGTTGTGCCAAGTAAAGTCTTTGATAGTAAAGTCAATACTAGATTTGGATTACTGCGCAGAAACAGATTTCTTGCTGTCACGAATTTCGATATGCCTCTCTGTAGGTAACTCAGAAAAATCTGCCAATTTACGTGCGTGATCCTCAGATATGTACGCAACTTTCATTCAATTTGGGCATTTTCATCTGAGCAAGTCTGGTGCCTCTTAAAAATTTGTCTTTACGGACTGTTCTGTTTTGACAGATTCTGCCTTTTATTTCGCATTGCCTGTTTTGCTATGTTTGATGGATTTCTTTGTTCCATTAACTTTCAGTAGCTTTGTGCAATGTCCAGAAGTGTTAAGAATGATTATGTCACCTCTGAATATATGAATTATGCACTGACCCTCTAATGAGTTTGTTTTGAGTTTGGTGTGGAGGAAGTTTTCAAGGGTCAAGAGAGGAGGATGATACAATATGATCAAGAAGAGTGAAAAGTCAAAGCTTGGGGATGCCCCCGTGGTTCATCCCTGCATATTTTAAGAAGACCCAAGCGTCTAAGCTTGGGGATGCCCAAGGCATCCCTTCTTCATCGACAACTTATCAGATCACCTCTAGTGAAACTATATTTTTATTCCGTCACATCTTATGTGCTTTACTTGGAGCGTCTGTTTGTTTTTGTTTTTGTTTTTGTTTGAATAAGATCGGATCCTAGCATTCTTTGTTTCGGAGAGAGACACGCTCCGCTGTTTCGTATGAACACATGTGTTCTTAGCTTTATCTTTAATGTTCATTGCGAAAGTTGGACTATTTCATTCATTGTTATATGGTTGGAAACGGAAAATGCCGCATGTGGTAAATGGTATAATGTCTTGAATAATGTGATACTTGGCAATTGTTGTGCTCATATAGATCATTTTTAAGCTCTTGCATCATGTACCTTGTACTCATTAATGAATAAGTACATAGAGCTTGTTAAAATTTGGTTTGCATGATTGATCTCTAGAGTCTAGATATTTTCTAGTTAAGGTGTTTGAACAACAAGGAGACAATGTTAAGTCTTATAATGCTTACAATATGTTCATATGTGAGCTTTGCTGCACCTTTTATACTTGAGTTTGCTTCAAACAACCTTGCTAGCCTAGCCTTGTATTGAGAGGAATTCTTCTCGTGCATCCAAATCCTTGAGCCAAATACTATGCCATTTGTGTCCACCATACCTACCTACCACATGTATTTCCCCGCCATTCCAAAGTACATTACTTGAGTGCTACCTTTAAATTTCTATTCTTTGCCTTTACAATATATAGCTCATGGGACAAATAGCCTTAAAAACTATTGTGGTGAAGAATATGTACTTATGTGTCTTATTTCTTAATAAGTTGCTTGTTGAGCGGTAACCATGTTTCTGGGGACGCCATCAACTTTTACCTTTGTTGAATATCATGTGAGTTGCTATGCATGTTTGTCTTGTCTGAAGTAAGGGCGATTTTCATGATCAAATGGTTTGAGTATGCATACTGTTAGAGAAGAACATTGGGCCGCTAACTAAAGCCATGATTCATGGTGGAAGTTTCAGTTTGGACACAAAACCTCAATCTCTTATGAGAATATTACCTGTTGTTGAATGCTTAAGCATTAAAAGAGGAGTCCATTATCTGTTGTCTATGTTGTCCCGGTATGGATGTCTAAGTTGAGAATAATCAAAAGCGAGAAATCCAATGCGAACTTTCTCCTTATACCTTTGTACAGGCGGCATAGAGGTACCCCTTTGTGAAACTTGGTTGAAACATATGCTATGCAATGATAATCCGTGTTAATCCAAGCTAATTAGGACAAGGTACGAGCACTATTAGTATACTATGCATGAGGCTTGCAACTTATAGGATATTTTATACATAACACATATGCTTTATTACTACCATTGACAAAATTGTTTCTTGTTTTCAAAATGAAAAGCTCTAGCACAAAAATAGTAATCCATGCTTCCCTCTGCGAAGGGCCTTTCTTTTACTTTATTGTTGAGTCAGTTTACCTATTCCTTCTATCTTAGAAGCAAACACTTGTATCAACTGTGTGCATTGATTCTTACATGTTTACCTATTGCACTTGTTATATTACTTTGTGTTGACAATTATCCATGAGATAAATATGTTGAAGTTGAAAGCAACCGCTGAAACTTACATTGATTCTTACATGTTTACCTATTGCTTTATGAGTAACTCTTATGCAAGTCTTATTGATGCTTGTCTTGAAAGTATTATTCATGAAAAGTCTTTGCTATATGATTCATTTGTTTACTCATTATCTTCATCATTGCTTCGAATCGCTGCATTCATCTCATATGCTTACAATAGTATTGATCAAAATTATGATAGCATGTCACTTCAGAAATTATCTTTGTTATCGTTTACCTACTCGAGGGCGAGTAGGAACTAAGCTTGGGGATGCTTGATACGTCCCAAACGTATCTATAATTTCTTATGTTCCATGCTACTTTTATGATGATACTCACATGTTTTATACACACTTTATGTCATTATTATGCATTTTTCGGCACTAACCTATTGACGAGATGCCGAAGAGCCAGTTGCTTTTTTCTGTTGTTTTTGGTTTCAGAAATCCTAGTAAGGAAATATTCTCGGAATTGGACGAAATCAACGCCCAGGGTCCTATTTTTCCACGAAGCTTCCAGAAGACCGAAAGGATCAAGAAGTGGGGCCACGAGGCGACGACACGCCAGGGCGGCGCGGCCTGGGCCCTGGCCGCGCGGCCCTGTTGTGTGGATCCCTCGTGTGGCCCCCTGACCTTCCCTTCCGCCTACTTAAAGCCTTCGTCGCGAATACCCCAGTACCGAGAACCACGATACGGAAAACCTTACAGAGGCGCCGCCGCCGCCAATCCCATCTCGGGGGATTCAGGAGATCGCCTCCGGCACCCTGCCGGAGAGGGGAATCATCTCCCGGAGGTCTCTTCATCGCCATGATCGCCTCCGGATCGATGTGTGAGTAGTCCACCCCTGGACTATGGGTCCATAGCAGTAGCTAGATGGTTGTCTTCTCCTCATTGTGCTATCATGTTAGATCTTGTGAGCTGCCTATCATGATCAAGATCATCTATTTGTAATGCTACATGTTGTGTTTGTTGGGATCCGATGAATATTGAATACTATGTCAAGTTGATTATCAATCTATCATATATGTTATTTATGTTCTTGCATGCTCTCCGTTGCTAGTAGAGGCTTTGGCCAAGTTGATACTTGTGACTCCAAGAGGGAGTATTTATGCTCGATAGTGGGTTCATGCCTCCATTAAATGCAGGACAAGGATGTGAGAATGTTCTAAGGTTGTGGATGTGCTGTTGCCACTAGGGATAAAACATCGATGCTTTGTCTAAGGGTATTTATGTTGATTACATTACGCACCATACTTAATGCAATTGTCTGTTGTTTACAACTTAATACCGGAAGGGGTTCGGATGATAACCTGAAAGTGGACTTTTTAGGCATAGATGCATGCTGGATAGCGGTCTATGTACTTTGTCGTAATGCCCTGATTGAATCTCATAGTACTCATCATGATATATGTATGTGCATTGTTATGCCTTCTTTATTTGTCAATTGCCCAACTGTAATTTGTTCACCCAACATCTGTTTATCTTATGGGAGAGACACCACTAGTGAACTGTGGACCCCGGTCCTATTCTTTACATCTGAAATACAATCTACTGCAATTGTTCTTTACTGTTCTTCGCAAACAATCATCATCATCCACACTATACATCTAATCCTTTGTTACAGCAAGCCAGTGAGATTGGCAACCTCACTGTTACGTTGGGGCAAAGTACTGTGATTGTGTTGTGCAGGTTCCACGTTGGCGCCGGAATCCCTGGTGTTGCGCCGCACTACAGTCCGCCACCAACAACCTTCAACGTGCTTCTTGGCTCCTACTGGTTCGATAAACCTTGGTTTCTTACTGAGGGAAACTTGCTGCTGTGCGCATCACACCTTCCTCTTGGGGTTCCCAACGGACGTGTCAACTACACGCATCACTGAGCACAACTAAGGAACCGAGGGCACGAAAATAGAAATCCCTTTATTTTTCATGTTCATGGCGAAAGCTGAAAGCCGCAGCACTTATTGTTATTTGGTTGGAAATAGAAAATGCTTCATGTGGTAATTGGTATATTGTCTTGAATAATTTGATACTTGGCAATTGTTTTGAGCTCTCAAGTAGATCATGTTTAAGCTCTTGCATCATGTAGTTTAAACCTATTAGTGGAGAACTACCGTAGAGCTTGTTGAAATTTGGTTTGCATGATTGGTCTCTCTAAGGTCTAGATATTTTCTGGTAAAAGTGTTTGAGCAACAAGGAAGACAGTGTAGAGTCTTATAATGCTTGCAATATATTCTTATGTAAGTTTTGTTGTACCGGTTTATACTTTTGTTTGCTTCAAACAACCTTGCTAGCCAAAGCCTTGTACTGAGAGGGAATGCTTCTCGTGCATCCAAAACCTTGAGCCAAAACCTATGCCATTTGTGTCCACCATAACTAACTACTATGTGGTATTTTTCTGCCATTCCAAGTAAATACTTCATGTGCTACCTTTAAACAATTGAAAACTTTATTACTCCTTATTTGTGTCAATGTTTTATAGCTCATGAGGAAGTATGTGGTGTTTTATCTTTCAATCTTGTTAGGCATACTTTCACCAATGGACTAGTGGCATATACATCCGCTTATCCAATAATTTTGCAAAAAGAGCTGGCAACGGGGTGCCCAGCCCCAATTAATTAACTTTCATTAATAATTCTCTTCACATGTTTTGCCCTGATTTATTAGTAAGCAACTTAATTTTGCAATAGACACTCCTCCATGGTTTGAGAAATGTTGGAAGGCACCCGAGGATTCGGTTAGCCATGGTTTGTGAAAGCAAAAGGTTGGGAGGAGTGTCATCTATAAATAAAACTAAAATACATGTGTAAACAAAAGAGAAGAAGGATGATCTACCTTGCTGGTAGAGATAACGTCCTTCATGGGAGCCGCTCTTTGAAAGTCTGTTTGACAAGGGGGTTAGAGTGCCCACTACCATTCGTTGACAACAACAAACACCTCTCAAAACTTTATTTTTATGCTCTCTTTATGATTTCAAAACTTGAAAAGCTCTAGCACATGATTTAATCCCTGCTTCCCTCTGCGAATGGCCTTTCTTTTACTATATGTTGAGTCAGTTTACCTACTTCTTTCTATCTTAGAAGCAAACATTTGTGTCAACTGTGTGCACTGATTCTTACATGCTTACTTATTGCACTTATTATATTACTTTGTGTTGACAATTATCCACGAGATATGCATGTTGAAATTTGAAAGCAATTGCTGAAACTTAAATCTTCCTTTGTGTTGCTTCAAAACCTCTTATTAAGAATCTATTGCTTTATGAGTTAACTCTTATGCAAGACTTTTTGATGCTTGTCTTGAAAGTACTATTCATGAAAAGTTTTTGCTATATGATTCAGTTGTTTAGTCATTATCTTTTTGTTAGCAAACTATAGACCATTGCTTTGAGTCACTTCATTCATCTCATATGCTTTACAATAGTATTGATCAAGATTATGTTGGTATCATGTCACTTCAGAAATTATTCTCTTTATCGTTTACCTACTCGAGGGCGAGTAGGAACTAAGCTTGGGGATGCTTGATACGTCTCCAACGTATCTATAATTTCTTATGTTCCATGCTAGTTTTATGACAAAACCTACATGTTTTATTCACACTTTATAATGTTTTTATGCATTTTCTGGGACTAACCTATTAACAAGATGCCACAGTGCCAGTTCCTGTTTTTTGCTGTTTTTGATTTCAGAAAAGCTAGTTCACAAATATTCTCGGAATTGGACGAAACAAAAGCCCACGGCCCTATTTTCCATGGAGTGTTCCAGAAGACCGAAGAAGAGTCGAGGAAGGCCAGCAGGGGGCCCACACCATAGGGCGGCGCGGCTTTGGGGCCCCCCGCGCCGACATATGGGGAGGGAGCCCCTGGCTCCCCCGACGCTGCCCCTTCGCCTATTTATTCCTTCGTCCCCGAAAACCGTAACACGGAGAGCCAAAATACCAGAACAATTCGAGGGACGCCGCCGCCGTCAACCCTATCTCGGGGTGTTCAGAAGATCTCCTCCGGCACCCTGCCGGAGAGGGTAATCATCACCGAAGGGCTCTACATCACCATGCCCGCCTCCGGACTGATGCGTGAGTAGTTCATCCTTGGACTACGGGTCCATAGCAGTAGCTAGATGGTTGTCTTCTCCTATTGTGCCATCATGTTTAGATCTTGTGAGCTGCCTATCTTGATCAAGATCATCTATTTGTAATGCTACATGTTGTGTTTGTTGGGATCCGATGAATATGGAATACTATGTCAAGTTGATTATTGATCTATCATATATGTGTTATTTATGATCTTGCATGCTCTCCGTTGCTAGTAGAGGCTCTGGCCAAGTTGATACTTGTAACTCCAAGAGGGAGTATTTATGCTAGATAGTGGGTTCATGTCTCCATTGAATCTGGGGGAGTGACAGCAACCCCTAAGGTTGTGGATGTGCTGTTGCCACTAGGGATAAAACATCAATGCTTTGTCTAAGGATATTTGTATTGTTTACATTACGCACAGTACTTAATGCAATTGTCTGTTGTTTGCAACTTAATACTGGAAGGGGTGCGGATGCTAACCCGAAGGTGGACTTTTTAGGCATAGATGCATGTTGGATGGCGGTCTGTGTTCTTTGTCGTAATGCCCTAAGTAAATCTCATAGTAGTCATCATGATATGTATGTGCATTGTTATGCCCTCTCTATTTGTCAATTGCCCAACTGTAATTTGTTTACCCAACATGTTATTTATCTTATTGGAGAGACACCACTAGTGAACTGTGGACCCCGGTCCATTCTTTTACATCTGAAATACAACCTACTGCAATCATTGTTCTCTTTTGTTTTCTGCAAGCAAACATCATTTTCCACACCATACGTTTAATCCTTTGTTTTCAGCAAGCCGGTGAGATTGACAACCTCACTGTTAAGTTGGGGCAAAGTAGTTTGATTGTGTTGTGCAGGTTCCACGTTGGCACCGGAATCCCTGGTGTTGCGCCGCACTACACTCCTTCACCAACAACCTTCACGTGATCTTCATCTCCTACTGGTTCGATAACCTTGGTTTCTTACTGAGGGAAATCTCGCTGCTGTGCTCATCATACCTTCCTCTTGGGGTTCCCAACGGACGTGTGCTTTACCGTCACAAGCAGTCATCAGACTTGACGCGCAGAGCTCCGGCTGACCACGAATCGGCGGCGGATGAAGTTTCCCGATCAACCGTGCGTAGATCGGGTCAAAAACGGCTCTAGAGCAGCGACGGATGAAGCTCTTTGCGGAGAAGCTCGCCGGAGATGAGATCTACGGGGCGGCGTTGTCTCGAGGTAGAATATGAAGTGTGAAAGCGGTGAAAAGAATGAAACTTACCGGACGCGAGGGGTATTTATAGGTCCCGCGTGGCGATTCGTGAGCCGGATCCAACGGTGGGAACAGAACGGTCGCACCGTTGGATAGCCGCCACGTGTCTTAGGTCAAAGCGGTAAAACGATGCAGTGGTGACCTAACTGCGCACCACCGAAATTTCCGGCTGAAGATTCGCATCTCCGAAAAATCAGCGCGGGAGAGACGGAAGCTGTGCACGACATGGGCGAAAAATCTGCTAAGTTACCGTTACAGAAGAATGAATGATTTCCGGTTGATTAAAATCGGAAACGAGGAAGTTTTGGAAGCTCTTCAAGATTCTCTTCGGATCCGGACAAGCTAGGCAGAGGAATGAGGAATCTCGGAGAACTTCGGGGGCTACTGTTGTGGGTATACTTTATGGGTACATCAACGACGTGGTCTAGATCTGGCAAGCCCGGGTGGCCCACAGATGGTGATGGTGGCATATGGCCCATCGGGCGGACCAGTTGCTATTGATAAAAGATGGATGAAGTCCAGCCAAGGAACAGGAGCCAGATCTCAACCAACCTATGCAGAAGTCGGATCCGTGAAGGCCCATGAAGTATCCGGATCCACTACGGCAAGTAAGGAAAGGTGGATCCTTGACGTGCACGGCAATGTAATATTCCGTAGTTAGGAAACTTGTATTCCGGCTAGGACTCTCCGTGTAAACCCTAGATCCGAGCACCCTTTATAAGCCGGATCCTGGGAGCCCTAGAGGCACAACCACAACTCATTGTAACAACGCGAAAGCGCCCAGATAATTCTAGACAAGCAGCAGTAGGCACTGTCTTCGAGCAGGTGTTCTGAAGCTGGGTAAATCGCGTACCACCATCCCGAGGACTCTCCGCCCAATGGCCCCTACTTCTTCTTCCCTCCAAGAGGATCCCTCCTCTGGAGTACCGTCGAATAGGCAACGACAGTTAGGCTTTGTGGAATATAAAGGTGAACCTAATGCAAACTAGGTGAGGCACCCTATATGTTGATACAAGTAACTCTAGCAGGAAGGCTCTCACAGGCAGATATATCACAAGTAAAGAGTTCGGTTAGAGATAACCGATAGCACGTGAAGACGAAGGTTTATTCCCGTGTTCCCTTCCTTTGCAACGTTTGGAGAGGTGGGGGTCCCACGAAGGATTCCCCAACGCCACGAAGGCTCACCTTCTTATCCTGAGCCTATCCCACGAAGGAATAGCTCTTTTCACTTGTGGTAGACTTTGAGGCAGCCTCCAGACCTTCACAAACTTGTCAGGAGCAAATCCACAACCGGATGCTTTTGCCCTCCTAGGGTTTCGAAAAACCCTAGAGAGCATGTATCTTGATGAATACAAGGGGGAAAAAGATTTGGCTTGGTGGAACTATGGATCAAGACCTCCTCTAGATTTTTCCCGGAGGGATTTGAGTTTTAGTGGAGGAGGACGGAGATCTGAGGCTTTTGGTGTTTCTATCAATGGAGTATGAGAGAGAGAGAGAGAGAGCTCAAGAACAGTTTTTAGTGTAGTGCCTAAACTAATCTAAGGTAGGAGAAGGGGTATATATAGGTCCACTTGAAATCCAACCATTGCAGACCATTGACAACTTGTCCAGCTCAGCATTTTGTCGAAGGGGCCGGTGTGCCGGGCCTGCCACCGGGCTGGCCGGTGCCACACCCGGTGCCGCTGGACCACATGCTGGACTGGCCAGCATCCACTGGACCAGGCGCCGGGTGAGTGCCGGACGCTCTTCTGGGCTGGCAGTACATCTCATCCGGTAGTCACCGGCATATGGGTCGGCCTACAGCGGGTCGGCCGGTGCAGGAGCCGGTGGCGCCGGGCAGGGCGACGGGCCATCCGGCAGGCACCGGGCGATCGGGCCAGGCACCCTGGAATGTGCCCGGTGTGCACCGGTGCCAGGGCCGGTCTACGCCGGACTAGCCGGTGCGGCACCCGTGCCGCCGGGCCATACGCCGGCCTAAGCTTCCCTTCTTTTCTTCGAAGTGGGGGGGTCTCCCTTCACCTTGTTGTTCCATTGATATACCATTAAGCATGTTTGACTAATACCTGAGAATAATCTTGTAGGCATGTATTAGTCCGATTACTCTAGCTACGATGTCATTGCAACCAAAATAATGGATAAGGGTAAAATACCCTTACAGATCCACTCTGTGATCCCTCGGTTAACTCCCAAGTGAAACCATTGGAACCGGGTGAAGAAGGCGACGTGGATTTCGCTCAAACGAGTGGTGCCAAAAAGCCTTCAGAGCCTTATAGTCAATTTAATTTTGCATATCCAAAGTCTAATCCCCTCATGCCTCATATTAACTATTTAGAACCCGCTCTCCATTATGATGGAACTCATTTTTCCTTTTGGAAAACCTCTATGGAGTCTCATCTTCGAAGTTATAGTGAGGAGCTTTGGGATGTGTGGTGGTACGTGGATTCAAGCCTAATGATCCAGACAACATGACTCCATGATTGTTCTATGATCGTCAACCCAGTGCCACCGCCCGTGATAAGATCCGAAGTGCACTTCATCGAGCTCTTCACAATCAAGTTAGTGACCTTGAGTCCACCAAGGAGCTTTGGGATCGAGTTGTTGTTCTTCACAAGGTAACGCCCCTCATCCAAAAGTTGCAATTATGAGGAGACCAAGTCCGAGATGACCTTGTTCATGATCAAGGATGGCGAAAGTCTTGTTGATGCCTATGCAAGTCTTGATGCTCTCCGCGTGAGGATCACGAGACTTGGTCGTGACAAGTATCAAGATGAGTTTGATGTCAATGATGAGACTATCAAGTCAAAGTTTTTCTCAATAATCGCGTACGGTAGCACACAATTGTCCCTCAACTAGTGATATCCATGTGGATCTTGCCATATTTGCCAAGAAGTGGAATAAGAATTCCGGGAAGAAAGGTTTGAGCTATCCTGGTCAGAAGAACAGGATGTGTTACTATTGTGTTGAAGGAAACCAGTTCACCGACAAGTGTCTTTATAAGAATATAGAAGATAAGCAAAATTATGAAAGGTGTGCAATGAAAAGATACAAGAAGAACAAGATAAGATAAGTCAAAGCTCTAGTTGGTGTCGAGTACACTTCCGATGAAGATAGCGATGATGAGGAGAAGGTGGTAGGTGCGGCTAGTTTGGCTCTTGCCGAACTCGGGTCAATCTTCACCTACGACTACACCAAGGATTACCCCGACAACTTCGACATTCCCAAGAAGTCCGGCAGTTGTCTCATGGCAAGAGGAGCTATGGAGAACGACCTCGAACTTTTCTTCATTCCCAAGAACTTTGACATTTTCCTCATGGCAAGAGGTGATAAGGTGATAGATCCTCCCTCTCTCTCTCTAGCATCTTGGATGAGAATGATGATGTTGAAGAAGATGATGTTATCACCAGATTGTTTAAAGTAAAGTGTCCTCTTCGTGGTGATGCTCTTGCTAAGTTTGATTTCTTAATGGAGAGCGTTGCTTCACGTGACTAAATCGTTGATGAATTGACATCTCATATTGAAAATGATAAGCTGAGATTCAATCTCCTAAAGCAAGAGCTAAGCGATGAGAAGAATAATACTTTTATTCTTAAGAAAAAATTGAAACCTTTGAACTTGATAAGTTAAGGACATAAATACAGTTGATAGGACTCTTTTAATGTCTCAAGAGCTTGATTCATCAACCATATAGAGCTTGCTAACAAGCTTGTTAAGGGTGAGCTCATGAGACTTAGAGAGAAGCATGACCTACTTGAAGCCACTTATGAAGAAGCTCTTGGCACATTGAAAGATCCCATAATTGTTGATAATGTTGCTTGTGCTCCTAACTCTACCATTGATCAAGCACTTCTCATTGAGGAGAATAATAAGTTGAAATGGATCAAGCACAAGTTCTCCACACCTTATACCCTTCAACGAAATGGTGTTTGTTGAAATAAATAACGAGACTCTCATTGAGATGGCAAGAACGATGTTGGATGAGTTGAAGTCTCCCTAAAACTTTTAGGAAGAAGCCATCTCTACCGCGGTTCATTACTCGAACCGGCTCTTCCTTCGTCCATTGCATAACAAGACCTCATACGAGATTATCACGAGAAACAAGCCCAATGTCATGTACTTATGCGTCTTTGGATGCAAGTGTATGGTTAAGAACAAGAAGGAAAAATCGGTAAATTTGGAACTAGATCTATAGAGGGTATCTTTCTTGGTTATGTGGATAACTCTCATGCGTATAGATACTACAACAAAACCAATGGTAATGTTGAAGTATATTTTGATGTGGAGTTCTTCGAGAATAATGGATCCCAACCAGAGCAAGTTGTTCCAAGTGACTCAGGTGATGGAGATTCTTCTCAAGTCATCAAGGGTATGGGCATTGGGCATATCTTGCCCCTAGAGACCCAAGAAATTGTTGACCAAACAAATGATGGAGAAGACTCAAGCTCAACTTAAGTGGAGCCTAGCTCTACCCAAGTTGAACCATCAAGTGCGTCACAAGAGGAGTCAATCACTCAAGAGGGAGCCACATACCGAAGAGCAAGCACCAAACCCTCAACCACGAGAAAGATCAAGAAGGAGAACAAGACTTTTGTAGACCTCAAAACCAAACTCAAGTTATTGTTAATGGTCAAGATCTACCAAGAGATGAATTTTAAGACCACAAACCACTTTAAACTCACAGTTCTGATTTTACCGAGTCTGCTAAAGTTGCTCTAAGCATATGAGAATATTTTTCTATGAGTTGCAATTGGTGCGCAGAAATTTGCGGCTATTCTTGTACGTAACGTAGTCTCTATGAGTTGATTTCTATGAGTTGATTTTGTGAGAGGTTTGTTGGTTGTGGTTACTATCAAGCATACCACTCGATTAGCCTCGGTGCGCTGGTTTCCCTACGCAAGTGAACTGTTCAGTTTCTTTCTCAATAGTGGCATACTGGCATCTCGAAATGGGCCCAACGATCAGTCTATGACAGAAATGGGGAGATCCATTAAACCGGCCCGTTGCCAACCCATTTAAGGACACCACACACAGATCCCCTAAAAAAACGCAGTTTCAGCAAAAGTCGGTGTGTGTCACCGTGATTAACCTCATCCATTTCTGTTATAAAACCTCCTCCCCCTCCCACTTGTAGCTTCGATCTCCCCTCACTTTTTTTCCAGAACCACCACCAACTCCCTCCCCAAGCCACAGCCACAACCAAAACCCCAAACCCCACCCCACCCCAGCGCGCCGGCGCCACCGCGGCCGCCACCGCCGGCCGCGATGAGGAGGGGCAAGGCGAAGAAGGAGAAGGAGAAGGCACCCCTCGGTGTCACCCTGGACAAGGTCGCCACACTCTCACCCCACCGCTGCAGGTGGCCTGGCTGGTGCTGGGACGACGCCGACCTGGAAGACGGCGACGTCGCCCTGGTCCGCATCGACCCCTGGACAGGCCGCAGCCTCGCCGCCGTCGAGACCACCTTCTCCCAGCGCGACTACGTCACCGCCGCGTGGCTGAGCGAGATCGCCTCCCTCCTCCGCGGCCACCGCCTCCGCGCGCCCCTCGTCGTCGGCCTCGTCGCGCTCCGCGGCCGCCCGCCCAGCGAGTCGTACTGGAACCGCAAAGGCCACCCGCAGCACCGCGGCAACCCCATCCGCTGCATCGCGCTCTGCGTAGGCGGGTCCCACGCGCTCCTCTACCAGCCCGAGTGCCGCTACCTCAACCACACCGGCGGCCTGCTCCCCTTCAGGGACGACAACAGGATGAAGCGCCTCCGCGAGTTCCTGGGCGACAAGCGCGTCGTCGTGGCCTGCGTCGGCGCGGCGAAGGTGGCGAAGAAGCTGGCGGAGGAGTGGGGGCTGCACGTGGCGCGGCCAAGGGAGCTGACGGATCTGTTCGCGCACGCCTACGGGAAGGGGGCCGGCGTGGAGCCCGAGGTGCTGCCGGGGAAGCCGACGAAGCCGCCTGAGTGGAGCTACTCCTGGATGAGCGTCGAGGGGGCCAAGAGGGCGCGGGCGCATGCCGAGGTGGAGCAGCAGCTGTACGAGGAGAAGAGCAAGCCGGGGAGGTGGATCCCCAAGGTGATCGAGGTGCTCAGCATGGAGTACATGGCGCGGGAGGCGCTGGGCAAGGACATGCGGCTCGCGCCGTGGCCCGCGAAGCTGGCCGACTTGGACTGGGGCCGCCTCGACCAGCTGGAGAACGAGCACTGTATGTACGCCACGCGCGACGCCTACCTCTGCTTCGACATCGCCGCCCACTGCCTCCCGAAGATCGGCGAGCCCGTTGCCTGAGATCGTACGTTCCAAGCCGCAACCTGCAATTGCATGCCGTCCCTCTCGCGATCGACATGCCGGTAACTCGATGATCTACATACATCTCGCCTAGCTACTCGTTGGCACGATCTGAACTTGCCGACAACTGTTTGGTTTCAATGCTTGGGTTGAATCCGTGTGCCGGTTCATGCTATACACTCAGTTGCTCTTGTAGTATTCCATTAGACAATTACTAGTACTGTTTCTTCTTCTTCTTATGGCCGGTATGGTACATTGGTATACCTGTCATGGAATGCTGTTGGTGATACTTGATTGAAATGGATGCAGTTTGATCTGATATATATGTGGCTAGTCTTCGCTTTGATATATGGATATCTCTGTTGCAAACATATGGAGTGATGTTGCCTAGTCTCACTTGCATTGGCCATGTACCCATGCAGGAGCTCCCTGATCCGTTTCCTTTTACTGAAAATCAACCTGATTGTGTCCATGTATGATAAGTAACGTTTGATTCGTGATTTCTTCAGGATTATCATGAAAGGAGACATGCATTTGCCACTCCTGAGTCCTGACTAATATCAATTTTAGTTTAACTCGGTGGAATTGTGCTTTTAGTATTGATACCATTAGCATTAAGTACTAGGTTCGGTTGGTAATGTACATGCATAGTCTTCCTTGAATCCTTGTTCCATATGATCAGATACTCAGATTAATGAATGGTATCAACTATCAAGTGTTCATGTGTTACTCTTAAGTATTAGATTTGGTAGGCAATGTACATGCATAATCATCCTTAATTTTTTTTTTCTGTTTAGCTACTTGTCGGCACGGTCTGAACTTCTTTTTTTTGCGGAAACGCACGGTCGAACTTGGCGACAACTGTTTGGTTTCATTGCTTGGATTGAATCCGTCAGGGAATTCAGTTGATTGTATTCCATTAGACAATTGGTACTGTTTCTTCTTCTTATGGCCGGTATATGGTACATTGGTACACCAGTGATGGAATGCTGTTGGTGATACTTGATTGAAATGGATCCAGATGCAGTTTGATCTGATATGTGGCTAGTCATCGCTTCAATATATGTTTAAATGTCTTGCAAATATATGGAGTGCTTTTGTCTCACTTGGTCATTTCCTATGATTCAATCTCATTCAGAGCTAGCTGCCAGACCCATTTCCTTTTACTGTTAAATCAACCCGTGTCGAACAGAGAGTTCCACTGAGTTAGTTTTATTGATTGTGTCCATGTATGCTCACAATTGATCCGTGGTTTCTTCAGGATTATCATGAAAGGAAACATACATTTGCCACTCCTAAATCCTGATAAGTACCAATTTTAGTTTAACTCGTGGGATTGTGATTTCAGTATTGATACTATTAGCATAAAGTACTAGATTTGGTAGGCAATGTCCATGCATTGTCTTCCTTGTTCCATATGATCAGATATTCAGATTAATTAATGGTATCAAGCGCTCATGTGTTACCTAGATGGCTAGATGTGGTCTTGCAGTATGTAGCTACGTTTGTGTTTTTCTGTGTGTAGCTTCTCTGTTATGTTTGTCGTAAGGCTCGGCATGAAGCTAATTAAGTATATGATAGTAGTACTGTACTATATTTAGTTGATGTTCTGGACATACACTGGGACACCTGGAAATTGTGGTACTACTAGTTGATGGATGCATGTCGTGGTTCTGTCTAATTTCCTGTTCTGATGCATGCCATGATCTGAAGTATTGTTGAGAAAATTTATTTAAAAGTGTGATCGGGTGTATCTGTGCAATGCAAAACTCTGATTGTGCATTTTGCTGACGGCAGTTAGATCCTGGTAGACACGATCTGAAATTGGTCACACCTGTTTGGGTTCAGCTTGTTCTATGCCGATACTGCGTTGAGTTGTTCAGTGGAGTAGTAGTGTGATGGTTTGCTTTTGGTGATACTTAGCTGGTTAGTTTATCTGCGTTCCATAGTATGGCGTGTTCGGATTTACTTTGCAATTTACTCAAATTTTTTGGAAGATGCGAGTTGGCCCTTGGCTGTTTTTATCAGCCAGATGAGGGTTTACACTTGACACACTTTACTTAATTGATCCAATAAGTTCTTGATAATGACAAAGGCTGAACTGGAAGTAGAATTAAGAAACCTCAGATATATTTGAAGGACACTGGCTGGCGAGTTGGCCAAGACGACGATGATTGTGTTAGTCTGTGATCGCATTCAATAACTGGGCTCAGGTGAACTGCAGGAACACAGCCAACAGAAAGTATACCCATTTCCCGGTCAAAGAGAATTATACCCAATAAAGATACCCAGCCAAGTACGTACGGAGTACTTACATTAAGGCTTTGAGCTCTGCTGACTAACTATTCCTCTTTGAAGCCCGTGAAAGTCAAAAGATTACAAGTACAGAACAACCAAGAACAGTAGATCCTTTCGTAATCTTCGAATTCTAGCAGGTTTCAAGTCATAGTATTAGTTTGTAAGCTTGAAAAAGACTCTTTCAGGGTCATACTGGAGAAACTGGAGACAGCTTTTGTTCTTAGGAACGTTTGGAACCATGACACCAGTTTAATTTAAACGTTGGATCACATGCTCTTTGTTAGGGTCTGATTATTATTCATTAGAGGACAATACTGTCGAAATGGTAGCACACACTAAAATAAGATCAGGGAACAAAGTTTGAGAACTCCAGTAGCCTGCATTCTGCTACTTGTGGTATTGTGGAAATTGGTCCTAAAAGGGAGCATCGCCAAAGGCAGACAGTAACCCAATTCTCTCCCAGATAAATATCAAGCACATTTCACAAGAACTCTGGTTCCTAGCTTTAATGTAAGCCGAGAAACAAACTGGCCAAGTAGGCAATAAGCCAAAGGTAGACGAGGACAACGGTGCACAGCGCAATGGCAGATACGGTAAGCAGTGACCAAACTAGGCTTGCAAAGATTTACCTTAAAACATCTCAATATTATATGGTGTATAAAATTCTATGATGGTAACAAAATCTTATCACGATTTGACAGTCATTTTCTATGCATTTAGATCAAACTAACGGGTTCCTCTGTTCATAGACTGCTAGCACATCGAACCTAGTTGGGGGTGTCGTACAGCTTGCTGAAAAATGCAGCACGGCAACAGCAGCAATAAACCCAATGCTGACATGACGACATCTGGCGCCCTGCAGTCTTATCGGTGTAGAACTAAAGCATTGTAGTCATGTAGTGGCGCCACCACCACCTCCAGCAACAGTAGCACAGCCGGCGGGTCGATGTCTGTGCAAGCTTGCAGCAGCTGCTGCACTCCCTCTTGCCGTGCATCACCATTGGCCACAATCTTGTTTTATCTCCCTGCATGGAAGTAGGAGTTTAGATCAGAAGGCTTTGTAGCACTAGTATCATAAAGGACCAAACCATACACAATGTAAAACTTTCTTGAGTTCTTGCCAAAAAAAAAATACGTGCCCTAGTACACTCAAAAAGTGCATGGAATATGGTCTCCTTCTCCGCACAAGTCTTGCATAAAGCAAGTTCCTCTATATGTCTTCGGTTAAGCTCCTGCGTGCAAGGAATATACCTCTAGCTCCTCCAAATCAATCTCAGGTTGTAGTGCGGGCCGGACAGAAGATCTAACACCTGCCTTGTTGATCTGATCACTGAAAAACTTTAGCTTCCGTCACATTTCTACACACACCACTTTGCCTGCAGTGGGATCGAGGCTTATCAATATGAACGTACATAAAAGAGTTGCTGAACAACATATACTAGTACTGAAATACTCCAAAAGTACACTCCTATACTAGTATTGAACTATCATATGCCTCCTTCCCCAAAACGTTACTTAAAGTCAGCAAACTTATCCACTGATAATAATCTTTCAAATGCATTACTAGCTAAGCAAGTTAGTGTTCGAATCCTTTTTTTTACTGCATCTTTGTTACTCCAAAATTCTAAGAAGCAAGAAAACAGCCTACAAAATGTTCATCAACAAGATACAATATGTCTGCTGGATTCTTAAATTTTGAGAAAATAATCATCTTTCATGTCCATGAACTCTACAAAGGTGATATCTCAGTACTGCATAGCCATGATATACAAAGGACTTTGGATACGAAAAAGAAGTGTGGGCTTCGCAGCACAATAACATCCATGACTTTCTACTTGCATAGAATCGAACTAGTCCATCCAACATGTGTGATAAACATAAAAATCAGATCGAGGATAACATAATTTAGCTCACCTGACTGAAAATTATATGCTGAAAAGGACTCTTATCCTCATTCAACTGCAAAAAGAAGGGTTTAAAAAAACAGGTCAGAAAATGAATAAATGTAGACTGGCAAACATAACAAATAAAAACTACTGATTTGAAAGTAAGCAACGAACATAACTTTCTACAGCGTAATCATATCAACAAAGTTTTTAACAATGACATCATATCTACAAAGTCCAAAATAAAGTCTCTCATTTGTTATATATATGGTAGAATCTACTTTGGTGTGGCCTCGACCCTGGAAAGACCCTGCTAGATGATCTTCGTCCCCCAGGTGCCAACAGAAACCAAACAATGATTCTCAACTGGCAGTCGTGATTAAGCTTTATCCCCTGCAGGCTGCTTTTGCTATTCAAGCTGACGTTTATGGCCTACTCCTAGCAGCAAAGATCACACTCGTGCCAAGTCTGCATGACGTCAACTACCTCACAGATAAGAAATTACGATTCTGCCCACTTGATGATCCGCCCCCAGGGATGCACTGACCTTCTATTCAATATCCCAAAAGAGCTCAATACTACAGCGTACATATATGCTACCAAGACATGTATGTGTAATCACTCACAAGAATCTACTCTCTACAGTATTGGCAGTCGGCCAGTCACAGATATATCTTTTGAGGAGGAATTCGAATAACCAGCAGCTATCAGTTTTCCTAACACCCCGGCAGCAGATACAAGTTCACTGATGCCCAAAATCCAATTCCTTCTCCATTACTTAAAGACAATCCATAGTGCAGTCAAACTAGGCATTAAGCTATCAGCTGTCCACATACATTGATTACACCAGTTTATCAATGAACACCTGGTAAATCACAAAAATATATGAATGGTACAACAAAGAAACGATAAATCTCTGTGATGTAGATTGGAAGACTCATTTACATAATGGACTCAACGCTATGCCAACAAGGATCAAAACAAGCCAAAGCACAGACACAGAAGCATGCGTGCAGCATTTTCTCCGCCACATGCATCATCGAAGTACAACTCCTGCGAAAGGTAAGCGAGGAACAAACAAGCCAAGTAGGCAATAAGCCCAAAATCGAATTCCTTACATACAATGCATAGCTCAGTCAAACTAGGCATTCAGCTATCAGCTGTCCACATACATTCATTACACCAGTTTATCAATGAACACCTGGTAAATCACAATGCATGCAATATCCATGAATGGTACAACGAAGAAACGATAAATCTCTGTGAACACTATGCCAACTAGGATCAAAACAAGCCAAAGCACACACATGCAGAAGCATCATGTATCATCGAAGTACAACTCCTGCAAAGGTAAGCGAGGAACAAACAAGCCAAGTAGGCAATAAGCCAAGGCAGACAAGGACAGCAGAAAATAAGCACAGCACAATTACAGAGACTTAACAATAGGTAGATCAACCGCAAGCACTTGACCAAACTATATTTGCAAGGATTAACCATAACATCTCAGCATTATAAGGTGTATATAAAATTCTATGATAATAACAAAATCTTTTCAGGAGCTGACAGTCATTCGCTATGCATTTAGACCACTCTAGGGGTTCCTCTGTTCATGGACTCTTGCTTGCAGATGGAACCTAGTTGGGGGTGCGGTACAGCTTGCCGAAAACATGCAGCACAGCAACGACAGCAATAAACCCAATGCTCATGATCAGAACAGCGTTCGGGGACATCTTGCGCCCAGCAGTCTCATCAGTGTAGAACTGAAGCATCGTACTGGCGCCACCACCACCACCTCCAGCAGCACCACCTGCACCACCTGCGGGACGACGCCTGCGCAGGCTTGCAGCAGCTGCCGCGCTCCCTCTCGCGGGTGCATCACCATTGGCCACCATCTTGTTTTATCTCCCTGCACGGAAGTAGGAGTTCAGATCAGAAGAAGGCTTGTAGCACTAGTATCATAGACCAAAACATACATAATGATCTGATGATCAAATGGCATGAAACCAAAAGGCAGGGTCCCAAAAGTAGAATTGCAAGTTGAGTTTTCACAGTTAAGCATTCCACTGCGAAACCATCAAAAGCTAATATTAGTGCTCTGCTTATGCCACACCATACAATATTACTTACCAACGCTCATATCCAGATTCTATAATCTATATATATATACTGAAGTAAGTTGTAAAAAAAAAGTTAAAGAACAGTTCATCATTGTCAGAGCTAAACTGGCAGCCACGGGCAAACTTGCAATCAAAAAAATTGCGCTGAGGGGCATGGCCAAACAGGCCCTGTCCTGCTATGCTGCCTAAGTGAAACTGTAGGTAAAAAAACCACCAAGACGAATGTGCAGAACAAAATCTTACACGCACAGATTAACAGATAAGATGTTACACAGGCAGATCATAAGGGCACGATGAATTCAATCAGAAGACAATTCAGTAAAGACCTAAGCCTATACAGACGAGCCGCGAGGTTCACGACAGAGATTTCTCCCAGCAGATCAACCCAACCTAGAATCTACGGACGCACACGCAATCATCCACGCAAAGACGAATCGCCGCCAGAATTCCGCAACGGAACCGTGCGGCCACCAGATCAAACATCTAAGAATGATCCTAAAACGAATCATGACGGCACCAGATCTGAATCCTAAACGACAAGGACATGAACTCAGCCTAGGCAATCTAACGGAAAACAGAAGCAGAGCCTCCGTTCTCTCTGAACAAACAAGGCGCACGATCCAGCACGGGTCCCCTCGGAGAAACGATGAGATACGGAGGAGGAGGATTTTGCGCGTACCTGAAGAATTCGCCCTCGCAGATCCCTGCTCCCGTCTGGAAACCAGGTGCCGTAAATCCGAGTTCGGAATGCCTACTCCCGTGCCCTTCGTGGCCCCGGTCCGGTATGTATGCCCTCCGCTCTGTTCGGTGCGTGACGTGGTCCGCGCGATCTGATTGGTCCGTGCACGTCCCGGCCCGCCCGATAAGGCATGAACAAAAAAAAAATCGTTTCTAAAGACAGGCGTTTTTTAAAAAGGTACTATATAAAGACAAGGCGTTTGTTAGAACTCAAAGATTGAGAGTAAAACTTGTGATCTATTGCTTGTGGGCAAAGCCCTATTTATACAGGAGTTTGGGACGCCTTGTACAGGCGCCTGTTACAAAGAGATGCCTCTTGGCATACGAGAAGGCGTCCGTACGGACACAGGCGTCCGTACGACGCTTTGGACATAATTAACACATGCCTAAACTAATGACAGTTGCTAATGACGGTTTGCTTCAAATCGGTTCCGTAGAGGCGTCTGTTTAATCTTAACACTCCCCCTTGTACAAAGCTGCTTCTCGTATGTCTTTATTCCTTGTATAGTCTTGAAAATATTGGTCTTGATCACAAGCATATGTTTTCTTGAATAACTCCCCCAAAAACCCTGTGGGAAAAATATGAGGAGAATAGTATTTGATATGTTGTGAAAACTCCTTTAAAACCCGGTGGGAAAAATAAGGAGAAAATGATACAACATATAATGATCATTGTCTCTTTGATAACTTATATGAGAAAACCTTAAAAGGATAAAACTCACTGTTAAGTTTAGATGACAATTAATATGTTTTGTATACATCCATTAAAAACCCCGGTGGGGAAAATAGGATATATGACATATATTCTTGTGTTGATATTACCTCATTAAAAACCTTGATGAGAACCATGAGAGTAAACTCATAAAGGGAAAAAGAGTGTAATATGATGTTTGAATGGGTTATAATTCAGAGAGATACTCCCCCTGATCCTTGCAAATCACGAAGTCGTCGCATGCCAATTCCACGAACATATTTTTCAAATGTTGAGGCTGGTAGAGACTTTGTGAATAGGTCAGCGAGATTGTCGCATGATTTAACTTGCAAGATGTTTATATCCCCACTCTTTTGTAATTCATGAGGATAAAACAATTTAGGTGCAATATGTTTAGTGATATTGCTCTTTATGTAACCCGTTTGCATCTGAGCAACACAAGCAGCATTATCTTCGTAGATAATGGTTGGAGATTCGATAGAACCTTTACCACATGATTGTTGTATGTGGTTTATCATTCTGCGAAGCCACACACATTCACGTGATGCTTCATATAATGCGATTATTTCAGAATGATTGGTGGATGTAGCCACTAGGGTCTGTTTAGAAGACTTCCATGAGATGGCTGTCCCACCATGTAGGAACACAAAACCGGTTTGTGATCTGGCATTATGGGGGTCGGATAAGTAGCCGACATCGGTATACCCAATCATCTCAATGTCCAGATTTTTACGAAATTGAAAGAATAGGCCAAGATCCTTTGTGCCTTGGAGATATCGAAAGATATTCTTGACTCCCGTCCAATGGCGTTTGGTGGGAGCTGCGCTATGTCTAGCTAGTAAATTTACGGCAAATGCAATGTCAGGCCTGGTGCAATTTGCGAGATACATGAGCGCTCCAACGACCTTTGAGATATGGGACTTCGATCCCAATATCTCTTCTCCTTCATCCCTTGGTCTAAATTGATCTTTCTCTACGTCTAGAGATCGAACAACCATGGGAGTTTTGGATGGATAGGATTTGTCCATATTGAATTTCTCCAATATTTTTACGGATATAGGCGGTTTGGTGAACCAAAATACCTGAGGGAAGGTGCTCGAGTTGTAATCCCAAGCAAAATTTGGTTTTACCCAAATCCTTCATTTCAAATTCCGTCTTTAGGTGATTGCGTGCTTCATCAATATCTTGTGTGTTACCAATGATGTTTAAGTCATCGACATACACCGAAATAATGCAAAATCCGGTCTCGGACTTTTTGATGAAAACACATGGACAATCATCATTATTGGAGTATCCCCTTTTCAAAAGGAACTCACTAAGTCGGTTGTACCACATGCGTCCCGACTGTTTTAAGCCGTACAAAGACTTATTTAGTTTTACACAATATACGTTGCGTTTTGCATTCGGATTCGGGTGGAACTCCATCGGGAACTTTCATGTATATGTCCGAATCAAGTGAGCCGTAAAGGTAAGCGGTCACCACGTCCATCAAGCGCATAGATAGACGATTTTGTACCGCCATTGAAATAAGATATCGGAAAGTAATACCACTCATTACTGGAGAATATGTTTCATTGAAATCAATGCCTGGTCTCTGCGTGAAACCTTGGGCTACAAGCCTTGCTTTATATCTCACCACCTCATTGTTCTCGTTCCTCTTACGGACGAAAACCCATTTGAATCCCACAGGGAAAACTCTGGGAGGTGTAGGTATTGCTTCACTGAATACCTTTCTTTTATTGAGCGAGGCTAATTCAACTTGGATTGCATCCTTCCATTTAGGCCGATCGGAGCGTTTCTCACACTCTGCCATGGTCTTTGGATCATGATCATTTAGAAGGTTGTTTGCAAGCTGTAGTTGAGAAATATATGTCGACAATTGTAGACTTACGATTGTAAGATTCTCCGTAATCAATATAGTTTGTGGAAATTTCATTTACCCTTGTTGATCGGTCGAGATTTCCCAATACGATTGAGTCGGGGTTTTCCGATGTCCCAGTCATTGAGTGCACAACCGAGCTGGGTTGTGGAGGTCGTTCTTCCACCGGGTGTTCATTACCCATTAGATGATTATCAACGCTAGGTTGATTTACATTTACTGGTTCAGAGGGTTTCTTCCTCTGTTTCCTTTGTTGCTTGCGAGAAGCTGAATCATGTTCGGTGGCCGTACTTCTCCCCCTCTTCCTTTGAACAGGGAGTTGAGTGGTTTTTGTTGGTACCTCCACTCTTTCGGGCGCATTTCTGGCAGGATTATAGGATTTTGTAACACCTTTATAGTCAGTAAATGAATCTGGCAGGTTATTTGCAATGTGTTGCAAATCAATTATTTTCCGAACTTGAAGTTCAGTTTCTTGAGTACGTGGATCAGAGGAGGAAATGCCTTGGGCATTCCAATCGATTTCCGGGCATTCTTTTTGGTACTTGATGTCTCCCCCTAATGCCGGGAAATGGTCCTCATTGAAGATGCAATCAGCGTGACGGGCTGTGAATAAATCCCCTGTGAGGGGTTCAAGGTACTTGATTATTGACGGTGATTTGTACCCCACATAGATCCCCAATTTCCTATGTGGGCCCATGGATGTACGCTGCGGTGGTGAGATCGGCACATATGTGGCGCATCCGAATTTACGCAGATGGGAAATATTTGGTAGATTTCCACGTACTAATTGCAGAGGGGAAGTGCTGTGATATGCGGTTAATTCGCAATTGAATCAAGTCAGCAGCGTGTAAAACTGCGTGACCCCAACATGAAGTTGGTAATTTGTAATTCATTAATAATGGCCGTGCAATGAGCTTAATTCTCTTAATTAGGGATTCAGCCAATCCATTTTGTGTGTGGACATATGGGACCGAGTGTTGAACCTCAATTCCTAGTGCCATGCAATAATCATTGAAGGCACGCGAGGAAAATTCAGCAGCGTTGTCCATTCGAATTGATTTAATTCGATTCTCAGGATAATGAGCTTGTAATTTAATAATTTGTCTCATTATTTTGGCAAATGCATGGTTTCGTGTGGATAATAGACACACATGAGACCATCGTGTAGATGCATCAATTAGAACCATGAAATACCTAAAAGGTCCAGATAATGGTTGGATAGGACCACAAATATCACCTTGAATTCGTTCAAGGAATTGGAGTGGTTCTGCTTGAATTTTAAGATAAGAGGGTCGTAAAATGAGTTTCCCGGTAGCACATGCAGTGCACACAAAATCTGAAGATTGTGGGAATTTGGCTTCATTTAAGTCATGACCATGGGAATTGCCGATAATTTTCCTCATCACCCCGATACCGGGATGACCAAGGCGATCATGCCAAGTTTGGAATGCATTGACATTCTGAAAAATTACCTTGTACGCAACGTGTGCTACGTGTTTTATGTATGTGTAGTACAATCCTGATGATAAAGAGGGAATTTTCTCAAATATTTGTTTGCCATATCCGTTATCTTTGGTAAAGAGGAGATACTCCTCCTTGTTGTCTTCATGGGTTTCAATGTGAAAACCATTTTTACGGATATCTCTATATCCTATGAGGGTACGAGTTGAATCGGGATACAATAAAGCATCCTCAATTATAATTTGTGTACCCATAGGGAGGGTAAATATGGCGCGCCCTGTGCCAACAATTACCGCATCGCGTCCAGCGATTGTTAAGATATCTCCATTCATCTTTGTAAGAGTTTGGAAATACTTTATTTCCCTAAGTATAGAGTTTGTGGTACCACTATCCACAAGGCACATTTCCTCCTCCATTTGGATTGACTCCCGTAGAAATCTATATATTGAAATGTAGAATTTTCATCAATGAAAAGACTTATTGGATATATAGAATATATACAACTTTATTGATATCAAAGTGCTGATACAATATTTATATTGTGCTTTACAATATAGGGTGACAACAACAACAATAATACTATGTTCTTATTACAACAATCAAATGGATGTAAACAAATATTCTATATAATGAAGTTGATTGACTAGTCAAAGTCTCCGAACACGTCGTTGGAGGCGTATTCGATCATCATATTCTCCTTGTCCGTGGAGTCCCGTGGTACATGTAATTCCTCGGTGTTGCTTGGTGCTCTTTGAACATCTCGCGAACATCCAACTTCCATGTTGTTTTCGGGCTGAAGATTGAAGTGTGCTTCATATCTTGCTCCTTGGGCAGGTCTGTTACGTCCCATGGATTGCAGGTAGAGGTTTACCAGATGTTTTGGGGTGCGGCATTTTTTGGTGACATGCTTGTAGCATCCACATTTCTGGCAAAGATTAGTTTTATCAAACTTGTTCTTTGCAATGCCCTTTCCCTTGTCTGAATTATGTGGCTTGTTCTTGTTGTTGCGGTTGCGGTTGTAATTACCCTTAAAGTTCTTCTTACGACATTTGAAAGAGCCATTGAACTTATTGTTTTTCTGAAAATTTGCATGTACCTCAGGTAGAGGGGCAGCCCCAACTGGGCGTTGATGACTATTCTTTAAAAGAAGTTCATCATGTTTTTCTGCCTGGAGGAGAACATGTATAAGTTCAGAATAAACTTGGTAATTCCTTGCACGATATTGTTGCTGTAGGATCCTATCAGCTGGGAGCATAGTTGATAGAGTCTTTTCTATCTTCTCCTCTTCTGAAGGTTCCTTCTCGCAAAACCGTAACTTCGAACAAATCTTATGAACCTCATGGTTATAAGCTCCGACAGATTTGAAATCCTGGAGTCTTAACTGGGTCCACTCATGACTAGCTTCAGGTAGTATAACTGCCCTCTGCTGTTCATATCTAGTTTTGAGTGATTGCCACATATTGCTTGGAGATTCCTCCGTTAAATATTCAGATTTCAAATCTGGGTGAATATGGTTTCTTATAATGTATAAAGCACCATATTTTTGTGGCTCAGTTAATTGTTCAACTCCCTGCGGAAGGGGATCCTCAGGTGGTATGAGTGCAGCTGCAATTCCACGGGATGAAAGACTAATTTTAACATCCATAGCCCATGTAGGATAATTATTTCCGTCGAGCGCGAGCTCTTCAAATTCTTTGACGGTCATTTTGTCCTACATGAATGAGAACCAGTGATTTGTAAATTTACTTGTATGTAAATTAAAATCATCATGGTTATGTTGTAATAAAATTTGCAAAATTGCTGAACTCAAGTGAATCCTTGAGTTTTAGTGTGGACCCCAAATTATCTTTCATAACACGTTGTAGATAATCACCATTTTCATGGAGTACATCTCTCAGTACTAAGAAGCATAATCTGACCAAAATCAGTAGATGCCTTTGATCTTAGTACCTTATATTATGATTTGATTTAAATATATGGGAGAGCACGTTGAAGGTAGTCATAATGTCAATTTTGACAAAATGTAGACCTCACAATAATTGTGGATAATCTGCTTATTATCGCAGTAGATACCACATTACCTTATGATCCCATATATAAATTTGAGGTAGTCACTTTAATTTTGCATATTAATTCTATTTGATTTAAGTCAATTTGATGCTATATTTAAGCATATATGGACTTAATCGATGATGCATTAATAGTTAATTTTGCAAGAAAATTAATCTCACTTGCAAAATAATATTATTGTACCATACATATATGTTATAGGAATTGCAAGATGCAATAAATTGAACATATAATGATATGTAGACACAATATTTGTCTAAACATCGCTATACACATTGACTGGGTACATTTACATAAAGTCTAAAACATGAGAAGTACTAGTACTAGTGTTAGTCAATCACTTTGCTAGTGCTAATGCATACAGCTATTAAACAAACCCAAATATATTGTCTGGTATCCATAAGCCGGACCAGCCTAGAAAGGACCGTCTAGAAATATCGTTCGGATAAGGAGAGAACAAGCAGGAGCGACCCAGCAATGTCTCATCCCCAATCCCCACCAATACAGAGGAAAAGCCTCATCGATGCTCGGCCGGGCGGCGTCCAGCGGAGCTCTCGCCGCGCTCTGGCTCGTTGGAGAAACCAAGCAAGGCGGGGTTCCATGACCCAGCACGGAAGCCGGGCTGGCGGGAGGCCATGGCCACGGCGAATCGGCGCAGGAGGCGGCGAGCTTCGGGTGGCGGCGTTGCTGGCCCAGCCGGCCGCGGTGCCTGAGCGCCGGCCTCCTCGTCCTTGGGCCCGACTTCAGCTTTGAGGTCCAAGGCGAATGGCGCAGCAGCGACGGGAGCGCAGGTCTCCTCGTCCTCGGGCTCGACGTTGAGGTCGAAGGCCAACGGCGCGGCAGCGACGGGAGCGCTGGTCTCCTCGTCCTCGGGCTCGACGTTGAGGTCGAAGGCCAACGGCGCGGCAGCGACGGGAGCGCTGGTCTCCTCTTCTTGTGGCAGCGGTTCCAGTCCAGGGACTGGGCCATATCCCGGCGGCATGAAGTACTCAAGGTTTTCATCGCTTAGCGCCAGCGTCGGCGTCGGGAGGTCCAGGTATGTGTCCGGCTCGGGACCGTACCCCGGCGAGAAGTCGTACTCGGGGAGATCGATGGACGGTGTTGGAGACGGCGGGTTGAAGACCGCGCCAGGGAAGTTCCCTGGGAACAGTGGTGGTGCGCGGGCAGCGCCGAAGTCGTCCTCTTCCCCAAGGAACGGAGCAGCAGGACCGCCGAGGAGCCACTCCATCGGCGGTATGTGGAACGCCGATTGCAGAGGAGCAGGTGGGCTGGGTGGTGCCGCTTGGGCAGCTTGAGTGCCTTGGGCGCTCACTGCCTGGGCACAGCGTCCAGTGCGAGGCGCCTGGCGGCGGTTGCCGTGGCGACGACCGCCATGACGACTGCGGTTCCAGTGGAAGGGGCGACGACGACGACCAAGTCCGGAGCGGTGGCGGAGGCCACGGCCGTGGATGTGGCGGCGGAAACCAGTCCCGCGGCTGTGGCGGCGGAAACCAGTCCCGCGGCCGTGGCGATGGAATCCCGTCTGCCGGCGTCGTACAAACCTGGGGCGGCGACGAGTCTCCATCTGGAGGAAAAGAACGAAGGCGGATGCAATCGCGGGCAGGTTTCTTGCCATTTTTACCTTCTATTCTTTCCTTTCTTCTCCGGCGATATATCTCCGGTGATTGCTCTTGGTAGAATCTAGCGTGGCTGATAACGTGTTAGAACTCAAAGATTGAGAGTAAAACTTGTGATCTATTGCTTGTGGGCAAAGCCCTATTTATACAGGAGTTTGGGACGCCTTGTACAGGCGCCTGTTACAAAGAGATGCCTCTTGGCATACGAGAAGGCGTCCGTACGGACACAGGCGTCCGTACGACGCTTTGGACATAATTAACACATGCCTAAACTAATGACAGTTGCTAATGACGGTTTGCTTCAAATCGGTTCCGTAGAGGCGTCTGTTTAATCTTAACAGCGTTAACTGAAAAGATTGATCCGTGTCGTGGAAAGGTGAAGGTTCCATGTCATCTCTGGTGCCGAGGCTAAGAGCATCCCAGCCGTTGGGCTCCGCACGTTCGGTGTTAGGCAAACTAAAACTTAAACTAAAAGCGGCCTTCTACATGCCCAAATGGCGGTAGAAGGCCGTGTAGTCACCGCCGCCGTCGTCATCACTGGACTTCGAGGCCTCCTCAGGCGGCGGCGCCTCGTGCCATCGGCTGGAACCCTCGCCAGGGTCGCCGGCGCGTGGCGGCGTCGGCCGGTACAAGTCATCGTCGCTGCTGTCCTCCAGTTTTATCAGCGGCGCGTTCCTGGGCACGACGTTCCTTGCCGAGGCGGCGAGTCGCCGCGCGGCGGCTAGGTCCAGCAGCCGCCATTGCTGCTTCGCCTCCTGGCGTTCCCAGTCCCGCCTGGACCACTCCAGCGCGGCGTCGATGGGCAGGGTGTTGTCGGCGGGCACCAGGTCCTGCAGCGACCTGGCGATCGCCTCCTCCATCGCGGCGTCCTCCGCGCGCTTTGCCTCCTCCTCGGCCAGCTGGTTGGCGGCGGAGGTGGCGGCGGCCTCCTTCTTCGCGGTCTTCCTCTTTCGCCCACACGATGGAGAAGCCGGCGCCGGCTGGTCGCGGATGGCGAGGGCCCCGCTGCTGCGCCCTCGTGTCGGCGTCGAAGACGCCGGCTCCTGCTTGACGGGGTAGCGCGGGGTCGCCGGCTCCTGCTTGACGGGGTAGCGCGGGGCCGATCCGCTGGACCGAGAGGCAGATCTGGATCCCGAGGAGGAGGACATCGCCATCCTCCTCGGCGTCCAGGAACTACCGTGTCGACGTGACACGGTAGCCGCCTCCGGCGGTGGAATCCCCAGAACTGGGGAGTTCCCATCCTTGATGTGCGCGAGCACATTGGCGAGGGTGCGGTTAGGCGTGCTCCACCACCGGCGGTGGCCGACGGCGTTATTCCTTGCCGGAGGAGGAGGAGGGCCGTCATACACGGCGAGTTCGTGCTCGTACCTGCGCTGGAAGAAGTCGCTCCACGAGTCGTAGTTGTCGGGGAAGAAGCGCGGATCCGCGCGCTGCTCGTCACTGAGAGTGATGAGCACTGCGTCGATCTCCGCCTCGAGGGCGGCCCAAGTCATCGGCGGTGGCGGGATCGGGACGCCGCCCGCGCTGAGTCGCCATCCTCCCGGCACGCGGAAGTCCGGCGGCGCTGGGTAGCCCGCCATGTGGAGAAGCCGACCCTCCCATCGGTGGAGAGAGCGGCGGCCGAAGCCATTGTTGGTCGCGCCGTCGTTCGCCATTGTTTGTTTGCCGCTAGCTCTCGCTCGAGGTTAGGGAAGATTGAGCACAGCGTGGTGAATGCAGCCAGACGCGGTAGTTCCGCGATAAATAGAGGTCGACGCGCGTGAAACCGAGGCGACGGCATTAACTCGCCGCGTGGAAACGACGTGTCCGACGAAGACTGACCGGCGGAAGGCTTTTCCAGCGTGCGGAAGACGATGCGATGAGGATGACGATCGTTCTCTCTCGCCGGCAAGTTGGGGCCACCAGCCGCGCGGGAAACTTCCTCGGCGGTTCCCGCGCTTTTCTCTCGTCCGGAGTCCCCGAGCGCTCCCCGGGGGCAGGGATGGCCTGGGCTCTCCGGATGGATGAAAGGCCTAATCCGGACGAAAACGAGGAGTCGAGGGCACGGCTGGGCCATTTTCGTTCATCCGGATGAAAAAAGGCGTCCTGGGGGCCTCGTGTAATAATCCAGAACATAGAAATAACGAAGGGTAGACTTAGGAATGGGATGTGCATTTCATCGCAAAACTAGGGAAATTTTCGCGCCTTATTGCAACTAAACCTAAGAGGGATCGAGGTTCTCTCTCAATTGCAATTAGGATTACGCAAGTTGAGTTATGAATTTTGACATGAACTCTTTTGTATCTTGTTGATTTTGGGAATTTGATTTCATATAAACAAGATGTATTGAATTGATAACTCAAAGATTAAACAAAAAGAAAAAGTGAATATGAAATATGAAATCATAATTTAAATACAATTCATAATTCAAATGACTTTGAATTTCAAATTGAAATATAAATACAACAAACATTTAAAAATAGAATTGTTACAAATACAAATAAGCTCATAGAGAAACCTTGAGCTTTATTGATATACACGCACATGCATTGTCTTTACAATATTCTTGATACAAGAATTTAATGAAAAATAAACAGAAATAAAAAGAAGATTACAATATTTGATCCTAAAACTAAAATTCTAGACCAATGACTTGGAAGAAATGCTTCTGTAGTCATATTCACCTTCAAAACCTGCAAGAACAAAACAGAAATACTATACATGATATGGGGCGACCTTCGGTCTTCACCGCATCATGTGCTTCATCGCCAAGACGGCACGCTAAGGTGAATCCTCTCCTTTACGCGTGCCTCGAATCGCCTATGTGGAACGATATAATACTTCATACTTCGTCATACCTTGATGATAGGAACTCGACGACAAGTACGGAGGGAAGGGGGGATGCCATGGAGACCCGAGGACGCAAGGCCGATGTCACGGAAGCATGGAAGAGAAGGAGGAAGAAGCGCTGGACGCTCCAGGCCGGAACTTCCGCCCAACATCGCCGGAACTTCCGCCCAGATGCTGTCAAGACTGAAGATGCTCATGCTGAAGAGCTGCGGCCGGAACTTCCGCCCCTGATGGCCGGAACTTCCGCCCCACCGGAACTTCCGCCCAAGTTCCGCCCTTGTTCAGAAAACCTGCCAAAACACTCCTGGATGATACTGCAAGGAAATCAGCCGTTTCCGGAACTAGGCCGGAAGTTGGCCGGAACTTCCGGCCCGACCGGAACTTCCGCCCCTGATGGCCGGAACTTCCGCCCGACCGGAACTTCCGCCCCCAGGAGCCGGAACTTCCGCCCCATCGAACCTCAGCCAGATCTCTGCCCCCTTTGGCTTGTAACTTACCCCTTCGTCCCCTTACCTATAAATAGGAACCTACCCCCACCTTCATGAGGGAGAGATGATGTTTAGATGAATTGGCTTATGCCTCTATTATCCCTTAGTGGATTTGGGAAACCCCCACCTTAGATTAATTTCTATTGTACCACCTGGGCTCCTTATCGAATCCTATTGTATCTCTTTGGTGACTTCTACCAATCTTGATCTTTTGCTTGCACTTCTACCTTTGGGTCTTTTGCTTGCACTTCTATTGATTTTGGTCTTTTCACCCTTCTAGATCTATAGGATTTCGATTCGTCAATCTTTTTGCGGGACTTCTACCGAAAGGTCTTTTCCTGCAACTTCTATCGAGTTGGTGGTTCGGGCCAACGAGGACAAACCGATTTGTGTGTGTGTGAGTTTGTATCCCACGATTCCCCTCCGCGTTCTTCGTGTTCATCGCGTTCTTCCACCTCCCCCACGAATTCCACCCAAATCCGTGAAGATCGGGCACACCCTTGGGCTTAGCCCGCATCAATACAAGGGTTAAATAGTAAGCCAGTATTCAGTTTTGGAAGGAACCAAGTGTCATTGACACTTGTGCTTGTCCAAAACCATGAACAACACAAGGATAAGATGAAGCAGACCAAACCTGAGCACACCCAGGGGCTCAAGTTTCACCATATGAGCACACAACTCATGAGTTGTTGTGCAAGCAACAACAAGGCAAGGCCTAGTCAGCAGGCCAAGCCAGGCTTGGGTGGCATGACCAGAGAAGAAGTACCAGATGTATAAGTAGGACATAAATCCTATAAACAATGCACAGTCGACAGATAAACATTCACCAGGCAACCAGAGAAAGAAATATGATAGAGTTCATCATGTTCTTGCTCAAGAACTGCACCAACTATCACATAACCAACCATCCATCCAAAACCACCAAGTAATCAACCAGCAAGCATGGTGACATAAGGAGGAGATCAACCAAGAGCTGGAGGTGAAGGGCTGTGAACATAAACCAACCAGAAACACTGCATCAACACAATATTTCTTTCTAGGAGCTGGAACAAGGTATACCTAGTTCCTGGAGTGGATCCAGTGGATCCAATCCATTCTTTATGCATGACACAGGTCATGGGAGTGAGCAGATGCTCAAGGGGTGATCATCACTTGGTTTTCACCAAGGATCACTGGCAGGAGATGAAAACCACTAGAGCTAGAATCATCCAGATACAAATCATGTGCATATAAACTAGAACACATGCACAGATGTGCACACCAGCAAGCATACATGCACAGATAGCACCAGTAGATGGATTACTAGGGATAGCAGCTACCAAGAACCAACCAGTAAGATCCTAAGCGAGTAACCATCAGGAAACCCTAGATTTTTCTTCACAGGCAAGCATAATGGCATTCATATTAATTATGATTCCCAACTATGCAAGAAAAGATGAGTAGCCAACAAGATCCAACCAATTATGTGAGCAACCAATCAGTAGCAATGCTACTGAGGTCACATCAAACACAAATCCATCCAATTAAAGCAAAACACTAAATCATCACTATCCAGTAATGGATTCAGACTTCATTTATTTCCAAATTGACCATGGAAATATCAAATCATGCATGGAAGTCATTTAATCAACACTGCATAAGCAGTTCATCAATAATTAATCCATCCATACATGAATACATAACAAATCCATGCATTAATTGTATAGTAGCATCACTGTGAGGCAACACAAGCATGTACCATTGCATCCTAGCTACTAGATCGAGTCCAGGGAGCTATGGATAGCAGCAGCACACACACACAGAGCCATAGACATGCATAAGTAGCAGCATCAGCAAGCAAACCATCCATTTAGCAAAGGAATCCAACAGTAACTAACCCCTAGCATTTAATTGATCAAATGGATCAATTAGAGCAAGCACAAGGCATAGCATAACATCAGAGACAAGCAGGCATCCAAGAAATGAATCAACTGAAGCCTACACAGAGCATGGGTGAGAATCACTGACACCATAAGTGTCAGTCAAGCAAAACCTAGGCCAAGAACAATTCATTGAGCATACGAATCAACCAGTAAGACTATGAACAAGTCAGCAAGCATATGAGCAAGGCCATCAGGCATATACCCCCAGTGACCAATTGCACATCATATAGGCATGAATCCATAGATTGAGCACATCACAGAGAGTCAGTAGGCATAAAATAGAGCATAGATGCGCAACAGCACAGCACAACACATCACAGCACAGCACAACACAGGCAAGCAAGAACAGTAGCAGAGTCACACAGCAGCAGCGCAGCAGCGTACGCAATAGAGCTCCAGGCATAGATTGAGCAGAGATAGGGAGATTAGAGAAGGAAGGAGAAGCATAGAGGAGTACCTGGTGGCGTAGGAGGCGACAACAATGGCGGCACGGTGGCACAGGCCGGCCATGGCGACGCCAAACCGCAGCCAAGCCCGTGCCAAGCCACACACACGGCACCAGTGAGGGTGGCGAACACCCAGGGATGGCGAGGAAGAGTAGATCGGCGGAGATCGTCGCGGATCCATCGGCGTCTGCGAGCATCGCATACGCGCATGAGCAGACGGGGACGAAGTCGACGGATCTACACGGATGAGCAGACGTGCCATCACGCGGAGAGTCGTTTGAGCACCATGGCGGGCCCTGATTTGGCCGGAGCTGACCGGAGCACAGCGGCGACCATGGCGGCGACGCGGTTGCACGCGAATTGCCTCGGGCGATTAGGGTTCGAGCGAGAGAGAAGTGAGCGAGCAAGTGAGAGAGGTGGGCCAAGTCGGTTTCCACCGAACCGATTTGGACAGGCCTTAACGGGCTGTCCAAATGGGCCAAGTAAGTGGGCTGGCCCAGTTGGGGCCAGAGGGGCATTTTGGTCTTTTCCATTTTTAAATAACTCTAGAATTTAACCAAATTTAATAATAAAATATACCTCTAAAACCCCAATAAAAATTGTATTAGTGAATGAAAAATTATTCTTAACAAGAATAAAATAAGAAATAAATTTAGAAAACAAATTTTGGAATTTTTTGAATTTAAATTTAAACTAGGAATTTTAAACTTATAATTTTCATTGTATTTAAAAATCAAGGAAAAATTGCAAATGAGTTCAAATATTTGTTTTCAAATATGTTCAAAAGAAATTCTAATATTCCAAGTCATTTCTTTTAAGAAAATATTTTCCAAAGAAAATATTCTATTATTCTTATTTCTTTAATCCTAAAATATAGAGAAAACTCTATTATTTCAAAGTATTTTTGAAATAAATATTTTCCCAAAAAGGAAAATTTTATTACTTTTAAATTCTTTCCTTTCTAAAAAGAAAGTGATTTTATAAATTAAAAGTAATTGCAAATTACTGCCAAAGGCATAAAATCTTAATTCAACCCTAAATCTTAATAAAATATTAGGGTAAGGGATTCAACATAAAAATAATACATCCATGCATGCATTATTTGGATTTTATAACATTATCCTTATTGGACAATGATGCTTCTTTACAGAACCCAAGGTCCAGGTTCCATCCATTGCATTGAACTGCACTATCTCGCAGTCCACAGGCAAGTTCACCCTTGCTCATGTCATCTTGAGTATTTTCTATCAATTTACCGCAAAGCTATATACTTATCATTCCTGCATTGAAAAGAAAATGTTAATTTTCCAATTATGAATGTGACTATATGGCTGGCAATGGAACCATGGTATGTGTTGATATGGTGGAGGTTCCATTGCATGGGTTTTATTAACCTAGGATTAAGTACCAATGCCGTCCAGTGATTCTAGCGACGTACATACCGCGTTGACCATAAGATCTATAATGGCTCTGGGGAAGCCAGCTGTATCTTTTCCCTCCTGCACGCCAACAGACTTGATAGAGCCTGGCGGGGTGTTGGGATAACACCGATGTAGGCTGGGAAATACTTTTAAATCCCCATCCGTGTGGATGAGAGGCTCTACCGTCTATGAAGGATTGTCCATAGTACACCGTGGGTAAAGCCGTATGATCGAGAGATGTCTACCGGGGGTGTACGGATGGACAAAAAGGTGGGTTTTGCAGGGTCGCGGAGAAGGCGGTGTGGGCTTGGATCTTATTTCCTGGCCTCACACCAAGGAAGTGTGAACGGGGACAAGTTCCTGCGGTTGGCAAAAGGGATGAGGTCTCTTATGGGAAAAGTAACGCACCTCTGCAGAGTGTATCAAATTGCGGCTGTCACTCCTTGTTCCGGGAAGGGAACTACGAACGCGGCAGGAAAGGAACTGCACGAAGTTCTGTTTAACCTGTGAAGACTGACGGGCATAGTTTTCAGAATAAAATCAATTTTTTGAAGAAATGTTTTCGAAACATGCACTGACCTGAGATTTCCTGATCAACGGTCGTAGCTAGTACATCAAACACCTTTTACTCTTTTGAACTTGCTGAGTACCCCTGTACTCACTTTCTTTCGACACCCTTGCTAGACTGTGATACTGAAGTGGAGACCATCACCGATGGAGCATCGGAAGGAGACTACGAGATGGTCTACGAGGAACCTGATCTGTCCGGAGGAGTGGAAGGTGTAGACTATGGGATAGTCTACGGGCCCGACGATAATGAGGCGGAGGAGTAGTGACATACCGTAGTATCATAGAGCCGAGCGGCGTAGAACTTACTTAAATAAGTTGCTGAGCTCTCTCGTATCTATATGTGGAGTTATAATATAACTTAATTAATATCTTAGGGTGTTCTCATCGGACCTGTGAGAATACCAACTTGTTAAGGCAATGTTTGTAATAATATCTGGAGTGTTATGACCTGCAATGTTTCTGTTGTACCACTCTGAGGGATGTGATATTTGTGAAGAAGTCCCTTCATGAAGATCATATCAACGACTTTATACTATAACATGCAGTGGTATGCTGGGTCACCGCAGCTGGTATCAGAGCAAATGTTGCGACCTTAGGTTGGAAAAACCTAGTTTAGGGAAGAAACCTGTAGGTGTCAAGTAGGAATAGTAAAGAATTCTCTAGAAATATGGTGTTTATTCACTTGAGAATAGCATAATCATATCTTTTAGTGCGATAATTCTTTATTATAACCATCATGATACATCATTATCACGTCATTACTACATCATCACCACATTATTGCTATGTTATCATCACATCATTGATACATTCTCACTACTAATATTCTATTCTTGTATACAACCATAATGGCGTACACGTTTCCCAAGAGGACTTTAAGGAAAGTTGAAGGCTGGCTTGGTGATTACGATGGAAGTTTGACAGATCTCCTGTGTGGGATGCTGAAGGAACTCCATTGTGAGACCAGGATACCTGTTCTCAAATACATCTTTTATGATGGAGAGATCATGGTCAAATGCAGAGTCTTTGTACAACTTCCTGACACACTGCTGATGAGTCGAATCATGTCGTATGGAGAAGCCAAAACACTTACCACGACATACCATATGGGTATTTTCAAAGCAATACTCGAAATCAGGCAACACAAATCTGTGGAGCTGTTATGTTCACCATATTCACATGTGCCTCATGCCGAGGAAGATGAGGATCCATCCTTGAATCATCTACTTATGGCACACAAACATCCTGCGGTAGCAGCCCAACACATGGATATCTGTAAGTCTTTATTGACTTCTATGTATTTACTGCACATGAAGATGGTGGAGGAGGTCACCCACATGCTAGATGATTTCACGGACCCTGATAAAGTCCAGGCTCGGATGCATGAACTTAGGGCACAACCACAACACACCACACCTTTCTTTAAGTTAAACAGTTTTGTAGATTTGAGTGAGCAGGAACCAAAAAGAGAACCACTCACACCCAACTTCGTTCCACATTATCCACAAGTGTCAGCATCATATGGCTCAGGATATAGGGGAGACGGTTCCAGAAACCTAAACTGCTCGGAGTCACCAATCGAGAATTCGACTGGCTGGCGTTTCGGGGAACCATTTGGTGATGAAGGAGAACCCATCACTTGTGATACGGATGATGAAGGGGGCGAGGTTAACCAGGATATTAACCAAAATTATGGACATGAAGAGAAAGGTACTGACTCCATATCTTTAGACTTGGAGATGGGGTTATCAAAACCATCTCAGTACGAGGTAGGTGAGAGTTCTGGAGTAAAGAAGAAGAAGAATAAGAACAAGATGATGAGGGGGCAAGTGGATAGAAACCCTTCATGGATGGCGGAGGAAGGAGGTATGTATCCAACTAGGGATACATACGAGTCATTGTCTAGTTACTTTGGCATGACAAATCTCTGTCTCGGCACTTCGTCCGATTCAAACTACATACCTACTGGAAGGACCTTCGTTCCGGACGGTGTTCGGAAGACAAGTCGTTGTACCGGATGGACTCCAGGAATGTACGCGGAGGCAAACTATGATGATGAGGAGTAGTGCTCGAGGAAGGAATAATGTAGTATAGGTGGTATTGTAATAGAACGTGTTTTTAAATTCCGTTGGCTTGGGCTTTGAGCCAAATAAGTGGTTATATAAATACCACATGTAAAATATGTGTGTAATGTTATGTTATATACAATGTATATACATAATAAATGTTTGTTTTGGATTTGCTTCTTAATTTCATTATGTGACTAGTCTGGGCAATGAGTTGAGCTCAGAAAACATTTGCATGGTGTAATTATGAATAATCGCTCTTTTTTACAGGACTAGGGGGAACATGGCGTTAGTTGAGACCGAAGATGCTCGAAGAGAGCGGGAGGCGAGAGAAAAGGAGGAAGCTGACGCAGCAGCTAGAAGGGATGATGCACCACCACCTCCACATCCAATGATGCATCCAGATTTCCAACAATACATGAGAGCAATGGAAGAAGACAGGAGGAGGTACCAGGAAAGTCAAAACAAGAACATGCAAGATTTCTTTACCCACGTCATCAATGATAGGGGTAATGAAGGCAAAGGAGTAACCCTATCAGACTTTCAAAATGCAAGAACACTACCTTTTGCATCAGCTCCAGAACCAATGGATGCAGAAGACTGTCTCATGGATACAGAAAGGAAGTTGAGGACCGTTGGATGCAACGATGAGGAGAAGATTCGGTGTGCCACTTATCTGTTATCAGGACCAGCGGCATTGATACGCGTACAACACGCGTCCGTTGGGAACCCCAAGAGGAAGGTGTGATGCATACAACGGTAAGTTTTCCCTCAGTAAGAAACCAAGGTTTATCGAAACAGTAGGAGCCAAGAAGCACATTGAAGGTTGATGGCGGCGGAGTGTAGTGCGGCGCAACACCAGGGATTCCGGTGCTAACGTGGAACCTGCACAACACAACCAAATTACTTTGCCCCAACGCGACAGTGAGGTTGTGAATCTCACTGGCTTGCTGTAACAAAGGATTAGATGTATAGTGTGGATGATGATTGTTTGCAGAAAATAGTAGAACAAGTATTGCAGTAGATTGTATTCGATTAAAAGAATGGACCGGGGTCCACAGTTCACTAGTGGTGTCTCTCCGATAAGAATAAGCATGTTGGGTGAACAAATTACAGTTGGGCAATTGACAAATAAAGAGGGCATGACCATGCACATACATGATATGATGAGTATTGTGAGATTTAATAGGGCATTACGACAAAGTACATAGACCGCTATCCAGCATGCATCTATGCCTAAAAAGTCCACCTTCAGGTTATCATCCGAACCCCTTCCAGTATTAAGTTGCAAACAACAGACAATTGCATTAAGTATGGTGCGTAATGTAATCAACAACTACATCCTTAGACATAGCATCGATATTTTATCCCTAGTGGCAACAGCACATCCACAACCTTAGAACTTTCTGTTCTGTCCCAGATTTAATGGAGGCATGAACCCACTATCGAGCATAAATACTCCCGCTTGGAGTTACAAGTAAAAACTTGGCCAGAGCCTCTACTAGTAACGGAGAGCATGCAAGATCGTAAACAACACATAGATAATAGATTGATAATCAACATAGCATAGTATTCTCTATTCATCGTATCCCAACAAACACAACATGTAGCATTACAAATAGATGATCTTGATCATGTTAGGCAGCTCACAAGATCCAACAATGAAGCACAATTAGGAGAAGACGACCATCTTGCTACTGCTATGGACCCATAGTCCAGGGGTGAACTACTCACTCATCACTCCGGAGGCGACCATGGCGGTGAAGAGTCCTCCGGGAGATGATTCCCCTCTCCGGCAGGGTGCCGGAGGCGATCTCCTGAATCCCCCGAGATGGGATTGGCGGCGGCGTCTCTGGAAGGTTTTCCGTATCGTGGCTCTCGGTACTGGAGTTATTATCGACGAAGGCTTCTTATAGTCGGAGAGGTAGGTTTAGGGGCGACGCGAGGGGCCCACACACTAGGCCGGCGCGGCCAGGGCCTGGGCCGCGCCGCCCTAGCATCTGGCCGCCTCGTCGCCCCACTTCGTTTATAGCCCGGTATTCTGGAAGCTTCGTGGAAAAATAAGATCCTGGGCGTTGATTTCGTCCAATTCCGAGAATATTTCCTTACTAGGATTTCTGAAACCAAAAACAACAGAAAACAGCAACTGGCTCTTCGGCATCTTGTTAATAGGTTAGTGCCGGAAAATGCATAAATATGACATAAAGTATGCATAAAACATGTAGGTATCATCAATAAAATGGCATGGAACATAAGAAATTATCGATACGTTGGAGACGTATCAGCATCCCCAAGCTTAGTTCCTGCTCGTCCCGAGTAGGTAAACGATAACAAAGATAATTTCTGGAGTGACATGCCATCATAATCTTGATCATACTATTGTAAGCACATGAGCTGAGATCAAATCATTTAAAGCAAATATCTATATTGATATAAGAGATGATAATGCAAGAGTTAAACAAGCTAGAGGTTTTCATGAACTATTGCTTTAAAGACATGATACCGTACAAAGTTCATTAAGGATGTGTTAAGTATTCTGCGTAGAAGTTCTATCCTTCATTCAAAGCATCAAGTAAATTTTCACAACATAAGAAGGATTCAGTCAAGTAAACATAAACATGAACGTCATGAATCAACTGTTTCGCAGTCTACTCAATCGGTGAGCGCAAACATTTGGTATTAGCACCAGGATGTTATGGCATAAAGAACTTTAATGGGGGTTTGGAAGGCCAAATGGAAGAAAGGCTTGCAAAGCTGTAAATGACCATTAGACAAGAGGAAGCCTTATAATCGAAGCTATGCAAGGAGTAGTGATTGCCATGCAACGGATGCACATAGAGCTATATGTGTATGAAAGCTCTCCAATGGAACTAGTGGGGGTGCATCCAACTTGGTTGCTCACGAAGACCTAGAGCACTTTTGAGGAGGCTCATCATTGGAATATACAACCCAAGTTCTATAGTGTAAATTCCCCACATAGTTATACTAATAAAACATGAAAACTCTCTCATATGAAGTGTAGGTGCTAAACATGAGCACAAATGATGACTATGAATAATGCGGGTGCTAAAACATGAGCACAAGTGTGGATAAAAGATAGTAATGCTGCCCCCTTTTTCTTTATTCTCTTTTTTTTTCCTTCTCTCTTTTTTTTTCTTTTTTCTTTTCTTTCTATTTTTTTCTTTCTTTTCCTTTTTTTTCTCTTTTTGATGGCCTCCATGGCTCTTTTCATTTTTAGGGGCAACATCCTAATATGACAACACTCTTTTTGGTACAAATAACTCATAATGAATAAAACATGATGTATGAAACTGTATGCCTCTGCCAGTGTAGCAGGATGTGCAATGATCTAGCGTAACATGGGTAAACCACACATCAGCTGTATATGATCATGCAAAGCAATATATAAATAATAAATGACAACATGACATGTAATGTAAAATGGATGTTGCATGGCAATATATCTCGGAACAGCTATGGAAATGCTGTGGTAGGTAGGTATGGTGGCTGTTTTGAGGAGATGTATGGGCTTATGTGTAGGAGAACAAGAGAAAGTCCTCCCACGGGTTTGGATGTACTGGCGAAGTATGCACAGTTCTCAATGTGAGAAAAAGGCAATGCACAGTACCGAAGAGGCTAGCAAATTTGGATGGTGGAAGTGCCAAAAACCATAGCTTAACATTAGTCAAAAAGAACTCACAAGCTTATTGCAAACATCTAGCAGGTTCAACATTAAGAGTATGATTAAAATTTACTCCAAGGAGGGCCGTTCACGGTGGCACAAGTACCCCGCTAGCTCCCTCGACCTTCAGCACAACTTAGTTATTACGATGAACTCTCAGACATGGAAAGCTATCAAGTCCAACTACACCTTCAACTATTTAAATAGAGTTTGTAGTACGGCACAAGCTTAAAGACAACAATCCACTACTAATTTTAACTTATTTATCCAGCAAGCCTTACCATCTAAATACCTCAAAACATTTGCAAAGAATCAAGTTATCAAAGCTCAATGCTCTACAAGTATTTTATTATACGCTACCGCATGCAACATTTCCCGTTTCCAACCATACAACAATTTAACGAAGAAGATTCAACATTCGCCATGAATATTATGAGTAAAGCCTAAGGACATATTTGTCCATATGCAATAGCGGAGCGTGTCTCTCTCCCACACAATGAATGCTAGGATCCATTTTATTCAAACAAAACAAAAACAAAAACAAACCGACGCTCCAAGCAAAGTGCATAAGATGTGATGGAATAAAAATATAGTTTCACTAGAGGAACCTGATAATGTTGTCGATGAAGAAGGGGATGCCTTGGGCATCCCCAAGCTTAGACGCTTGAGTCTTATTGAAATATGCAGGGGTGAACCACCGGGGCATCCCCAAGCTTAGAGCTTTCACTCTCCTTGATCATATTGTATCATCTCCCTCTCTTGATCCTTGAAAACTTCCTCCACACCAAACTCAAAACAACTCATTAGAGGGTTAGTGCACAATCAAAATTCACATGTTCAGAGATGACATAATCATTCTTAACACTTCTGGACATTGCACAAAGCTACTGAAAGTTAATGGAATCGAAAAATCCATCAAGCATAGCAAAACAGGCAATGCGAAATAAAAGGCAGAATCTGTCAAAACAGAACAGTCCGTAAAGACGAATTTTATTGAGGCACCAGACTTGCTCAAATGAAAATGCTCAAATTGAATGAAAGTTGCGTACATACCTGGGGATCACTCATGTAAATTGGCATAATTTTCTGAGTTACCTACAGAGAATTAGGCCCAGATTCGTGACAGAAAGAAATCTGTTTCTGCGCAGTAATCCAAATCTAGTATGAACCTTACTATCAAAGACTTTACTTGGCACAACAATGCAACAAAACTAAGATAAGGAGAGGTTTCTACAGTAGTAACAACTTCCAAGACTCAAATATAAAACAAAAGTGCAGTAGTAAAATCATGGGTTGTCTCCCATAAGCGCTTTTCTTTAACGTCTTTCAGCTAGGCGCAGAAAGTGTGTATCAAGTATTATCAAGAGACGAAGCATCAACAGCGGGGTTTGGAGTTTTCTTAACTATGCATTGTATCTTATCTATTTAAGTTTCAGCGGCTCCCTTTTCATTACCCTTAGGTTTGCTACTCTCATCAAACAAATTTTCAGGAACAATCCAATCAAAATTCTTTTCTAGTGCCTCGCACATTCCCAAGAGCTTGCAAGGTATTGATGTTTTAATATCCCCCTCATAATCAACTTTATTAGTGTACTTTTGTCTATCTTTTTCCATCTTTTCAAGGGTGCTAGCAAAGTTTGTATAAGAGCCAAGCATATTATATTTAGTAAAGACCTTTCTAGCTTCTCTTGCTACATCACCAAATTCTTTAAGAAGGGTTTCTAGGACAAAATCTTTCTTCTCTCCTTCTTCCATATCACTTAGTGTAAGGAACATATGCTGCATTACGGGGTTGAGGTTAACAAATCTAGCTTCTAACATGTGTACTAAAGAAGCAGCAGCGATTTCATAAGTAGGAGCAAGTTCTACCAGGTGTCTATCTTCAAAATCTTCAACCGTACTAATATGAGTGAAAAAATCTTCTATATTATCTTTCCTGAGGATAGACCCTCGGCCTACCGGTACATCCTTAAGAATAGACTTAGGAGGAAACATGATGAAATAAGTAAAGCGAATGCAAGTAACTAATTTTTTTGTGTTTTTAATATAGCAAACAAGATAGCAAATAAAGTAAAACTAGTGTTATCACCAGAATTTGACCGGATCAGAGGTGGGCCGTAATTAAAGATGGGCTTGAAGAATATACACGGAAGATATACATGAATCGGCCTTGTACACGAAGTTTGGGCTAGTTTGCCCGTGTATCTGTAAATATAGTAGGATACATGTCGGTTAGGTAGAATTTGGCTCGTACACGGTTGGGATTATTCCCACGTTAGAAAGTCTACGGACTATAAATATGTATCTAGGGTCATTGAGATAAACAACAATCACGTTCACCACAAACCAATCTAGGCGCATCGCCAACCCCTTGTTTCGAGGGTTTCTTCCGGGTAAGCATCATGCTGCCTAGATCGCATCTTGCGATCTAGGCAGTATACGTTTATTCGTTGTTCATGCGTTGCTCGTGCTGAAGCCTTGTTGATGGCGAGCAACGTAGTTATCATAGATGTGTTAGGGTTAGCATTGTTTTACCGTGTTATATGCTTTTATCCATGCAACCCTTAGACATCTAGCCGCCTTTACACCTATCTTAGGTGTAAGGGCGGCACCTTGCTTGATCATTGTTTAGTAGATCCGATCCGTTATGATTGCTCCTTGTTCTTCAGGGATTAGTTTAATATCTACATAGTTAGACCTTGCAAACGGGTTGAAGGATCCAGTAGCACGTAGGGTGTAGTTTGCTAGCCCTAGATAAGATGTTCCGGGGATCAACTTCATGTTGGTTTTTAGGCCTTATCTAGGGTTGGTTTATTATCACCTTACGTGGCTGCCAGGCTCAATCACGTGAAGGATGTTCCGATTATGTGGTGAAAACCCTAAATCGTCGTAGGTCGTTTTAGCTTTATATTGATCAAGCAGGACCACCATGTTATCGTAGACCTCATACGAATCATGGGTGGATCGGCTCCTTGAGCCGATTCACAGGACAACCTGAGAGCCGATCGAGGCTCGTATTTAATGTTTACGTGTATGCCATGCAGGAAACTAAGCGAAGCAAATCCATCACCTTCCTGACCAGGTATAGGTCAGGTGGCACGCCCTTGCACCAGCATCGGGACGTGCGTACCAGGAGCTTTGCGGGCCGTCGCTCGAGGGACCAGGGCCAGCCGCAGTTCTGGGAGCCTCCCGGCTCTACGTGTTGCCCGTCGTTGTCGCCGGTGGGTTTCGAACGCCAACACATTCTGGCACGCCCGGTGGGACCGTCTTCAACGTCAACGGCATCATCATCCGAATCTGAGATGGCGGAAGGTCCTCCAGTCACGTATGAGGATCTGACCGAGGAGCTCAAGAAGAAGTATGACGATGTCAAAGCTATCTTCGAAGCCGACCTCATTGGCTCTTTCCAGAGGACCCGCTCACACGGCATCAGGTGGAAAGGGTTCTCACCTGAAGGCGCGCTCGATGGAGTGGACCTGTCTACCCCTTCTGAAGAGCGCACCAGGTCTCTGCGTCAGGAGGTTAATCACATGGTAGCTCATTCGCTACACCGCCATTCTGAGAGCCTGGTGAACGCTTTGGAGCGTGTCGCGCTTCGGGTGATCCAGGAAATCATGAGGCATCAGTACTCTCCGTCAGGACCTGCTCTAGGGACTCACCAAGGAGAGATACCACTCCAGACCCGACCACCGCTGCCGTTCGCGCTGGCAGCACCAGAAGTGCCGAGTTCACCGACATTCATCGTCTACAAGATCGGTGGCGATCCTAGTGATTACCAGTTCTTGAATGAGGCGCCTAAGGAGGTCCCTCATGGATACACGTGCACATACGTGCCAGACTGCAGCAACTGGGCACTCACGACCCAGACTGCAACAGCAGGGGGTTCTGGAACAGCAGGAGGGACTTCTGGATCAGATCTTGAGAAGCAGGCGTGGCTAGCTAAGTATGCCGCTCCAACAAATCTCCAAAGCTCAACTCCTGCAGCTAGCTCAGATCTTGAGAAGCAAGCGTGGCTAGCCAAGTATGCCACTCCAGCGAATCTTCAGAGCTCGACTCCTGCAGCTAGCACCGCGGATCAGATCAGTACCATCTTGAGAGACCAGTTCGGCATGGTGCCGAAAAGGAGGGCAATCGGCTATTCTAAGCCGTACCCCAATGAGTACGATTTGATCCCACTACCACCCAAATATCGGCTCCCTGAATTCTCTAAGTTTAGTGGGTCAGATGGCTCCAGTTCAATTGAGCATGTGAGCTGATATTTGGCGCAGCTGGGCACGATCTCAGCATCAGATGCACTACGCGTGAGGTTCTTCGCACAGTCCCTCACAGGATCGGCTTTCGGGTGGTACACCTCATTGCCACCAGACTCAATCCGGACTTGGAAGCAGATGGAGGAGCAGTTCCACATGCAGTATCACTCAGAGGCTTCCGAGGCTGGCATTGCCGATCTAGCCCAAGTACAACAGAAGCGCGGAGAAACAGTGTCAGAATACATCCAGCGCTTCAGGGCCATCAGGAACCGATGCTATTCGGCTCGTTTGACTGAAAAAGAAGCAGTCGAGCTGGCGGTGGTGGGTCTCGCATCGCCAATTAAGGATATGGCTTCCCAAGCAGATTACGCTTCACTGGCGCATATGGTTCAGAAACTGTCATTATATGAACAGCGCCACCCAGAGTTGTACCAGGACAAGTTCAAGCGTGCAGTAGTCCTGGTTGAGACAGAGGAAGATGAAGGCTCTGCGGGAGATCAAGAGGTAGCAGTGGCTGAATGGACTCGGGGGGCAAGCCCCGTGTCCTGCAAGTGGGTCAAGCCACAAGGTCCTCCAAGAGGGTTTGACTTCGACGTGACCAAAGCTGAGCAAATTTTCGACCTCTTGCTTAAAGAGAAGCAGCTAAAGTTTCCCGAAGGCCACAAAATCCCTACGGTGCAAGAGCTCAACGGCAAGCCATATTGCAAGTGGCACAACACGTTAACCCATACCACCAACGACTGCAGGGTGTGGCGTCAGCAGATCCAAATGGCGATAGAACAAGGGCGTCTAATTTTCAGCCAGTACGCCATGAAAGTTGACACACACCCCTTCCCCGCCGTTAACATGGTGGAGTACGCTTACCCCGGGAGGTGCCAGCCAGGTTTCTCGTTCAGCATCAACATGGTAGGGCCTGTGCACCACTCTGGTAAGGACAGAGAGGAGGGCAGCCGCTCTCGTGGCAAGGACAAAGAGGAAGCCGCTCCACGCGATCGGCTCCGACACGATGGCAAGCGCTACATCACAGAGGGAGAAGTGAATAATGTGCGATATCAACGACCTCTCTCTGATCACCTCCTCAATAAATATGTGAGTCAGCACGACCAGCGCCGGCGATACAGCGACGACGACGAAGGAGATCGTCTGGCTAGCAGAGACGCCAGGAGATATCGTCGGCATGATCGCGACGAGGAGAGATATGAGCGCCATGCCAAGGAGGAATCAAGAGAGCAGGACGACGTGGACAGGCACTGGGATTGTCCTTTCTTCAAGCACTGCTGGGATTCAGGGATGAGCCGATTGCCTACAATCGGCAACTGTCCGGAGTGCAGACAGAAGAAGAAGGGCACAGGAGACGTGTCAGTGTTCAAGCGTCTAGGACCTCTCCCATCTCGGAACAAGCAAGCTGAGTCCTCTCGGGTGGAAGATCTCGAGGAGTTAGAAGATGACGATGAAGAAGAAGAAGATAGATACCACCGGCCAAGGTGGTGCCCTGATGGACTCAGCCGTTCCCAAAAGCGTATGGTTCAGCGATTACGTGGCTTGGAGGAAGCCGAAAGGTTTTACCTGCACACGTTAAGGAAGGCGCGGCCTGATCTAGCCGCGAAAATTCAGCGAACTCTGGACGAAGAGGGTCGACCACAAAAGAAAGAGTGGCGCCCCAAGCAGAAGAAAGCCGATGATGAGACATCGGCTGGCACAAACATGGTGTTCATCCTTCCAGCGGAGTTTTGTGCTCCTGGAACAGAAGAGGCATTTGTGGCACAACTTGACTGCGGCCCAAGGCCGGTTATCTTTGAGAAACCACGAGAAAGAAGTTACACACACCTGAAGGCCCTGCACTTACGAGGTTATATCAATGGGCAGCCTGTCAACAAGATGCTGGTGGACACCGGAGCGGCAGTCAACATCATGCCATACTCCATGCTATGTCGGTTGGGACGCTCTAGCTCGGATCTGATCAAGACCAACGTCACATTGAGCGATTTCAACGGCCAAGCATCAGAAGCACAAGGTGTTCTGAACGTGGATCTGACCGTAGGAAGGAAGACCATCCCTACGACGTTCTTCATTGTCGATAGCAAGAACACCTACGCTATCCTGCTAGGGAGAGATTGGATCCACGCCAACTGCTGCATTCCATCCACGATGCATCAATGCTTAACACAGTGGGATGGAGATGAAGTAGAGATCGTCCACGCAGATGACTCAGCCGAAATTTCAACGGCTGGCATGAACGTTTGGGAGACGGCAGGCCAAGAGCCGCTCTCCGACATCACTTTAGATGACTGTGAGCGCATCGACGTGACAAAAAACGGGGTGAGGCTGGTCTTATCCACCGGCCTGACCGTGTAACAAGAGCAAAAGTTACGGATGTACGTGGCAAGGCCGATCCTTGTGATCGGCCCCAAAAAATAAAAAGTGATGATCTTGTCTCAAGCATGCCACGTAGTCGTAGTGACACACGAACAAGATGTAAACCTTCATTGAGCAATGCAATCAAAATGGGGGCCGATCCCAGCGATCGGCCCATATTATCCTCGCCATACATTTTGCCTGTGTTCAGTGTCGATCTAACAGGTGACGGAAAGCTAGGATATGGGTTTACATCGGCTGATGAGCTAGAGTGGTCCTGGGGATAAGCCACGACCAACTTTCATCAGCAAAAAGTTAGATCCACATCTCAGGAGCCAGATGATAGCTCTGTTAAAAGAATACCCGGATTGCTTTGCATGGGATTACACAGAGATGCCTGGGTTAGACAGGAGCATCATTGAGCATTGGCTCCCGCTCAAGAAAGGATTTCGGCCATTCCAACAACGTGCACGTCAGATGAAGGCCGAAATTCTCGAAGAAGTCAAGAAAGAGATCGAGAAGATGTTGGCCGCCGGGTTCATCAGGCCATGCAGGTACGCTGAATGGATCTCCAGTATCGTACCTGTAGAGAAAAAGGACGGCCGATGGCGTGTCGCCATAGATTTCCGAGATCTCAACAGAGCCACTCCTAAGGATGAATATCCAATGCCTGTGGCAGAAACATTGATCAATGCAGCTGCTGGCCACAAGGTGTTAAGTTTCATGGATGGCAATGCCGGCTACAACCAAATCTTCATGGCCCCAGAAGATATACACAAGACTGCATTCAGAGTACCAGGATCGGTGGGCTTATTTGAATATGTGGTCATGACTTTTGGGCTGAAGAATGCCGGTGCAACATACCAACGAGCCATGAATTACATTTTTCATGATCTGATCGGCAAGTTGGTGGAAATTTACATCGACGACGTGGTGGTCAAGTCTGTCTCCATGGAAGGACACTTGGATGATTTGCGACGCATCCTAGACCGAACTCGAAAATTCGGACTGAGAATGAATCCAAAGAAGTGTGCCTTTGGTGTGACGGCCGGTCAGTTCCTAGGTTTGCTGGTTCATGAACGAGGAATTGAGATCAGCCTGAAAAGTCAGGAGGCAGTACGTACCATGCAGCCACCTACCACGAAGAAGGAGCTCCAATATCTCATCGGCAAGATCAACTTCGTCCGACGGTTCATCTCTAATCTGTCAGGACGAATCGAGCCGTTCATGGCGTTGGTGAAGATCAAATCTGATGACGAGTTTCACTGGGGGGCAGAACAGCAGCAGGCGTTTGACGAGATTAAGCGGTATCTAACAACGCCGCCTGTGCTAGTTCCACCTCAGCAAGACAGGCCGTTCTATATCTACTTATCAGTAGCTGACACGTCCATCACTTCAGTAGTGGTGCAACTCTACGAGGGGGTTGAAAATTCGTCTTCTACCTCAGCAGAAGGATGTTGGATGCAGAGACAAGGTACCCTGAGGTCGAGAAGTTATGCCTCTGCCTGTTCTTCACCTGCACCAAGCTTCATCACATCCTTTTGACGGCATAAATCATCGTCATATGCAAGTCAGACGTTGTCAAGCACATGCTGTCGGCTCCTGTTTTGAAAGGCCGACTTGGTAAGTGGATGTTTGCGTTATCGGAATTCGATCTCCGGTATCAGCCTGCAAAAGCAGTCAAGGGACAAGCGTTGGCCGATCTGATAGCTGAACGGATCAATACTAATATAGCAGCACTATCTGTACGTGCATGGGCTATGTTCTTCGATGGATCGGCTTGTGACGATGGTTGTGGCATCGGCATTTTGCTCGTGTCGCCTCAGGGGGCAACATATTCCTTCTCCATCAGGCTATCTACCCCTTGTACTAACAATGTCGCTGAGTATAAGGCAGTACGCAAGGGAATGGAGTTGCTTTTGGAAGCCGGGGTAGAGGCGGTGGAGCTTTTTGGAGACTCGAAGTTGGTGATATCCCAGCTCACGGACAAATACAAGTGCGAGAGTGAGTCACTCTTCCCATATTGGATGGAATGTCGTGAGCTGATGACACAATTTCGGTACATCAACTTCAATTGGGTCCCAAGATCTCAGAATACCGAGGCCAATGATCTCGCACAGATGGCGTCAGGATACAAGGACATACCAGACGGGTCAGAAGTTCAGGTGCAGTTCCTAGAACAGGATGACTGGAGAGCCGATATCTTCAATTACTTGAAGGATTCGGCTCGGGGGGCACCTAAACGGATAAGGTACAAGGCCATGAAATATGTCCTTATAGGAGACGACATGTTCTACAGGACGTTGGAAGGGTTATTACTCAAATGCCTGGGACCAACTGAGTCTAATCGGCTCTTACATGAGGTGCATGAAGGCGCCTGTGGAACTCACCAATCGACTCATAAGATGAAGTGGCTGATCAGGCGATCAGGGTTTTATTGGCCCACCATGCTTGAGGACTGCTTCAAGTACTATAAGGGATGCCAAGCGTGTCAGATGTTCGGGAAGATTCAGATGGTACCCGCATCAGCAATGAATCCCATCATCAAACCTTGGCCATTTCGAGGTTGGGGCATGGATATGATCGGAAAAATCCATCCTGCATCGAGCAAAGGCCACGAGTGGATTCTGGCCATTACAGATTACTTCACCAAATGGGTGGAGGCCGTCCCTATGAAGAATGTAAAATCGGAAGATGTTATCAAATTTGTGAAGGAACACGTCATTCATAGGTTCGGGATTCCTCAAACCATCACGACCGATGGAGGTTCGGTCTTCATCTCTAAAGAATTCAGAAAGTTCTGCGATGACATGGGAATTAAGCTGATCCGATCATCTCCATACTATGCTCAAGCCAACGGGCAAGCTGAAGCGTCCAATCAGAGCCTGATCAAGCTGATTAAGAGGAAGATTGACGAGAACCCTAGGGTTTGGCATGAAACATTGTCAGAAGCTTTGTGGGCCTATCGTATGTCATGCCATGGAGCTATAAAAACTTCGCCATACCAGCTCGTCTATGGGCAGGAAGCCGTATTGCCTTGGGAAATTACGGCTGGATCGAGACGTGTCACGTTTCAGAATGATCTAACAGCTGAAGAATATGCAGCCCTGATGAGTGATACTATTGAGGATGTAACGGAACTTAGACTTTGGTCCTTGGAGAAGATTAAAGAGAACAAAGCCAGGGTGGCTCGCGCATACAATAAGAAGGTGAGGCCAAAGGAGTTTCAAGTTGGTGATCTAGTATGGGAAGCTGTGTTGCCATTAGGAACCAAGGATAAAGCATATGGCAAATGGTCTCCTAATTGGCACGGTCCATACAAAGTTGTCCAGGTTTTGAAGGGTAATGCATACATGCTCGAGCAGCTGAATGGTGTTAAGTTCCCAGCAGCCGTCAATGGTCAACACCTCAAGAAATATTTCCCAAGCATGTGGGACGATGGACAATGAAATATGGGTGGCCGATGGAAAAATCGGCCAGTAAAAAAAAGAAAAAAAAAACAACGGTCAAATCACGCGGAGAAGTTGAGAAGGCAAGGCATCATGATGAAGAATACTGCGACGGTTCTGCTCTGCCACGACATGACCCGACGAAGAAAAAGCAGAGTGGTTTTGGAATTATCATTTCCAAAACCAGGGGGGCATGTGTTATCACCAGAATTTGACCGGATCAGAGGTGGGCCGTAATTAAAGATGGGCTTGAAGAATATACACGGAAGATATACATGAATCGGCCTTGTACACGAAGTTTGGGCTAGTTTGCCCGTGTATCTGTAAATATAGTAGGATACGTGTCGGTTAGGTAGAATTTGGCTCGTACACGGTTGGGATTATTCCCACGTTAGAAAGTCTACGGACTATAAATATGTATCTAGGGTTATTGAGATAAACAACAATCACGTTCACCACAAACCAATCTAGGCGCATCGCCAACCCCTTGTTTCGAGGGTTTCTTCCGGGTAAGCATCATGCTGCCTAGATCGCATCTTGCGATCTAGGCAGTATACGTTTATTCGTTGTTCATGCGTTGCTCGTGCTGAAGCCTTGTTGATGGCGAGCAACGTAGTTATCATAGATGTGTTAGGGTTAGCATTGTTTTACCGTGTTATATGCTTTTATCCATGCAACCCTTAGACATCTAGCCGCCTTTACACCTATCTTAGGTCTAAGGGCGGCACCTTGCTTGATCATTGTTTAGTAGATCCGATCCGTTATGATTGCTCCTTGTTCTTCAAGGATTAGTTTAATATCTACATAGTTAGGCCTTGCAAACGGGTTGAAGGATCCAGTAGCACGTAGGGTGTAGTTTGCTAGCCCTAGATAAGATGTTCCGGGGATCAACGTCATGTTGGTTTTTAGGCCTTATCTAGGGTTGGTTTATTATCACCTTACGTGGCTGCCAGGCTCAATCACGTGTAGGATGTTCCGATTATGTGGTGAAAACCCTAAATCGTCGTAGGTCGTTTTAGCTTTATATTGATCAAGCAGGACCACCATGTTATCGTAGACCTCATACGAATCATGGGTGGATCGGCTCCTTGAGCCGATTCACAGGACAACCTGAGAGCCGATCGAGGCTCGTATTTAATGTTTACGTGTATGCCATGCAGGAAACTAAGCGAAGCAAATCATCACCTTCCTGACCAGGTATAGGTCAGGTGGCACGCCCTTGCACCAGCATCGGGACGTGCGTACCAGGAGCTTTGCGGGCCGTCGCTCGAGGGACCAGGGCCAGCCGCAGTTCTGGGAGCCTCCCGGCTCTACGTGTTGCCCATCGTTGCTCGCCGGTGGGATTCGGACGCCAACAACTAGCAACTAATTTTTTTGTGTTTTGATATAATGCAGCAAACAAAGTAGTAAATAAAATAAAGCAAGACAAAAACAAAGTAAAGAGATTGGAGGTGGAGACTCCCCTTGCAGCGTGTCTTGATCTCCCCGGCAACGGCGCCAGAAAAAGAGCTTGATACGCGTACAGCACGCGTCCGTTGGGAACCCCAAGAGGAAGGTGTGATGCGTACAGCGGCAAGTTTTCCCTCAGTAAGAAACCAAGGTTTATCGAACCAGTAGGAGCCAAGAAGCACGTTGAAGGTTGATGGCGGCGGAGTGTAGTGCGGCGCAACACCAGGGATTCCGGCGCCAACGTGGAACCTGCACAACACAACCAAATTACTTTGCCCCAACGCGACAGTGAGGTTGTCAATCTCACCGGCTTGCTGTAACAAAGGATTAGATGTATAGTGTGGATGATGATTGTTTGCAGAAAATAGTAGAACAAGTATTGCAGTAGATTGTATTCGATTAAAAGAATGGACCGGGGTCCACAGTTCACTAGTGGTGTCTCTCCGATAAGAATAAGCATGTTGGGTGAAAAAATTACAGTTGGGCAATTGACAAATAAAGAGGGCATGACCATGCACATACATGATATGATGAGTATTGTGAGATTTAATTGGGCATTACGACAAAGTACATAGACCTCTATCCAGCATGCATCTATGCCTAAAAAGTTCACCTTCAGGTTATCATCCGAACCCCTTCCAGTATTAAGTTGCAAACAACAGACAATTGCATTAAGTATGGTGCGTAATGTAATCAACAACTACATCCTTAGACATAGCATCGATATTTTATCCCTAGTGGCAACATCACATCCACAACCTTAGAACTTTCTGTCACTGTCCCAGATTTAATGGAGGCATGAACCCACTATCGAGCATAAATACTCCCTCTTGGAGTTACAAGCAAAAACTTGGCCAGAGCCTCTACTAGTAACGGAGAGCATGCAAGATCATAAACAACACATAGATAATAGATTGATAATCAACATAGCATAGTATTCTCTATTCATGGGATCCCAACAAACACAACATGTAGCATTACAGATAGATGATCTTGATCATGTTAGGCAGCTCACAAGATCCAACAATGAAGCATAATTAGGAGAAGACGACCATCTAGCTACTGCTATGGACCCATAGTCCAGGGGTGAACTACTCACTCATCACTCCGGAGGCGACCATGGCGGTGAAGAGTCCTCCGGGAGATGATTCCCCTCTCCGGCAGGGTGCCGGAGGTGATCTCCTGAATCCCCCGAGATGGAATTGGCGGCGGCGTCTCTGGAAGGTTTTCCGTATCGTGGGTCTCGGTACTGGAGTTATTATCGACGAAGGCTTCTTATTGTCGGAGAGGTAGGTTTAGGGGCGACGCGAGGGGCCCACACACTAGGCCGGCGCGGCCAGGGCCTGGGCCGCGCCGCCCTAGCGTCTGGCCGCCTCGTCGCCCCACTTCGTTTATCCCCCGGTGTTCTGGAAGCTTCATGGAAAAATAAGATCCTGGGCGTTGATTTCGTCCAATTCCGAGAATATTTCCTTACTAGGATTTCTGAAACCAAAAACAGCAGAAAACAACAAATGGCTCTTCGGCATCTTGTTAATAGGTTAGTGCCGGAAAATGCATAAATATGACATAAAGTATGCATAAAACATGTAGGTATCATCAATAAAGTGGCATGGAACATAAGAAATTATCGATACGTTGGAGACGTATCAGGCATCATGGTGGGAGAACCTTGTGGCAGTACACCCTCCAGAAAAGGTGTTCACATGGGAGGAATTCAAGAAGAAATTCCGGGATGCTCATGTTCCGGAGAGCGTGGTGGAGTTAAAGAAGAGGGAGTTTGATGAACTACATCAGAACACTGCACCAATCATGCAGTATGTTCGTGATTTCAACATGCTATCAAGATATGCACATGAGGAGGTTGACTCAGATGAGAAAAGAAAGAAGCGATTCATGAAAGGCATGAATCCATACATGAAGATGCAACTGAGGTTGGCACGGACTGCAGAATTCCAGGAACTGATTGACTCGGGCAATCACTTTCGAGGATGATTACAGGCAGGTCCAGGAGAATAGGAGGAACAGGGCTTGTATCGAGCCAAGGAAGTACCCAGTCAGTAAACCAACACCAGACCGGAGTTTCAAATCTCGATTCCGACCTACTGGTAATCAATACCACCGGGGAGGTCAGAATCCGAACCCAAGTAACCAGATTATCTGTCACAGTTGTGGACAGAAGGACTGTCAGAAGCCCAGGATCATGTGTTATGGTTGTGGGAAAGAGGGACACATCAAGCCAGAGTGTCCGAACAAGGCATCATGGAGCGGACAGAACTCGGGGGGAGGACGAGTTGGAGGTGGAAACAACAACAACAACAACAACAACAACAATAACAAGAACAACAACCGCAACTACAACAACAACAAGCGGGGCAAACCATATGGAAAGCTGAATTGCACAACCTTGGAGCAAGCGGGAGAGTCGGATCAAGCAGTCTTAGGTACGCTCAACATTCTTACTCACCCTGGCAAAGTCTTATTTGATACTGGTGCAACCACATCATTTCTTGCACGGGAGTTTGTGGAAAAGTTCGAGCTTAGATGTTCTAAGTTAGAATACCCCATAACTGTCTTATCTGTGGGGGGGAACGATCTTAGTAACCCACGTGAAAGAAGCACAGGTCATAACCATATGTGACTGTGTATATTTCACGGACCTATTCATCATTACTATGAAGGATATATCAGTCATCTTAGGAATGGACTGGTTGATGGACAATGGAGCCGTGATTAACTGTGGAGACAAAGCAGTATCACTTCGTAATTCCATGGGAGGTCAGATAGTGTTCCAAGGAGACAAGTATACTCAGTTGGAGATAGGATTGGAGCTTAATAGTTTGAAGGAGGTGAAAATTGAAGACATCCCTGTAGTAAATGAGTTTCCAGATGTATTTCCCAAGGAACTACCGGGAATGCCACCCGGTAGAGAGATACAGTTCACAATAGATCTAATTCCAGGCACAACACCAATAGCTCAACCACCATATAAGATGGGACCAAAGGAGCTGGTAGAACTGAAAGCTCAGATAGATGAACTGGATCAGGAGGGATTTATCCAAGAAAGTGTGTCACCATGGGGTACACTAGTTATTTTTGTGGATAAAAGAGATGGAGGTAAGAGGATGTGTGGAGATTACAGGAATCTTAATAATGTAACAATTAAGAACATGTATCCTTTACCTAGAATACAAGATCTGTTTGATCAAGTTCAAGGAGCTGGAGTCTTCTCGAAGATAGATTTAAGGTCGGGATACCATCAAATTAAGATCAAAAAGGAAGATGTTCCAAAGACAGCGTTTGTATCAAGGTATGGACAACATGAATACTTGGTTGTACCATTCGGATTAACAAATGCACCAGCTATTTTCATGAATTTGATGAACAAGATATTCATGAAGTACTTAGACAAGTTCGTGATAGTGTTCATCGATGACATTCTAATCTATTCCAAAGATAAAGAAGAGCATGCAAAGCATTTGAAGATAGTTTTGCAAGTTTTGAGAGAACATCAACTATATGCAAAGTTCAGCAAGTGCAAGTTTTGGTTAGATAGTGTTGAATTTCTTGGACATGTCATAACCAAAGAAGGAATAGCGGTGAATCCAAGTAAGGTTCAGTCAGTATTGGAGTGGAAGTCACCCAAAAATGCTAAGGAAATAAGAGGATTTCTTGGAATGGCAGGCTATTATCGAAGATTCATTGAGGGCTTTTTGAAGATTGTAGGACCAATGACCAAGTTACTCAAGAAAAACACCCCATTTGTGTGGACTGATGAGTGTGAAGCGAGTTTTCAGACACTCAAAGAGAAGTTAACCACAACACCGGTGTTAGCAGTTCCTGAACCCAGAAAGGATTACACGGTGTATTGTGATGCTTCCAAGAATGGACTTGGATGTGTTCTAATGCAAGATCGTTAAGTGATAGCTTATGGATCAAGACAACTAAAGCCACATGAACATAACTACCCAGTGCATGACTTAGAGTTGGCGGCAGTTGTGTATGCTTTGAAGAGTTGGAGGCAATTTCTTTATGGATCCAAATGTGAGTTATACACAGATCATAAGAGTTTGAAGTATTTCTTTACCCAAAAGGAATTGAACATGAGACAGAAGAGATGGTTAGAGTTGATTAAAGACTATGAATTGACAATCAACTATACACCCGGGAAAGCTAATGTAGTAGCATATGCTTTAGGTAGAAAGAGTACCGAGAATCAACCTACGGAATGGGAAATTCCAAAAGAACTTCGAAAAGAGCTAGAAGAAGCCCAGATTTTACTTATTCAAGGTGATACAGTGGGAAGTATAGCAACCATGAGGATTATGGATGAGATGTATTCGGACTTGAAATATGAGATCATTCGAAAGCAAGTGAATGATCAATTCATCCAAGAAGAAATCAAAAGGATTGAAGGTAAACCATCAGAATTCAATCTCGGAGAGTTTGATTCTCTATACTTTCAGAAGAGAATATGTGTACCGGATGATCCAGAAGTGAAGACAATCATATTGAAGGAAGCACATGAAACCCCTTATTCAATACATACGGTAAGTACTAAGATGTATATGGATTTGAAAGAAATGTTTTTTGGTGGAACAACATGAAGAGAGAGATAGCCAAACATGTTTCGGAATGTCATACATGTCAACGAGTGAAAGCAGAACATCAGAGTCCTGCGGATTACTTAAACCATAAGATATACCGGAGTGGAAATGGGATGAAATCGGAATGGATTTTGTTACTGGTCTACCAATGACTAGTAAAAGAAAGGATATGATATGGGTACTAGTGGATAGACTTACCAAGAGTGCTCATTTCATAGCCGTAAATCAGAAGGATACTTCTGAAAAGCTTGTGGATATATATGTCAAGGAAATAGTTAGCAAACATGGAGTACCAAAGAAGATAGTCTCGGATCGAGGTTCGATCTTTACATCAGCATTTTGGAAACAACACCAAGAAGCTTTGGGATCCAAGTTGGATTTTAGTACGGCATATCACCCACAAACGGAGGACAAATCGAAAGAACCAATCAAATATTGGAAGACATGCTTAGAGCTTGTGCTATAGACTTTGGAGGCTCATGGGAGGATCATCTACCATTAGCAGAATTCTCATACAATAATAGCTATCAGAGTAGCATACAAATGGCACCGTATGAAGCATTGTACGGGAGGAAGTGTAGATCTCCAATCTGTTGGTTTGAAACAGGGGAGAACAAGGAGTTTACACCATACTACATCAAGAAGAGACAAGGAGTCATCGAGGTTATCCGGGATAGACTCAAGATAGGTCAGAGTCGACAAAAGAGTTATGCCGACCAGAAAAGAAGAGTTTGGAAACCAAAAGTGGGAGACATGGTATATCTGAAAGTTAGCCCAATGAAAGGACTCAAGAGGTTCGGAGTGAAAGGAAAGTTAAGTCCTCGATAATAGTACCATTCAAAATACTCAGTCAGAATCGAGGAACAACTTTTGAATTGGAATTACCTAAGCAATTAAGTCTGATTCACAATGTGTTTCATGTATCACAACTCCGAAAGTGTTTAAAGGCACCAGATGATCCAGTCTCATATGAAGAATTAGAGCTGCAATCAGACCTAACCTACGTGGAGAATCCTGAAAAGATATTGGAGGTACAATGGAAGAAGTTAAGAAATAGAGCAATCAAATACTACAAGATTCAATGGCAACATCACCCTGAACGAGAAGCAACCTGGGAGACAGAAGCGGAGCTCAGGAAGTCTTACCCCGAGCTATTCAGGTACCAGTCTTAACTTCGGGACGAAGTTTCTATTAAGGGGAAGAGTTTGTAATAACCCAGAACATAGAAACAACGAAGGGTAGACTTAGTAATGGGATGTGCATTTCATCGCAAAACTAGGGAAATTTTCGCGCCTTATTGCAACTAAACCTAAGAGGGATCGAGGTTCTCTCTCAATTGCAATTAGGGTTAGGCAAGTTGAGTTATGAATTTTGACATGAACTCTTTTGTATCTTGTTGATTTTGGGGATTTGATTTCATATAAACAAGATATATTGAATTGATAACTCAAAGATTAAACAAAAAGAAAAGGTGAATATGAAATATGAAATCATAATTTAAATACAATTCATAATTCAAATGACTTTGAATTTCAAATTGAAATATAAATACAACAAACATTTAAAAATAGAATTTTTACAAATACAAATAAGCTCATAGAGAAACCTTGAGCTTTATTGATATACACACACATACATTGTCTTTACAATATTCTTGATACAAGAATTTAATGAAAAATAAACAGAAATAAAAAGAAGATTACAATATTTGATCCTAAAACTAAAATCCTAGACTAATCACTTGGAAGAAATGCTTCTGTAGTCATATTCACCTTCAAAACCTGCAAGAACAAAACATAAATACTATACAGGGTTTAAATAGTAAGCCGGTACTCAGTTTTGGAAGGAACCAAGTGTCATTGACACTTGTGCTTGTCCAAAACCATGGACAGCACAAGGATAAGATGAAGCAGACCAAACCTGAGCACACCCAGGGGCTCAAGTTTCACCATATGAGCACACAGCTCATGAGTTGCTGTGCATGCAACAGCAAGGCAAGGCAAGGCCTACACCAGGCCAAGCCAGGCTTGGGTGGCATGACCAGAGAAGAAGGACCAGAGGTATAAGTAGGATAGAAACCCTAGAAACAATGCACAGTCGACAGATAAACATTCACCAGGCAACCAGAGAAAGAAATAGGATAGAGTTCATCATGTTCTTGCTCAAGAATTGCACCAACCATCACAGAACCAACCATCCATCCAAAACCACCAAGTAATCAACCAGCAAGCATGGTGACATAAGGAGGAGATCAACCAAGAGCTGGAGGTGAAGGGTTGTGAACATAAACCAACTAGAAGCACTGCATCAACACAATATTTCTTTCTAGGAGCTGGAACAAGGTATACCTAGTTCCTGGAGTGGTTCCAATGGATCCAATCCATTATTTATGCATGACACAGGTCATGGGAGTGAGCAGATGCTCAAGGGGTGATCATCACTTGGTTTTCACCCAGGATCACTGGCAGGAGAGGAAAACCACCAGAGCTAGAATCATCCAGATACAAATCTTGTGCATATAAACTAGAACACACGCACATATGTGCACACCAGCAAGCATACATGCGCAGATAGCACCCGTAGATGGATTACTAGGGATAGCAGCTACCAAGAACCAACCAGTAAGATCCTAAGCAAGTAACCATCAAGAAACCCTAGATTTTTCTTCACAGACAAGCATAATGGCATTCATATTAATTATGATTCCCAACTATGCAAGCAAAGATGAGTAGCCAACAAGATCCAACCAATTGTGTGAGCAACCAATCAGTAGCAATGCTACTGAGGTCACATCGAACACAAATCCATCCAATTAAAGCAAAACATTAAATCATCACTATCCAGTAATGGATTCAGACTTCATTTATTTCCAAATTGACCATGGAAACATCAAATCATGCATAGCAAGTCATTTAATCAACACTTCATAAGCAGTCCGTCAATAATTAGTCCATCCAGGCATGAATACATAACAAATCCATGCATTAATTGTATAGTAGCATCACTGTGAGGCAACACAAGCATGTACCATTGCATCCTAGCTACTGGATCAAGTCCAGGGAGCTATGGATAGCAGCAGCAGCACACACACAGAGAGCCATAGACATGCATAAGTAGCAGCATCAGCAAGCAAACCATCCATTTAGCAAAGGAATCCATCAGTAACTAACCCCTAGCATTTAATTAATCAAATGGATCAATTAGAGCAAGCACAAGGCATACCATAGCATCAGAGACAAGCATGGATCCAAGAAATGGATCAATTGAAGCCTACACATAGCATGGGTGAGCATTACTGACACCACAAGTGTCAGTCAAGCAAAACCTAGGCCAAGAACAATTCATTGAGCATATGAATCAACCAGTAAGACTATGAACAAGTCAGCAAGCATATGAGCAAGGCCATCAGGCATATACGTAAGGACCAGTGACCAATTGCACATCATATAGGCATGAATCCATAGATTGAGCACAACAGAGAGAGAGTCAGTAGGCATAAAATAGAGCATATATGCGCAGCAACACAACACAACACAACACAACACATGCAAGCAAGAACAGCAGCAGAGCCACACAACAGCAGTGTAGTAGCATACGCAGTAGAGCTCCAGGCATAGATCGAGCAGAGATAGTGAGATTAAAGAAGGAAGGAGAAGCAGAGATGAGTACCTAGTGGCGTAGGAGGTAGCAGCAATGGCGGCACGGTGGCACAGGCTGGCCACGGCGGCGCCAAACCGCAGCCAAGCCTGTGCCAAGCCACACACGACACCAGTGAGGGCGGCAAACACCTCGGGATGGCGAGGAAGAGTAGATAGGCGGAGATCGCTGCGGATCCATCGGCGTCTGCGAGCGTCGCACAAGCGCACGAGCAGACGAGGATGAAGTTGACGGATCTACACGGATGAGCAGACGCGCCATCGCGCGGAGAGTCGTTTGAGAACCATGGCGGGCCCTGATTCGGCCGGAGCTGACTGTAGCATGGCAGCGACCATGGCGGCGATGCGGTCGCACGTGAATCGCCTCGGTCGATTAGGGTTCGAGCGAGAGAGAAGTGAGCGAGCGAGTGAGAGAGGTGGGCCGAGTCGGTTCCCACCGAACCGATTTGGGCAGGCCTTAACGGGCTGTCCAAATGGGCCAAGTAAGTGGGCTGGCCCAGTTGGGCCAGAGGGGCATTTTGGTCTTTTCCATTTTTAAATAACCCTAGAATTTAACCAAATTTTAATAATAAAATATACCTCTAAAAATCCAATAAAAATTGGATTAGTGAATGAAAAATTATTCTTAACAAGAATAAAATAAGAAATAAAATTTAGAAAACAAATTTTGGGATTTTTTGAATTTAAATTTAAACTTGTAATTTTCATTGTATTTAAAAATCAAGGAAAAATTGCAAATGAGTTCAAATATTTGTTTTCAAATATGTTCAAAAGAAATTCTAATATTCCAAGTCATTTCTTTTAAGAAAATATTTTCCAAAGGAAAATATTCTATTACTATTATTTCTTTAATCCTAAAATATAGAGAAAACTCTATTATTTCAAAGTATTTTTGAAATAAATATTTTCCCAAAAAGGAAAATTTTATTACTTTTAAATTCTTTCCTTTCTAAAAAGAAAGTGATTTTATAAATTAAAAGTAATTGCAAATTACTGCGAAAGGCATAAAATCTTAATTCAACCCTAAATCTTAATAAAATATTAGGGTAAGGGATTCAACATAAAATAATACATCCATGCATGCATTATTTGGATTTTATAACATCGTCCTTACCGGACAATGATGCTTCTGATAAGGGCTAAGCCCAAGGGTGTGCCCGATCTTCACGGATTTGGATGGGATTCGTGGGGTAGGTGGAAGAACACGAAGAACACGGGTGGAAGGCGGGGTGGATCGAAGATACAAACGCAACACACACACACAACCGATTGTTCTTCATTGGCCCGATACACCAACCCAATGGAATTGCAGGAAAAAGACCCACAAGGAGTAGAATCCCTCACAAAAGATTGGCAATAGCAATTGATAGAGTTCCAAAGAGGAAAAGAGTGCAAATAGATAGAATTGCAAAAGCAAAAGATCCAAAACACTAGAATTCCTTAAATGGAAGAGATCAACTACCTAGAAGAGTAGATAACTTCGTAGATTGGTAGATCTAGAAGGGTTTCCCGCGGGAAGGAGCAAAGCTCATGTTTTCTCTTACATCAAGTCTGAATCTTAGATCTGAGCCAACAAGCTTATTTATAGTTGGTGGGGCGAAGGGGTAAGTTACATGCTGAATCTGCCAGTTTTAGTGCTGAAACGCATACAGGCGGAAGTTCCGGCCTCAGAGGGCGGAAGTTCCGGTCGGGCGGAAGTTCCGGTCGTCCTGGGCGGAAGTTCGGGCTGGATTCCCTTTGGACAACATCTTGGAGGCATCTGGGCAGAAGTTCCGGTTCTGGAGGCCGGAAGTTCCGGTGGGGCCGGAAGTTCCGGCCAACTTCCGGCCTAGTTCCGAAAAAAGCCAATTTCCTCGGAGTAACATCCAGGGTTGTTTTGGCGCATTTTCGGAACTAGGGCGGAAGTTTCGGTCGCTCGGGGCGGAAGTTCCGGCTGGATCCTTTTTCCTGGGCGCTGGAAGGCATCTGGGAAGCATCTGGCCGGAAGTTCCGGTCCTGGGGGCCGGAAGTTCCGGCTGGGGCGCTGTAGCTCCATCTTCTTCATTTCCAGCTCCCTCTCCATTGGCTTGGTCTCCATGGCTTGTGTCTTGACCAATGTAACTGATTGAACACAAGGTATTTGCATGAAGTAGCATGCCATCCAAAGAGGTATCAAATATATATGTGGAAAGGAGCGAATTCACCTCTTGGTGTATGGCTTGGGCTCGAGCTCATGTCATTGGGCCACGAGGAGGGCTTGTCGGTCTTGATGTAGTGTCGACCTTGGGTAGGGCTACATCATCTCCCCCCCCTTGGGAAAGAGTCGTCCTCGACTCTATGGTCTCTTCATCTTCATGATATGGTGAGAGGTCGGACACATTGAATGTGTTGCTCACCAAGTACTTGGACGTTGGTATGTCGATGATGTAGGCGTTGTCGTTGATGCGCTTGAGGACCTTGAAGGGACCATTGCCTCGGGGCTTGAGCTTGGAGTTTCTTTCTTGAGGGAAGCGGTCCTTGCGAAGGTGTATCCACAGTATGTCTCCTTCATTGAAGATTCGTGCCTTTTTCTTCATGTTGAGTCTAGTGGCTTGACGAAGAACTTGTTGCTCGATCGTTGCCCTTGTATCTTCATGTAGCTTCTTCATGTATTGGGCTCGCTGGTCGATGTTCATGTTTACTTGCTCATGTAGAGGAAGAGGAAGGAGGTCAATCGCCGTAGGTGGTTCAAACCCGTAGACGACCATGAATGGACTTCTCATTGTTGTAGAATGCTTGGCGCGGTTGTAGGCAAACTTCGCATGCGGGATGCAATCTTCCCATGACTTCAAATTCTTCTTGACAAAGACTCGTAGTAGTGTGGAGAGGCTTCGGTTCACCACTTCGGTTTGCCCATCGGTTTGTGGGTGCGAGGATGATGAAAACAAAAGCTTGACGTTGAACTTGGCCATTAGTGTCTTCCAAAGGTAGCTCATGAATTTGACATCTCGGTCCAAAACAATGCTTCTTGGTACGCCGTGGAGTCTCACAATTTCCCTAAAAAACAAGGAGGCAATATGTGAAGCATCATCCGTTCGGGAGCATGGTATGAAATGAGCCATTTTAGAGAATCGATCAACCACTACAAAAATTGAATCATGCCCATATTTGGTTCGAGGCAATCCTAGGACAAAATCCATGCTTATATTGGACCAAGGAGCATAAGGAATAGGCAACGGTGTGTAAAGACCATAAGAGTTGGATGTGGACTTAGCTTGTAAGCATGTCGTGCAACGGTTGCATAGGCGCTCCACATCTCGCTTCATTCTTGGCCAATAGTAATGGGTAGATAGCATGGAGAGCGTCTTGTCTCGCCCAAAGTGTCCCATAAGACCACCGCCATGTGATTCTTGCAAAAGCAACTTACGAAGGGAAGACTCGGGTATACAAAGTTTGTTAGCTTTAAACAAGAATGCTTGGTGCAAATAGAAATCATCGATGCCCCTTTGACTAGAACACTTTCCAAAAATTGGGCAAAGAAGGTAGCGGAGGCATATAAGTCTTTGATTTCATCAAGACCCAAAACATGGATATCCAAACGTGTGAGTAAAAGGGTGAGCTTGTGAGAAAGAGCATCGGGAACTACATTGTCCTTGCCCTTCTTGTATTTGATTACATATGGAAAGGACTCAATGAACTCAACCCATTTTGCATGTCTTTTGTTCAAATTGTGTTGACTTTTCAACTATTTCAAAGACTCATGGTCGGAGTGAATGACAAACTCTTTTGGCCAAAGATAATGTTGCCAAACTTCAAGAACACGAACCAAAGCATAAAGTTCCTTGTCATATATAGGATAGTTGAGGCGTGCGCCATCCAACTTCTCGCTATAGTATGCCACGGGTTTTCCATTTTGCATAAGGACACCACCAATTCCAAGTCCACTCGCATCACATTCTATCTCAAAAGTTATTGCAAAATCGGTAAGAACGAGTACTGGTGCCTCGGTGAGTTTCTTTTTCAAGTCATCAAAAGCATTTTGTTGTGCCTTGCCCCGAACAAACGGAACATTCTTTTTGGTAAGCTCATTTAAAGGGCAAGCAATGGTGCTAAAATCTTTCACAAAGCGTCTATAGAAACCGGAAAGTCCATGAAAACTTCAAACTTGACCAACATTTGTAGGAGTGTGCCAATTGTGGATGGCCTCAACCTTCGAAGAATCAACTTACAATCCCATTGGCGGAAACCACAAATCCAAGAAAAACCAACTTGCTTTGTGCAAAGGTGCACTTGGGAAGATTTGCAAAAAGCTTTTCACGACGCAAGATGCATAATACTTCTCTCACATGTTGCACATGGTCCTCGAGATTTTTGCTATAAATGAGAACATCATCAAAGTAAACAACCACACTCTTGCCAATGAGAGGTCGCAAGATGTGATTCATGAGACGCATGAAAGTAGATGGAGCATTTGAAAGACCAAATGGCATGACAAGCCATTCATAGAGACCAAGTTTGGTCTTGAATGTCGTCTTCCATTCATCGCCAATTGCCATGCGGATTTGGTGGTAGCCACTACGCAAATCAATCTTAGAGAAAATCGTGGCACCACACAATTCATCAAGCATTTCATCTAAACGCGGAATGGGATGGCGGTATCGAACGGTAATGGCATTGATGGGGCGACAATCCATACACATTCGTTGCGACTCATCTGGTTTAGGAACGAGAATCACGGGAATCGCACAAGGGCTTAAGCTTTCACGTACATACCCTTTTTCGAGGAGGTCTTGTATTTGGCATTGAATCTTCTTTGTGTCTTCGGGGTTGGTGTGGTAGGCGGTGCTGTTTGGTAGAGGGGCGCCGGGTATGAGGTTGATGCGGTGCTCGATCCCTCGAAGTGGTGGTAGTCCATGAGGAATCTCGTCGGGGAAGACATCTTGGAACTCCTTCAAAAGAGACAACAAAGACGAAGAAAGTGTTGATAAGTTGTTAGTCTCCGAAGGTGGCCCCTTGCAAATGAGCACATAGTGCAATTTGGTGGATGGGTTGTGGTGTGATGACGCGTAAAGCACACGCCCGTTGGGAACCCCAAGAGGAAGGTGTGATGCGTACAGCGGCAAGTTTTTCCCTCAGTAAGAAACCAAGGTTATCGAACCAGTAGGAGTCAAGAAGCACGTTGAAGGTTGATGGCGGCGGAGTGTAGTGCAGCGCAACACCAGGGATTCCGGCGCCAACGTGGAACCTGCACAACACAACCAAAGTACTTTGCCCCAACTTAACAGTGAGGTTGTCAATCTCACCGGCTTGCTGTAACAAAGGATTAGATGTATAGTGTGGATGATGATGTTTGCGTAAAAACAAGAGAACGAGTATTGCAGTAGATTGTATTCGATGTAAAAGAATGGACCGGGGTCCACAGTTCACTAGTGGTGTCTCTCCCATAAGATAAATAGCATGTTGGGTGAACAAATTACAGTTGGGCAATTTACAAATAAAGATGGCATGACAATGCACATACATGTTATGATGAGTAGTGTGAGATTTAATTGGGCATCACGACAAAGTACATAGACCGCTATCCAGCATGCATCTATGCCTAAAAAGTCCACCTTCAGGTTATCATCCGAACCCCTTCCAGTATTAAGTTGCAAACAACAGACAATTGCATTAAGTATGGTGCGTAATGTAATCAACAAATACATCCTTAGACATAGCATTGATGTTTTATCCCTAGTGGCAAAAGCACATCCACAACCTTAGAACTTTCTGTCACTGTCCCAGATTTAATGGAGGCATGAACCCACTATCGAGCATAAATACTCCCTCTTGGAGTTACAAGTAACGACTTGGCCAGAGCCTCTACTAATAACGGAGAGCATGCAAGATCATAAACAACACATAGATGATAGATTGATAATCAACATAACATAGCATTCATTATTCATCGGATCCCAACAAACGCAACATGTAGCATTACAAATAGATGATCTTGATCATGTTAGACAGCTCACAAGATCCAACAATGATAGCACAATTAGGAGAAGACGACCATCTAGCTACTGCTATGGACCCATAGTCCAGGGGTGAACTACTCACACATCACTCCGGAGGCGACCATGGCGGTGAAGAGTCCTCCGGGAGATGATTCCCCTCTCCAGCAGGGTGCCGGAGGCGATCTCCTGAATCCCCCGAGATGGGATTGGCGGCGGCGTCTCTGGAAGGTTTTCCGTATCGTGGCTCTCGGTACTGGAGTTATTATCGACGAAGGCTTAAGTAGGCGGAAGGGTAGGTCAGGAGGCGCCACGAGGGCCCCACACGCTAGGGCCGCGCGGCCCAAGCCCTGGTCGCGCCGCCCTGTTGTGTGGGCGCCTCGTCGCCCCACTTCGTTTCCCTTTCGGACTTCTGGAAGCTTCGTGGAAAAATAAGCCCCAGGGCGTTGATTTCGTCCAATTCCGAGAATATTTCCTTACTAGGATTTCTGAAACCAAAAACAGCAGAAAACAGCAACTGGCTCTTCGGCATCTCGTTAATAGGTTAGTGCCAGAAAATGCATAAATATGACATAAAGTATGTATAAAACATGTAGGTATTGTCATAAAACAAGCATGGAACATAAGAAATTATCGATACGTTGGAGACGTATCAGCATCCCCAAGCTTAGTTCCTACTCGTCCCGAGTAGGTAAACGATAACAAAGATAATTTCTGAAGTGACATGCTATCATAATCTTGATCAATACTATTGTAAGCACATGTAATGAATGCAGCGATTAGAAGCAATGGTAAAGACAATGGTTAAACAACTGAATCATATAGCAAAGACTTTTCATTAATGGTACTTTCGAGACAAGCATCAATAAGTCTTGCATAAGAGTTAACTCATAAAGCAATAAATTCAAAGTAAAGGCATTGAAGCAACACAAATGAAGATTAAGTTTCAGCGGTTGCTTTCAACTTGTAACATGTATATCTCATGGATATTGTCAATATAAAGTAATATGATGAATCCAAATATGCAAGCATGTAAGAATCAATGCACAGTTATCACAAGTGTTTGCTTCTTAAGATGGAGGGGAGTGGGTAAACTGACTCAACATAAAAGTAGAAGAATGGCCCTTCGCAGAGGGAAGCATTGATTGCTATATTTGTGCTAGAGCTTTTATTTTGAAAACATAAAGAGAGCATAAAAGTAAATTTTGAGAGGTGTTTGTTGTTGTCAACGAATGGTAGTGGGCACTCTAACCCCCTTGCCAGACAAACCTTCAAAGAGCGGCTCCCATGAAACATTTTTATTTTTGGGTGGCACTCCTTCCAACCTTGCTTTCACAAACCATGGCTAAACGAATCCTCGGGTGCCTGCCAACAATCTCATACCATGAAGGAGTGCCTTTTTATTTTAGTTTTGTTTAGATGACACTCCTCCCCACCTTTGCTTTCTCAAGCCATGGCTAATCGAATCCTCGGGTGCCGTTCAACAATCACATACCATGGAGGAGTATATATTTTTTGTAAAATTATGAAGATTAATTAATTTGGGACTGGGAATCCCATTGCCAGCTCTTTTTGCAAAATTATTGGATAAGCGGATGAAGCCACTAGTCCATTGGTGAAAGTTGCCCAACAAGATTGAAAGATAAACACCACATACTTCCTCATGAGCTATAAAACATTGACACAAATAAGGGATGATAAATTTTGAATTGTTTAAAGGTAGCACTCAAGCAATTTACTTTGGAATGGCAGAGAAATACCATGTAGTAGGTAGGTATGGTGGACACAAATGGCATAGTTTTTGGCTCAAGGATTTGGATGCACGAGAAGTATTCCCTCTCAATACAAGGCTTAGGCTAGCAAGGTTATTTGAAGCAAACACAAGTATGAACCGGTACAGCAAAACTCACATAAAAACATATTGCAAGCATTATAAGACTCTACACTGTCTTCCTTGTTGTTCAAACCCTTACTAGAAAATATCTAGACCTTAGAGAGACCAATCATGCAAACCAAATTTTAGCAAGCTATATGTATTTCTTCACTAATAGGTGCAAAGTATATGATGCAAGAGCTTAAACATGATCCTTATGAGCATAACAATTGCCAAGTATCAAATTATTCAAGACATTCTACCAATTACCACATGTAGCATTTCCCGTTTCCAACCATATAACAATTAACGAAGCAGTTTCAACCTTCGCCATGAACATTATGAGTAAAACTAAGGACATATTTGTCCATATGCAACAACGGAGCGTGTCTCTCTCCCACACAATGAATTCTAGGATCCAACTTTATTCAAAAAAAACAAAACAAAAACATACAGACGCTCCAAGTAAAGCACATAAAATGTGATGGAATAAAAATATAGTTTCACTAGAGGAACCTGATAATGTTGTCGATGAAGAAGGGGATAGATGCTTGAGTCTTCTTGAAGTATGCAGGGATGAACCACCGGGGCATCCCCAAGCTTAGAGCTTTCACTCTCCTTGATCATATTGTATCATCCTCCTCTCTTGATCCTTGAAAACTTCCTCCACACCAAACTCAAAACAAACTCATTAGAGGGTTAGTGCATAATCAAAATTCACATGTTCAGAGGTGACATAATCATTCTTAACACTTCTGGACATTGCACAAAGCTACTGAAAGTTAATGAAATAAAGAAATCCATCAAGCATAGCAAAACAGGCAATGCGAAATAGAAGGCAGAATCTGTCAAAACAGAACAGTCCGTAAAGACGAATTTTTTAGGTGCACCAGACTTGCTCAAATGAAAATGCTCAAATTGAATGAAAGTTGCGTACATATCTGAGAATTACTCACGTAAATTGGAAGATTTTTCTGAGTTACCTACAGAGACTACTGCTCAAATTCATGATAGTAAGAAATCTGTTTCTGTGCAGTAATCCAAATCTAGTATGAACCTTACTATCAAAGACTTTACTTAGCACAACTATGCAACAAAATTAAGATAAGGAGAGGTTGCTACAGTAGTAAAAACTTCGAAGACTCAAATATAAAACAAAAGTGCAGAAGTAAAATCATGGGTTGTCTCCCATAAGCGCTTTTCTTTAACGCCTTTCTGCTAGGCGCAGAAAGTGTGTATCAAGTAACATCAAGAGACGAAGCATCAACATCATAATTTTCACAACTTGTCCCATTAAGTATCTTAGATGCTCCCTTATCTATAGTGGTATTAAGAGCTTTATCAATTTTAGGCCTATAATGGTTTTTTGGTTTAGGCACCTTAGAGACATACATGAACTTTTGCTGCTTACCCACATAAGCTTTCTCTTTAAACTTAATAGACAAAAAAGTTGAACCCAAGGTTCCCATAGCTTCTTCAAGTTCGCTAATCCTTTGGGTTTGATTATCATGAATAGCACAAGCTTCTAAGATGGCGATCCTCTCATTAATTCCACCTAGAGATTTGTCAAGTTTATCAGTGCTATTAAGTAATTCTCCCAATTTAGTCTCAATACTTGGAAGATTTTGCTCTATGGTCTCCAACTTTTTCATGACATCTTCAAGAGAGATTTTAATTTTAACTTCATTAACAGGTGGTATTCCGAATAAACTCTCAATAATGCAACTGGCTTCTAGAGCAGGAGTGCCTAGGAAGTTACCTCCCGCGAGACAATACAGAACATACCTATTCCAGCTAGAGATACCAACATAAAAATTCCTGAGTAGGATAGTGGTGGGGTGTTTCTTAGTGCACCTATTATGATCATCACTAATTCTATACCAAGCATCTTTTAAACATTCTCCCCCTTGTTGCTTAAACGAACGAACTTCAACTTCAGGATTACTCATTTTAGCAGAAGTAAATAAAGCAAACTAGATAAAGTAAATGCGAGTAACTAATTTTTTGTGTTTTTAATATGGAGAACGCAAACAAGAAAGCAAATAAAGTAAAGCTAGCAACTAATTTTTTTTGTATTTTGATATAGTGCAGCAAACAAAGTAGTAAATAAAATAAAGCAAGACAAAAACAAAGTAAAGAGATTGGAAGTGCAGACTCCCCTTGCAGCGTGTCTTGATCTCCCCGGCAACGGCGCCAGAAAAACAGTCTTGATGACGCGTAAAGCACACGCCCGTTGGGAACCCCAAGAGGAAGGTGTGATGCGTACAGCGGCAAGTTTTTCCCTCAGTAAGAAACCAAGGTTATCGAACCAGTAGGAGTCAAGAAGCACGTTGAAGGTTGATGGCGGCGGAGTGTAGTGCGGCGCAACACCAGGGATTCCGGCGCCAACGTGGAACCTGCACAACACAACCAAAGTACTTTTCCCCAACTTAACAGTGAGGTTGTCAATCTCACCGGCTTGCTGTAACAAAGGATTAGATGTATAGTGTGGATGATGATGTTTGCAGAAAACAATAGAACAAGTATTGCAGTAGATTGTATTCAATGTAAAAGAATGGACCGGGGTCCACAGTTCACTAGTGGTGTCTCTCCCATAAGATAAATAGCATGTTGGGTGAACAAATTACAGTTGGGCAATTGACAAATAAAGATGGCATGACAATGCACATACATGTTATGATGAGTAGTGTGAGATTTAATTGGGCATTACGACAAAGTACATAGACCGCTATCCAGCATGCATCTATGCCTAAAAAGTCCACCTTCAGGTTATCATCCGAACCCCTTCCAGTATTAAGTTGCAAACAACAGACAATTACATTAAGTATGGTGCGTAATGTAATCAACAAATACATCCTTAGACATAGCATTGATGTTTTATCCCTAGTGGCAACAGCACATCCACAACCTTAGAACTTTCATCACATCGTCCTGCATTTAATGGAGGCATGAACCCACTATCGAGCATAAATACTCCCTCTTGGAGTTACAAGTAACGACTTGGCGTAGCCTCTACTAATAACGGAGAGCATGCAAGATCATAAACAACACATAGATGATAGATTGATAATCAACATAACATAGCATTCATTATTCATCGGATCCCAACAAACGCAACATGTAGCATTACAAATAGATGATCTTGATCATGTTAGGCAGCTCACAAGATCCAACAATGATAGCACAATTAGGAGAAGATGACCATCTAGCTACTGCTATGGACCCATAGTCCAGGGGTGAACTACTCACACATCACTCCGGAGGCGACCATGGCGGTGAAGAGTCCTCCGGGAGATGATTCCCCTCTCCGGCAGGGTGCCGGAGGCGATCTCCTGAATCCCCCGAGATGGGATTGGCGGCGGCGGCGTCTCTGGAAGGTTTTCCGTATCGTGGCTCTCGGTACTGGAGTTATTATCGATGAAGGCTTAAGTAGGCGGAAGGGTAGGTCAGGATGCGCCACGAGGGCCCCACACGCTAGGGCCGCGCGACCCAAGCCCTTGCCGCGCCGCCCTGTTGTGTGGGCGCCTCGTCGCCCCACTTCGTTTCCCTTTCGGACTTCTGGAAGCTTCGTGACAAAATAAGCCCCTGGGCGTTGATTTCGTCCAATTCTGAGAATATTTCCTTACTAGGATTTCTGAAACCAAAAACAATAGAAAACAGCAACTGGCTCTTCGGCATCTCGTTAATAGGTTAGTGCCGGAAAATGCATAAATATGACATAAAGTATGTATAAAACAAGTAGGTATTGTCATAAAACAAGCATGGAACATAAGAAATTATCGATACGTTGGAGACGTATCATGTTGCACTTCTCTCATCTCACTCTTGGTAGCTATGAGGACACTCTTCATCTCACTCACATATGGCTTGTGGCGCTCACTCTCTTTTTGGTGGTTCACTCTCTCACCACTCATCTCACTAGTGATGGTAGCTTCCTTAGCCCTCGCTAAAGCCTTTGCATTGTCCGCAATTACTTGGCTAGGAGTCATTGGGCGTAGGATGAAAATTCGCCGGCCTTGAAGCTATAGGCATTTGTGTAGCCATCATGGTTTGCTCTTTTGTCATATTGCCAAGGGCGACTAAGTAGCATGTGGCACACCATCATGGGCACGACATCACAATCAATGGTGTCTTCATAGGCTCCAATCTTGAAGGATATTGTGACGGTGTTTTGTATCTTCACATTTCCATTATCACTTAGCCATTGCACATGGTAAGGATGGGGATGTTTCCGGAGAGGAAGGTTGAGCTTGGAACATAGTTCGGTGCTTGCAAGATTGTGGCAACTCCCTCCATCGATGATAACCTTTATTGACTTGCCATTGATTCCGGGTCTTGTTTGGAAGATGTTGCACCTTTGGTCTTCATTGGGGAGTGCATGGGTTGTCAACACTTTGGTCTTGCATCATGCACACATAGGACTTGCTCTTGGTCTTCCAAGTCATCATCTTCATGATTGGTTGCGGCTTGTACCAAGGCTTCATATTCACCTTCACTCAAGTACTCCACATCTCCATCATCCCGAGTTATCATAACTCGTGTGTTCTTGCATTCAAAAGATTTATGTCCTTGAGCACCACACTTGAAGCAAGTGATGTTACTAGATCCGGTGGAAGCTTTGGAGGACATAGTTGATTGCTCCGGCTTGAAGCTTGTTGTCTTGATGGCACTTCGTGCTTGCTTGGGAGGATCCTTGGGGGCAATAGCACTTGTATTTTTGATGCTTGAAGAGGTACTTGTTGCATTTCTTGCGGCGAAGAAGGTTTTGGACTTGGCACTTGCTATGTCTTCTCGCATTTGGCGCTCGGCCCTTGTAGCTTGATGAAGTAACTCAACCATGTTTGTGTAAGGAAAGAACTCCACTATCCTCTTGACGGGAATGTTCAATCCATTCAAGAATCTTGCCATTGTTTGCTCTTCTCGCTCATCCACATTGGCACTCATCATGGTCATGTGCATCTCCTTGTAATACTCCTCAACGGACTTGAAGCTTTGCTTGAGTTGAGTAAGCTTGTTGAAGAGGTCACGTTTGTGGTGGGTTGGTACAAAGTGTTTGTGCATGACTTCTTGCATCTCTTCCCATGTGTGAATGGGCTCTAAGTCTTCCTTGTCACGCTTCTTGTTGACTTCTTCCCACCAAACATTTGCATATCCTTCAAACTCAAGTGATGCCATGGCCACCTTCTTTGCTTCGGAGACGTTGTGGATGCGGGAGATCTTGTCAACCTTGAGTACCCAAGATAAGTATGCATTGGGGTCTTCCTCTCCTTGGAACTTGGGAATGGTGAATTTGAGCTTCCCAAAGATTTCTTCCTCATTACGGTCATTGCGTCTAGGAGGTGGTCTTGCATCATCTTCATCCTCATTATGGTTGCGAGGTTGTTGAGGTTGATCCTCATTTCCATTGTGGCGGTTTGGAGGAGGAGGACGCCTTCCATGAGGTTGCCGAGGGTGTGGTATGACACTAGCTTCACTTGAGGCGTCTTCTTCATTGTGGTGCCTTGCTTCACCTTGATGAGCATGAGGTGCTTGACGAGCTCGATAATTGAGAGGGTTGTGTCTTCTATTGTCCATATTGTTTCTTCTTGCGCCCTCGTCTTGTGGAGTGATACGTCTCCAACGTATCGATAATTTCTTATGTTCCATGCTACTTTATTGATGATACCTACATGTTTTATGCATACTTTATGTCATATTTATGCATTTTCCGGCACTAACCTATTAACAAGATGCCGAAGAGCCGATTCTTTGTTTTCTGCTGTTTTTGGTTTCAGAAATCCTAGTAAGGAAATATTCTCGGAATTGGACGAAATCAACGCCCAGGATCTTATTTTTCCATGAAGCTTCCAGAACACCGGGGGATAAACGAAGTGGGGCGACGAGGCGGCCAGACGCTAGGGCGGCGCGGCCCAGGCCCTGGCCGCACCGGCCTAGTGTGTGGGCCCCTCGCGTCGCCCCTAAACCTACCTCTCCGACTATAAGAAGCCTTCGTCGATAATAACTCCAGTACCGAGAGCCACGATACGGAAAACCTTCCAGAGACACCGCCGCCGCCAATCCCATCTCGGGGGATTCAGGAGATCGCCTCCGGCACCCTGCCGGAGAGGGGAATCATCTCCCGGAGGACTCTTCACCGCCATGGTCACCTCCGGAGTGATGAGTGAGTAGTTCACCCCTGGACTATGGGTCCATAGCAGTAGCTAGATGGTCGTCTTCTCCTAATTGTGCTTCATTGTTGGATCTTGTGAGCTGCCTAACATGATCAAGATCATCTATCTGTAATGCTATATGTTGTGTTTGTTGGGATCCGATGAATAGAGAATACTATGCTATGTTGATTATCAATCTATTATCTATGTGTTGTTTATGATCTTGCATGCTCTCCGTTACTAGTAGAGGCTCTGGCCAAGTTTTTGCTTGTAACTCCAAGAGGGAGTATTTATGCTCGATAGTGGGTTCATGCCTCCATTAAATCTGGGACAGTGACAGAAAGTTCTAAGGTTGTGGATGTGCTGTTTCCACTAGGGATAAAATATCGATGCTATGTCTAAGGATTTAGTTGTTGTTATCACCAGAATTTGACCAAGTTGGAGGTGGGCCACGATCAAGATAAGCCTGAAGGTTATATTTGGAGAGACCACGAAGATCGGCCTTATATGCGAAGTTGGGCTAGATTGCCCATTTATCTGTAATATATTAGATCGTATGTTAAGTTAGGAGTTAGAGTTTTACCCGTGCACGGTTAGGTGCACGCCTGAATTAGAAAGTCCGCTGGACTATAAATATGTATCTAGGGTTTATGGAATAAACAACAACTCACGTTCAACCCAAAACAAACCAATCTCGGCGCATCGCCAACTCCTTCATCTCGAGGGTTTCAATCAGGTAAGCGACATGCTGCCTAGATCGCATCTTGCGATCTAGGCAGCACAAGCTCCACGTTGTTCACGCGTTGCTCGTACTGAAGCGTCTTTGATGGCGAGCAACGTAGTTATCATAGATGTGTTAGGGTTAGCATAGTTCTTCGTATAACATGCTTACGTAGTGCAACCCTTGCATGTCTAGCCGTCCTCACGCCTATCTCGGGTGTGGGGGCGGCACCCTGCTTGTTCATCATCTAGTAGATCTGATCCGTTACGATTGCTCCTTGCTCTGCAAGGATTAGTTTAATATCTGCAATAGTTAGGCCTTACAAAGGGGGGAGGATCCAGCGGCACGTAGGGTGGCGTTCGCAAGTCCTAAACAGGATGTTCCGAGGATCAACGTCATGTTGGTTTTTAGGCCTTGTTTAGGATCGGCTTATGAGCACCGTGCGTGGCCGCGAGGCCCAACCTGGAGTAGGATGATCCGATTATGCGGTGAAAACCCTAAATCGTCGTAGATCTCATTAGCTATATTTTGATCAAGCAGGATCACCAAGTATTCGTGCACCCCGTACGAATCATGGGTGGATCGGCTCTTTGAGCCGATTCACAGGATAACCTGAGAGCCGATCGAGGCTCGTATTTAATGTTTACGTGTATGCCATGCAGGAACTAAGCGAGGCATCCCCATCACCTTCCTGACCAGGTATAGGTCAGGTGGCACGCCCTTGCACTTCGCATCGCCGCGTGTGACCAGAAGAGCATTGCGGGCCGTCGCTCGGAGGTGTCTCAGCCAGCCGCAGCTCTAGGCTCTTCCCGGCTCTACACTGTGTTGACAGGCCGCTGCCCGCCGGTGGGTTTTGGCAGTCAACACATTCTGGCACGCCCAGTGGGACAATCGTCTACATCAACCACATCGCCATCTACATCTGAGATGGCGGCGGACGGCACGCCAGTCACCTACGAGGAGCTGCCTGACGAGCTCAAGAAGAAATATGACGAGATCAAGGTCACCCTCGAAGCCGACCTCATCGGCTCATATCACAGAACCCGTGCGTATGGCATCAGGCGGAAGGGGTTCTCACCGGAAGGCGCACTCGATGAAGTGGATCTATCTGTCCCGTCAGAGGAACGTACCAGGGCCGTGCGCCAGGAGATCAGTGGCATGGTGGCTCGCTCGTTGCATCTCCATTCCGAGAGCCTGGTGAATACTTTGGAGCATGTCGCTGTTCGGATGGTCAAGGAGGTCATGAAGAATCGGCACTCTCTATTAGAGCCAGCTCTCAGGACCTACCGAGGAAAGGTGCCACGCCAGCCCCGTCTGCCGTTGTCGTGCACATCGGCGGCACCAGGAGTGCCTCATTCACCGTCGCGCACCGTTGGCAGGATCAACGGTACCTACCCTGGGAGGTGCCAACCAGGACACTCGTTCAACGTCAACATGATAGAACTGGGACACCCCCTAGATGGAGATAAAGGCGAGGGCAACTGCTCTCGTGGCAAAGATGAGGAAGAGGCTGCTCCATGCGATCGGCCCCAACACCGCCAAAAAATCTTGGTGATGATCAAGGTAGAAGCCGATGCTAGTAATCGGCCCGTAGTATCCGTAGCACCTGCTCTCCCAGTATGTGGCGTCGACCTCACAGGTGACGGAAAGCTAGGGTACGGGTTTACATCAGCTGATGAGCTAGAAGAAGTCGACATCGGTCCTGGGGATAAACCTCGACCTACTTTCATCAGCACGAAGTTAGATCCACAGCTCAGGGGACAGATGATAGCCCTGTTGAAGGAATACCCAGATTGCTTTGCATGGGATTACACGGAGATGCCTGGTTTGGACAGGAGCATCATTGAGCATCGGCTCCCCCTTAAGAAGGGATTTCGGCCGTTCCAACAGCGAGCACGTCAGATGAGGGCCGAAATCCTGGAAGAAGTCAAGAAGGAGATCGAGAAAATGTTGGCCGCTGGCTTCATCAGGCCATGCGGTATGCGGAGTGGATCTCCGATGTCGTTCCGGTGGAGAAGAAGGACGGCCGATGGCGCGTGGCCATCGATTTCCGAGATCTTAACGAGCCACCCCAAAGGACGAATATCCAATGCCCGTGGCGAAACATTGATAAACGCTGCTGGCCACAAGGTGTTGAGCTTCATGGATGGCAACGCCGGTTATAATCAGATTTTCATGGCTCCGGAAGATATACACAAGACCGCATTCAGGGTACCAGGGGCGGTAGGCTTGTTCGAATACGTGGTCATGACCTTTGGGTTGAAGAATGCTGGTGCAACGTACCAACGAGCCATGAATTATATATTTCATGATTTGATCGGCAAGTTGGTGGAGATCTACATCGATGACGTGGTGGTCAAATCGGTCTCCATGGAGGGACATTTGGGCGATCTACGGCGCGTCCTAGACCGAACTCAGAAATTCGGGCTGAGAATGAATCCGAAGAAGTGTGCCTTTGGCGTGACGGCTGGTCAATTCCTAGGTTTTTTGGTTCATGAACGGGGAATTGAGATCGGCCTGAAAAGTCAGGAGGCGGTGCGTACCATGCAGCCGCCAACCACGAAGAAGGAGCTCCAACGCCTCATCGGCAAGATCAATTTCGTCCGGCGGTTCATCTCTAATTTGTCAGGACGAATCGAGCCGTTCATGGCGCTGGTGAAGACTAAATCTGACGACGAGTTTCACTGGGGGGCAGAACAGCAACAGGCGTTTGATGAGATTAAGCGATATCTGACGACGCCGCCTGTGCTAGTTCCGCCCCGGCAAGACAGGCCATTCTACATCTACCCGTCGATGGCGGCACGTCCATTGCTTCGGTGGTGGTGCAACTCTACGAGGGCGTGGAGAGAGTCGTTTTCTACCTCAGCGAAGGATGCGGACGCGGAGACAAGATATCCCGAGGTCGAGAAACTTTGCCTCTGCTGTTCTTTACCTGCACCAAGCTTCATCACATCCTTCGACGGCAGAGATCATCGTCATCTGTAAATCAGACGTTGTCAAGCACATGTTGTCGGCCCCTGTTTTGAAAGGCCGACTCGGTAAGTGGATGTTGGCACTGTCAGAATTTGATCTCCGGTACCAGCCGGCGAAGGCAGTCAAGGGCCAAGCGTTGGCCGATCTCATCGCTGAACGGATCAGTACCAATATAGCAGCACTATCTATACGTGCATGGGCTATGTTCTTCGATGGATCGGTTTGTGACGGGGGTTGTGGCATCGGCATTCTGCTTGTGTCGCCTCGGGGGGCGGAGTACTCCTTCTCCATCAGATTATCTACCCCTTGCACCAACAACGTAGCAGAATACGAGGCAATACGCAAGGGAATGGAATTGCTACTAGAAGCTGGAGCGGAAGCTGTGGAGCTCTTTGGAGACTCAAAGTTGGTGATTAACCAGCTCACGGATGAATATAACTGCGAAAGTGAATCACTTTTCCCATATTGGGTGGAATGCCGTGAGTTGATGACACAGTTTCGGTACATCAACTTTAATTGGATCCCAAGATCCCAGAATACCGATGCCAACAATCTCGCACAAATGGCGTCAAAGCTACATAGATATAGCCGACGGATCGGAAGTTCAGATACAATTCCTGGAACAGAATGATTGGAGAGCCGAGATCTTCGATTATTTAAAAGATTCGGCTCGGGGGGCACCTAAACGGGTAAGATACAAAGCCATGAAGTATGTCCTTATAGGAGACGACATGTTCTACAGGACATTGGAAGGGTTGCTACTCAAGTGCCTAGGACCGACTGAGTCTAATCGGCTCTTACATGAGGTGCATGAAGGTGCCTGTGGAACGCATCAGTCGGCTCATAAGATGAAGTGGTTGATCAGGCGATCAGGGTTTTATTGGCCCACTATGCTTGAAGATTGCTTCAATTATTACAAGGGGTGCCAAGCGTGTCAGATGTTTGGAAAGATTCAAATGGTGCCAGCATCAGCAATGAACCCCATCATCAAGCCTTGGCCGTTTCGGGGGTGGGGCATGGATATGATCGGCAAAATCCATCCGGCGTCAGGTAAAAAACATGAATGGATTTTGGTTATCACAGATTACTTCACTAAGTGGGTGGAAGCCGTCCCTATGAAAAAGGTGAAGTCAGAAGATGTGATCAAGTTTGTGAAAGAACACGTCATTCATAGGTTTGGGATCCCCCAAACTATCACGACCGATGGAGGTTCGGTCTTCATTTCTAAAGAATTCAGGAAGTTCTGTGATGACTTAGGGATCAAACTGATCCGATCATCCCCATACTATGCTCAAGCTAACGGGCAGGCTGAGGCGTCCAATCAGAGTTTGATCAAGCTAATCAAGAGAAAAATTGACGAGAACCCTCGGGATTGGCATGAGAAGTTATCAGAAGCATTATGGGCCTACCGCATGTCGTGCCATGGAGCCATAAAGACTTCACCGTACCAGCTTGTCTATGGACAGGAAGCCGTATTGCCTTGGGAAATTACGGCTGGATCAAGACGTGTCACGTTTCAGAATGATCTGACAGCTGAAGAATATGCAGCTTTGATGAGCGACACTATTGAGGATGCAACAGAACTCAGGCTTTGGTCGTTGGAGAAGATTAAGGAGAACAAAGCCAAGGTGGCTCGTGCTTACAACAAAAAGGTTAGGCCAAAGGAGTTCCAAGTTGGTGATCTTGTGTGGGAAGCTGTGTTGCCATTGGGAACCAGGGATAAGGCATATGGCAAATGGTCTCCTAATTGGCACGGTCCGTACAAAGTTGTCCAGGCCTTGAAGGGTAATGCATACATGCTGGAGGAATTGAGCGGCGAAAAGTTCCCAGTGGCTGTAAATGGTCAACACCGCAAGAAATATTTCCCAAGCATGTGGGATGATGGACAGTAAGATATGGGGGCCGATTTCAGAATCGGCCAGTAAAAAAAAAAATCACAGCCGATGCACAGACATCGACTTGAGAAAATGTGTGGAGATTGACAGTATGCAAGAACAGCCGATGCACGGGCATCGACTTCAGAAAACAAAGCCGATACGCTGATATCGACTTTAGCTAAATAAGTTTATACAACAGCTTCCTAACCACGGCGTGAGATCTCCTAGTAATTGCTTTGAGGATTCGGTCTCATGGTTTGGACGCGATTTAGGCTGTTTATACAACAGCTTGGCCTCGAACAGAATATGAGCCGATGCTCTGCTATCGGCTCCCTGTACGACAACTCCCTTCGACAATCGGCAAGGGAGCGAGATTAATTAAGGGATTTTCTTCATTAGTAAGGGGATTTCTTACAAAGAAAGAGTCGATTTCTTAGGAAGGAAGAACAAAAGAAGGGTCTATTGACCAATCTACTACTGCTAGGCCTACACTAGTAGATCCTAATCTACGGGCCATCGCTTCCTTCATCGTCATCCTCGGAACTCTCATCGGCACTGCTGCCGATGGGTTCCTAAATCCGCTGCTCCCATAACCCTCTACAGGCGCTTCATCTTCGTCTTCATCGTCGCTGCTGTCGTCGTCCCACCACATGCGGAGGCGCTTCGCTGGCGGGTAGCCCTCGAGGGAGTCATCGTCATCATCGTCGTCTTCTTCTTCCTCTTCTTCAGAGGTGGGGCAGCCGTCCCAGGGGAACTGATCGTCCTCGCTCTCCGACTCCAGTTCCCCGACGGCAAGGAACTGAAGATCTTCGTCCCCGCTGGTCAGGGACTGGTCGTCTTCGGACCAGACCGAGGAAGCGTGGTCTTCCAGGTCCCATGCTTCTGGGGCACGGATGTCCGGCGGCGTCTCACGGGAGGAGGAAGACCCGTAGGAAAGCTCGAAGGAGGAGTCGTGGAAGACCGACGACGAAGAGGAAGAAGAGGAAGACATGACTGTGGGAGATTGGGGTTTTTTGGTGCCGATGGCCAGAATAGAGCAGGATGGTGAAGTGACGAACTGCTCAGAAGCGGTTAAATAAAAGGGGGGCTATGGTGAAAGAATTCAATGCCACAGCAGTTTTCGAGGAGGCGGTGCCCAAATGCAACGGTCAAATCACGCGGAGCGATCGAGAAGCGGGCGTCATGACGAAAAATACTGCAATAGGTTCTGCTCTGCCACGACATGACCCGACGGTAAAAGCATAATGATTTTGGAAATGTCATTTCCAAAACCAGGGGGGCATGTGTTATCACCAGAATTTGACCAAGTTGGAGGTGGGCCACGATCAAGATAAGCCTGAAGGTTATATTTGGAGAGACCACGAAGATCGGCCTTATATGCGAAGTTGGGCTAGATTGCCCATTTATCTGTAATATATTAGATCGTATGTTAAGTTAGGAGTTAGAGTTTTACCCGTGCACGGTTAGGTGCACGCCTGAATTAGAAAGTCCGCTGGACTATAAATATGTATCTAGGGTTTATGGAATAAACAACAACTCACGTTCAACCCAAAACAAACCAATCTCGGCGCATCGCCAACTCCTTCATCTCGAGGGTTTCAATCAGGTAAGCGACATGCTGCCTAGATCGCATCTTGTGATCTAGGCAGCACAAGCTCCACGTTGTTCACGCGTTGCTCGTACTGAAGCGTCTTTGATGGCGAGCAACGTAGTTATCATAGATGTGTTAGGGTTAGCATAGTTCTTCGTATAACATGCTTACGTAGTGCAACCCTTGCATGTCTAGCCGCCCTCACGCCTATCTCGGGTGTGGGGGCGGCACCCTGCTTGTTCATCATCTAGTAGATCTGATCCGTTACGATTGCTCCTTGCTCTGCAAGGATTAGTTTAATATCTGCAATAGTTAGGCCTTACAAAGGGGGGGAGGATCCAGCGGCACGTAGGGTGGCGTTCGCAAGTCCTAAACAGGATGTTCCGAGGATCAACGTCATGTTGGTTTTTAGGCCTTGTTTAGGATCGGCTTATGAGCACCGTGCGTGGCCGCGAGGCCCAACCTGGAGTAGGATGATCCGATTATGCGGTGAAAACCCTAAATCGTCGTAGATCTCATTAGCTATATTTTGATCAAGCAGGATCACCAAGTATTCGTGCACCCCGTACGAATCATGGGTGGATCGGCTCTTTGAGCCGATTCACAGGATAACCTGAGAGCCGATCGAGGCTCGTATTTAATGTTTACGTGTATGCCATGCAGGAACTAAGCGAGGCATCCCCATCACCTTCCTGACCAGGTATAGGTCAGGTGGCACGCCCTTGCACTTCGCATCGCCGCGTGTGACCAGAAGAGCATTGCGGGCCGTCGCTCGGAGGGGTCTCAGCCAGCCGCAGCTCTAGGCTCTTCCCGGCTCTACACTGTGTTGACAGGCCGCTGCCCGCCGGTGGGTTTTGGCAGTCAACAGTTGTTGATTACATTACGCACCATACTTAATGCAATTGTCTGTTGTTTGCAACTTAATACTGGAAGGGGTTCGGATGATAACCTGAAGGTGGACTTTTTAGGCATAGATGCATGCTGGATAGCGGTCTATGTACTTTGTCATAATGCCCAATTAAATCTCACAATATTCATCATATCATGTATGTGCATGGTCATGCCCTCTTTATTTGTCAATTGCCCAACTGTAATTTGTTCACCCAACATGCTTATTCTTATCGGAGAGACGCCTCTAGTGAACTGTGGACCCCGGTGATGTCTACGGGTGCTTCTATTCGTGTAGACAGTGTTGGGCCTCCAAGAGCAGAGGTTTGTAGAACAGCAGCAAGTTTCCCTTAAGTGGATCACCCAAGGTTTATCGATCTCAGGGAGGAAGAGGTCAAAGATATCCCTCTCATGCAACCCTGCAACCACAAAGCAAGAAGTCTCTTGTGTCCCCAACACACCTAATAGGTGCACTAGTTCGGCGAAGAGATAGTGAAATACAGGTGGTATAAATAAATAGTAGCAACGGCACCAGAAAAGTGCTTTGCCCGGGACGATAAACAAGCGTAGTAACGCAGCGGTAGTAACGCGGTAAAACGATAAACAAGCGATAGCGATGTTAGGAACAAGGCCTAGGGATCATACTTTCACTAGTGGACACTCTCAACTTTGATCACATAACAGAGTAGATAAATGCATACTCTACACTCTCTTGTTGGATGATGAACACCACTAATTGCGTAGGATTACACGAACCCTCAATGCCGGAGTTAACAAGCTCCACAATATTCGATGTTCATATTTAAATAACCTTAGAGTGCATGACAGATCAACACAACTAAACCAAGTACTAACATAGCATGCACACTGTCACCTTCACACTATGTAGGAGGAATAGATCACATCAATACCATCATAGCAATAGTTAATTTCATAATCTACAAGAGATCACAATCATAGCCTACGCCAAGTACTAACACGGATGCACACACTGTCACCATTACACCGTGCAGGAGGAATAAAACTACTTTAATAACATCACTAGAGTAGCACATAGTTGAATTGTGATACAAAACACATTGCAATCATAAAGAGATATAAATAAGCACTTCACTATGCCATTCATAGCAGTGAATAAGTATTCTGTGAAATATAGCCTAAGAGACTCACACGGTGCACACACTGTCACCTTTACACACGTGGGACAAGGAGTCTCCGGAGATCACATAAGTAAAATTCACTTGACTAGCATAACGACATCTAGATTACAAGCATCATCATATGAATCTCAATCATGTAAGGCAGCTCATGAGATTATTGTATTGAAGTACATAGGAGAGAGATGAACCACATAGCTACCGGTACAGCCCCGAGCCTCGATGGAGAACTACTCCCTCCTCATGGGAGACAGCAGCGTTGATGAAGATGGCGGTGGTGTCGATGGAGGAGCCTTCCGGGGGCACTTCCCCGTCCCGGCGGCGTGCCGGAACAGAGACTCCTGTCCCCCAGATCTTGGCTTCGCGATGGCGGCGGCTCTGGAAGGTTTCTCGTACCGTGGCTTTTCCGTCTCGAGGTTTTAGGTCGAGGGGCTTCTTATAGGCGAAGAGGCGGCGTCAGAAGGTCAACGAGGCGACAACACCATAGGGAGGCGCGGGCCACCCCCAGGCTGCACCGGCCTATGGTCTGGTGGGCCTGTGGCCCCCTCTGACGACTCTCGGGTGTTCTGGATGCTTCCGGGCAAAATAGGACCCTGGGCGTTGATTTCGTCCAATTCCGAGAATATTTCCTTACTAGGATTTCTGAAACCAAAAACAGCAGAAAACAGCAACTGGCCCTTCGGCATCTCGTCAATAGGTTAGTTCCGGAAAACGCATAAATATGACATAAAGTATGCATAAAACATGTAGATATCATCAATAATGTGGCATGGAACATAAGAAATTATCGATACGTCGGAGACGTATCAGCATCCCCAAGCTTAGTTTCTGCTCGTCCCGAGCAGGTAAACGATAAACAAAGATAATTTCTGGAGTGACATGCCATCATAACCTTGATCATATTATTGTAAGCATATGTAGTGAATGCAGCGATCAAAACAATGTATATGACATGAGTAAACAAGTGAATCATATAGCAAAGACTTTTCATGAATAGTACTTCCAAGACAAGCATCAATAAGTCTTGCATAAGAGTTAACTCATAAAGCAATAATTCAAAGTAAAGGCATTGAAACAACACAATGGAAGATTAAGTTTCAGCGGTTGCTTTCAACTTATAACATGTATACCTCATGGATATTGTCAATGTAAAGTAATATAACAAGTGCAATATGCAAGTATGTAGGAATCAATGCACAGTTCACACAAGTGTTTGCTTCTTGGGATGGAGAGAAATAGGTGAACCGACTCAACATAAAAGTAAAAGAAAGGTCCTTCAAAGAGGAAAGCATCGATTGCTATATTTGTGCTAGAGCTTTGGTTTTGAAAACATATAGAGAGCATAAAAGTAAAATTTTGAGAGGTGTTTGTTGTTGTCAACGAATGGTAGTGGGCACTCTAACCCCCTTGCCAGACAAACCTTCAAAGAGCGGCTCCCATTTTATTTTATTTTTGTGTGGCACTCCTTCCAACTTTTCTTTCACAAACCATGGCTAACCAAATCCTCGGGTGCCTGCCAACAATCTCATACCATGAAGGAGTGCCTTTTTATTTTAGTTTTATTATGATGACACTCCTCCCCACCTTTGCTTTCTCAAGCCATGGCTAACCGAATCCTTCGGGTGCCGTCCAACAATCACATACCATGGAGGAGTGTCTATTTAGGTTAATTAATTTGGGACTGGGAATCCCATTGCCAGCTCTTTTTGCAAAATTATTGGATAAGCGGATGAAGCCACTAGTCCATTGGTGAAAGTTGCCCAACAAGATTGAAAGATAAACACCACATACTTCCTCATGAGCTATAAAACATTGACACAAATCAGAGGTAATAAATTTTGAATTGTTTAAAGGTAGCACTCAAGCAATTTACTTTCGAATGGCGGAGAAATACCATGTAGTAGGTAGGTATGGTGGACACAAATGGCATAGTGGTTGGCTCAAGTATTTGGATGCATGAGAAGTATTCCCTCTCGATACAAGGTTTAGGCTAGCAAGGCTATTTGAAACAAACACAAGGATGAACCGGTGCAGCAAAACTCACATAAAAGAAATATTGTAAATATTATAAGACTCTACACCGTCTTCCTTGTTGTTCAAACTCAATACTAGAAATTATCTAGACCTTAGAGAGACCAAATATGCAAACCAAATTTTAGCATGCTCTATGTATTTCTTCATTAATGGGTGCAAAGCATATGATGCAAGAGCTTAAACATGAGCACAACAATTGCCAAGTATCACATTATCCAAGACATTTTAGCAATTACTACATGTATCATTTTCCAAATCCAACCATATAACAATTTAACGAAGCAGTTTCAACCTTCGCCATGAAAATTAAAAGCTAAGAACACATGTGTTCATATGAACCAGCGGAGCGTGTCTCTCTCACACACAAGAATTTATTCAAACAAAAACAAAAACAAAAGCACACAGACGCTCCAAGTAAAGTACATAAGATGTGGCCGAATAAAAATATAGTTTCAAGAGAAGGAACCTGATAATTTGTCGATGAAGAAGGGGATACCTTGGGCATCCCCAAGCTTAGATGCTTGAGTCTTCTTAAAATATGCAGGGGTGAACCACCGGGGCATCCCCAAGCTTAGAGCTTTCACTCTCCTTGATCATAGTATATCATCCTCCTCTCTTGACCCTTGAAATCTTCCTCCACACCAAACTCGAAATAACTCATTAGAGGGTTAGTGCATAATCAAAATTCACATGTTCAGAGGTGACACAATCATTCTTAACACTTCTGGACATTGCTTAAAGCTACTGGAAGTCAATGGAACTAAGAAATCCATCCAACATAGCAAAAGAAGCAATGCGAAATAAAAGGCAGAATCTGTCAAAACAGAACAGTCCGTAAAGACGAATTTTAAAGGGGCACCAGACTTGCTCAAATGAAAATGCTCAAATTAATTGAAAGTTGCGTACATATCTGAGGATCACTCACGTAAATTGGCACAATTTTCTGAGTTACCTACAGTGAATTTTGCCCAGATTCGTGACAGCAAAGAAATATGTTTCTGCGCAGTAATCCAAATCTAGTATGAACCTTACTATCAAAGACTTTACTTGGCACAACAAAACACAAAACTAAGATAAGGAGAGGTTGCTACAGTAGTAAACAACTCCAAGACACAAATATAAAACAAATAACTGTAGCAAAATAACACATGGGTTATCTCCCAAGAAGTTCTTTCTTTATAGCCATTAAGATGGGCTCAGCAGTTTAAATGATGCACTCGCAAGAAATAATATTTGAAGAAAAAGAGAGAATCAAGAGGCAAATTCAAAACAAATTTAAGTCTAACATGCTTCCTATGCAAAGGAATCTTGTAAATAAACAAGTTCATGAAGAGCAAAGTAACAAGCATAGGAAGATAGAACAAGTGTAGCTTCAGAAATTTCAGCACATAGAGAGGCATTTTAGTAACATGAAAATTTCTACAACCATATTTTCCTCTCTCATAATAACTTTCAGTAGTATCGTGAGCAAACTCAACAATGTAACCATCACATAAAGCATTCTTATCATGAGTCTCATGCATAAAATTATTACTCTCCACATAAGCATAATCAATTTTAGTAGTTGTAGTGGGAGCAAATTCAACAAAGTAGCTATCATTATTATTCTCATCATCAAATATAGGAGGCATATTGTATTCATAATCAAATTTATCCTCCATAACAGGCGGCAACAAAAGACTACTATCATTATAATCATCATAAATAGGAGGCAAAGTATCATCAAAGTAAATTTCCTCCTCAATACTTGGGGGACTAAAAAGATCATGCTCATCAAAACCAGCTTCCCCAAGCTTAGAATTTTCCATAGCATTAGCAACAATAGTGTTCAAAGCATTCATATTAATAACATTCCCATTAGCATGCATATAAAGTTCCATGGGTTTTTTAATTCTCTCTTCAAACACATCATGTCCTAATTCAAGATAAAGTTCATAAAGATCTCTCATATTTTTTTTGTTTTCCATTATGCCTAACTAGTGTAAACAAGAAACAAAAAGATGCAATTGCAGGATCTAAAGGAAATAGCTTCGAGCACAAACACAATGGCGCCAGAAAAGTACTGTTACCTGGAAGAGGAGTATGAGTGCCTTTTACGATTCCTCCCGGCAACGGCGCCAGAAAATAGCTTGATGTCTACGGGTGCTTCTATTCTTGTAGACAGTGTTGGGCCTCCAAGAGCAGAGGTTTGTAGAACAGCAGCAAGTTTCCCTTAAGTGGATCACCCAAGGTTTATCGATCTCAGGGAGGAAGAGGTCAAAGATATCCCTCTCATGCAACCCTGCAACCACAAAGCAAGAAGTCTCTTGTGTCCCCAACACACCTAATAGGTGCACTAGTTCGGCGAAGAGATAGTGAAATACAGGTGGTATAAATAAATAGTAGCAACGACACCAGAAAAGTGCTTTGCCCAGGACAGTAAACAAGCAGTAGTAACGCAGTAAAACAGTAAACAAGCGATAGCAGTATTTAGGAACAAGGCCTAGGGATCATACTTTCACTAGTGGACACTCTCAACTTTGATCACATAACAGAGTAGATAAATGCATACTCTACACTCTCTTGTTGGATGATGAACACCACTAATTGCGTAGGATTACACGAACCCTCAATGCCGGAGTTAACAAGCTCCACAATATTCGATGTTCATATTTAAATAACCTTAGAGTGCATGACAGATCAACACAACTAAACCAAGTACTAACATAGCATGCACACTGTCACCTTCACACTATGTAGGAGGAATAGATCACATCAATACAATCATAGCAATAGTTAACTTCATAATCTACAAGAGATCACAATCATAGCCTATGCCAAGTACTAACACGGATGCACACACTGTCACCATTACACCGTGCAGGAGGAATAAAACTACTTTAATAACATCACTAGAGTAGCACATAGTTGAATTGTGATACAAAACACATTGCAATCATAAAGAGATATAAATAAGCACTTCACTATGCCATTCATAGCAGTGAATAAGTATTCTGTGAAATATAGCCTAAGAGACCCACACGGTGCACACACTATCACCTTTACACACGTGGGACAAGGAGTCTCCGGAGATCACATAAGTAAAATTCACTTGACTAGCATAACGACATCTAGATTACAAGCATCATCATATGAATCTCAATCATGTAAGGCAGCTCATGAGATTATTGTATTGAAGTACATAGGAGAGAGATGAACCACATAGCTACCGGTACAGCCCCGAGCCTCGATGGAGAACTACTCCCTCCTCATGGGAGACAGTAGCGTTGATGAAGATGGCGGTGGTGTCGATGGAGGAGCCTTCCGGGGGCACTTCCCCGTCCCGGCGGCGTGCCGGAACAGAGACTCCTGTCCCCCAGATCTTGGCTTCGCGATGGCGGCGGCTCTGGAAGGTTTCTCGTACCGTGGCTTTTCCGTCTCGAGGTTTTAGGTCGAGGGGCTTCTTATAGGCGAAGAGGCGGCGTCAGAAGGTCAACGAGGCGACGACACCATAGGGGGGCGCGGGCCACCCCCAGGCCGCGCCGGCCTATGGTCAGTGGGCTGTGGCCCCCTCGACGACTCTCGGGTGTTCTGGATGCTTCCGGGCAAAATAGGACCCTGGGCATTGATTTCGTCCAATTCCGAGAATATTTCCTTACTAGGATTTCTGAAACCAAAAACAGCAGAAAACAGCAACTGGCCCTTCGGCATCTCGTCAATAGGTTAGTTCCGGAAAACGCATAAATATGACATAAAGTATGCATAAAACATGTAGATATCATCAATAATGTGGCATGGAACATAAGAAATTATCGATACGTCGGAGACGTATCACCCGGTCCATTCTTTTAATCGAATACAATATACTGCAATACTTGTTCTACTGTTTTCTGCAAACAATCATCATCCACACTATACATCTAATCCTTTGTTACAGCAAGCCGGTGAGATTGACAACCTCACTGTCACGTTGGGGCAAAGTAATTTGGCTGTGTTGTGCAGGTTCCACGTTGGCGCCGGAATCCCTGGTGTTGCGCCGCACTACACTCCGCCGCCATCAACCTTCAACGTGCTTCTTGGCTCCTACTGGTTCGATAAACCTTGGTTTCTTACTGAGGGAAAACTTGCCGCTGTACGCATCACACCTTCCTCTTGGGGTTCCCAACGGACGCGTGTTGTACGCGTATCAAGCTCTTTTTCTGGCGCCGTTGCCGGGGAGATCAAGACACGCTGCAAGGGGAGTCTCCACCTCCAATCTCTTTACTTTGTTTTTTTCTTGCTTTATTTTTTAGTACTTTGTTTGCTGCACTAAATCAAAACACAAAAAAATTAGTTGCTAGCTTTACTTTATTTACTATCTTGTTTGCATTCTCCATATTAAAAACACAAAAAATTAGTTACTTGCATTTTACTTTTGTTACCATGTCTAGTTCTGCACTTGTTACTTCTTCACCTGAGGAATTAGTCTTCACTTTTAAACAAGGGGATGAGGAGAGTTTTAAAGATGCTTGGTCCAGAATTTTTGATTCTTATCGTAAAGCTGAACCTCAAATGACTCTAAGTTTGCTCCTTAGTAACTTTTATTTTGGGCTTATGATTCGCTATAGATATGCTTTGGATGCCGAAGTGGGAGGAGATTTCCTTCATTGCAATGGGGATCAAGCTTTTAATGCCATAAAAAAATTAGTTGCATCACATAGTTCAGATAACTTTGATTCAGCTCTTATTAGCATTTATAATAGATTAAACACTCTCGAGACAAGTGCATCTTGCTTGAAAGAAAATTATAGCTATGTTCGTAACCGTCTTGATCAAGTTTTAGTGAACTCTGAACCTTCAAAATGGGACCCTACTATTAAAGTTGTCATCGGTGGTGAAACTTTTCATGCCAATTGTGATATTATGTCTGAATTTTGCCTTATGCCTAAGAGTATTTATGAATCTTTGACACTTTGGGGACTCGTTGAAGGGGGAGAAGGAATAACTTTTATTGATAACTCTGTTATAATTCCTAAGGGAATAGCCGCTGGTGTGCATACAACCATTCTTGGAAGAACAGTATCCACTGATTATCTTGTTATTGAATGTGTAGGAACAGGACAAATCACACTCGGAAGATCCCTGCTGAAACTATTGGGAGCAGTCATAAATGTGGGAGAAGGCACCCTAAAATTCACCTCTACACTGGGGGGTAGACATGTATTCCCTAAATCAAAGAATAAGAAAGGTAGGCGTAAAGCCCGAGGTAATGTTGATGCTCCATCTCTTGATAATACTTGATACACACTTTCTGCGCCTAGCTGAAAGGCGTTAAAGAAAAGCGCTTATGGGAGACAGCTCATGATTTTACTACTGCACTTTTATTTTATATTTGAGTCTTGGAAGTTGTTACTACTGTAGCAACCTCTCCTTATCTTAGTTTTGTTGCATTGTTGTGCCAAGTAAAGTCTTTGATAGTAAGGTTCATACTAGATTTGGATTACTGCGCAGAAACAGATTTCTTGCTGTCACGAATCTGGGCCTAATTCTCTGTAGGTAACTCATAAAATTATGCCAATTTACGTGAGTGATCCTCAGATATGTACGCAACTTTCATTCAATTTGAGCATTTTCATTTGAGCAAGTCTGGTGCCTCAATAAAATTCGTATTTACGGACTGTTCTGTTTTGACAGATTCTGCCTTTTATTTCACATTGCCTGTTTTGCTATGCTTGATGGATTTTTCGATTCCATTAACTTTCAGTAGCTTTGTGCAATGTCCAGAAGTGTTAAGAATGATTATGTCACCTTTGAACATGTGAATTTTGATTGTGCACTAACCCTCTAATGAGTTGTTTTAAGTTTGGTGTGGAGGAAGTTTTCAAGGATCAAGAGAGGGAGATGATACAATATGATCAAGGAGAGTGAAAGCTCTAAGCTTGGGGATGCCCCGGTGGTTCACCCCTGCATATTTCAAGAAGACTCAAACGTCTAAGCTTGGGGATGCCCAAGGCATCCCCTTCTTCATCGACAACATTATCAGGTTCCTCTAGTGAAACTATATTTTTATTCCATCACATCTTATGCACTTTGCTTGGAGCGTCGGTTTGTTTTTGTTTTTGTTTTTGTTTAAATAAAGTGGATCCTAGCATTCATTGTGTGGGAGAGAGACACGCTCCGCTGTTGCATATGGACAAATATGTCCTTAGGCTTTACTCATAATATTCATGGCGAAGGTTGAATCTTCTTCGTTAATTTGTTATATGGTTGGAAACGGGAAATGCTACATGTAGTAATTGGTAGAATGTCTTGAATAATGTGATACTTGGCAATTGTTGTGCTCATGTTTAAGCTCTTGCATCATATACTTTGCACCTATTAATGAAGAAATACATAGAGCTTGCTAAAATTTGGTTTGCATAATTGGTCTCTCTAAGGTCTAGATAATTTCTAGTAAGGGTCGAACAACAAGGAAGACGGTGTAGAGTCTTATAATGTTTACAATATGTCTTTTATGTAAGTTTTGCTGTACCGCTTCATACTTGTGTTTGTTTCAAATAACCTTGCTAGCCTAAGCCTTGTATCGAGAGGGAATACTTCTCATGCATCCAAAATCCTTGAGCCAACCACTATGTCATTTGTGTCCACCATACCTACCTACTACATGGTATTTCTCCACCATTCCAAAGTAAATTGCTTGAGTGCTATCTTTAAACAATTCAAAATTTATCATCTCTGATTTGTGTCAATGTTTTATAGCTCATGAGGAAGTATGTGGTGTTTATCTTTCAATCTTGTTGGGAAACTTTCACCAATGGACTAGTGGCTTCATCCGCTTATCCAATAATTTTGCAAAAAGAGCTGGCAATGGGATTCCCAGTCCCAAGTTAATTAACCATCATAATGTTACAAAAATAGACACTCCTCCATGGTATGTGATTGTTGGACGGCACCCGAAGGATTCGGTTAGCCATGGCTTGAGAAAGCAAAGGTGGGGAGGAGTGTCATCATAATAAAACTAAAATAAAAAGGCACTCCTTCATGGTATGAGATTGTTGGCAGGCACCCGAGGATTCGGTTAGCCATGATTTGTGAAAGCAAAGGTTGGAAGGAGTGCCACCTAAAAATAAAATAAAATGGGAGCCGCTCTTTGAAGGTTTGTCTGGCAAGGGGGTTAGAGTGCCCACTACCATTCGTTGACAACAACAAACACCTCTCAAAATTTTACTTTTATGCTCTCTATATGTTTTCAAAATCAAAGCTCTAGCACAAATATAGCAATAAATGCTTCCCTCTGCGAAGGGCCTTTCTTTTACTTTATGTTGAGTCAGTTCACCTATTTCTCTCCATCTCAAGAAGCAAACACTTGTGTGAACTGTGCATTGATTCCTACATACTTGCATATTGCACTTGTTATATTACTTTATGTTGACAATATCCATGAGATATACATGTTATAAGTTGAAAGCAACCGCTGAAACTTAATCTTCCTTTGTGTTGCTTCAATGCATTTACTTTGAATTATTGCTTTATGAGTTAACTCTTATGCAAGACTTATTGATGCTTGTCTTGAAACTACTATTCATGAAAGTCTTTGCTATATGATTCATTTGTTTACTCATGTCATTTACATTGCTTTGATCGCTGCATTCATTACATGTGCTTACAATAGTATGATCAAGATTATGATGGCATGTCACTCCAAAAATTATCTTTGTTATCATTTACCTACTCGGGACGAGCAGGAACTAAGCTTGGGGATGCTGATACGTCTCCAACGTATCGATAATTTCTTATGTTCCATGCTACTTTATTGATGATACCTACATGTTTTATGCATACTTTATGTCATATTTATGCATTTTCCGGCACTAACCTATTAACAAGATGCCGAAGAGCTAGTTGCTATTTTCTGCTGTTTTTGGTTTCAGAAATCCTAGTAAGGAAATATTCTCGGAATTGGACGAAATCAACGCCCAGGATCTTATTTTTCCACGAAGCTTCCAGAATACCGGGGGATAAACGAAGTGGGGCGACGAGGCGGCCAGACGCTAGGGCGGCGCGGCCCAGGCCCTGGCCGCGCCGGCCTAGTTTGTGGGCCCCTCGCGTCGCCCCTAAACCTACCTCTCCGACTATAAGAAGCCTTCGTCGATAATAACTCCAGTACCGAGAGACACGATACGGAAAACCTTCCAGAGACGCCGCCGCCGCCAATCCCATCTCAGGGGATTCAGGAGATCGCCTCCGGCACCCTGCCGGAGAGGGGAATCATCTCCCGGAGGACTCTTCACCACCATGGTCGCCTCTGGAGTGATGAGTGAGTAGTTCACCCCTGGACTATGGGTCCATAGCAGTAGCTAGATGGTCGTCTTCTCCTAATTGTGCTTCATTGTTGGATCTTGTGAGCTGCCTAACATGATCAAGATCATCTATCTGTAATGCTACATGTTGTGTTTGTTGGGATCCGATGAATAGAGAATACTATGCTATGTTGATTATCAATCTATTATCTATGTGTTGTTTATGATCTTGCATGCTCTCCGTTACTAGTAGAGGCTCTGGCCAAGTTTTTGCTTGTAACTCCAAGAGGGAGTATTTATGCTCGATAGTGGGTTCATGCCTCCATTAAATATGGGATAGTGACAGAAAGTTCTAAGGTTGTGGATGTGCTGTTGCCACTAGGGATAAAATATCGATGCTATGTCTAAGGATGTAGTTGTTGATTACATTACGCACCATACTTAATGCAATTGTCTGTTGTTTGCAACTTAATACTGGAAGGGGTTCGGATGATAACCTGAAGGTGGACTTTTTAGGCATAGATGCATGCTGGATAGCGGTTTATGTACTTTGTTGTAATGCCCAATTAAATCTCACAATATTCATCATATCATGTATGTGCATGGTCATGCCCTCTTTATTTGTCAATTGCCCAACTGTAATTTGTTCACCCAACATGCTTATTCTTATCGGAGAGACGCCTCTAGTGAACTGTGGACCCCGGTCCATTCTTTTAATCGAATACAATCTACTGCAATACTTGTTCTACTGTTTTTTGCAAGCAATCATCATCCACACTATACATCTAATCCTTTGTTACAGCAAGCCGGTGAGATTGACAACCTCACTGTCACGTTGGGGCAAAGTAATTTGGTTGTGTTGTGCAGGTTCCACGTTGGCGCCGGAATCCCTGGTGTTGCGCCGCACTACACTCCGCCGCCATCAACCTTCAACGTGCTTCTTGACTCCTACTGGTTCGATAAACCTTGGTTTCTTACTGAGGGAAAACTTGCCGCTGTACGCATCACACCTTCCTCTTGGGGTTCCCAACGGACACGTGCTGTATGCGTATCATGGAGCATCAATATTGATGATTTGGCGCTCTTGGTTCACTTCTTGTTCGGCGTCATGAGGTGGATTCCTTTGAGCATTGGCCACTTGAGATGGGCGAGGTTGCCCTTGTTGTTGACGTGCCGCTTGTTCATGGCGAAGACGTTCTTGCTCACGTGCATGAAGGAGATCTTGATCATGACGAAGACGTTCTTGTTCCTCTTGGAATTGAGCTTGACGATTTGCTTGTTGTAGTCTCTCTTGTTCAAGTTGAGCACGTGCTTGATCCACATCTCGAGCTTGTTGTTGAAGTACTTGAGCATCCACATTATGGTGGTGTGGGTCTTCATTAGAAGCATGGTAAGACGGAGATGAAGCTCGGTGCCTTGAACTATGAGAGCGCGAATACCTTGAGTGTTGACTTCGGTTGTTGGCGATGTTGGCAATAGCTTGTTCAAGGCGTGCCAACCTTTATTCTTGCCTTTTCATGCTCACCATGTTTTGTTGACCTTGAGTAGCGAGTGTTGCCCTCATATCATGGCCTTGAGCATCAAGCTTGTCATGGATGTCTTGCACTTGGACATTGAGGTCCCTTATTTGCACTTGAGCTCGTTCTTCATAGCGTGCGACGGTCTCATCGATCCTTGCTGTGAGGTCATGGATACTCTTGTTGACGGCTTGAGTAGCTATCCAATGTTGGTGTTGTGTCATCGGTAGTTGGTTCCCCTCTCCACTAGACATGGTTACAACTAAAACAAGAACTATGTTGTGGGGGTTAGAGGAAAAACTCACAAGTAAGTCAAAGACTCACAACAAAATTGGAAAGGTGTATCAAGGTGAGGAACAACCGGTTACACACACAAAAACAAAACTATATATGGTGTTAGGTATGGATGTGGAAAGCCAAATGGAAGAACCAAACGAAAAGTCTATTGTCAAAAGTGGGTAAGATCCAAAAGTCACAAGTCAAAAGCGGTGATCACAAAAGGCATACACAATGTAGAACACACGTGTAGGACAAAATGGGGTTAGCGCGACTTAGGAAAATGAGCACGAACAAAATGGTCCTAACGAAGACTACTAGCTCGATGTCATGCTAATTCAAGAGAGACCGTGACTTGGTTGCAAAATGGAGAAGCAACAAGATTTGCGCAAGACGCCTCTCTTCTCTTTTCTCTCTTTTGCTTAAAAGCTTTGGACTCTTTTGTGTATAGGTGTCACTCACACACTTTTTCTTTTTGTATTTTTCTTTGTTTTTCTCACTATGTAATGATACTACTATCTATGTAAGTATGTCACACTTCTTTTGCTTATCTTTTCACACGAGCTTGCTTCGTAGCTTTGCTCAACACACGCACACCCTCACGGTCGGGACGCTTGCGCAATGCTTCGCAACACTAGAAATCCACTCTCGATAGGAAAGGTACGCAAAAGGGGCTAGGGCTACAAGTTAGGAGGCAAGTTATACCACTTGATGATGGTGGCCGACGACCTTGAACTTGCTATGGTGGTGGAGGTGTCAAATGAACCGCTTAGATCCTCGGGGTGCCATCGTCGTTGTCGATGTTGCGGAAGCTTTGTGGTAGCTGAAATGGCACTCAAACCAAAGTCCAAACACAAAAGGGATAGCACCAATGCGAAAAACGAAGGTAGCTATCAAAATTTCGGCCAGGCGGAACTTCCGGTATCTGGGGGCGGAACTTCCGGTCCTGTCGGGCGGAACTTCCGGTCGCAATCAGATCTGCGGGCTGTTCATCGATTTGGGCGGAAATCCGGGCCAAAAATCTTCGAATTCGCGGAAAATTTGGCACTAGAAGCTGTGGGAAGGTGGGGGAATTGTAGATCAACACCAAAGACAAGTTTCTATTGGACCAAAACAACCAAAAACTCAACAAATCGCGAGATCCAACCAAGGCCAATTTGAGGCTATTTTTTGGGATTTTCGAAAATTTTCTCAAGAAAAATTTATGGGGTGTGGGGGTCAAATCCATGGCAACCAAGGTTCTCTTGATACCATATGATAAGGGCTAAGCCCAAGGGTGTGGCCGATCTTCACGGATTTGGATGGGATTCGTGGGGGAGGTGGAAGAACATGAAGAAAACGGGTGGAAGGCGGGGTGGATCGAAGATACAAACGCAACACACACACAACCGGTTGTTCTTCGTTAGCCCGATACACCAACCCAATGGAATTGCAGGAAAAAGACCCACAAGGAGTAGAATCCCTCACAAAAGATTGGCAATAGCAATTGATATAGTTCCAAAGAGGAAAAGAGTGCAAATAGATAGAATTGCAAAAGCAAAAGATCCAAAACACTAGAATTCGTAGAATGGAAGAGATCAACTACCTAGAAGAGTAGATAACTTCATAGATTGCTAGATCTAGAAGGGTTTCCCGCGGGAAGGAGCAAAGCTCATGTTTTCTCTTACATCAAATCTGAATCTCAGATCTGAGCCAACAAGGCTATTTATAGTTGGTGGGGCGAAGGGGTAAGTTACATGCTGAATCTGCCAGTTTTAGTGCTGAAACGCATACAGGCGGAAGTTCCGGCCTCAGGGGGCCGAAGTTCCGGTCGGGCGGAAGTTCCGGTCGTCCTGGGCGGAAGTTCCGGTTGGATTCCCTTTGGACAACATCTTGGAGGCCTCTGGGCGGAAGTTCTGGTGGGGCCGGAAGTTCCGGCCAACTTCCGGCCTAGTTCCGGAAACGGCCAATTTCCTCGCAGTAACATCCAGGGTTGTTTTGGCGCATTTTCGGAACTAGGGCGGAACTTGGGCGGAAGTTCCGGTGGCCGGAAGTTCCGGTCGCTCGGGGCGGAAGTTCCGGCTGGATCCTTTTTCCTGGGCGCTGGAAGGCATCTGGCCGGAAGTTCCGGCTGGGGCGCTGTAGCTCCATCTTCTTCATTTCCAACTCCCTCTCCATTGGCTTGGTCTCCATGG